>NC_138426.1:2053365-2737821 GCF_016097725.1 Ips typographus | reverse complement strand
CGTTTTCTATTGTTTTTCAGGCTGTCAAATAGGACATTTAATGGGGATTCTAAAAATGAGGCTAAAACAGTTATTTTCTCACTCCCAGTGGGTTTTACACGCTATTTTGTGCCTGACTGTCTCGTCTCCACAAACTGTGTTTTGGCAGTTTAAACTTTGACACCACTTTTCTCCCGGACTGTACCTAGTTTTGTAGTGTTTTTTAGGCTGTCAAATAGGAAATTTAAAGAGGATTCTAAAAATGTGCTTAAAACAGTCATTTTCACACTCAAAATGGGTTTTACACGCGATTCTGTCCGTGACTGTCTCTCTAAACTGTGTTTTTGGCAGTTCAAACTTTGACACCACTTTTCTCCCTGACTATAATAAGTTTTGTAGTGTTTTTCAGGCTGTCAAATAGGAAATTTAAAGAGGATTCTAAAAATGTACTTAAAACAGTCATTTTCTCACTCCAAATGGGTTTTATACGCGGTTTTGTCCCTGACTGTCTCCACAAACTGTGTTTTTGGCAGTTCAAGCTTTGACACCACTTTTCTCCCTGACTGTACCACGTTTTCTATTGTTTTCCACACTGTCAAATAGGACATTTAATGGGGATTCTAAAAATGTGGCTAAAACAGGTATTTTCCCACTCGAAATGGGTTTTACACACGATTTTGTCCGTGACTGTCTCCACAAACTGTGTTTTTGACAGTTCAAACTTTGACACCACTTTTCTCCCTGACTGTACCTAGTTTTGTAGTGTTTTTTAGGCTGTCAAATAGGAAATTTAATGAGGATTCTAAAAATGTGCTTAAAACAGTCATTTTCTCACTCCAAATGAGTTTTCCACGCGATTTTGTCCGTGACTGTCTCTACAAACTGTGTTTTTGGCCGTTCAAACTTTGACACCACTTTTCTCCCTGACTGTACCAAGTTTTCTATTGTTTCTCAGGCTGTCAAATAGGAAATTTAATGAGGATTCTAAAAATGTGCTTAAAACAATCAATTTCTCACTCCAAGTGGGTTTTCCACGCGATTTTGTCCGTGACTGCCTCTACAAACTGTGTTTTGGGCAGTTCAAACTTTGACACCACTTTTCTCCCTGACTGTACCAAGTTTTGTAGTGTTCTTCAGGCTGTCAAATAGGAAATTTAAAGAGGATTCTAAAAATGTGCTTAAAACAGTCATTTTCTCACTCGAAATGGGTTTTACACGCGATTTTGTCCCTGACTGTCTCCACAAACTGTGTTTTTGGCAGTTCAAGCTTTGACACCACTTTTCTCCCTGATTGTACCACGTTTTCTATTGTTTTCCACACTGTCAAATAGGACATTTAATGGGGATTCTAAAAAAGAATTGTTTACTTGTTGAAAAAAGTCGTGTTTACTTTGGAGTTTTTCGATTTCAGAGCATTTCTCTGATAGCCACTATCAGATAGCCACTGCCTTGTCAAGGTTTTTGTAGTTTACTGGATTTTGTGTCCTCCTTTCTGACATTAGATCTAATATTTCAGAAGTCATCCATTCCTGCCTCTTACTGTATGCCAATGTAATTTCTTGTTCCTGAGTTTCTATTATAGCAGTTGTTATGTTGCTCCAAACCTTTTCCACCTCTGCTGGCGCTTACTCTTCCAATTTTTTTCATCTTAATTATATACTACTACTTATACTAATAATAACCCTTCCTTAAAATGTAAAAGTCGTTTTTACACACAGCAGTGCTAATCTTCCTACATAGCTTTGTATTTTTTTGGAAAGCCGTAATTAAAACCAAAAATAAGACAATGAGTTTTGTTTTTCCAGAGAACGGATACAAAAGCCACAACTACACTACAACCATACAATCTGCGTGTCACAATAGAACATCAGAGATTTCTGGTTTTCATTTCGGAAAATTATTTGTTTCCAAACTGAAAGGCAGCTCGCATCCTTTTCCAGACCGTAATCACAGTTAAAACAACTTTTCGTGTATTCGTCCGTTGAACTTTGTACAAAAAGTTGGTGGTTTACTTTACTTAAACCAGTTTCCTGTCGAGTAGAAAATGTCTGAAAAAAGTATGACATAATAAGGCAGGTTTGTTTCTAAAATATGATAACCCTAAATACTCATCCCTAATCTTTGTGTGTGTGTGCCGCGAACGTGATTAATCGAGAAGAAAAAAATAAACGTAACACATTTACCGGATACGCAGAGACGAAACATCTGCGACGAGGGTGAAGGTACCCTAAGGACGATGAACTTAAAAGGGAATAGAGTAGCTGAAGACAGACGTAATTAATAATCTTCTCATCTTCTTTATATTGGGAACAAATGGTAGAGGAGGAAAGAAAACGTATATTTGACCTAATTCCTGACTAAATTGATATTTACCACAATTTTTTCTGTGCTGTAGCGTCTGCGAAAATCATAAAACTTTGAATGCCAAGTGACGACGATTTGAAATTGGTAAAAGACATGACAGATCTAAGTCCGCATTATCATATATATTGGCTTGGAGTTTAGCAATTTTCCTGAATGCAGGCACCATGTCATTCTTATAGATTTCCTTCTTTCTATTTTCCTCTCGAAGCCTCTCTTCGAAGGTAATAATGTCTTTAATCTTACTTTTTCTAAATAGGTCGTTTATAGGCAAATAACTAAATGAGCCTCAATAGGTAGAGCAGAAACTATTGGGTTATTCCCGTTATTTGACTTTTGTGACTGAACTATTCACCTTTGATTTTGGGATAACAATAAGTTATTTCGAATAAGAAAAGAAAACATTTTTAATTTTGAATTTTTTAGCTTTGAACCTAATGCTGCTCTTAATATGCGATCAATCTATTGTCAGTGTCGTCTTACATAAAGTTGGGCTGTAGCTCCAACGCAACTATTTATCGTTCTAATAGGATCATTATTTAGGACATTAGCCTCCGACCCGAAACATAACAAACCTATTTACCCGAATTAAAACCCTCTCGAAACCCGGATTTCGGTAATCTACTTTCCTGATACAAGTTTTCAGTCTCTCCACTTAGAGTAATTACTCAATACGGATTCTACTACATACTCGAAAGGTAATTTTGGTAGTGGTTACATAAAAAGTTTAAATAATGATTTTGTTACGAAACAGCAACGTATCTTGTGGGCGAAGCAAATTTTGTTTTTAAATGTAATTAAATTTTCGAATAATGGTAAGAAATCGGAAAATAAAATGTTTCAATTAGAACAAAATAAAGAGATAACAGAACTGAACGGGCTCTCGCAAGTTTATCCCCTGAATTCAAAATAAATGGGATAATGGGACACTGAGCTATTATTTAAGAACCACTCAAGCTTTTCTTCTAATTAACCTGTACAGAGTGTCTCAAATTCGATGGTTTTCGAAGGGGGTATCTCCAAAACTAGCAAAGGTAGAGCAATGCGGTTTTCGCAAAATAGAAGAATTAAATAGATTACTCCAAGAATACGTATATAAACCATGATTTTTGCAATTTTTTAACACAGTGTGTCAGTTTTGACATTGGTGACAGTTTCCACGTGATTGTAGGACACTATTTAGTTAGACGGTCACGTGACAATTGTGAAAATAACTGTCATAAATCTCTGAAACACGTTTTAAATAGATTACTGCAAGGAAACGTTTATAAACCAGGATTTTTGCAATTTTTTAACACAGTTTGTCAGTTTTGACGTTAGTGACAATTGTCACGTGATTTTAGGACACTATTTAGCTAGACGGTCACGTGACAATTGTCAAAATAACGGTCATAAATCTCAGAAACACGCTTAAAAATTGCATGCTACAAGAAAACGTTTCCAAACCATGATTTTTGCAACTTTTTTAACACAATTCGTCAGTATTAACGTGAGCGACAGTTGTCACGTGATTCTAGAATACTATTTAGCTAGACAGACAAGTGACCATTGTCAAAATAACTGTCATAAATCTCAGAAACGCGTTTTAAGTCGAATGCTGCAAGAAAACGTCTCTAAACCATGATTTTTGCAAATTTTTGAGCACAATTTGAAAATTTTTGACGTTAGTGACAGTTGTCACGTGGTTGTAGAACACTATTTAGCTAGACGGTCATGTGACCATCGTCAAAATAACTGTCCAAAATGGCAGAAACACGTTTTATATCAAATACTGCAAGAAAACGTTTCTAAATCCTGATTTTTGCAATTTTTTAATATAATTTGTCAGTTTTGACGTTAGTGACAGTTGTCACGTGATTGTAGGACACTACTTTGATAGACGGTCACGTGACCATTGTCAAAATAACTGCCATAAATCTCAGAAAAACGTTCTAAATCGAATGCTACAAGAAAACGTTTCCAAACCATGATTTTTGCAATTTTTGAGCACAATTTGACATTTTTGACGTTAGTGACAGTTGTCACGTGATTGTAGAACACTATTTAGCTAGACGGTCACGTGACCATGGCAAAATAACTGCCATAAGTCTCAGGAAACACGTTTTAAATCGAATACTACAAGAAAACGTTTCTAAACCCAAATTTTTGCAATTTTTTAACAGAGTTTGTCAGTTTTGACATTGGTGACAGTTGTCATGTGATTATAGGACACTATTTAGCTAGACGATGACGTGACAATTGTCAAAATAACTGTCATAAATGTCAAACACGTTTTATATCAAATACTGCAAGAAAACGTTTCTAAACCCTGATTTTTGCAACTTTAGAGCATGGTTTGACAATTTTGACGTTATTGACAGTGGTCACGTGACAGTAGCACACTATTTAGTTAGACGGTCACGTGACAATTGTCAAAATAATTGTCATAAATGTCAGAAACACGTTTTATATCAAATACTACAAGAAAACATTTCTAAACCATTATTTTTGCAATTTTTTAACACAGTTTGTCAGTTTTGACCGTAGTGACAGTTGGCACGTGATTCTAGAACACTATTTAGCTAGACAGTCAAGTAACCATTGTCAAAATAACTGTCATAAATCTCAGAAACGCGTTTTAAGTCGAATACTGCAAGAAAACATCTCTAAACCATGATTTTTGCAATTTTTGAGCACAATTTGACATTTTTGACGTTAGTGACAGTTGTCACGTGATTCTAGAACACTATTTAGCTAGAGAGTCACGTGACCATTGTCAAAATAACTGTCCAAAATGTCAGAAACACGTTTTATATCAAATACTGCAAGAAAACGTTTCTAAATCCTGATTTTTGCAATTTTTTAACACAGTTTGGCAGCTTTTGTGTTAGTGACATTTGTCATGTGATTGTAGGACACTATTTAGCTAGACGGTCACGTGACAATTGTTGAAATAACTGTCATAAATCTCTGAAACTCGTTTTAAATAAATTACTGCACGAAAACGTTTATAAACCATGATTTTTGCAATTTTTTAACACAGTTTGTCAGTTTTGACGTTAGTGACAATTGTCACGTGAATGTAGCACACTATTTAGCTGGGCGGTCACGTGAGAATTGTGAAAATAACTGTCATAAATCTCTGAAACTCGTTTTAAATAGATTACTGCACGAAAACGTTTATAAACCATGATTTCTGCGTTGCAAAATCGTCCTATTTCGAAAACTGTGTTAAAATGTAATCCTTGAAAATTCTAGTCAAAGTTTGATATTAGTGACAGACATCACGTGGTATTCGATTAAAATTTGGAGTAAGAAAATTACGGTTTTAACCGCATTTTTAGACAACAAGTTCAACCACTCGATTATTGAAAAAATTATCAAAAAAGCGTAAAAGGGGAATTTCTACGTTGTTTTTCAATTTAACTTCATAGTGAAATATATTTTTGAAAAACTGGTGTGGATTGATCATATTGTCCTCGTCCGTTTAAGTATTAAATTCGTCCTCGTGCAATACGGACATCATATCCACGCTTGTTGTACACAATATACTATTCTCTCTCTGATTTTGACAAATAAAGCCTGTGTGTTCGTGCTTTTATACAAAAAGTCATTTTGTGTTAATGTGTTTAAATATTCTGGACACATTTATTTTCTGCGTTTTATTTTGGTTAGTCTCCTATTTGTATGCGCAAAAGCAACTGTAAAGTAGGAATTGGAATAACAAATATTTAACTCCTGCGAAATATACTATAGATTTCCTCCACAACTAACTAAAGCAATTTCATCCAAGTTTTTCGATTACACTCTGACTGGTTGAAGAGAGAGTTGCATTTTATACAAAAAACTTTTCGCAGCTTTTGCTAAGATGCCCCAAAACCAACCATTTTAAGTTAATTATAACCAGTTATTTTCTGAAATCTAGTTGAAATATTTCAGCAATTCCACGCATTGTTCACTAGACTTCTCAACATGGTAGCATTGACCTGAAATTAAGCATTACATCGAAAACGGTTTATTTTAGTCAGACTGCTGCAAATAAAACGTCTGATTTGATCTGTGCAGTTGTCTTTGCTGGGGATCTAATTTTAGTACCGAGAACAAGGATCAAGTTTTTGACCTTGGTCATGGCTCACACAATTTAAATTATGTATATTTTGCTTTAGGTCGTATTTCAAGCAAATATAACCGTTTTGGTTCGGGGAATATTAATAATTTTAGGAAAACATACATAAAATTGTCAGGTTGCCGGTTAAAATTATTTGTAGTTGAAAGGATACCAAAACCACAAGTAAAAGTACTTGTGTAAGAACTGTATTGAGTTACAAGTGATGTGGTTGCTGACGTCTCTGTGTTGGAGATATCTGACCATTGCATGGTGTTTCCAAAAATCTAACTGTTTGTTTTTTATAAAAATGTATAAAGATTTTTCTTTTAACTTTAATTAACTTCTTCTGATCAACTGGGATTACCCTACTCGTTAACTGATATTAATCAAATGGTTCACATTGATGATGTTCATGCTTCATTAAAAAAAGTGAGACATTCTATGTCTCCTGCAACTTAAAGCTTATGACTAAATTAAAAGGTAAGGCCTTTTCTCACTGTAAAAAATACAAATCTGAATCGCTTTGGAATGACTATAATAAGTCTCTAAGAAATCATGTAAATATTTCAATCAGAACGGAAAAGAAATAAGCTTTTCTCCAAACTGACCCTAAAAGATACTAAGACACAATACTAAGTCTACTTCTACAACGTCTCTGTTAGATATTGCTCTCCCGGATGACTTTAACCACTTCTTCCTTCAATGTTCGCATTCTAATGTTACTTGACCCTAAAAATGTAATATCCTCATCAAAAAAACCCATCCACGAATTACCGATGAGTTGAAATTTAGAGAAATTAGCCATAACTTCATTTGCCAGTTTAAATCTGGTGCAACAGATGGTGTCAATTTGAAGATGATACAATTGGTCTTGCCTAAACTTCTTCCTCACAATGTCTCACGCTGGAAGCCTTGCCCTTCAACTGGAAAAGGGCAATGTCATCCTTCCAAAGCAGTCAAATGCCTATTTAGTCTCACACTTTCGTCCTATCAGTATTTCACCGACTATGTCTCAATGTTTAGAAAAAATTATGTGCCAACAACTTCGAGATTATATAATGAATACTAATTTGTTGCCCTCCATTCAATCGGGTCTTGATCATAACTTGCTCAATGAAAAATTGAAATGTTCTGGTTTGCATAAAACAGCTCTGGATCTTGTTAGTAGCTATCTAGATAATAGACTTCAAAGAGTTGTCTTTGATCTGTCAGCATTCTCTAGCGTCACTAAGGGGGCGTGTTGGGTCCGTTGCTCTTCTCCATGTATATCGCTGACCTGCATGACATTATAAATGTAAGTCATATGGGGTATAGTTCCCATGAAGTGTTGAGCGAGAGAATGCTTGACAGCTCCTTATTCACACGATTGAAGATGACTTGTAACTGCTATATGTAGTTAAATCGTGACAGACGATGTGGGCTTGATGTTAGCAGAGTTTTTGATGCGTAGTGCCATCTGTGTGGAAGTGTGCGAAGTGAGTCGCCACAGTACTCCCTTCCAGTGACAACGAAGTGATGTATGATGGAGTAGTGAAGAGTAATAGTGGATTGACTGAAGGCAAGGACGAAGATGGTAACGAGTTGCGGCTGTGCAGCGATGGATTTTTTTTTGTCTGTCAGACAGTTTATACTTTAACACCACTTTTCTCCAAGACTTTACCTGATTTTGTAGTATTTTTTTATGTCATTACATAGGAAATTTAATGAGGATTCCAAAAATGTGCTTAAAAACATGATTCGGTCACCCCAAGTGGGCTTTGCAGGCGGTTTTGTCTCGGACGGTCCTTAACCGTGTTCAAATTTCAGATTACAATTTCACTGATTTGTAAATTTATTGCACCAAACAGTTTTTCTTAAATAACTGAAAAACAATCAAACTTGAAGAGACCAAAAATGTTTCCAATCAACTGCTTAACCCAACACCGTAAATTTGAAGAACGGTTTTTGCTTCCAGTATACAGGATGTATATGAAAAGTATGGGGACCCAACAGAAAAAATATATTTGACATCACTGGGCTGACTAGGAAGAAATGCCTAATATTAAAGATGTCGAGAACGTGGAGGAAATAACTTATCTAGGTGCCCACATCAGCAGAAATGGCGGATCAAGTCAAGAAATTAGAAGAAGGATAGCTCTTGCCAAAACGGCCATGACCAAACTCAACAAAATTTGGAAAGATCGGCATATAACAACCACAACAAAATGCAATTTAGTAAACACCCTCGTTTTTCCAATTGCGCTATACGCAGCAGAATCCTGGACCTTAAAAGCCACAGACATCGCCAAGTTGGATGCGTTTGAGATGTGGGTCTGGAGAAGACTACTGAGGATTCTCTGGACAGACCGCAGAACTAACGTATCCATACTCGAAGAACTTAACATCCAAGTCAGATTGTCAACTAAAATCAAACAACTGATTCTCATGTGAACAGGAGGAAAGATGACAATCTAGAAAAACTTATGGTCCAAGGGAAGGTAGAGGGAACACGACCCAGAGGACGTTCTCCAAAACGATGGCTGAACCAGGTGAAGCAGTTTACAGGAAAATCTTTCCAAGACAGCATTAGAAGCACGTCAGATAGAGAGGGATGGAAGGAAACTGCTAAAAACACAACATGAGACTAACATAGGATCACGACGCTTCAAACATGAAGCTAACGACTAGAGAGTGAGAGGGCTGACTAGCACGTTAACCTCACAATTTTGAGGGGGTTATTTGGCATCCATGTAAGCGCAACTGCCGCCATTTTTAGCTCTGCTCCGTCTGTTTTTGGACCAAACTTGCACTTGGTTTTCGGTCAAACCCAGGACGGTAGCAATCTCCACTCTTTCGTCGTAAGTCTTGTACGCACTAACCTCAAATTGTTCCTCCAAATAGTCCAACTGTCTGCGACTGTCTGTCTGAGCCTTCTTAGAATTGTTTTAAATTGCCAGAGGCCTCTAGAACCATTTTGAAAGTATCAGAGACCTCTAAATGCTACTGAGAACCTTCCTTAAAATGCCAGAGAGCTCTACAAGTGTTTTGAGCCTTAGAATTGTTTTAAATTGCCAGAGGCCTCTAGAACCATTTTGAGTGTCAGAAACCTCTAAATGCTACTGAGAACCTTCTTTAAAATGCCAGAGAGCTCTACAAGTGTTTTGAGCATTCTTAGAATTGTTTTAATTTGCCAGAGGCCTCTAGAACCATTTTGAAAATGTGAGAGACCTCTAAATGCTACTGAAAACCTTCTTAAAAGTGCCAGAGGGCTTTACAAGTGTATTGAGCCTTCCTAGAATTGTTTTAAATTGCCATAGGCCTCTAGAACCATTTTTAAAGTATCAGAGACCTCTAAATGCTACTGAGAACCTTCTTAAAAGTGCCAGAGGGCTTTACAAGTGTATTGAGCCTTCCTAGAATTGTTTTAAATTGCCAGAGGCCTCTAGATCCATTTTGAAAGTGTCAGAAACCTCTAAATGCTACTGAAAACCTTCTTAAAAGTGCCAGAGGGTTCTACAAGTATTTTGAGCCTTCTTAGAATTGTTTTAAATTTGCCAGAAGCCTCTAGAACCATTTTGAAAGTATCAGAGACCTCTAAATGTATACAGTTTCCGGGCAGTCCTTCGGGAATACACTAAAATTGAGGTGAATCCCCTTTAAATTAGTGTTTTTACCCCCCACAATTCCCCACTGACTAAGCATTTTTAAAGCAAAAAAATCGTTTATTTGTATGGTAAAACATTGAATTTTTATTTTGTATGATTTTTTTAAACCACCCTGTAGAACGCGGTTTATAAATGTTCACCTAAAGTAGTGGGTAAATTGAAATGTAATTTTGCTGGCAAAAAAAACTTACTTCCCTTGTTTTAAATTTAATAATTTTGAGTGTAATACAAGAGAATTTTTTAAAAATTTAAATATTTTACAATAAATATTGTAAACAGTTTTTAATCGCCAAACTGACAAAAACGTCTAGAGATATGTATTGGATTATTAAACAAATAGTGTGCTTCTTTATCCAATATTATTATTTTCCATTAAAATTACTAAACATGCTAAGATTTATGAAAATTTTGAGTTTTTGTCAAAATTTGTGCTATATTTTAGCGAGGAAGAAAAGCAACCCTAGCAAGAAATAAAAAATAAAGAATAATATTAAATAATAATACATTTACAAGCAATATTTTAAGTTACTGAAGTTAAAAACATTGCCAATAATTCTTGTTTTAAAATAAAAAATTTGCAATATTGTTTTTACTCTTGCAAAATTGACAACATCGCAATTTGTCATAAAAATTGTTATATAAATCATATGTGCATGTTTTTAGTTGAGTTTTTGATATTCTAGGTAAGCCCATTGATGTCAAGCCATTTTTATGTTTTTACTGTGGACCTTCCTCCGCCATTTTGTCTCTTCCATCTATCCATAGCATCTTAAAGAAATCTTGAAAAGTCATTTACAATGGGTAAAAATTGTCCTAAAATCAACTAATTTAAGTAGATTATGGGTTAGGCAACCCAACAAAAATTTTAGGATAGCTTCTCTTCTTCTAGGTTTACTGACCCTTCTAGAACCTCAGATTGACCAAAAATTTACTATCCTCGCTAAAATATAAGGCGAATTTTGGCAAAAACTTAAAAGGTGCCATTTTTCGATTGTCCTGAGCTTATTCCAATTTTTCGAGAAAAGCATTTTCCAACACAAGAAACCTGGCAAGAAACCAAATAAAAACACTTTTACTCGATGTTACCAAACGTGATCCAAATTGTGTTACGAAGTGAAATGAAGCTAAAGATGTACATAGCAGTATGCAAGAGCAATAAACCACATCTGATATGTAAAAATGCCAAATAACAAGTGCGGAAAGTCGTACTTTTCCGCACGAGACTGCGGTTGCTCGAACGACGCAAAGTGGAGTTCGTGCAAGCAGTTAAAGAGCGGAAAAAACGCTTTCCGCATGTGTTAGGTACAACATTTTTCCTACGAGTATCAATACGAGTAACAATAACGAACGAGTATAGTAAAATTACTTAAATTAACGTCTCTGTTTGCAAAGATAATTCTAAGTGTATTCTTAATTGAGGAATCAAATATACAGTTATTGTTTTGATTTAAATGCATATTTTTTAAAAATAAAATGAGTGCGGAAATATAACTTTATCGCATATTAATTTTTTTAGATAATCCATTAGTATACAGGGTGTCCCAAATTTGAGCAAAAAACCAAACTTATAGTTTCTTAAACAGGATGACCCATTTTTTATTTGATTTTTGGAATCTACGTCAAATTCTAGGCTTACTTGATGTAAAATGTCTGTATCGATACTCAACTGTTTTTGCTTTAGCAGTCTTGATTGGCCGCCCCGCAAAACGAGCAGAAATTCCTAATTTGAGCGAAATTTTCCTGCTCTTTTCCAAAAAATCGTGAATAACTCGCTTATTTGAACCATCCTGTATATACGTGCCATATAACAAAAGAAAGTTAATGAATGGTGCTCTCACGTGACGTTGAACAAATACGGAAAAGTTTCCAGGTTCGGCCGCTGGAGGGCGTCAAAGTTGAACTTGGTTTTTGGTGGTTTTTGCGAAATATTTCAGGAACTCTTCAAGTGAGAGGTCTGAAATGACATAAAGTGTTATTTGTAAAAATGTAATTTTTTAAGGGTGCCACGCACTGAAAACCGTCAAAATTGACAGCATTTCCAGGACATCCTCAAAACCGTGACAGTTGAGGCATTGTGGTTGTCAGAGTGATACAGGGTGTCTCAGATTAGCGGCTGAGTACAGGGTGTCTGAAAAAAGTCAAAAACAATTTTTAGTTTCCGGGAATTATCTCAAAAACTGTGTTAAAAGCAAAATTGCCAAAAAGCTTAAATTTGACGCCCTCTAGCGGTGAAACTATCACACCAATGACCTTTTTTGAATACTCCGTTGAAAAGCCTTTGGTCTGGACTATATTTTACCTTCAGTGATATTTTGTCGTAACTGTTAAAGTAATTGAGTTATTTTAGGTTAAAGCAAAAGTGGTTGAATCACTTTGAAAGTTTGTGAAGCTTGATTTTGACGCCCTTTAGCGGCCAAACGGTGCCACCGATTTACTTGAATGGGCATATTTTTGGAAAGCCTACAATCTGAACTATTTTTTAACTTCAATCACTTTTGGTCGTCAACTATCAAATTAGCATGTTAAGGAAAATTTAAGAATTTAATTTAATAATAAAAAAATGATTATTTTATGTTTTTTTTTAGTAAAATATGTTATATTTTTCAACCGTTATTTTCTCGAAAACAGCTGAATATCGGCATAGGATATGCTACATGAAAAATACCCAAAACTTTACCTAGAATACATAAATGCAACAAAAAATGGAGGTTTACATTTGAAAATCTCAACTCAAAGGTCATATCTCAATTTTGGGACACCATGTACATCAAACTTTTTGAAATGCGCCTTTAATAGTATATTACGTAACTAGTGCTGTAAGAAGCATTTTACGCACGATATGGAAAAAGTGAGAGTGTAATTCCATAAGTGCGTAAAATGCCTTAGAGCACGTGTGACCTACTATACTTTACCTACTACCAAATCCTGTTTTCGCAATTCATATGATTCAGAGTAACTTTTCATTAAAAAAGTATATTTTCAACGTAATGGCATCATATTTGTACTAAACATAGGTATAATATGCCACTAAAGAAAAAAATAATAACTTAAAATTCACAAATCATGTTACTTAAATAATTATTAATGTTGTTCTTAAAATAATTATTTATGGTGACATTACAATTAATAAGAAGAAAGGGAAAACTTTAAGTAATATTACTTTACTTGTTTGCTATTGTAGATAATATTCTAGACGAAGTGGTCGTTACTTAAAACTGCATGAACAATGCATTACACGATGATCTTTATCTAATATACTCTGATAAAGGAAGAAATGGAAACAAAATTAATTTTTGCCAGTATTGGACCGATAATTTGTGGCCGATCTTAAAACTCGCGCTTTTTTTACAACTGTGCGTAAAGAGGTTCATTATGTAACGGAAAACTATGCGTAAATAGCTATTTACACTGAGGTCGTAGGTAAAAATAATAGCATACGTGTCCAAGCATTTTTTTGAAAGATAATTTCTTATCTTATTTTCAATAACATTATAACATTTTTGTCTGTTTGTATATGTTATTAATTTTATTTATTTGTATATTTTAAAGGATGTTTTTTTGCCATATACTCAGTACATAGTTTTGAAGAACTTATGGCCTTCAATAATTAAAAGTAGACACAACAAGCCTATAAGCTACCAATGAGTATTTATTAACGCATTAATCGTCTAAATACAGGTTAAACCACTATAATAAGAAATACTTCCATTTACACACTTTTAAATCACTAGAAGTTTGCTGGAAAATCCTGTTTCGCAGCATTTCGATAGCCATCCTTTTATTCTCGGCGGAATAATTTCAGCCTGGGGTTACGTACCCTGCCACTTGAGATAAAAAGCCCTTTCGCTTCTCACCTGAAAACTGAAAGCATCCACAAACAAACCAGCCAGCAAAGAAAGCAGCTGTACATTTCCATTTATACATTTGTGAATAATGAATGCGGTTTTCCTTGGGGTTGCTTTGTATTTTCACTATTCCCTGATTGCGCCACAAAATTCCTTGCGTATTCCCTTTTTGACTATCTTTTGAATTCACAGGAAACTTGCCAGTGCATTAGAATTACCATGTCACGATGCTAAAAACATTGTATTATGAAATAGTACTGAAAAATGCGGTGTTATAGCATATTATTAAACAGGTTTTAGACAGAAGCTCTTATTGACATGGAATATGACATAATTCGTCCCTGCTTGTGTCGTTATTCTTCTACAACTTTCTGCGTTTGTAATGATTTTATCTTCTGTTCTCCTTTCTTTTCTTCCTATACTTTCCCTCTTCACGACTTCCAACAAGCGATTGTTGATTATTTCCACGTCCATCTTCACCTCCTACTACAACTTCGTTTATTACTTTCGCATACTACTCTTACCTGTGACTACTCTGACTAATCTATGATCACTTACCATTACACAGTTGTTAAGGACCGATACCTCTAACTAACTATATTTCTCTTGTTTGTAATAATAAAGTTGATTTCGTTAGAGGATAAGTGGATGTTGACATTCATTAATATCCCGGATTCAAAAAATGTTTTGTTGTCAACAGTGTTACAGACTTCTGTTACAGCCCTTTGGACTTTTCAATACCCTGCAACATTCGACAGACTTATGGCGACTGTTTTCCGAGGATTGACTGGGAAAACCTGTTTTGTCTACTTAGATGACATCATCATCATGGGAAAAACATTTGAGGAGCACCTACAAAACATCGAGAAAATCTTCAATAGGTTCCGGCGAGCAAATTTTGCCCAAAAAAGTGCAGTTTTCTCCAAGAAGAAGTTACTAGGACATCTCGTCAAGGGGTCAGTAGTAGTCACAACTTAGTAAACACCTGGGTTTCTTTGTGTATTATAAGATTGGAAACTGCACTTCCCAGTGTAACCCCGAAAGACTTAGATGATAGTACAACCTACAAGAGAGAACAGACTGAATTTAAGAACATGATAAAGAAGAACAAAAACTACACCGAGAAAGAAAATGTATTGAAGTGAACAGCTACCTAGGAGGAACAAGATCATCGGAAGCCTGGAAATTAATCAGAAACCTAAAATCCATAAACACCGTAAATAAAGTTAACTTCCAACTAAATCAGATGAGCAAATCTGACCAACATTACTCACAACTTCCTCTAAATGGAAAGAAGCATGGATACCCCGATTCACAAAAAGGGAAGCAAAGAAGATTGTTCTAACTTTAGGTGCATATCTGTTACAAGTACAATAAGCCGTCTCTATGGGAAAGTTCTCAGAAACTTTATAGAGGAAGAGTACAGTCCTATGGAAATTGAAGAACAAGCGTAACAAGAACGTCAATAAAGTAAACTTCCAACTAATTCTGTTGAGCAAATGGTACCAACATTACTCACAACAACTTAAAGAAGGTAGAGTGCCATATCTTACAAACTCTCCAAAAGCGTATCAAGCAAGCGTCGTTACGAAAAGAAATTGAATCGATTGAAAATAAAAAAGTTAGCAGACCAGAAGGAATACCAGCAGAATTACTGAAGCTTGGGACAGCAAAACTCATAAAGCATATAAGGGAACTGTTTACCAGATATTAACGGGGAAAGAATTCCCTCTAAATGGAAAGAAGCATGGATTACCTCGATTCACCAAAAGGGAAACAAAGAAGATTGTTCTAAATATAGGTGTATAAATGTTACCAGTACAATGAGCCGTCTCTATGGGAAAGTTCTCAGAAACTTTATAGAGGAAGAGTACAGTGCTCTGGAAATTGAAGAACAAGCTGGTTTTCGAGCCGGCCGCTCTTCTCTGGACCACATATGAAAAGAAAAAAAGAAAAGATAGTCGCCAGGAACAGAGAGACGTATCTTATGTTTGTCAAAAGCTATGGCAAGTATTGGAGAGGTCCCGAATTAATGTCACGTTAATAGCTGCGGTCAGACAACTATACGACCATTCTACATCTAAGATTGAAAAACGAAATCTCAGACAGCTTTCCAGTTACGAAGGGCTTAAGGCAAGGCTGTTGTCTCTCTCCCACACTATTTAAAATCTATCTGAACGAAGCTTTGAGGCGATGGAGAAGATCATGTAGTGGGATGGGGACGGGACCTTATGCCCGTTGCACTTTGCAGATGATCAGTTTGTTATCGCACAAGACAAAGAGGAGTTAGAGTATATGAAATGAAAGCTATTAAAAGAGTACGAAGAATGAAGGCTGTCGGTAAACCGTTCCAAAACCAAATATCTATGTATTGGAGACGACAGAGATGACCTTCACCCACAAGAAAACGAAATGATAAGCTGCTGTACTGAATATTCATACCTGGGGACAAAAATTGATAACGGAGGTCGTACAGAGAAAGAAATAGAGGACCGAATTATGGAAGGGAAAAAGGTGATAGGCTCGATCCTGTGGTGCAAATGTATCTCTCGAGAAAAGAAGAAGCACTTCTTATACCACTCAATATTCAAAAGTATAGTGCTGTACGGATGTGAAACCTGGCAATTAACAACAAACTTAGAGCGCAGGCTACTATCTTTCGAAATGGACTTTTGGCGTAGATCAGCAGGAAGGTCGAGATTGGAAAAAATAACGAATGACAAAATTAGGGAAATTATGAAGGTAGACACTACTATAGTAGAAGAGATCCAACGTAGACAACTAATATGGTATGGACATGCGGAGAGGATGGAAGATGCTAGAATACCTAAGCAGATCCTCAAATGGACGCCGACAGAAAAGAGGAAGACCCAGGACGACATGGACCGGAGGAATAGAGGAAGCTATGTCGGAACGAAACCTGCAACCAGGGGACTGGGAAGACAAAAGAGTCTGGAGACCGGAAAGGGCAAGACGCTATGAAACCGGCTGTCACGTTAAGGGTTGGTTGAGGGGGAAGAATACACAGGATTCCACAGGTAACCCACTTTTATTAAGTTATAGGGCAGAAGGAACACGGAGGGCGACGCTTTAACGGGGATGAATGAACCCTAGACTTAGGTCCGAGGGCATTCACCGAGCCGGTAAAGACGTGAAGAACCTAGCAAAGGGAGGTAAGTAGGAACGGCAACTTAAGCTGCTCGCCCACACTATTTCCTTTGCTAGGGCTGATCTAGGGTGTGGCACTTGGTCACCTACTGCTCCACGTTACGTTACACAATAGGCATACCCAGACTAACCCAGAGATCAGTCAGTGACCTCCCTCTGGGGAGACCCCAGAGTTCGGTAATCTGTACGTGCTTTTGGTGCAGTATTTATACCCACATCATGACCCCAATTCGCCAATCTTGCTGACACAAACATTGTACTGGGGGAGACCGGGGCAACTTAGGGTAACGGCACCTAGTGTAATCTTTATGTTACAATACCTATAGGCATACTTCCCAGTGTATTGGATTAAATACTTTTGGGATAATTCCCTATGAAACAGCGAGGTACTTAGGTTTGTCCAATCCAAGTCTCACGTAGCTCTGCAACGATATCAGCTAGCAATGGAGAAGGTGAATGGAAATTCACCAGTGTAGTGGAAGGATCTTTGAAAGAGTTATTAAAAAATAAAACGGAAATGACCAATAAAATTCTAAGTTTATCTCACTCCATAGGCATTTCTGGCGGAAAAGATGATCCGAACAATATATGCTGGCCTTTAACCATATGTAATGAAACGTAAAGGTTGAAATGCGAATGATCTCGGTTAATATTGATTTAATTCAAAAGTATTTGTGTTCTACAGGTGTGATTTCCGATATTTTTATTCACTTGTATAATTTTTGTGCATTTTGTCTTCTTTGAGAAAAACCACAATATATTGTATTAAATTATTTGTATTATATTGTGTAATGTAGCATCTGTTTTCATAACAATAAACAAACTTTATTTTTCTTTCTGAGCATTGTAATAATTTTGCTGTAAAGTCGGACTTGGGGGACCATCCTAGAAATGAGAAGCATCACCGGTGAAAGTCATTCGCTTTAAATCGCACATTTTGAGTGATTAAATAAAACTCTCTCTCTGTCCAATAACTTTTTTTACTGCAGAATAACCAATTAACGGCTGCAATCTGTATATTTATATCTATTGACAAACATTTACCAGTTTGTTTCAGCTCATTACCCACTCATTTATCCGTTTTCTATTGACGGTTCGATTGTTGTGAAAGATCGACCGTTTCCTCTTTGCGACTTATTTACAAAACTTTTTAAAAATAAACTTAGGCGACAGACTCGATCCTATAGGGGTCCCGACGCCACCAGACATCCTAAAAATAACGTCGGGAATTCCTTTGCCGACATGTTAGACGATTTTATTATCAGCTCATGGCGCTGTGTCCCCCCCGCAAACTTTTACCATTAACTTGTACTCTACATTGAATTTTTTTGTATTAATTTAGACTAGCAAACCGTCGTACTTTAAGGCAAGTTTAGGTTAAGCGTAATTCAGACTGTAATTTGAAAACCACTTATTGCACCTCTGTTTTTAGTCTCAGCTTACCATTGGAGACTGGGGAAAATGTTAATCCAAGTTAGAGTGGAATCGAAAACTACTTGACAAACTTGTCAATTTGGTCAGCAGTTTTTGAATCCTCTCGATTTGGAGTTTCTGATCATGAACACATGCATGAAACTCTTTACCGGCATTGTGAAGGAAATACTTGAAACACAAATAACAAACAGGGAAGAACAACAAGGCTTCAGACGAAGCAGATCCACGAGCGACGTCATATTCATTATCAAACAACTAAAAGAAAAATCAATCGAATTTAATACACCAGCATATGTCTGGTTCATCAATTTGACCAAGGCATTTGATAGGGTTTGCCTCTCCGACATCATAAATATACTGATAGCAAAAGAAACGCCAGATACCATAGCAAGAGCAGTCCGCAGTCTTAATATGAACAACATAACTAAAGTAAAGGCAGGAGACACTTATACGGAAGAGATACCGACACCAGGAGGCATCAGACAAGGTGACAGCCTTAGCCCATTTCTGTTCAATCTGTTAATGGACAGAATTATAGAGGAAGTATCATCATTAAATATGGGATACCGAATGGGACAGAATAAAAGAATCAGCATGGTATGCTACGCCGATGATGCAGTTATTTTCGCGGAAACGGACGATCTACAGAGGCAACTACACCAATTCTGCCAGGTCAGCCAAACGATGAATATGACCATATCTATAGAAAAAACGAAAAGCATTTCCTTTGCTAAAGATCCCGTAAGATGTAAGCTGGTGGTTCAGAACAAAATCATCGAGCAAGTCTCACAATTCAAATATCTGGGTATAGATCTGTCGAGTTATCAAAACCCAGTAAAGGACCTAAGAAGCCAGATCAACAAAGCGTCTGCCATGTCGGGCTGCTTAAGGCAGATAATATGGGTGAACAAATAAATGCAAAAGAATAGTCAGTCAGATCAGGATCTATATGACTTGTATCAGGCAAATCATGTCATACGGATTAGAAACCAGAGAAGAATGAAAAAGCTCAGGGTGTCTATTTTTGAAACAAGGGAAGGAAGTTATCAAGAGAAAGATATACAGAATGTGACAGGAACTTGCCATTATCAAGTCTTCTGTCACGTTCTATCAGCACTTCTCTTGAGAATCCTGTTCCTTGCTTTCAAGAATTAGCACCCAGGACTATATTGGGAAAAACAAGAATAGACCGAATTAGGAACACTGACATTAGGGAACAATGTGGGGTGCTAGACATCGTAAGATGGGGGAGACAAAGAAAAAGATATTGGTACGTTCACGTGAGAAGAATGGAAGAGGGAAGACTGCCACGTATCGCACTTGAAGGGAAACCAATAGGGAAAAGAGCACCCGGAAGGCCACCTAAGAGATGGAAGAACAGGTGGCAGTCCACTTCCCAGGAACAGATCCAGAGAAACCTGCAAAACTAACAGATCGCGAGATCTTAAAAATGCATAAGAAGAAGACTAGTAAATATTCCTTATCTGGTGCTTTCCTACAAAAATCTTCAATTTGGTTCCTGTGTATGTGCTTTCTTCTATTTATAAGAGTTCCATACTTCAAAATATACCTCCACCTACCACACCTCAGTTCATTGTTTTCTCAGTGCATATTTTGTTGTTATCATTGAAGAAGCAGCAAACCGTTCCTCCACGTTGAAAAAATAGAATAAATGCTTCTTTTACTGTGCTTACCCCTTTTTTTCTTCAGTTTAGGTCAAATTCCACCAATTTCTTTCTTCTCGTATACACTTTTGCTTTTTTCTGGTAGCAAACATAATGGTGCTTTATGAGATTTTTTCTGAATTTCAGCGAAAATAAAAGGATACTCATCATTATCACTAATTTTGTGATAATGCCGATTGTGTAAACTGTTTGGATTGCTTGCTGATCATTACCTAGTTGACCACGGATTTATGTAAAACATAGCTTGTTACAAAAAATTCTTTGTTTTGGAATGGAAAGAAACAAAAATTCATCTTTTCATCAATTCCATCTACCGGTCGATCGCAGAAGTGTGTATTGATTTTACCATTGCTGCCGGATGGGCACTGGCAGATATCTTTACCTGTTTACTGGTATACGATTTCATTGAATACATTTCAGATATTATTTATGGGGCATCGCTCAGATGGCGCTAGATGTTCTACTCAAAGAAAAAGTATGGTATATTTCAATTATCCACACAAGTACAGGGTGTCTCAGTATAATTTACTAGATGATTATTAGTTTCTATGCGGAAAGTCAAACTAATATAGAAATAACGTTACAATGTAGTCGAATGATAAATGTTTTGAATGTGAGAGACAAATAAGCAAACGACAGGTAAACAAAATATTTACGTGTCATATTACTTTGTTACGTTTGATTTCCCCGCATACAGCATATATAATCTAGTAATTATTGTTTTTAAGATAATTTATTGACTTTCTTCCATATAAGGTCATACAGTTTTCGACACTTGATTACTCTCACCAAATTATTGTGTTAACTTTAATAATAATGTTAAACAAATCCTATTAACCTGCATCAAACACTAGAGTAAAGGATTTAATATTTAATAATAATGGGAGGTAAAATAACAAAAAAGTCCATAGACATTAATACACCATCGACGTAAACTAAAAATCATACTAGTTTAAGCTTCTTCAATCCAATATCACTGAATCTGTGCTTAAAACGTTGTGTTCACCAAGGATCGTAAGAAGAACTACAATAATCTACTGTAATCGTGCCTATAAGGAATCCTGTCCGATGAGGATGGTTCAGACAGATGCCACAACCAATACATGCTGGTGCCCTGAACTGGAACACCCCAGACAGCGAGAACGACTTTTAACAAGGCAAAAACTCAACGAAGACAACCTCAGAGAGTTTAAAAAGGTGTGTAGATAAAAGCAAAGAGAAGCCTATTGTGAGGCAGTCGAACCTTCCCACAAGTTTCTAGGCTATACAGAAGACCCTCTCAAATGACCACCATAAGAGTATATACAACCTACAAGATTCTTATGGAAACTCACTTCCCATGTTCTGTTTTTCCTGAAACGACAAACTGGACGGAAGTACTAACATCATCCTGACAATACGACTGGCAATCTGCTAGTGCAGCAATTGATGAGGACAAAATAAGGTGGGCCAAATCCGGCTTTTCCCCCTTCAAGTCACCAGAACCTGACGGCATAAGACCAGCCCTACTTCAATGGGGAATGGATATCCTTATGCCTCACCTGGTTCCTCTTTAGCTTCGAGGTATATTCCCAGGAAGTGAAGATAAGTACAAGTGGTATTTATACTCAAACCAGGTAGGATGGACTACACCTTACCAAAAGCATTCCGACTAATTAGTCTCACATTGTTCTTCTTAAAAACAATGGAGAGGCTATGTGAGCGGTATATAAGAGATGAAGTCCTAGTTCACAACCCACTTTACCCAAATCAGCATGTATATACTCTGGGAAGGTCCACTGATTCGACCCTCCACCAAGTGATTGGCAGAATCTAAAGATCATTGGACAATAAAGAATCCACCTTTCCAACAATTAACCAGCAACTTAATTCCAGGATAGTACGGTACGTAATAGGAGAATGAAGACTGAAGATGCTCTCTAGTAGAGCAATAAGTATCAATGTAGAAGACATCAGAGTGAGAAGACTGGTTATGAAGGGATGTTCACAAGGAGGAGTCTTATCACCCCTTCTTTGGAACGTAGTCCTGGATACCTTCAACAATAATGGATTCTACACAATTACATACGCAGATGACATAGTTATGTTGTAGATCAGTAAATTTGTGAACACACTGTGCGAATAAAATAGAACCATGGTGTAAGGAACATTCACTGCCGATCGATCCCAAGAAGACCTGAGATGGTCCTTTTCACCAGGAAAAGAAGTTTATCCGGCTTAAAACCTCCCGAAATCTTCAATATCAAACTAAACTTCTCTGAAGAGGTGAAATACCTTGGTATTACCGTCGACAGAAAGCTAACATGGAACTCTCACCTTCAAAGCAGAGCAAAAAGAGTATATGTGGCTTATAAGTCGGAGGACAGTGGCACATGGTTCTTTTTACCTTGTGTAAGAACCTGGATCTACTTTGCAATAATAAGACATATGTTAACGTACGGAGCCATTGCTTGGGGATCGAAGGTTCTACAAGCAACGGCCATCCGAGTAAAGGTAATCGCATTGCCGCTGGACTAAAAATTTTAGGACCCAGTGAACTAGACGAACGTTACATCCAGGCAAATCGAAGTTTGCAGTCTTGCCAGGATCATCTTGGACGACCCTGGGAAGCTGACGCCGAAGAAATATTTGGCGATTACCAGGAAAAACCTACGTTTAACAGTAGGATTTCTGACTGGCCACTGTCAACTAAAGAGACAATTTCATACTATGGGGCTAGTGGATACCTCGATGCAGGATGTGTGAACAAGAAGATGAAACTGAGTGTCCAGAAATCTCGTTAATATGAGACTGTGTGAAGAAGATGTCTCCTGGTGACTTGTCTTCCTTCCTGGAAAGGACAGGATGGACGATGACCTAGGAGGACAACTCCTCGGAAGGATGTACAATGGGCCACATGAGGCCTAAGTGCTATGAGCCTACACTCACTCACACACAGATACTGTAATCTTTTCTTTCCGTCCTTGATACGCAAATAACTATTTAATGAATTTAAAAATGTCTTAACACTACAATTGTTGGATTAGTCTGTCTGCAGGACACTACATACAAAAGTATTAAATTTATTAACAAACGTTTCGTTTCAATGCAGTAATTAAGTTGTTACATAAAATTGTAACTTTCAAATTACTTTGTATTCGATTTCGCAAACACTGTTTTGTTATGTAGGTCCTATATAAACTTTAATTTCAGGTTCGTAAGATGGATTTTCGAAGAAGCCTTGATTTTGATTCCATCATATTGGACTGCAATAATTTATCTACATCAAGCGAGGAGATCATGTGGTCTGATGATGAAACAATCGTAGCTGAGCAAGAGCAAATTTGGAATGAAGGTAAGTGTGGTTATTAGCAAAAAATGAAAAATAACAAATATTTTCGCAAATAACATGGTAATGGATTTATGCCGAGTTATTGAACAGGTCCAATGATTGTAGAATAAGACCATGGGCTTAGTTTGCTTCTTACCAGTACTTTATTGAAAACAGGGCAAAATTGGATAAGATTTTTTGATTTGTGTGACACACTGATGTCGAAACGTCTATGAACTTAATTATTTATTTAATTGAGCCGAGTGAAAAAATTATGTTTCATGTATTTACTTGTCGATTGATACCCACAGAAATAAGCTTTTTAACTAGTTTTTTGATTGATTTGACCGCTAAATGACATCAAATATGAACAAAGTATTCTGTCACATTTTCATGTTTTGTTTGACCCTAAGCCACTGCCTTATTTAACTAAAAAAGTATAAAGTTTTATATGTCGATGGACAGCCATTGAAATAGGCTACTACTGTAATTTTACTTTGCACTATGCATTTCCTTTGTTACTACATAAATAACTCTTTTATTCAGCTTATTGACTCTGTACGAAGGCGTAGAAGGGCCACAAACATTTTTTTCCTTAAATTCCCCGGAATTTAGGTAAATTTCGACTTTGAACTCAGAAATTAACTAAATTGCGAATTCGAACTCGGAAATTAGTTAAATTGACTTCAAACTCGGAATTTAGTTGCAATGTTGTCAAACTGACAAATTCTACTATTTTAGATCTACTAATTAAGATCAAAGAGTGTTTGCAATGTTGCCAAACTGACTAGTTTTACTAATTTGATTTGAAGAGTATATGCAATGTTATCAAACTGACAAAGAGTGTTTCCAATCTGTCCAAACTCACAATTTCAACTAATTTCTTTAAAGTGTGTTTGCTTGCAATGTTGCCAAAGTTAACAAATTTTACTAATATGTTTCGAAGAATGTTTGCAATGTTGCCAAACTGAAAAATGTTGTCTAATTTGGTTTGAAGAGCTTTTGCAATGTGATAATGTAAATTCTGAGTTCGAAGTCAGAATTTAACTAAATTCCGAGTTCAAAGTCGGAATTTAACTAAATTCCTAGTTCAAAGTCAGAATTTAACTAAATTCAGAGTTTGAAGTCGGAATTTAGTTAATTTTCGAGTTTGAAATCATAATTTAATTAATTTCCGAGTTTGAAGTCGAAATTTAACTAATTTCCGAGTTCAAAGTCGGAATTTATTTAATTTCCGAGTTCGAAGTCGGAATTTAGTTAATTTCCGAGTTTGAAGTCAGAATTTAGTTAATTTTCGAGTTTGAAATCAGAATTTATTTAATTTCCGAGTTCAAAGTCGGAATTTAGTTAATTTCCGAGTTTGAAGTCAGAATTTAGTTAATTTTCGAGTTTGAAATCAGAATTTAATTAATTTCCGAGTTTGAAGTCGAAATTTAACTAATTTCCGAGTTCAAAGTCGGAATTTATTTAATTTCCGAGTTCGAAGTCGGAATTTAGTTAATTTCCGAGTTTGAAGTCAGAATTTAGTTAATTTTCGAGTTTGAAATCGAAATTTAACTAATTTCCGAGTTCAAAGTCGGAATTTAGTTAATTTCCGAGTTCGAAGTCGGAATTTAGTTAATTTCCGAGTTTGAAGTCAGAATTTAGTTAATTTTCGAGTTTGAAATCAGAATTTAATTAATTTCTGAGTTTGAAATCGAAATTTAACTAATTTCCGAGTTCAAAGTCGGAGTTTAGTTAATTTCCGAGTTTGAAGTCGGAATTTAGTTAATTTCCGAGTTTGAAGTCAGAATTTAGTTAATTTTCGGTTTGAAATCAGAATTTAATTAATTTCCGAGTTTGAAGTCGAAATTTAACTAATTTCCGAGTTCAAAGTCGGAATTTAGTTAATTTCCGAGTTCGAAGTCGGAATTTAGTTAATTTCCGAGTTTGAAGTCAGAATTTAGTTAATTTTCGAGTTTGAAATCAGAATTTAATTAATTTCCGAGTTTGAAGTCGAAATTTAACTAATTTCCGAGTTCAAAGTCAGAATTTAACTAAATTCAGAGTTTGAAGTCGGAATTTAACTAATTTCCGAGTTCAAAGTCGGAATTTAGTTAATTTCCGAGTTTGAAGTCAGAATTTAGTTAATTTTCGAGTTTGAAATCAGAATTTAATTAATTTCCGAGTTTGAAGTCGAAATTTAACTAATTTCCGAGTTCAAAGTCGGAATTTAGTTAATTTCCGAGTTCGAAGTCGGAATTTAGTTAATTTCCGAGTTTGAAGTCGAAATTTAAGAAAAATAACGTCTGTGGCCCTTCTACGCCTTCGTAACTCTGTAAAGTTGTAACTAACCTATTGAAATAACGCTAAAAGTTGGTTGAAGATTAAATTTTACAGAAATGTTACTCATGTTGTAACCATTTTGTTAATTCTATGAAAATCCATAAATTTTGCTCATACAAAAGAACTTTATGAGTCAATTAAAACTATAGAGAATTAAATCAAATACATAAAAATAAATGGTGCTCGAAATGGGGATCGGTAAAGACTTTACGTTTTTCGATCGCGATGCTTGGCCTACGTGTAGAAAAATATATAAAACACAGTGTTCGTTCTTTGTTTCTGTCGATAAAACTACGGCAGTATTAACGCAGACATTACTGTTTAAGCGACGATGCTCCTAGAGTGATATGGAACAAAGATGCAAGATTTCCGCTCCGAAATTCGAGCAACTTTTTAGTCCTATCTTTTAACCCAAATTACGACTTTAATTTTTAACTTATTTGCGTGATTTTTTTTTTATTAAATAGCTGAAGGTTTAGGGAATGTGCGAAAGTTATTTGTGTCACCAAAAGAGTTTTGCAGGTAGGAAAAATAGTGACTTGAAAATTATGGTAATTTTAGCATTTTGTTAAAATGCTTCTAAATATTTTAATTGACGTACTATTAAAATTATATTGACTTTCGCACATTCTAGGAAGTGTCTTCTTTCATATGCCGTTTAAAAAACAGCAATAATTAGCCTAGTTTTTTTTTAATTTGCGTTAAAAGATTGTCATAAAATGCATTGAATCTCCCATAAGACGTTTTGCTTTACCGATGCCCTTAAGTACACGAATTTTCAGCTTCTAACTGACAGAGTTATTGCACGAACATGTTTAATCTATTGGATTACAACCAAGAACTATTTGGGAGCATTCCTTAGACTGATGAGTCAACATTTAGTAGCGTCGAGATGCCAAATAGAAGAAATGGTCAAAATGGAAAATCTCATATTATTGTTTTTTTCATTAAAAAAATAATTATTTTCCTAACAAGTGCGGAAAGCGATATTTTTTCGTGCAGTGCAGTCGAGTGTGGAAAAGGTGCTTTCCGCAAATGTTAGAAGTAAAATTTTTTCTATCAGCTTCAACACTAGGAGCTCCTTCAAGCTCAAAATCAGGTTTTTATTACACCAATTTAAAAATAATACATATTTTATTATAAAGTTTTGAATAATCACATTGGGAAGGTTCTTTCATCTGATTTCCCAATTATAACGTGGGACACCCATTACTTTTGAGGTATTTCTTTAGCAAAATAAAACACCCAATTCAATAGAGTATAGATTTATTTTGTTTGGGATTGCACTTTTGCAGACTTTCCCTACGAGATTCTTTTTTAATTTAAATTCCACGGTCAGTTAGCATATTCAACGCATTATTAAAAGACCAGTTAATGTCGGGTGACAATTCCTCGGGGCATAATTTATGTCGAGTTATGGGTATATAACCGGCGTCATTTATTTCTCGGACGTCAGCAAGGAAAAAAATATATATCGCCGAAGAAATAACTTAAATTTGTCCGCAATTATCTGCCGTTGCAGCTCTGAACGTAGCAGAAGATCAAACGTAATAAATATTGTAAATTGGCAGAAGCGAGTGCTTTTTCTTCGCTAATTATTCATCTCGATCAAATTTGTTTGTGGGTCGTGCGAGTCAGTTCAATAAAATCGTTCTGTAATTGTTGCCGATTGTAATAAATAATTTTTGAAAAATTTCTACCATTTTTTTTTTTGGTTCGAATATGTAAAGCTGCATTTGCATTTCCTGTATGCCACATTCTTATACCAAATTGAACGAATAAGAAATGAGCAGTGAAATTAAAGTTGACGTTCATATTTCTACGCTTGGTTAGCTTAGAGATTTCGAAAAAGAATTAAATTATCACCAATTAAAAGAAACAGGAACTAAAATCAATCACCTCCTATATATCTCGAAAATAGTACCAGTATAGTATACCACCTCCATGGACCCCTTAACAACTCGCAATGGCCAGCGTGTTAGGGTAAACTGGTATCCCCGAAGTGGATCGGGCTACCACAGGAAACGAACGCTGCAAATTATCACTTACAATGTCAGAACCCTATCGACAACATGTAAACTTCAGGAATTGGAGGAAGAGGTCAAGTTTTTAAGATGAGACATACTGGGAATCAGTGAGCATAAAAGAACTGATACTTCAATCAGATCACCTACTATATCATGTGGGTACAGACAATATAAACCAGTGGGCTTCCTAATACACAAATCACATGTGCCCGATGTCTTACAGATCCAAAGCGTAAGTCCCAGAGTAGGTATACATTAAAAAATATACAAACCTATGCCCCCACCTCGACACAAAAGGATGAAGATACTGTAAGCTTCTACGACGACATCAACACAGCTTTGCGGCAGACACCTTCCCATTACACTTTGATTATGGGAGATTTTAACGCCAAATTAGGCCACAAACAAGACAACAGTGGAACATCACTGGGAAGTCATGGGTTGGGGACTATAAATGATAGAGAACAAGTATTGCTTGACTTCCCACAACAAAACAACTTTTATGCAATGAAACGCTTTTTCAAAAAGGACCCCCCAGAGACAATGGACTTGGGCTAGCCCAGACGGAGTTACAAAAAACCAAATCGATCTGATAATTTCAAACATGAAAAACATAGTGCAAGACGTAACTGACCATCGAGACCCTGAATCCGGCCATTAGAAGATGAGAAGCAATGCTGAGCTTGCCTAAATATGTCAAAGCCCCGACATCATTCAAGAGATAAAGTCCGGCAGACTAAGAGGAGCAGGGCACCTGCAAAGAAACCAAAACGATCGCCTACTAAAACGGGTATGGGAGGAGGCACCAATAGGAAAAAGACCACTGGGAAGACCCAGGCTCAGATGGAGAGATAAGGATCTGGTCATCCTTGGTGTAGATCAGCAAGAATGGAGGGAGATGACCCACGACCGCTCCAGGTGGAGGCAGATAGTCAAGGCAGCTAGCTCAAGAGGATATAGACATTGAGAAGACAAACAAATAAATAATAACAGCAGCAATGAAAGAAGCGGAAAACAAGTGCAAGCAATCGCTTGGAGTTGGAAAGGAGGAGAAGTTCAGTGATAGTATTAAGAAGTTGATGGAAAAAAGAAGAAATCTAACAGACAAACATCAAAATCCACCCAGCTAAGGGAAATCAACAAACAAATATCAAAGGCTATCCGAAGAGATGTAAGACTACACAAAGCAGAGGAAATGACTAGGGTTATGGAGGAAAACAGGGAAGTGAAAAATTGTCTGAGGGTAAAAAACAATTAACTATGATAATTGAGAATAAGAATGGACAAACCACCACACATAAGCGAGACATCCTGCTAATTGTGAGAAGCTTCTATGCGGAGCTCTATAAGAAAACCGTTAGTTCTCATTTTTGTAGACTATGACACTTGTAGCTTTTGACACAATAGACCACCATAATATGCTTAGTGCCCTCACTGATTGCAGAATCCACCATCGCTTCATCATAAAGCAATTCTACAAGAACGCAAATGCTGTCATCAGACTTCATGAAGATACTGTTAGCTTCCAAATACTCTAGGTGTGCGGCAAGGGGATGTCATCTCCCCCAAACTATTTACCAACCTTTTAGAATGCATGTTCAAACGCACAAACATCGAGAACCTCGGCATCAACATGGTGAAAAACTTAGTCATCTTCGCTTTGCCGATGATCTGATATTAATTACAAATGATCTCAAAGAAGCGCAAGGAATGATGAGCTGAGTCTAGCATCCAGAGAGGCTGGGCTGAAAATCAATACAAGTAAAACAAAGTTCATGACAATTCTAGTTGCCAGTGAAAAACTTAAACATTGAGCAAGTAGGTATACTACAAATAATTAGGCCACGAGATTCGATTGGGAAGGGATAATCAAACCCGCGAAATTGGCAGAAGAATAGATCTTACATGGGCAGCCTTTGGAAGATTGAGCTACATCTTAAGATATGATATTCCCATGTGTCTTAAGAAGAAAGTCTTTGACCAATGTATTTTACCAGTACTAATTTGATTACCATAAATGAGTTATTGATGTGATGATGATTACCTCTAATCTACTTGTTACTAATATTAATAATAAATGAACAATTATTGGCATTTTGTAAGTTTATTGAATACGATACATAAATTAACATAATTTAATTTTCTCATCCTAGTGCGGGAATGTTATTATTCGCGCACACTCGCAGAAACTAGTAGTTTTCCTAACAAGTGTGTAAAGTACAGACAAGTGCAGACAAGACACTTTGCACAAGAGTTAGGAAGAATATTTTCACTTTTTACTTAATTAAAATTAATTATTTAACGAAAATTCCAACCAACAGAAATAAATAACATTTTTCACTTTAGTTTTAAAAGAACCTGTTTTTTTAATTGTTTTGATGAAACATTACCATGAGTGAGTGTTAATATTCCAATTGAAATTACAAACTTCTGCCACTACCCAGCAATGTAAAGTTAAGTATCTAGACTAATTATTGCATAACGTCAAGCAGATTTTACGCGGAATAGACTGGATGTGGAAGTTAAAAATCTAATTCCCTTTTAATGTATACAAACCGCGATCATTATTCTACTTTACTAGTTGCGTTTCTCCTTTAAAACGCACGAATGGCTCGACCGGATTATAACTGGAAATTTAAATGACAAAAACCAGCAACAATTTGTTTATCCTGTTTAATGTGCAAGAACGACGTGCTACTTAAGCACCCGGTGGACGTAAAAATGTTTTGTCAATTAGCAGTGAATTTATGATGGTCGATCCGCAAAACGCTCAGCTATTAAGTTTCGCATTCGCATTTGTTTTACTTCAACTTCATAAATTCGGAGGTGATTATTATTTATTTACCTAAAGTACATGTTGTTACAATTTAAGTCTTCTTCTTCTTCTTGATTGTCAACAATCGTTGACAATGGTGCTGGCCAGTAGATTAGTTAACATGATCTTATTTACTGCAGCGCACAACAATTGAGCAGACGACCTGTCGATGTTGTCCTTCTTCCCATACTTCTCTTTCCCATTATTTTCCTTTGGATTTTAAGTAGTTTTCTATACGTCCACATTTCAAACGCCTCTATCCTTTTAAGCAACGAGTCTGTCAGCATTCAAGCATTCTTAGATCAATGTTCAAGTCGTTAACTTCATCGTGGTAAAAGTTGTTCGTGCTTTGGCTATACGACTCTTCACCGGGAAGAATTCTCAAAAGAAGATCCTACCGTCACTAGACAGCCTCCAAATGACCAAGATGGAACCAGAAAACCTTCCGCTCTTAACGAAAATATTTTCGAACCTTCTGAAGATGTTACGACCTTCCGGTATGAAGCAGACGTCACAAAAAGTAAGCATTCCAGTTATGACCAAAAAATAACCGTTTTAGTGAAGACGTATCCGAACCAGATGAAGAAAATGTTACCTTAGATCCTGTCGATAACCTAACTGGACATCCAAATAACAAAGAAGAAACTGCTACTGAAGATTTTTTCATTTTGAATCCTAAGGAAAATAAAGCAGCAAGAAAAAACGAAGATCAAACCAGTGCCTTTGCTTTCAATAAAGGTACTTTTAAACCGACTGAAGATGATGTAACTGAACTTCCCGATCATGAAGAAGCTGTCACAATAATAGATCCAGATGAGTCTCCAACTTCAAACGAAGATACAAACAGAAAAGTACGTCCTCAGGAATACAATGACAAAATTGATTTAAAGAAATATACATCTGAAACTACTGAAGATCATAATACTTCAAGACCTGAGAGCGACATAATCATCTCAACTAAGCCGAATTATGAAGAATTTACTGAAAATACGGTTATTTTGAATTCAAAAGAAGAAGATATACACTCTCAAGACATCTCTCAACAGTTCCTAGATAGGTTAGTCTGTGGACTCGCTCGAGTTGAGTGCCGTCCGCATATATTCCATTATGCTGAATTATGACGCTTTTGTTTATAATCATATAGTTTTGTTGGTGTTAATTGCTAAGTAGTGCGTCATCCTATTCGTAAGGTTTTGCAGCTGTGAGTCTGAACTTACCAGGATCAATGTGTCATCGGCGTATCTGATTTTGTTAGTAATTTTAGCATTGATTGACCGTTATTACTATCATCCAGGGCTTTGTTGGAAATATGTACTGCACACAGATTGAAAATCAGGGGTGACAAAATGCAGCATTGTCTAACGCCTCTTCTAATCTCTATTTCCTCTGATACTTGATTGTCCAGGCGCACACCGGCCCCGTTAAGCCAATAATAGCTATTATTCTAATATCCTTATCATCAATGTCTGTATCTTGTAACATCTGTAGCATCTTGTCATGTTGTACTAGTACTATAGAATGTCTATCCACTACTAAACATTTGTCAATCGATCAATCAATCAGTCCTTTGCATTCACTGCTACATATAGGCCTCTTCCATTTTCGCATCCAGTTTGTGGTTATTCTTTTGATATCGTTATGAGAAGTCCCTTGTTTATCTTGTCAGCTCTTGGTCTCCATTCGAGCAGTCTCCTTATCCATCGTTCATCTGCCATGCGGTCCAGTCCAGTTCCATTTGAAGCCACCTGGTAGATAGCATCCGTGACTCTTGGTCTTACCTTTAAGTCCTCGTGGTCGCGAAGTGACACACCGAGCATCGACATTACCATTCTGAGTTGTGTTATTCTAAGCTTTTTATCAAATTTGACTATCGGAATTAATGTTTCAGCGCCGTACGTCATTAACGGTAAAATGCACAGACTAACCACCTTTAGTTTTAGACAAATTGGGAGATTACTCTGAAACATATTCTCCAAGTCTGCGTCCCAAGGGAGCGTGATTCTTCTTTTCAATTCGCCTGTTCGGCTGTCTCGCGAGGTTCTTATTTCATGACCAAGATGCGTGAACCTATCCACTAACACCACCACACCATGTTCGTCATTCCTGATATCTTGTAGGTTGTCAGAGAAGAAACTTATATCATCCGCAAACCGCAGGTTTATTTGGTTTAAACCAGCTATATTTAAACCCTATCCGCTCCATTCAAGCATCTAGAAAGAGTATTTCAGAACGGTGATAAACAGTTTGGGTGACATAGTATCACTGTGTCGTACACCTCTACCAATTCTTATGAGGTTGATGTTTTCCTGCAGTTTAATAATAATTATTACAGAAATTATTCGTCATTTCAGATTGCTCCACAGTCCTTTGTCATCGAGAGAGCTTGGTGACATCGTGACAATTCTCTTGATTGTCTCTTTCCAGGCAGTTCTATTCTGTGTCAGGTGTACCGCATCCGGCAGATTATGGTCCACCATGTGTTTTGGTCTTGATCTACCCATCGCTTTGGTGATCGCCTCCCTTCAACTCTTCCTTCCACGATCAGTCTTTCCATCGAGTTTGTCTAGAAATGTGTCCAAAATACTTAAATAACTTTTGTATCTAATCGGGTGTTAATATGTCCTTCTTCTTCTTCTTGTGGTGCCTATCTGTTACGAATGTTGGCAATGCGTACTTTGTCAACCGCTGCACGAAAGAGGCCTTCTGTTGTTGTATTGAACCGTGTGCGCAAGTTCTTTAACCAGGATATCCTTCGTCTACCAGGCCTCCTCCTCCGTAGTTCTTCTAGTATGAACATATTGGTTCTCTGTGGGCTGTTCAGGTTATTCGCAGGATTCGTCGGTAAACCCCCACTTCGAGTTTATTCTCTTTTTGTCCGACTGTTTCAACGTCCATGTCTCAGCTGCATACGTTGCGAGGGAAAATATATCTGCAATGATCAAGGTATCGTCAGCATATCTTAGGACCGAAGAATAGGAAGAATAGTCAGCCATAGCGGCTCCCAAGCAATAGTATCAAAGTTAAATTTGCCTACTTTTTCGATAAGTTGACGTACATTTCCAATTTGTTCTTTGGTGCCTTTCCCAGTAAAAATCCTGTTCCCAGACAAATCAAGAAAAAACTGCAATATTTTTAGAGGAATCATAAAATCTAATGGACTCACATATCATGCACCACTAAACTCATTCTATTTGGGTAATGCAGGTAATATTTAATTGGAAAGTACCTCGAGACATAGGACTAGCAATAATAGCATACTTATACTACTAATAGGCATCTTTTCATATTATCATAAATGATAAAAAACAATTATTTCAATTATATTGCAATCAAACGCAACATCTACTAAGCTGAAAAGTCATCTCATTTTACGACTCGAATATTTCCAACATTACTTGTTGTTTTTATAGCTTTTTTCAATAATCGTATTCCGTTAAATGAACATAAAGCCAATTATTTTCGATCCCATGCTACTAATTTTCAGGTCAAATCGAACTCAGCTTATTAGCCACCACTGAGATCAGTTTAGATTACTACCTCGGTTACTAGTACCATTCCATTTTACGAAACGTATTGCATTATATACATACATATTACAGTATGTTCCAATTACTGCTTATAGTCGAGTATCAATTCGATAAAATTTATTAAAATGCTTATTAATATGAATCAGCCAATTAAAGAAAATAACTGGGCGTTTGGATGGTTAATTTATGAGCTGATCCTTTATCGAATCACAATCAAGAAAAGAGGATTTGTTATTGTTTTATGTAGGTTTTGAGTGTGTGCAAATTTAGATAAAAATGGATGAACACCTGGAATATCCAGCTAGGGGTCTAACTCCAGGTTTTGGGTATGTAATTCAAATTTCCTGCAAATTACCGAGCAGTTAAGAAAAGTCATCCGGTTCTTGGAACAGCTGGGCATTCTGAGTGAGCTATGAGCTGGATATGTGAGCCAGAATAGACCAACGGTCGCAGTAGAGGGCAGCAATTGTCCACTCATCCAGTATATAAGACTGTTATCTGCCCTTTACAAGATGTTAACGAAAATTATTATAAACCGCCTGAGCCAGAAATTTTACCAACCAATCGAACAGTCCAGATGTAGAAAAGGCTTCATCACCATCGACCATATGCACGCTGATAGAGAAATGTACTGAGTATAATGTCCCACTCCACATGGCCTTTGTAGACTATCGGAAGGCATTCGACTCAATCGAAATCTGAGCAGTGATGAGTGCGATGAACGGAGCTCGAGTGGATTATAGATATGCCAACTTACTTACTTACAACACTGGAAAGATTACTGTGAGAAAAGGCATTAGGCAACTTATTTACCTTAGCGTTGGAGGATGTGTTTAAATATTTATCTTGAGAGGGCAGAAACGCCTCAACCATCTGCAATTTGCTGATGATATCGTTCTCCTCAGCAGAGATACTGACAACAATGATCCAGGAACTCAAAGATGCTTCCCAAGCTGTAGTCCTCCGAATTAACCTTCAAAGTACTAAAATTATGAGCCCTGACAATATGAAGGTCTCCACTGAGAACCAGGATCTGGAAGGTGTCAAAGAATACAGATATCTAAGCCACAACTTGGAAAAGAAAATTAAACATCAGAGATCTTACCTGAATAGCATTTGGAAAGCTTAGCTATAGCTTCTACAGTGGGTTGTCCAGGGCGAGGTGGATAGCAGGAGAGGACCAGGGAGGAGACGACATTCTTGGTTTCAGAACCTACGCCAGTGGTTTGGATTGTCATCTGTTGACCTGTTTAGAAGCGCAGTAAACAAGATAAGAATAGCCGTGTTAATAGCCAACGTCCGCAACGGATAAGGCAATGAAAGAAGAAGAAGCTATATCTTTCGCAGCCCGTCTATTCCAATCAATCTAAAAAAGGAGGTTTACGATGCGTTCATCCTCCCAGTGACCGTCTCGGGTTCTGTCAAAGAGCAACAGAGAAAGCGATGCTTGGAGTAAGCCTGAGAGACAAGATCAGAAACGAGGAGATAAGGAGAAAAACAAGGGTCTGTGACGTTGTTGGGCGGATAACGAGATTGAAGTGGCGTTGGGCAGGTCACGTTGCTAGGAAGAATGTAAAATGGGTCAAAACCCTTATGCAATGGCGTCCAAAAGACTCAAAAAATGTGTCTAGAGTTATCAAGCAAGATGGCGAGACGACATCCAAAAACATGGGGGGAATAACTGGATACCAACCGCCCAAGAAAGGTCGACATGTCCAGGTGTGGATATCGAGAGGCTGAAGAAGAATTCGCTCACTTTAATTTCCTAGCTACATTGATTTGACTGTAAGTACCAAGTTCTTATTGTTAGTGTACACCTTGTCTTTTGTTTAGTTCATACTTTGGTTCAAAAATCTATCAAGGAATCTGAAGGTTTCCGACTCTAGCAACTGCTCCTCAAAGTCGGTGGCGCTTTTGGACACCTGAGCTAGACGAGGGAGGAAATTATTTTTTCTTCTTCTTCTTACGTTAGGACCGAGTCCTGTGTATTCATCAATGATTAGCCAGGAGCAGTTGGGATGCTGAAGACCAGCTTTCATACCATCTTATAGGTGGTCGTCCAGGAGGTCGAGATGTACTTGGTTCTCCTTGCCAGCCGATCATCTGACATCCTGTCCACGTGGTCTCTCAATTCGGTTTCTTGCCCATCTCACTACATCTTGGATCTCACTTAATTTCTTCATTTCTCTTCCGGTCAAATAGGGTATGTCCTGTTATTGATCTTAGTGTTCGCATTTCTATTGTTCTTAAAAGTCGTTTAGTTGTTGGGTTCTCCGCTCTAGTTTCTGTAGCGTATGTCATGACCGGTCTCAAGTCATCTCTGAGATATCCTGATAATAATGATGCCTTTGTTGTTTTGGCTTTCACTTCTTCCTTTAGGTTCCTATTGCTTGTTATGTTTGTCTCTAGATATTTGAAAGACATCACTTGTTCTACACTCTGATCGTCGCTAGTTTACATCTTCTCGCTTCTCTAGATACTTTGTCAGTATCTGTAGGTTATCTTTGTCTTCCGAGATGATCACTGCAGCATGAGCATAGCATAATATTTTAATTTCTTTATCTCCCATTCGATATCCTTTTCCAGCTTCATTAATGGTTTCATCCATTATGATGTTAAACCAGGTTGGTCTTAGGCTGTTTCCCAGTCTGATCCTAGTTGCCACAAGTATTTTATCAACAATTCTCGGTATCTATTCAGCATTCCGATAACTTTTATTATATTGGGGTGAATGTTATTTTTTATCAGTTAGGCGTACCTTATCGAATGCCTGAGTAAAGTCAATGAAGCACATCTAGGCTGTCTTGTTGAATTCTATATCCTTTTCAGTTATTTGGCGTCTATATTTCTGAACCCTTGCTGTTCTTCACAGATCCCAGTTGACATTACTTCTTCTGCCAAGATTTTAGTAAATAGTTTCTGAACCGCACTCAACAGGCTGATACCTCGATAATTTTGTGGGTCAGGTTTTTCTCCCTTTTTGAAAATTGGAATTGAAATACTTTCTTTCCATTCGGATGGTATACTCTTGACTACAAGTATTTTAAGTACTCTTGACTACATATGTATTAAGGACATAATTGTTATTTATTATTAAGGATTACCTAGGGTTTATGCAATTTATTTAAAATAATGGGAATTTTACTATTCCTAATTCAAATATAATCATGATTTATTTCCATTTTCCGGTTTAATTAACCTCTTTCATGAGTTTTAGTAGATAAGTTCGAAGATATGGAAACAATTCGTTTTAACACATTTAATTTTATGAAAACTACGAGAAGTGACAGCAAAATTAAGAGATTATTTAATTATCTAACGATTTTCTAGACTTTTTAATAATCACGTATACCTGCCACATAATATGATACTCTCTTCAATTCTCAGGTTACTGATCGATAAAGCCGGAGACATTCTAATTTGGACTCCAACGCGACTGAATGAACTCAACCTAAAAATACACATAAAAACCGAAGCGTAAATGAAACGCATTTACAAGCTTTTGCGACAATTTTATGTTACTGACCTATGGTGAGTCATAGAAGCCATAGTCTCAATGTCGAGGTAAAACGGCTTCATACCCAACCAGTTTTTTCCTTAAACAGCTATCTACTGTCCCATCACTTGCATGTTCTGTACGAACGCAATTGAATATGTTGTGTGTTCGCTTCGTTTATGCACCTAAAATAGTATTGGGTGGATTTAATAAGATGTAAAATTTATCTGTAATTAGATTCAATCACAGATATATAAATTACATACTTTGTATACTATTTTCTAATCTGAAACAAAAAGGTGCTTGGTTGGGGAATTTACTTTTTAGATCTAACGTTTGGGAGGATTCATTTTAGGCCCAGTACTTTCAGTTCAGAATAACTTTATTCTAAGGATAATATCTATGGAAACCGTGAAATCAGACGCTGCTTTTGGTCAATTCCGTCATTTCTATAGAAATTATCTTAAGAATAAATTTATTCGGAGGTAAAAGTACCGGCCCTTAGAGATGTATTTAAATTTTACTTATTTGGTCAATGGTTTGAGATGAACTCGTGATATATGAGTGATTTCGGATCATGAGAAGGTACTCTAATACCTGGTGAAGTATGTACCAATTTTACTCTGAATCACTCTGTATACCTTGAATTATCATTAGTATTAGAAGTAGTATTTTTAGTAATAATGAGCGTAAATTTAATCTTTAATTTTTATATAATTTAATTTTTTCAAATCAGTTGAAATTGTGGTTTTAAATTTGAACACCCTGTAACCCGGTTATTTTTTAGAGTTCAGGGAGGTTGAACCACTCAAATTAACCGTCTTGAGCTCCTCTTTTCAGTGGTGTAGAGTAAAAAAAACTACCTAGAAAATTGCGTACAGGGTGACAAAAATGGTGAACCACCATTATTTTCTTGTACACCCTATATACAGGAAGCAAAAACGGTCTTACAAATTTATGGTGTTGGGTTAGGAAATTAATTAGGAACATTTTCGTTGTCTTGCCATTTTTTGTATCTTTCACCGTTTTCCAGTTATTTAGGAAAAGTGATTTGGTGCAACAAATATTCAAATCAGTTGAAATTATGGTCTGAAATTTGACAACGGTTTAAAGGACAGTCAGGGACCTGTAAAACCCACTTGGAGTACAAAAATGATTGTTTTGAGCACATTTTTGGAATCCTCATTAAATTTCCTATCCAATAATCTAAAAAACCACTACAAAATTTGGTACAGTCAGGAAGAAAAGCAGTGTCAAAGTTTGAACTGACAGAAACACAGTTTGAAAAGACTGTCAGAGTCCAAATAGCCTGTAAAACCAACTTGCAGTGAGAAAATGACTGTTTTAAACACATTTTTGGAATCCTCATTAAATTTCCTATTCAATAACCTAAAAAAAAAAACACTACAAAATTTGGTACGGTCAGGGAGAAATGCCGTGTCAAAATTTTAACTGACAGAAACACAGTTTGAAAAGACTGTCAGAGTCCAAATAGCCTGTAAAACCAACTTGCAGTGAGAAAATTACTGTTTTAAACACATTTTTGGAATCCTCATTAAATTTCCTATCCAATAACCTAAAAAAACACTACAAAATTTGGTACGGTCAGGGAGAAATGCCGTGTCAAAATTTTAACTGGCAGAAACACAGTTTGAAAAGACAGTCAGAGTCCAAATCGCCTGTAAAACCAACTTGCAGTGTGAAAATTACTGTTTTAAACACATTTTTGGAATCCTCATTAAATTTCCTATCCAATAACCTAAAAAAACACTACAAAATTTGGTACGGTCAGGGAGAAATGCCGTGTCAAAATTTTAACTGACAGAAACACAGTTTGAAAAGACTGTCAGAGTCCAAAGAGCCTGTAAAACCAACTTGCAGTGAGAAAATTACTGTTTTAAACACATTTTTGGAATCCTCATTAAATTTCCTATCCAATAACCTAAAAAAACACTACAAAATTTGGTACGGTCAGGGAGAAATGCCGTGTCAAAATTTTAACTGGCAGAAACACAGTTTGAAAAGACAGTCAGAGTCCAAATCGCCTGTAAAACCAACTTGCAGTGAGAAAATGACTGTTTTAAACACATTTTTGTAATCCTCATTAAATTTCCTATCCAATAACCTAAAAAAACACTACAAAATTTGGTACGGTCAGGGAGAAATGCCGTGTCAAAATTTTAACTGACAGAAACACAGTTTGAAAAGACAGTCAGAGTCCAAATCGCCTGTAACACCAACTTGCAGTGAGAAAATGACTGTTTTAAACACATTTTTGGAATCCTCATTAAATTTCCTATCCAATAACCTAAAAAAACACTACAAAATTTGGTACGGTCAGGGAGAAATGCCGTGTCAAAATTTTAACTGACAAAAACACAGTTTGAAAAGACTGTCAGAGTCCAAATAGCCTGTAAAACCAACTTGCAGTGAGAAAATGACTGTTTTAAACACATTTTTGTAATCCTCATTAAATTTCCTATCCAATAACCTAAAAAAACACTACAAAATTTGGTACGGTCAGGGAGAAATGCCGTGTCAAAATTTTAACTGACAGAAACGCAGTTTGAAAAGACTGTCAGAGTCCAAATAGCCTGTAAAACCAACTTGCAGTGAGAAAATGACTGTTTTAAACACATTTTTGGAATCCTCATTAAATTTCCTATTCAATAACCTTAAAAACCACTACAAAATTTAGTACAGTCAGGAAGAAATGCAGTGTCAAAGTTTTAACTGACAGAAACACAGTTTGAAACGACAGTCAGAGTCCAAATAGCCTGTAAAACCCACTTGCAGTGAGAAAATGACTGTTTTAAGCACATTTTTGGAATCCTTATTAAATTTCCTATTCAATAACTTGAAAAAACACTCCAAAATTTGGTAGAGTCAGGGAGAAAAGCGGTGTCAATTCAATTTTAACTGCCAGAAATACAGTATTTGTAATTTACTGGTAATTTGCCGGTCAAATTTTCCTTTTACAACTGTGCGTATGGTGGGTCATTACGTAACGGACAACTATGCTCAATTAGCTATTTACACTGAAGTCGAAAATAAACTATATTACACATTTCTGAAGTTTTTCGAAAAGAAGATACAAAATTTCTCTAAGTAAACAGTCAGAAGTTAAAAATAAAATAAATAGTATTCTGTAATACTAATAAGTTTGTACATCCTGTATATTGTTTCATTTATAAATTTGCTTTTCCTTTTTGACTGTTTACAGAATAACCCAAACGTTTTTAGAGTTCGTATTTGTAAACCAGCTGGGACAGACATATTTGGGGTAACTAAATATGTATGTTTATAAGTAATTTAATCTTGGGTTTATTGTCTGGCATAATTGTCTGTCGTGGATGCATCTTGTTGAGCTTAAATAAGACAAAAATTAAGTCGTGACGTTAGTCGATATTATGTGAATCATATAATGTAGTCGTATTAAGATTATGGGTATAACACGCCTGAATTTCATAGTTTTGCTACAAAATTGAATTTATGACAAAAATTACACTTATTATTGTTTGTGCATTTAAGCTAAAGAATCTATCACACAGTTTTGTTCACAAAAAGAATTATAAATAGAGTAAAATTAATTAACAATGTTAGGATGCCTTAGCTTAATAAGTGTGTGAGTTTATAGTTAAAGAAAAAAGCAGTATGGATAGAAGTAACAATGACTTGAAAATCTTGTTAGAATCGCTAAGTGTCCTTTTGGGCATGTACTACTATCAAATTTCAATAAACGAAAATATTGACCACAAAAACACAAAAAAACACGAAGAATCTGGGTGCAAGACTTGTACCAGAAAAGGAAACAACAGGGAGTGTGTGAAATCCGTATATATTTTTTAATTTTACGAGAATGAGAGCAGTTTCTTTTGATAAACTGTTGTCCTTTTGTCATACTAGTCTGATAAAGTTTCTTTTTTGAACTGCCAAAAACACAGTTTGAAAGGACAGTCAGAGACCGAATAGCCTGTAAAACCCACTTGGAGTGAGAAAATGACTGTTTTAAGAACATTTTTGGAATCTTTGATAAATTTCTTATCCAATAACCCAAAAACTCTACAAGATTTGGTACAGCCAGGAAAAAAAGCCGTGTCAAAGTTTTAACTGGCAGAAACACAGTTTGAAAAGACAGTCAGAGACCGAGTCGCCTGTAAAGCTCACTTGGAGTGAGAAAATTACTGTTTAAAGAACATTTTTGGAATCCTCATTAAATTTCCTATCCAATAACCTAAAAAACCACTACAAAATTTGGTACAGTCAGGGAGAAAGTCAGTGTCAAAATTTGAATTTCCAGAAACACAGTTTGAAAGGACAGTCAGAGACCGAATCGCCTGTAAAATCCACTTCTAGTGAGAAAATGACTGTTTAAAGCAAATTTTTGGAATCCTCATTAAATTTCGTATCCAATAACCTTAAAAACCGCTACAAAATTTGGTACAGTCAGCGAGAAATGCCGTGTCAAAGTTTTAACCGACAGAAACACAGTTTGAAAAGACAGTCATAGTCCAAATAGCCTGTAAAACCCACTTGGAGTGAGAAAATTGCTGTTTTAAATACATTTTTGGAATTCTCATTAAATTTCCTATTCAATAACCTTAAAAACCACTACAAAATTTGGTACAGTCAGGAAGAAAAGCAGTGTCAAATTTTGAACTACCAGAAACACTGTTTCCAAGGACAGCCAGAGACCGAATCGCCTGTAAAACGCACTTCTAGTGAGAAAATGACTGTTTAAATACATTTTTGGAATCCTCATTAAATTTGCAATCCAAAAAACTTAAAAAACCACTACTAAATTAGGTACAGTCAAGGAGAAATGCCGTATTAAAGTTTTAACTGGCAGAAACACAGTTTGAAAAGACAGTCAGAGTCCAAATCGCCTGTAAAATCCAATTGGAGTGAGAAAATGACTGTTTTAGGAACATTTTTGGAATCCTTGATAAATTTCTTATCCAATACCCTAAAAAACCACTACCAAATTTGGTACAGTCAGGTGGAAAAGCCGTGTCAAAGTTTTAACTGACAGAAACACAGTTTGCAAGAACAGTCAGAGACCAAATCGCCTGTAAAACCCACTTGAAGTGAGAAAATGACTGTTTTAAGCACATTTTTGGAATCCTCATTAAATTTACTATCCGATAACCTAAAAAACCACTACAAAATTTGGTACAGTCAGGGTGAAAAGCCATTTCAAAGTTTTAACTGACAGAAACACAGTTTGCAAGAACAGTCGGAGATCAAATCGCCTGTAAAACCCACTTGGAGTGAGAAAATGACTGTTTTAAGCACATTTTTGGAATCTTCATTAAATTTTCTATCCAATAACCTAAAAAAACCACAACAAAATTTGGTACAGTCAGGGAGAAAAGCCGTCTCAAAATTTTAACTGAGAGAAACAGTGTTTGCAAGAACAGTCAGAGACCAAATCGCCTGTAAAACCCACTTGGAGTGAGAAAATGACTGTTTTAAATAAATTTTTGGAATCCTCATTAAATTTTCTATCCAATAACCTAAAAAACCACTACCAAATTTGGTACAGTCAGGGAGAAAAGCCGTGTCAAAGTTTTATCTGACAGAAACACAGTTTGCAAGAACAGTCAGAGACCAAATCGCCTGTAAAACCCACTTGGAGTGAGAAAATGACTGTTTTAAGCACATTTTTGGAATCCTCATTAAATTTTCTATCCAGTAACCTAAAAAACCACTACAAAATTTGGTACAGTCAGGGCGAAAAGCCGTGTCAAAGTTTTAACTGACAGAAACACAGTTTGAAAAGACAGTCAAAGACCAAATCGCCTGTAAAACTCACTTGGGGAGAGAAAATGACTGTTTTAAGCAAATTTTTGGAATTCTCATTAAATTTTCTAACCAACAACTTAAAAAACCACTACAAAATTTGGTACAGTCAGGGAGAAAAGCCGTGTCAAAGTTTTAACTGACAGAAACACAGTTTGAAAAGACAGTCAGAGTCCAAATCGCCTGTAAAACCCACTTGGAGTGAGAAAATGACTGTTTTAAGCACATTTTTGGAATTCTCATTAAATTTCCAATCCAATAACCTAAAAACTCTACAACATTTGGTACAGTCAGCGAGAAAAGTCCTGTCAAAACTTTAACTGACAGAAACACAGTTTGAAAGGACAGTCAGATACCAAATCGCCTGTAAAACCCACTTGGAGTGAGAAAATGACTGTTTTAAGTACATTTTTGGAATCCTCATTCAATTTCCTATCCTAGTAACCTAAAAAACTACTACAAAGTTTGGTACAGTCAGGAAGAAACGCAGTGTCAAAGTTTTAACTGACAGAAACACGGTTTGCAAGTACAGTCAGAGACCAAATCGCCTGTAAACCGCACTTCTAGTGAGAAAATGACTGTTTTTAATACATTTTTGGAATTTTCATTAAATTTCCTATCCTAGTAACCTAAAAAACTACTCTAAAATTTGGTACAGTCAGGGAGAAATGCAGTGTCAAAGTTTTAACTGACAGAAACACAGTTTGCAAGAACACTCAGAGACCGAATCGCTTGTAAAACCCTCTTGGAGTGAGAAAATGACTGTTTTAAGCAAATTTTTTGAATCCTCATTAAATTTTCTATCCAATAACTACTACAAAATTTGGTACAGTCAGGAAGAAGATTCGATAATCGTTATATGTGAAATAGAAATTTTGTTAAAACAAACCTATTTACTGTGGAAGCAACGTTTATAAGAGATAGGGTACTAAATTAGACAATTTGTATCAATACTATGAATACCCCTATGCTATTATCCAAACCAAGATAAATTTTCAGCTAACATTTGGGCAGGGATGGTAGGAAATTATTCGCTTGGGCCTTTTTTCACCTCCTTAATTTGTTTTCCCTTCAGTTCCATCTTTTTTGGGCCTAAATTAACATTTTCTTCAGGAACGGTCGGTTTTTTAAAAAATTGCCATGTTATTTATACAACAACAAGTGCAAAAAGTACAAAAAAGAGGAACTTTTTGCACTAACGATCATTGAAAAATTGTACTTTTTTGCCCGATTTTACAAAAAGTTAAAATTTTTGGACGTACTTTCTCTCCTTACAGTTTCTGGCTAATTCAGAGACATCCTGTATTATTTGTTCTAAATTTTTGTAGTTGAAAATAAATAAATAAAATAGTATGCTAATAACGACAATTTTCATTATTCTCCACAATATACTATTTCAGTGTCAATAAGCTAAAATTCTACCACTAAAACTGATTTGTATGACTAGATTTTTGCCCTGAATTGGTTGATAGTTGCTTCGATTGCTGCAACTTATATACATTAGTAATTTTTATTACTGAAACTTCTGTTCTTCCTGATAAAATACCACATTTTACTAATGGAACCGTTAATATTTATTATGTTGAGTAAATTCTTCTCTATTAGCGAACACGTATACGCACTTATCCGCTTTCCCTGATATCAATCTATACTCTGACTTGTTTATTGTTATTATTATACTTATCAGCTGATTGACATTGGCCTCTCACACAATTAATTTGTTTATGTTTATATCTAGGTCTGTTAAATAGAATACTGTGGTTCAAATCTTAAATATAATGTGCTGCAAATAAAATACAAAATAGATATTTAGATTGTACGTTATTAATGTCTCTATGGGAATGAATTTTTAGAATTTTCGTGCTAATAAAGAAAAAACTAATTAAAATTTACACATTTATAATATCACTCTGTAGTGCAGAAGCAAGCAGTTCTGTGAAAATTACCATCATTCCAGCATCTTTGGTTCATATCTCTCTTCATCTCTGTTCGTTTTTAACCTCTTCACTACCAATTGTGAAATGCAATACTTTAAAAAATTACAAAATCCAATTCTGTCCAAAAAAACCAACACTTTCATTAATTTTCTTTCAGTTTTTGAAATTTTTCCAAATTTCAAAATTAGTTTGAAAATGGAAACTTTGTATAGTACAGGTTTATTCCCTGTGATGGTATATTAAAAGCAAGTTGAAACTTGGAGTGTAGCCTGGATTTGAGTCAAACTTTATTTCTAAAATATTTTGGTCTTGGCGTTGCCAAATCAGTCGAAAAAAATAAAAAATTTCTGTTTTAATATGAAGCACCCTGTATCTAACGTCTAGTAAATCTTCTTAATACTTCCCTATACCCTATCTTGCAGCGTTTCTTAGATATTTTATAAAAATTGTAATTTGTCAGCAAAATGCTAGTCTAAACAATAATTAATATCTCAAATCCTGAAAGGTTTGCTGATGTAATCTTTTGTCATCGGTTAGACAATACTACTTGGTTGAATAGCCCAGAGACTGAAAATAAAATATTCAAATCAGTTGATATTGTGGTTTAAAATTTGAACACCCTGTAACTCGGTTAGTTTTAAAAGTTCAGCGAATCTGAACCACTCAAATGAACGGTCTTGAGCTGCTCTTTCGAGTGGTGTAAAGCAAAAAATTATATCCTAAAAATTGCGTACAGGGTGGCCAAAAAACCTTAATCACTACACTTTTCATGTACCCCCTGTATAGTAGCTGCACTGATGGACTGTGAAACTTCCAGGAATCAGTTTAGCAGTTCTTTATGAACGTTTTTGCTCTCTTTCAAATTTTTCATAACTTTCAACGTTTCTGAATTATTTAACAAAAAACTGGTTTGATACAAGATATTTTCAAATCAGTTGAAATTGTGGTTTTAAATTTGAACACCCTGTAACTCGGTTATTTTTTGGGAGTTCAGGGAGGTTGAACCACTCAAATTAACCGTCTTGAGCTTTTCTTTCCAGTGATGTAAAGCAAAAAATTCTATCTTAAAAATTGCGTACAGGGTGGCCAAAAAACCTTAATCACTACATTTTTCATGCACCCCCTGTATAGTAGCTGCACTGATGGACTGGGAAACTTTCAGAGATGAGTTTAGCAGTTCGTTATGAACATTTGTGCTATCTTTCAAATTTTTCGTAACTTTCACCGTTTCTGAGTTATTTAGCAAAAACTGATTTGATGCAACAAATTTTCAAATCAGTTGAAATTGTGGTTTTAAATTTCAACACCCTGTAACTCGGTTATTTTTGGGAGTTCAGGGAGGTTGAAACACTCAAATTAACCGCCTTGAGCTCCTCTTTCCAGTGGTGTAGAGTGAAAAAAACTATATAGAAAATTGCGTACAGGGTGACAAAAATGGTGAACCACCATCATTTTCTTGTACACCCTGTATACAGGAAGCAAAAACGGTCTTACAAATTTATGGTGTTGGGTTAGGGAATTAATTAGGAACATTTTCGTTCTCTTGCAATTTTTTTGTATCTTTCACCGTTTTCCAGTTATTTAGGAAAAGTGATTTGGTGCAACAAATATTCAAATCAGTTGAAATTATGGTCTGAAATTTGACAACGGTTTAAAGGACAGTCAGGGACCTGTAAAACCCACTTGGAGTACAAAAATGATTGTTTTGAGCACATTTTTGGAATCCTCATTAAATTTCCTATCCAATAATCTAAAAAACCACTACAAAATTTGGTACAGTCAGGAAGAAAAGCAGTGTCAAAGTTTGAACTGACAGAAACACAGTTTGCAAGAACACTCAGAGATCAAATCGCCTGTAAAACCCACTTGGAGTGAGAAAGTGACTGTTTTAAGCACATTTTTGGAATTCTCATTAAATTTTCTATCCAATAACTTAAAAAATCACAACAAAATTTAGTACAGTCAGGAAGAAAAGCAGTGTCAAAGTTTGAATTTGCCAGAAACACAGTTTGCAAGAACACTCAGAGATCAAATCTCCTGTAAAACCCACTTGAAGTGAGAAAGTGACTGTTTTAAGCACATTTTTGGAATTCTCATTAAATTTTCTATCCAATAACTTAAAAAACCACAACAAAATTTAGTACAATCAGGGAGAAAAGCAGTGTCAAAGTTTGAACGAACTGCCAGAAACACAGTTTGCAAGAACACTCAGAGATCAAATCTCCTGTAAAACCCACTTGGAGTGAGAAAATGACTTGTTGTTTTAAGCACATTTTTGGAATTCTCATTAAATTTTCTATCCAATAACTTAAAAAATCACAACAAAATTTAGTACAGTCAGGAAGAAAAGCAGTGTCAAAGTTTGAATTTGCCAGAAACACAGTTTGCAAGAACACTCAGAGATCAAATCTCCTGTAAAACCCACTTGAAGTGAGAAAGTGACTGTTTTAAGCACATTTTTGGAATTCTCATTAAATTTTCTATCCAATAACTTAAAAAACCACGACAAAATTTAGTACAGTCAGGGAGAAAAGCAGTGTCAAAGTTTGAACGAACTGCCGGAAACACAGTTTGCAAGAACACTCAGAGATCAAATCTCCTGTAAAACCCACTTGGAGTAAGAAAATGACTTGTTGTTTTAAGCACATTTTTGGAATTCTCATTAAATTTTCTATCCAATAACTTAAAAAATCACAACAAAATTTAGTACAGTCAGGAAGAAAAGCAGTGTCAAAGTTTGAATTTGCCAGAAACACAGTTTGCAAGAACACTCAGAGATCAAATCTCCTGTAAAACCCACTTGAAGTGAGAAAGTGACTGCTTTAAGCACATTTTTGGAATTCTCATTAAATTTTCTATCCAATAACTTAAAAAACCACGACAAAATTTAGTACAGTCAGGGAGAAAAGCAGTGTCAAAGTTTGAACGAACTGCCAGAAACACAGTTTGCAAGAACACTCAGAGATCAAATCTCCTGTAAAACCCACTTGGAGTGAGAAAATGACTTGTTGTTTTAAGCACATTTTTGGAATTCTCATTAAATTTTCTATCCAATAACTTAAAAAATCACAACAAAATTTAGTACAGTCAGGAAGAAAAGCAGTGTCAAAGTTTGAATTTGCCAGAAACACAGTTTGCAAGAACACTCAGAGATCAAATCTCCTGTAAAACCCACTTGAAGTGAGAAAGTGACTGCTTTAAGCACATTTTTGGAATTCTCATTAAATTTTCTATCCAATAACTTAAAAAACCACGACAAAATTTAGTACAGTCAGGGAGAAAAGCAGTGTCAAAGTTTGAACGAACTGCCAGAAACACAGTTTGCAAGAACACTCAGAGATCAAATCTCCTGTAAAACCCACTTGGAGTGAGAAAATGACTTGTTGTTTTAAGCACATTTTTGGAATTCTCATTAAATTTTCTATCCAATAACTTAAAAAATCACAACAAAATTTAGTACAGTCAGGAAGAAAAGCAGTGTCAAAGTTTGAATTTGCCAGAAACACAGTTTGCAAGAACACTCAGAGATCAAATCTCCTGTAAAACCCACTTGAAGTGAGAAAGTGACTGCTTTAAGCACATTTTTGGAATTCTCATTAAATTTTCTATCCAATAACTTAAAAAACCACGACAAAATTTAGTACAGTCAGGGAGAAAAGCAGTGTCAAAGTTTGAACGAACTGCCAGAGACACAGTTTGCAAGAACACTCATAGATCAAATCTCCTGTAAAACCCACTTGGAGTGAGAAAATGACTTGTTGTTTTAAGCACATTTTTGGAATTCTCATTAAATTTTCTATCCAATAACTTAAAAAATCACAACAAAATTTAGTACAGTCAGGAAGAAAAGCAGTGTCAAAGTTTGAATTTGCCAGAAACACAGTTTGCAAGAACACTCAGAGATCAAATCTCCTGTAAAACCCACTTGAAGTGAGAAAGTGACTGTTTTAAGCACATTTTTGGAATTCTCATTAAATTTTCTATCCAATAACTTAAAAAACCACAACAAAATTTAGTGCAGTCAGGGAGAAAAGCAGAGTCAAAGTTTGAACTGCCAGAAACACAGTTTGCAAGAACACTCAGAGATCAAATCTCCTGTAAAACCCACTTGGAGTGAGAAAGTGACTGTTTTAAGCACATTTTTGGAATTCTCATTAAATTTTCTATCCAATAACTTAAAAAACCACAACAAAATTTAGTACAGTCAGGGAGAAAAGCAGTGTCAAAGTTTGAACTGCCAGAAACACAGTTTGCAAGAACACCCAGAGATCAAATCGCCTGTAAAACCCACTTGGAGTGAGAAAATGACTTGTTGTTTTAAGCACATTTTTGGAATTCTCATTAAATTTTCTATCCAATAATCTAAAAAACCACTACAAAATTTGGTACAGTCAGGAAGAAAAGCAGTGTCAAAGTTTGAAGTGCCAGAAACACAGTTTGCAAGAACACTCAGAGATCAAATCTCCTGTAAAACCCACTTGGAGTGAGAAAGTGACTGTTTTAAGCACATTTTTGGAATTCTCATTAAATTTTCTATCCAATAATCTAAAAAACCACTACAAAATTTGGTACAGTCAGGAAGAAAAGCAGTGTCAAAGTTTGAAGTGCCAGAAACACAGTTTGCAAGAACACCCAGAGATCAAATCGCCTGTAAAACCCACTTGGAGTCAGAAAATGACTGTTTTAAGCACATTTTTGGAATCCTCATTAAATTTTTTATCCAATAGCTTAAAAAATCACAACAAAATTTAGTACAGTCAGGAAGAAAAGCAGTGTCAAAATTTGAACTGCCAGAAACGCAGTTTGAAAGGACAACTAACTTCAACCGTTTCTGACTTATTTCTAAAAATATATAGGGTGTCCCTGAAAGGTGCGGAAAAAAACGCTACCACAAATTTTTAAGGCTTAAATATGACGACATAACCCAACTTACCTCAGTCCCAAATAATTTCGTCAAAACAATTACAAAATTAAAATTTTTAGTTTAAAAATCTCAATTTTTTTTAAATTTTTAAAAACATTTTAAAATTTAAAAACCGGGTCTTAATGAAAACATACAAAGTTTCCATCACGATTTTTATGCAATCACATCATACATATACGTACGTTAACGCTCACTCTGTATAATCCATAAAAGCTTCCTATTCTATAAAAACAGGACAATTCTGAAAATGTTTCGAATAAAATGTAAAATGTTCGAAATTCCAAAATTTATACGTATACTTATAAAATACGATTTTCAATGAATTAAATCAACACTTTTAATTATTTTTTCAGATTTTCAAAAATTTTGAAAAAACAAGGAGAAAATGAAAACTTACGAGCATTCTATACAATCCACAGAAACTTCCTATAGTATAAAAACTTCTCTTGTGCAAAGTGTCTTGTCCGCACTTTGCTTCCCGTGCATATCCAGCCATCGTGCCTACCAGACTTACTTATTTGCACACTGGTTAGGAAAACTACTATTTCGATTCAGAGCTGTAAAATGCTTTTTTCTACAATTCCTTTAGAAAATATAAGTTTTCTCTTTCATTTGAGAGATGAAAATGATACTTTTACTCTCTAGAGAGTGAAAGTGCCACCAGTAAAAGTGAATTCAATGCGGTGTCTCTGACATTTTCTTGACAAATTGACAAATATATTTTCGGTAACAACACCTCCTTTTTCATCCAGATATCCAACATTATTAAGATAGTATTTAACTGTCACTTTTTTTTTTCATGAAACATTGTGGTAAGAAAAATAGATGGGCAGCTTTGGAGGAAACTGCCTTTTGCACCCTGAAACTTTGAAACCCTCCCCTTCGCGTCGGCTGTTTGCGGGAGCAAAAGTTGCACTTTTCTCACTTGGTGTATAACTAGTGTCCGGATTAAAAAGCACTAAAGTCGTGAAAAAAAAAACGGAAGATTTTAGACCGTTTTGAAAACTTTCAAAAGTTTTTTGAACTACTTGAGAGCATTTGGAAGGTTTTTGGACTGTTTAAACAGCATATTGAAGGTTCTGGAATGCTTTAGAGGCATTTGGAATCTCTTACACGGTTCACATAATTTTTTGGAAGCTTCTAAACTGCTTTAATATCTTCTGGGAGCTTCTAGACTAGTTGAAAAGCGTTTGGAATTTTTTAGACTGTTCTAAATGATTTTGAAAGCTTCTAGACTGTTTTGAAAGATTTCTGACTGCTTTAGAAGCATTTTGGAGTTTCTGTAGTGTTTTGAAATCTTTTTAAACTACTTTAGGAGCATTTGGAAGGTGTTTCAACAGTTTAAAGAGCCTTGAAGGTTCTGGACTGCTTTGAAGACATGTGAATTTGAACTTTTGGAAGCTTTTAAACTGCTTTAGAAGCATACGGAAGCTTTTAGACTGCCTTGAAATTTTTTAAGAGCTTCTAGACTAGGTGAAGATTATATGGAAGCGTTTAGCGTGTTTTAAAAGCTTGTGTAAGCTTCTAGACTGGTTTGAAAGACTTCCGTCTGCTTTAGGAGCATTGAAATTCTGGACTGCTTCTAAGACATGTGAATTTTAACTTTTGGAAGCTTTTAGACTGCCTTGAAATTTTTTAAGAGCTTCTAGACTAGTTGAACATTATTTGGAATCTTTTAGACTGTTGTAAATGCTTTTGGAAGCTTCTAGACTATTTTGAAAGGCTTTGGACTGCTTGAGAAGCATTTTGGAGTTTTTGTAGTGTTTTGAAGTCTTTTTACACTACTTTAGAAGCATGGAAAATTAGATCCGTTTTTTCACAATGGGGCTCTCCTGCCCTCTTCTTGTCTTGATTTCTTCTTTCTTCGTCAGCTAGTCATCCTGGTGGATTTCTTGGTATATTTTTGGATGATCAAAAGAGTTAGTGGGCTAATCATTTAATCATCCAAGAATATTTGAGGGGAGTTTGAGTCGGAGGTTAGGATTTGATTTCCGTACCCTATAGCCTACATGGGCAGGCGGGGGGAATCTGGGAGGTGTAGCCAAAGCCCGATTAGCACCGAGTTAGCTACGGCTGGGTTTTACCCAAGTTTTGAAAATAAATTCTCGCCACCTGGAGGTAAAGTCGTTGGGGATCTGAATGAAGACCCCCATGTTGGGGAACGGAATGAAGACCCCCATCATTTTGGCTGGATTGGTCCTGGCTGACCAAAAATGAAGTTAAAGTCATGATCGGGTGTTGTCAAATCCGGGTGTGGATCTATCGTCCAGAAGCTGATGTCTTGGCCGTTTAGGGGGGGCTTTCATTTCTGGGTCATAGTCGATGGCGTTCCTTATGAGTGGATTCTCCTGTTCCGCCATCCTGTCAAAGAACTGGTGTGCATGTTCTTTGATCTTCTCTGCCGCTGTCTTGTATTGGAGATCTCTGGTGATGGTGTCGTTTCTGACATACCACGGGGCGTCTATGGCTGATCTTAGCGCTATGTTTTCAACTGAAGGCGCTTCAAGTGGGTCTTCGCTGCATATCCCCAGGCTGCTGAGGCCTGTATGTCAGGTGTGGTTGGATGATGGTTCCGATAAGAGTTAGCTTGGTCTTGATGCTGGTTTTGGAATGTCTACCGATGACTGGGTAGAGCTAAGCAAGCTTTGCTTTCGTCCGGGCTTTTTCGACTTGACACTTCCATGTTAGTGTCTTGTCACGTTGTTACTCCATGGAATATCTTCATCTTGAACTCGGAGGTTGGTTTCCGGTCTGAGTTGAGCTTGGGCGTTTGTTGTCAGAGATGTGTTGTTTATCCAACAAGGGTCAATTTTACATCAGATTATTAACTGACCCAATATAATAATTCTCACTAAAATTGGAGTTAACCCAACTTGACGAAGAGTGTACGTAATAACAGCACATTTAATAACACAAGTGTAATCGACAATATACGCTCCATGTTATTTTCATTAATTCATATCAAAATACGAGAGTCGACAAGAAAATTTTCACGCAGAAAACCAGTTCGCTTTTTAATTAAAAATTGGCAACGGATTATTACATAAGCGTATATTTTAAATAGTGGACATTACGTGGCGCCTCCCACTTTTCATTAACCTTTGTTCTCGCTTTCTCGCCCAAGCGATTTCAGCATTTAGATTATTAACCGATAAGTTTGCAGCAAAGAGGAAATAATGTATTTGACAATATTTACGGTTAGCCTTATGTTGGGTGCGTGGGATCAACATCAGTTTCATGGGCATTCTTCTTCCATTGTTTTTGTTCCAATACAAAAAAAAAATTGTATTTCTTTGGGTGGTACTGATAATGTTATACTGCAGAAGCCTCAGGAAATGCTTTTGTTCTTAATGTCCTCTATTTTCAGTCTTAAACGATCGTTTGTCTCAGTTTGATCAATCAAGAATTGTAAACTGTGTTGTTAAGTGTTATTCCATAAATTTAGTCTAATATTTGAACATTCATCTGTAGATTCCTAATCTGTCTCCTAAACCAAAGTTCTGCAAGACTAATCTAGCTCAGCTTTGCCAGAGATAAAACTGTAGGTCAGGACAGTCCGAAAATCCGAGCATTTTCAATGATCTGCTCGTTATGTGGGAAAAATGAGAAGTAAAAGCTAACAATTTTAAGTATTGATGAGTTCACCACATAAGTATAGTCAGTCAATCTTTGACGAGAGAATGCCCTAGAACAACATTTACCAGCATTCAGCTTTATTGTGGTCACACAATCTTCCTGGATTAGATCACACTCGTTATGAGAACTAACTTTCGAGTACAATTTAAGATCATCCGCAAGCAGCAGAAATTTATAATTCTTAAAACAGGATGAGATATCATTTATGTTGAAAAGAAGTGGAGAAAAGTCTTCTTTTCTTTGTGATGTAATCCACATAAGTTAACAAACTCATCTCCGTTGACCTACCAGGGCGAAATCCATATTGTTGGTCGATTATAGACCGCTCCAAAATCCGAGTAATTTGTTTGGTTACAAGACACACGAAAACCTTTGGGATTGCGCTCAAAATACCTAAGGTCTGTTGCCAGATTTGACGATTGGAGTTACAAATGAAGATTTCCAGCACTCCGGAGCTGAGAGCATCCCATCTGGACCAGGACCCTTGTTTGGATTCAAACTGCATAGGTGTTCGAAGATTTCCGATATTTGCAATGACAAGGCACTAAGGTGGACAGAATTGAGGGATGCCCTGTCAGGCAGTGGGACACTCGACTACACGGATCCAAAAAAATCAGCAAAAATATCGGCAACCCACTTTGCTCCACTGCGTCTCCGATAAGACATAGTGTGGTAAGTTGTTATTACCACCCCTGTCACAAAATTCCAAATTCAGTACGGTAAATAAACTCTTAGTAGCATATTTTAGATGTATTTTTGCAATATGACCTTAAAATAGAATAGCTTACACAGTCGGATTTAGTGGATTTGTATCTTTTGTGAGCTTGTTTTTTCATAATAATTAAGTTTTTTAGTTCCTGAGAAAACCATCTTTTTGCTTGCGAAATTTTGTTTGACAGGAACAAACCTACGTATAGTACTCATATCGTAAAATAATATTATCATTTCATTCAACGAAACATCACACAATAGAGAGTCATAGTCAACAATTCCAAGAAAGGCATTAATAACAGAATAATGTGCCCGCTTGAAGTCATAGTAGATGCCCTTGGAGGAGGAGACTTGTCGAGTCTTTGAGTGCATCATCAGCCAGTGACAATGAAATATTTTCTCTGTGACTCAGTATTAGATCGAGAACTGATTGAGTTGAAATAAATGATGGGAAGCACAAATGTTGAACAAGATTTCGGCTGCTGGGCTAGAACAATTATCAGTGGGCACTACCAAGGAACAGCAGGAGTCATTACGCCACCCAGTGATGTAGAAGTCCACGCCTGGGTATAAATCTGATATAAAGTCAAGAGATTCACTTACAGTGTTAAAATCTTTGATGGCAATTTTTGGAGGTGAATAAATGCAGCAAACAACCACCCGGGTATCATCGAGTTGGACACACACATACTCCTGCTCAACAGTCTGGAGAACATCGATCCGTATGCTAGGGAAACCACTCCAGCTCTGCATCATCATCAATCCAAGTTCTGCATCATCAAAACCAACAGTAAGCCAAGTTTTTCCACACAATGTCCCTTAGGCATTCTGATATTCGAGACGCCTTCATAGTTTGTTCTCTGACTTTATTCTGTAGATTTCCCTAACTTGTTACCTCAGCTCCTAAGTAATTGAACTGATTTACTTGTTCTACAATTTTCTGGTCAATCTCCAGTTTGCATCTAGTTGGTTCTTTTGATGATACGAGACATTTGGTTTTGTCTGTGTTAATGACCATATTGAATGAAGGAGTGAACTAATCTCTGAAGGTCGTCTTCAGAATCCGCAGTAAGCATCGTATCATCTGCGTAGCAGACATTGAAGTAAGTGTTCCCCATTTTGTATCCTGGTCTTTTAGGTAGATCTCCGACAACTTTGTCCATAGTCATGTTGAATATAAATGGACTAAGTGAGTCACATTCCTGTGCGTATTTGCACTTCTTCAGTTAGTAGATGTCCTTCTTTTATACTAGTCCGACAGTGGTTATTGATCTCGTATTTAGTTTTATTAATATCTGGTTCACTTCCTTTCCTCGCATTATTTCAATGATGTCCGCCCGATCGAAAGCTTTAGTCATGTCAACAAAGCACATATAAGCTGGTTTATTCAACTCTAGAGATTTTTCTGTTATTTGCTTCACAATGAAGATAGCATCAATGGAAGACCTATTTTTTCGAAAACCTTGCTGTTCTTCGCGAATTTGTATAGTTTTGTTTATTTCCTCTAACAAAGTCTGCTTTTCCATTCATTTGGTACTTTTTGTTCTATTATGATGTTTCTGAAGAGAGTTAATATATCTTTTTGTAGGTATTGTAACATTTTATTTGTTATCTCGTCGGGATGTTTCAAGATGTGTTCTATCGTACTGCCTGTCAATTCTATCTCATTGTCTTCTTCTTCTTCTATTAGTAGTTGTTCAATTCCCTCATTTTCTTTATTAAGGTTTTCGAAATATAACTTCCATTCTTCTGCTTTGATTGTATTGGTCTGCTTAGTATCCTTGATTTCTAATTTGTTCCTTCTTAGCATTCCCCATATCTTTCTCTGGCTTCCATACATATCTCTCTCCATCTCTTTGGTGAATCTTTCTCAGTAATCTTCTTTTATCTCTCTGATTCTAGCATTTATTCTGTTTCTTTCTTTGACTCAGTTTTCTTGGTTTCTGTCGCGTAAATACTTTATGTGTGCTTTCTTCTTGTGTTCTGATAGATGATCCTTTATTTCCGGTGTAAACCATGGTGTTCTATTTGTTCTGTTGACATCTACCTGTCTTTTTCCTAGAGCTTCGTTGGCTGCGTTAAGGATAAGGCGTTTTCTCCATTGTTCGTCTACAGTGTCTTCTCTGTTGATTGGGTTTTGTGTTATATCTTCTTCGACAGCCTACTTTCGTACAATTGTTTCACTCTTTCGTCTTCCAGAGATTCGATCTTGAATTTCTCTATGTAATGTGGTTTAGGTTTTGATATGGAGGGTATATTTAGTATAATTTTACAACTCAGCAACTTGTGATCACTGCCCACTTTTGCAGCGTTAAGTGTTCTCACATCTAGTATCATCTGTGGAATATACGCTCTGTTAGTAATAATATAGTCTATCACCTCTCGTGTTTTGCCAAGTGTATTTAAAACTCATATCATGATCAAAAAAGGTGTTGTTGATTCTCATTTTGTTTGCTGCGCAGAACAGTTTTAACATCTCTCCACTGTCATTAACCAGTTTCTTCAATGAATCTCTGAGTTGTTGCCGCCCAATGGTTTATCCAATTTTAGTCTCCTCCTAGATACAATCTTCGTGAGCTTGTGTACTTAAAATTTATACCCAAATAAGGAAAAAACATGTACAACTGTACTCGTGTGGCTAGTATTAGGTAACTTTTTTACTTGTCTTTTTGAAACTGGTATATTACATGTCAATCCATTTAACGGATTGATTAACTAATTACTAGTCAGAATGTTCGTTGCAAACTCAATGAAATTCCTTAAGTTGATTAACAAATTACGCAATCTTCTCCGTTATATTGGCATTAAGAAAATAATCGAGTTATTTTAAATTCAGTAAATATGTGTCCAATTTAAAGTGAAAAGTACAGCAATTTTGAAAATTTCTTTTTAGGGTTGTTAGAAATTTGTCCTACAAACTCATGTTACAAACAAGTTACGCCAACAATAAATTTCACTATGACTAAACCTTTCGGCTAAAACAGTACAGTTTGGCGCATTCGCTTCGACCCAAACCACTGGTATTGTATGATTCAGATATAGTTGGGCAGTGCATAAGCAAATGCCGTTTCAAGTAGAAGGTTGGTTGTTAAGACTGTTAAATATTACATCCGTCAAGGCAGCATGCGCCTACGACTCTTAAATTGGAAAAGGAAGTCCTACGTAAATTGACAATAATGGGATGGAGTAATTCTGACCGACCTGATTTACATTCGGCAGCGTAAAAATTAATGAATGAACCTTATCGTTTAGATGCAACATAATTTGAATAACTGTTGGAAATCGTTCGGTGCGTGGATCTATCAGAATGAATATGTTAATTATTTTTATTTGTGTGTCATTGTTTCAGTTTGTCATCGATACTTGTCTTCTGTGAATGAATGATGGTAATATTTTACTGCTAACTTTGCCAGGTCTGTCAGCTGAAAATTTACTGTTGACCAATAGGAAGCTTAATAGGGTTTCTGGGTCTTCCCCCATTTTCATATTTTCTTATTTTAAACGACCGATAACACCATTGAGGGGTGAATTGGGTAGCCTCTTGGATAGCGGTGACGGTCCCAAGTCCGGATAAAGGAGGAGGGTTGAGCAGAACTACCCACCTTCGTCAAAAGAACCCAGTTATGAAAACTGCAACTTTCCCTCGGATTCGGACGGATAAAAGTGACAAAGACAAATGCAACGGAAAAGGACTATGAATATTGGAACTTGGAACATCCATAACTTCTACAAACGCCGTACAACAACTCGAAAATATAGGAATGGACATAATAGCAGTTCGGGAAAGCACGAATTGGGCTTTGTGATTAGAGAAGATCGAGTCCAGAATATACTGGAATTCAAACCAATAAGTGAAATAATTTGCTACATCAGACTAAAAAGGCAATGGTATAACATCTCGTTCATCTCAGCGCATGCACCAACTGAGGAGAAGGATGAAGCTACCAAAGATGCCTTCTACGATGCCCTAGAAAGAACTATAGATACAATTCCCAAACAAGACATGCAACTAGTCTGCCAAGATAGGCAAAGAGCCTAACTTAAGACCAGCAATAGGCAAACACAGCATCCATAATGTATCCAATGATAATGGCCAAAGGCTTATAAAAACAGCTGCAGCTAATAACATGATGATAAAGTCAACCATGTTCCCACATAAGGACATTCGTAAACAGACCTGCGTCTCAAATGATCACATCACCCAAAACCAGATCGACCATATCATTACAGATGCTGGTCATGCGAGCAACATATTGGATGTAAGAAGCCTAAGAGGAATAAATGGGGACCAGACCATTACTTAATAAGCGCAAGATTCTGAAAAAAAACAGAAGGTAGTGAAAGAGAGAGGGCAAAAACATGGTTCGACGGGGAATGCCAAAAACAGCTAGGAAAAAGACAAACAGAAAGGAAGAGAATGATACAACTACAAACAAACGAGAGTAGAGAGAAGTACGTAATTTGTCGAAAAGAAACAAGAAAACTAATAAGAGCGAAGAAAAGAAGAAGCAATGGTAACCAGGCTCCAGAGAATTCTACAGAGCAATCTCCTGGGAGAAGAGAGGATTTAAGCCCAGATCCATACTAACACTGAAGAACAACAAAGTAGACGATCATTTGCAGCAAAGTTGTTTTCTGTCATTTGTGTATAAAATGAAGTTTCTTACAATATTGATGGACATAACGATCTGTTGAATTTATTTGATCATCAGTCTCTCAGTTTTTGATTCAGATTGGTGGTTAACAACAAGTACATTGCCCATCTCTAGTTCTTCCTCTGCTAATATGCTTGAATGTTAATGATTTCAAGTTGTACGTCATGGATGCGACTAGACGGTGTCGCACAGCGGATATAATTAGCAAGCATATATCATGGTAAATACGAAACCGTAGGCATTTAAGCCTCCTCTTCTCTAGAACGTAAATGATATTGTTTATATTCTGCATGAATCCTAAGTGCTGGTAATAACCTTGGCCATTCTCCTATCTCGTGCTTTTTATAGACTTGGATTTTTTTCTATAGTGTGTATGTAGCCGACGGCGGTGCTCGTTTATCTGTTAGGTCAGGAAAATAATTATGACCATTTAATGAATTGTTATGTTCCTAATTTAGACCACACATTAACATTGAATGGATGTCCAAAGATCTTTCACGTTTACATTTTTTGATGGCTATTTACCATATTCATCAAATTGTTATCAAACGGAAACTTGATAACATATGTAAGTCCAAAACTTTAACATTCACAGAACGTCAAACCTGGAAGTTAGAATATTATGAATGATGGTTGAAATACGAGTATTGTTTCTCAATTTTCTTAATTTGTATGTGGATAAATAATGACAATTGGTTCAAGAAGTGTATAAATAATGCACGTTGAGATGAAAGAAGGCGAAAACACGTATTTGTGGCTACAGTGTCTTTTGTAGGTTTGTTTTCAGGCGTGGTTCATTAAATTGGAATTTTTAAGGTACGGTAATTAGTCTTCATTCCAGTTCATCTTCTACCCCTTCATAAGTACCAGTCACTTGCAACCTTCTTTCACTTTTTTTCAATTAATGATATTCCTTTATAACTGATTGAGTAAAGTACTACATTTTGTCACCTTAATAAGTAGAAATATTGTCTGTGTTGAGTAAAATGAGTGTATGAGGGTATTTTGTGATTTGGTTGGTTTTTTGGCTTTTAGGATATGGGCTGAAACTAGTCTCATGGAACTTCTTCCTGTAGCTTTAAAGGCCAGCAGCTGAATCATTATCATTTATGATGCTGCTGCCAAACAAGAGTCCTTGTTTGGCAGCATCACATTTGAGACCAGCATTACATTCAGAAAGCAGGTGTTCAGGAGTCTGCTTCTCATCTCTACAGAATCTGCTGTCTCTGTGTCTTTCTAGAGTCCTGAGACAGACTGACAGAGTCCTGAGAGGAAACCAGTGGTACAGTTCTTTTACTCTTTTTGGGATAGTAACCTCCATAACAAGTTTCTTAGAATGCGCCAATCCGGTGAGTTGATCCCAGAGCTTGGTCCTTTTGTGTTCTTCAATTTTGAGCTTGTACCTCCTTGTGTGATCCCCCAAGCGACAGAAGAGTTCTCACTTTAGCCAGAATGTTGGTTTTATCATTTCCGTCAATTCTTTTGTGTTCTGGAATCCAAAGAGACTGACTTTATTACTTTTGCCTTCACTGAGTTTGCCTAGATATTCCTATAGCATTTTGGAGCTGCCTGTTGTTGAGCTTAGCACTGTTATGGCTTCTTCGGTCAGAATGGCAATATCCTGCTTGCGATAGCCGTTGTTGATGCGAGCAGAGCGCATCTTTATACTAAAGTACTTTCCCACTGGCTTCGAGTGTTTGGTTTTTACTTCTTAGTTCCAAACGCTTTCTGTTCCTGTTCTGTTGTATGTCTTCGACCCATCCGCATACCATTTGCTGCTTTCTCGCGCTCTTTAGTTGCTTAAGTTAGTGAAAATCATACTTCCAGAGTTATATTTTCTTATAATTTCACCTTTTGGGTATGTCATGTTTAGAATGCTTCTCTTCTTGTCTCCCTAACGGAATCATGTGAGCCATTCTAAACAAAGTTGTCTCGGCGGATTGGAGCACTGTTAGGGGCAAAGGTGAAATCCAGCATAGCCTCTATAGGTTCCGTAGGGCATGTTCGCATAGCTCTTGCTATGCATAAGTAGGCCAGATTTTGTACTCGCCAATATTTTTTGGCTGGGAATGCGGCCTCAGATAGATGGGTCAAGCAAGACTACAGCTTTTTACTCTCCCATCGCTGTAGACTAAAAGGATAGATCTGGAAGAGGAAGTCGCAACAAATCCAGGAATTTTCCCTTTCGGGAAGTTTCCAGAGTTGCATCGGCATCCTCTGTCCTGGGGAAAGGATGCCCCCGCTGACGGAGGGGCAGCGCTCTTCTGGCGCTATTGTTGTCCTCTATTTCTTCTTTCTTCGTCAACTCCTCCATTTCTTGTGGTCCTGGCAAACTATAGGATGTCCAAACAGCCGGCTCTCGTCCGTCTGTTTTACCATCCTAAAGTTTTGGGAAGTTAGGATCTGGTGAGTGGGGGATGGTTTTTCCAGGTATTATTTACTCAATATAATGAAGTTACATAGGTTATTGTCAATAATTGGGATAGGTTAGGGTATTTATTGGTTTAATTATTTAATAATGGGTCTAATCATGGTAATATACATACAACTCAGAAGGCTTTCCTACTGGCCTTCTTCACACCATTAAGCCTCTTGTGGCTTTACTGGCAGTTTGCTGGATGTGCCTGTTCCATAAAAGTTTGTGATCTAATTTTATTCCTGCTTAAATTCTATGACTTCTCCAGATATCTGGATCGTTTTCAAGTTCACCAGCTTTCTTCTTCTTGGGAAAGGTACAACAATGGCTTGGTGACCATCACCAGTGTACCCAAGGCATCTTTCAATGCCTTGGATACATCATCTGCCTACCCTATGCAGTGTACTTCTCCTTGAGGAGTGCCACGATTCGTACCAACTTCAATGATGCTACTGCCACTATAGTAGTCGACACTTCTTTTCTGTAGGGTACTTCTGATTGTAGCATGAGACTGGTTATCGACCGAGATGTTTTCTTCCCGAAATCATTTCTGTCAATTGCTATAAGGCGGCGTCAGTCATGATATGCCCGTCAGGTATATGCTTCTTGACATGAACGTATCCTATTTTTGAAATTACGCTTGCCTTTCTTTAGAGTTAAACTCCAACCCTTAAGCTACTTTTGGCAATGCTGAGTGGATAAATAATGTTTTCCTTTTTTCTGAATACTAGACTTTCTGGTGTGAGAGATGAACTTCCATTGGATTGTTACTTAGGATATGAGTCTTTAGCAGGAGGTGAACCAGCTTCGCCTTACCTTCCGTGTAACTGCCATTTGGTTTTCAATACTAAGCTTATTCATGTTTTGGACATGATCTTATGTAGTTTGAGTACACCTTGTAGATATGTCTGTCCATACTATTTCGGGGGTAATATCCCTAGTGCATTTAATTTTTCCGGAAAAATTCGGAAAAACGAGTTTCTAAGTAATTTGTTTTAACAAATAGCATGAGCGAAAGTGGTTTTAAAAATCATCCGAGTCGAAGACGAGGATTTAAAACCACTCTCGCTCATGCTATTTGTTAAAACAAACTACTTAGAAACGAGTATTCCAATTTTTCCATAGGAAAAATTAGATGCACGAGGGATATTTGGTAAGATTATTTCCTGAGTTAAATAAACATTTTAGTTTAATTAAAACAATAAGAACAATAATTAATAAGAACAATAACTTTCAAGCTAGAAAGGGTAACACTATTCTTTATGTTGCTGTGAGGAGTGTGAAATTTTTTCGATTTTTTTTTCCGGGAAAACTGCTGACAGCTAAGTTGACAGTCGTCAAGTGATTTTTCCACTTAAAATTTACATTTGTTATACTAATTCTTGATAGCGATTGGTCAAAATTGATAGGAAGGAAATAATCAATTAAATTCTACTGCAAGATTTTGTGACTAATACAGTGTGTTAATACATTTGGGGTAGTTATTCTTTAGAGTTGAATTTTATAACTTTGCAAGAGCTTTGGTATGTAATTCCTCCTTAAATAGATACATTCTGACTGACAGACAGAAAGAAACTATCCTTTTGTAGAAAATTTCTATTAAATTGTAAATAATTCTCAGATGCCTGAAGTAACCCATATCCATTATGTTGATTAAATTTGTTGCATGTATGAATTCCATGAAACATATTTTTATACTGTTAAAAATTGCAGTTAAATTTTTATTACATCGAAAATTAATTGACCATAAAGTGTCCTGTTATTAGCGTTGTTTATATACAAAAGCGAAATTTTGTGTGCAAAATAAGTGAAATTACTGCGTATGCAATATTTATTTGTACGTTTACGCAGTAAAGTAGGTTGCCGCACCTTTCTTGGTCACGGCTATTCTGACTTCAGTCGGCTTTAAATTTCAAAACTTGCACGCTTGCCGGCCTTTTGACGTGTAAGTATCCGTTATTGCAAAACGTATAAACTTTGCGCAGGACATGTTACAATGTTTTACGACCTTTTAATCCCTTTTCATCTTCCCTTGACGATTAACGGTATTAAATACCAGGTCTTAAAACTAAACATGAATTTAAACTTATTACACTCAAGCTAGAGTTTAAGTGCGGAAAGTGAAACTTTCCCACACTCGACTTGATTAAACGTCGAAATGTCCACTGATATGTATCGAGTGATCCAATAAGACTGTTCCTCAACCATATATCTTAGAAACCGTTCGTCGTATCACTTTGACACATCTCCACAGGACTGAACCACCCTGCGATATTTACTTGAGACATGCCCTGTATTGACATATCTGTAATACATACATACTTACTTCCCTAGTTTTGCATCAAAAACTTTTTAAAGATTATTATTGAAAATGATTATTATTCAAATAACATCAACTATCATTTATCTTGCAAGCCAATACAAAATAGAGATGGTGGTGTTCAATTAAAGTATCTAATAGTTGTATTAGATAATATACTAACTAACAGAAAAGAAGAAGAAGAAGATTAACTTCCTAAAAACTTCAGTTCTCTTTTGGTGGTTTTTTTGGCTGTTCCTATATTCGACCTTTTGCCTCCTCTCAATCTTGCCCACTATCGTCTGCTAATGACTGGATGTAGCCAGCTCAGACTACTGATAAGCAAGAGGCAAAACAAGTTTGACACAAGGCAAAATCTGCTTAAGAGTTTGAGTAAAAATTCCATTTTCTTATTAAACATCCTTGTTTTTAATATGTCATATTTAAGCCTGATGATTAAGTTTATCATTTTCATTGCTGATGGAAGAGGGTTTAAGAGGGAGGCTAGCAAGCTGCTCTTTAGAAAAGAATTGCATTGCTCGAAGAACCGATTCGAAAGTATGGGAAAGATGATGAAACTTTACGATGAAAAAGAGAAAATAAACCCCAATAGTTTTACAACAGGCACTTTCTTTGCCTTTGGGTGAGTTCTCATAGGGAAGGAGGGAGATGCCGTGGCTGCGTAACATAAGACAGTGGACTGGCTGACGGCCAGCGGAAAGCCTAATACGTACGGCCAGAGACGGAGCACCAATGAGTCATGTGGTTGCAAACATTCATTAGTTAATAGGCACAAGAAGAAGAATTTTCATAGTTCTGCACGATATGTCGCCAAAAAAACTGCCAAAACTGCCCCAACAAGAGAAGAAACCGCCAGGGCAGCCCACAGACTGGCAGGTCTCAATATGCTGATTACAGACTTAGCTGAAGTCGTCTCGTGGGGTCATCTGGGAGGAAGCGTTGAGGGAGTGCCTGGAACTGTTGATGAAGCAGGATCGGTTGCCTCCGACGCTTCTGTTCAGCGGACCTCTAAAGTTTGTAGTACCCAGAGGAAGGACTGGGATATCTCTCAAAACTCTATCCTCCCGACGCATGGAGACGTCTGGTTTACAGATGGATCCAAAACCGTGGCGGGGGCAGGGGCAGGTGTGTATAGTGCGACTTCGGGGACGAGGCTTAGCTTCCCTCTAGGCTGGCACTGTACCATCTTCCATCCGATGTGGGGAGTTCATTTTAAACTCACCGCTACGACGGAAGGATATATTTATCTGTACGGACAGCAGGGCAGCATTGGCTGAAAGAAGACTCCAATACTGAAAAAGAATACACTCCTGGATCACCCGGATGGCCAAGGTAAGTCTAACTTGGGTTCCACGGCATTCCGGTGTTAGGGGAAACGAGGAGGCGGACAGGTTGGCCCTTCGTGACTCCAAAGAGAGACCCGTAGGATTCGAACTTATTGTAGGACTAGCCGGCGCCGTCGGATCTGCCATTGTGGACCGTCTTCTGGTAAAGCTCCGATATTGCTTGGGAGGAGGCCGGAGGCATGCGGCAGTCGCGATGTCTCATGGGCTTCTTTCCAAGAAACAAGTCCCTGATGGAATTATCCTGAAAGGACCTCAGATGTGTGACAGGACTTCTCACGGGTCACTGTCAGATGAGAAGACACATGCACATTCTGGGTCTGTCACAGGATCCGGAATGTCGCTTGTGCCTGGAAGACGAGGAAACTCCGATACACGTTCTCACACAGTGCCCGGTACTTGCGATGATCAGAAAAGAGCTTTGGGGTAAAAATGTAATCAACCCCTTAGATATTCAAGGTATTCGGCCAAGGAGGCTTTGCGACTTTGTCAGGGCCACCGAACTGGAGGGGTACTAGCTTGTGATGGGTCACAATGAGCCCGGCTAGCGCCCTAAGTGTCTTCTCCCAAGGGAGCCCATCTAACAATATCATCATCATGTTGTTATTCCAGAGAACACTATTTAGTTGTCTTATGGCCTATTTTGTCGTTTATATCAACCATGCTTCTACCGTTTGGCGACAGCCATTCCTCTAACAATATCTGTATCCATTTGTAGATCGCTAATAGTACCTTCTCCCACCTTCAGATATGGTGTTTTAGACATGTTTATTGTGAGTCCCTATTTTTCATATTCTTGCTTTAGTTTACGTGCCTGTTAATTTGATTTTACTATTTACTATACCTTTTTGTATAGTATCTCATGCTCTGACCCTTAGAGAAACCTTTAATCATTCGCTGGTTAGCATTTGAAAATTATTGCGGTTTGCGGTGAAAACGAAGGTGCTGTGCGTATAATATGTTGTTTATAGACTTAATCAAGAAAAGTGTCCGGTGGTTTTTTACGAAAGTAAATAAACGCCAACGAGCTACAACCTGGTGAAAACTTTCAACTTTTTTTTAAACCTTTATACAAATAGACATATTTAATTCATTACCCTGAAAGTAATTTGCCAATTAAATAAATTTGCTTTCCTGTCAATAACGAACCCGTATAACGTTCTGTTTCATAACCATCCTACGCGTATTCAGGCTTTCCCGGAAGACAAGTGCGTGTCTGTCACTTGAAAGTTGGATCGCAAAGAGCACTAGGTCGATTGTATTGCATCGAGTAGGTACCCACCGAGGCAATAACAAACCCACAACATTCAGTCGAATTGGAGCAAGAAGATTTTGCTTGCCATTATCTGACGTTAATGATGAAGGCAAAATTGGTCATTCAAGATGAGTGATTGATGAATTTTTTGACCTTCCAAATTTGTCTCTTGGGGCGAACTGCTATTTCGTGGTGTAATGGAATTATTTAATGCCCAGTGCAGTTCATTGAGAAAAGCGGATCGAGTGGGTGCTCAAACTGGTTCCGATGTAAATGAGCGCGAAAGGGAAGTCACCTGCCCACGTACTTCTAACGGCTTGCAACGTGTATTAAGTTATTGCAAACCATTAACGCATACACGCTTGTCATATGATTTCGTTATATGAGTCAAAATGCAAATTAAGCTTGCCGAATTTCGTTCAAGTTAATAACACGTTCTGTAAACAACTACATCAATATAGTATATAATAAATAGCACCGTCTGGGTAAAAGAACATACACCAATGAGTAGCAAGATTCAAGTTGGATGAACAACTTCCCGAAATTGGGTCAAGGGAGTGAAAGTAAACGATCACCGAAGATATATATAAAAGTAACTTTTATCGTATAAGTTACGGTCTATCGATTTTGGCTAATTAAAAGTCCTGTTCAGTATGTAAACTCGTGCCTATAAACAGGCCAATAATAATTATTAGGTCTTTTTAAATGTTACTTTAATTGGCTGGTGCCGAAAGATTTGTTGTTGGTGTACAGAGTGATTCAGTTTTTGAATTTCCCTCTGGTCACTTATAGTAATTCAGTCTGGTACCGGGTTATTGATTGAACTTAGACCACCCCCAATACAAGCTTTATTTCTAGTTGGTAGATGCGAAAGTCTACTATCTCAAATAGTAAAATTCCAATGTTTTGAAATCGACAAAAAAGTCAATAAATCGAAAACGACAACATTTAGAAAAAAACTGTCTAGAGTAAGCAGCAGAATCAAAAAATAGTATCAGTTACTATAGTCTATCCGGCGAACCTACGAAGTAATAAAAGCGAAAATTAGGAGGGGTTGACCCGCCCCGTCCATTAGTATTGGTCTATATCCCGTCCGTTTTACAATATAATATCTTCTTCTCTCTCTAATATAAGGACTTCTCGGGTCTCATGTCTCGATTCACTTTTACGTACCTGTTTTACAGTGTAATGCGGGTCGACCAAAGTTGCCGCAAAAAGAAGGTTTTCAACACACGTGTTTTGCCAGTCTTGACTTATGGTATGGAAGCAATGACTCTCACAGTTAAAAGCGCGAATAGACTAAGAACAACACAACGAGCAATCGAAAGAACTATGTTGGGGGTAAGCCTACGGGATCATGTACAGAAGGAGGAAATTAGAAAAAGAACAAAAGACGACGATCTCAGAAATGGCGTTGGGTGGGGCATGTAGCACGACAAGACAATGACAGATGGACAAGACGTATAGTACAGTGGCGTCCAAGGCAACATAAAAGAAGTGCTGGTCGTCTTCCTCCAGAAATCCTCTTTCTCCTCTTTCCATTATCCTCCAAAAGATGTAGTGACATGATTTATATTTGATTCAGCAGTTGATTCCATGCTTGCCTATCCTGTGCAATTCGTTCGGCATCATGCAGTCTCATGTTTATTAAAGGTTTTGTTTGGTCTACTTATCTAGTTGGAGATCTGTCTCTTGAGCGTTTGCCTTCTACGTTCTCTTCTATGATTAGTCGTTCCATTGTTCCTGATCTTCTAGCTATATGCCCAAAGTACTGTAGATAAATTAAAGCATTGAACGTGGACCAATGATTCGGTGTTCTGTCCACGATACTCTTAAGAGTCGTCCATAAACCCACATTCTCCTCTATTCTGTTTTTATCTGTTTTGTTTAAAGTCATCTAGACGGAGTTTTGTTGTTTGGTGAGAGATCTGTCCGCTGATCTTGCCATAGTCAGGCGACGCCGTATTTCGCTTTCACATTTCTCACTGTTGGTAATCAAGGAACCAAGATAACTGAAATTGTTTACCACTTCATAACCTGCAATTTCTGATAAAAGAAATAGCGGGAAGAAAATGGCACCAGATCCGAATGGAAGCAGCAAGGGGAGGCCTATATCCAGGAGTGGATGCAAAAGGATTGCTGAAAGAAGAGAAGATGAAGGTGTTACAAATTCGATGCATTAGCATTGCCGTTACCATTCCAAACTTCAAATTTTTCAAGTTAAAGTTAAGGTTTTGTTAAAGTCCTATCACCAATAATGAAAATAGCTGACTTTTATTATTAAGTTATGATACAAACTATCAACTTATGAAGAAAAACAAGACATCCACTCCGTTTTGTTGCATGTACGTACATCATTTGATTCACGTATAATATAACTAATCTTGAGTCATTATTAAAACTTACTAATAACCTTCATTTTTTTTCAGGTAATAACCGATAAGCATGGAATCAGGTAAGATAGGGATATAGTCCACTTAATATTAATTGCACCCAATTGAAGATTCCTATAGAACGGCGCTTGTGGGTAGTTATAACATGTGAAACAAGTTTTCCATTTAACTTGTAAATTACTCTCAGTTAAAGTCTATCCGGCGAACCTACGGAGTAATAAAAGCGAAAATTAGGAGGGGTTGACCCGACCCTTCCATTAGTATTGGTCTATATCCGGTCCGTTTTACAATATAATATCTTCTTCTCTCTCTAATATAAGGACTTCTCGGGTCTCATGTCTCGATTCACTTTTACGTACCTGTTTTACAGTGTAATGCGGGTCGACCAAAGTTGCCGCCCATAGAATTTTATTACTCCGTAGGTTCGCCGGATAGACTATAGGGTTGTTAAACGAAAATCCGAAGTTGCCACTAATTTCATGTAGATGCGGCAACGCTAGAATCACGAAAATATTTTAGATGTATTCCTTATGGCCATATTACTGAACTAACACCCTGTTCAATGCGTTTCATTAACTCGGATAACATTTTGATCAGCTGTAATTTTTTTGTTTTTATAACTGAACGAAACAAATAGCACAGTGCATAGTTAACTAGCAAGTTGTTTCTTATTTAAAGAGGAAATAGGAAGACGAATTTGAGAGATCTTAATCTTACATCTTCTTCTTCTTCTTTCAGCAGCCCTTTTGCATCCACTCCTGGACATAGGCCTCCCCTTGCTGCTTCCATTCGGATTGGTTCATTGCCATCTGGTGCCATTTTCTTCCCGCTATTTCTTTTATATCGCCGATCCATCGTTTCTGTGGACGACCAGCACTTTCTTTATGTTGCCTTGGATGCCACTGTACTATACGTCTTGTCCATCTGTCATTGTATTGTCGTGCCACATGCCCCATCCAACGCCATTTCTGACGTGTGATACCATATACCTATAACATCGTTCTTTTTCTAATTTCCTCGTTCTGTATATGATCCCTTAGGTTTACCAGAACATAGTTCTTTCGATTGCTCGTTGTGTTGTTCTTAGTCTATTCGCACTTTTAACTGTGAGAGTCATTGTTGGATTTCTGTCAAGTGTTGGATTTCTTAATGTTGTTCCCAATCTTCCTACAGCAGCCCATGTTAGTCGAATACGCCTTGTTTGATTTCCTTTACCCAGTGTTGTGGTGTGTCCTAAATATATGTATACGTTTGTCCTTCTAAGTGTAGTGGGATCTGGAGTCAACAGTTTGGTTTTATCGATGTTCACCCAACCTTCTCTTTAAGTCTGCCAACATTTCGATAAATTCTTCCTTCGCACTGCTGATTAAAACTATGTCGTCAGCAAAGCGTAAATTTCTCAGATATCCACCATCCACTCGCAGGCCCTTTTTGTCCCAATCTAGTCTTCTGAATACGTCCTCCAATACAAGGGTAAATAACTTAGGGGATATTGTGTCTCCTTGTCGGAAGCCTCTGTTAATTGGTATTCGATTGGTTGTTACATCTTCTTGCACTTTAACTGTGATGATCGCCTATTTGTATATGTTTTTAAGTAGATTAATGTACCTTGAGTCTATTCGATCATTATACAGCCCTCGGATTATTGCCCAAAGTTCAACAGAATTAAAAGCCTTGTTAAAATCTCTAAAAGCAAGATGGAGCTTGTTTGAAGATGTTCCTTTGCGAAAACCAGCCGGATCACTCGACTGATATTCATCTAGTTTGTGCGTAAGCCTGTTTGTAGCGATCTTGGTAAGAAGCTTATAAGGATGGGGCAATAAGCTTATTGAGCAAAAGTTGCGGAGATTTAATTTGCCTCCCTTTTTGTGTAACAAGATGACTTGGGCATTTTGCCACGTTCTTAGAATATTACCAATGTGAAGACATTTGTTCAATAAAATTTTCATGGATTCTATTGTGGTTGTGCCTCTCAGTTTTATCATTTCACTAGTGATTTTATCTTTACTCGACCATTTTTAGTTGGCTCAGGGCTTCCTCAATTTCGATGGAGTTTATGTCAGGGATTTTTTCTGAGCCGACGTTCATAACCTCACATTCAGTATTAGCGTTCTCTAGTTCCGGTTCAATTGATTAATATAGCTCTTTAGGATATTCTTCGATTATATTTATCATCTCGTCACTCTCATATTTTACTTGTTCTTCATTTGATAAATGTGTGCTTGTCCATTTTTATCAAGTGATTTCAGCACTCTCATAGTTTTATTGTCTTCTATTACAGACTCTATCATGCTGTTGTTGTGTCTCTTCTTATACTCCTTTTAACTTTTATGTTAAGTTCTCTACAGTTAGGGTCACTTCTAGGTGTGTTTCTTCTTATATTCATGAGGTCTCTTGTTTCTTTCTCAATCTTACTGCATTTTGGTTTTTCCCCCAAACAGATCTGTTTTGTCATTGTCTGCATGCTGTTTCTTATTTTTTGTTCCAATTCATCCAGGTTCACTTTGATGGGCAATAGAAGGGAGTTTGCTTTTAATGTTCCTTTGATAGGTGTCGACATTTTGTCGAAGCAATTTTTGTCCAGAATTGTTGGAAATCTTTTTTGATGGATGAGTTTCTTCCTTTCCGTTCCAAGGTTAATTTTGATTTGATTTATAGTCATTGCCTGTATTTACTCTATTTAATGCTGAAACATCGGTTATTATGTACCTTTTATTCGTTATTATAAAGTCAATTTCGTTTTTGAGTCTGGGCTTCTCCATGTCCATCTTCGGTTAGGTCGGTAGAAAAGATTTTCTGTTTGGAGATTTGGGGTGCCTAGCCCAAATTTTTCGCTGTTCGGAATGTTGTCTGTGTTCGTATCTCCTATTTTGGAATTAAAGTCGCCCATTATTATAGCAAAATACGTCTTTTGAGATTTTCTTGCTGTGGTTATACCCTCATAAAGTTGATCTATTTGCTGTTCTTCTGCTGTACTTGTGCGGGCATACACTTGGATTATCTGCAGCTTATATCTTTCTGATAATTTGACGATGATATAGATGACCCTATCGGAAATTGCATTCATCTTGACTACTTGATTTTTAAGCCTTTTATTGATGAGTAGTGCTCCTCCAATGTGGTAGTTTGTCTCACTATTATTTTGATAAATCATAGGGCCCGACCTAAGAAGTGTTCATTTTTCTTCTGGCAGTCGTGTCTTGCACCAATTATATCCCCCCAGCTCTTCTTCGAGCTCTTCCATGCGGTCTTCAATTCTTAGTGTTCTGATATTGTAAGTGCCAATTGACAGATTTATGGTCTTTAGGTGGTTTACGTGTTCCATTCCATGAGGCTGACTTTATCAAAGGTGTGGGATTTTGGTTTACCCACCTGGAGATCAGTTCCGTTTGTTTAATTTAGCCTTTAGTCTTCCGCGCTGGCCAGACGAGTTGGAAAGCTGACATTTTCAGTGGCTCCTAACCTGGAGATCAGACGCTGTGGAGTATCGCTCCTTACCTGGAGATCCTAAGTGTCCTGTTGTCATGTCAAAGTGAATTTGGGTGGTACAGCAACTTTGCTCTACTCTAAAGTTGTCTTGATTGATAATTGATCATCCGGTATACATGTAAATAATAAAAAAAATTCTAAAATAGTGTATGTTGGAAATAAATAAACAACAATAAACTGATTCGTGAAAGACAACTTTCCACTAATAACCCAACAAAACAAAATATCTGAAAGGAAGCCATTTAGATAATAGTTTAATTATTAAAATAAAATATTACAATTATTAATCCTCACTGCGCTTTTCGCTTATTATTCATGCATTATTTACCATAGCAAGAAAGTGGACGTGGTTTTGTGTATTAATTAACACTCTACCTTTCAATTAATATTAATAATCTCTGGAATGTGGTCGGTTACAAAAATATCGCAGACATAATTCTATATTATAAATGGTTTGTTTTGCTTTTAAATCTACTTAATGTCTTGTATGATGGCTGAGTGACTATATTAATTCTTATCTCCTTTATTGATTGTAAAGTTGTATGTTAATTCTGCATGTAGTATCCGAATTAAAGTTGATTAAACATGATATATTTCATATTATACTTTGTTTTTATTTAATTTAAAAATATAACAGTATAATTGGTATTTTTAAAACATGTAATAATTAAAACAACCAAACAATAGTTATTGTAGAGAGATACGGAAGAGCAGTTCGATCGTTACGTCATCGCCTTTGATAATGTCCGCCGCAGATATGGACGAAAACAATTTCTTTCAAAAGTACCTTTTTAACTTTTGCACTTAATTTATATTATTATTGTCTGTGGATGTAATTAGGTAACAAACAATGAAGAACAAACGTGCTTTTCAACCAACTCAACTTCAGGTTAATTCTGACCATTTATATAGGTACTAAGGCTAACGGATCACTCAGCTTTATTGCCCGCGAAAGGTTCAACCTGACAGGTAAAAATTTATTTACCCAAATTGTTTTTTGCGGTGTTTTATTGGTGTGTTGGTTGCCGTGTACCATATAATATTTAACATGTTTGTTATACCGTGAGAAAACTTCGAGAGAAAGGTTTTTTTATGATGCGGCAGACATATTTTAACTCATTTTTGTGGTATCGAGAGGTTTAGTTTTGTTTCTGAGAGAACTATCAGAATCACAACCTCCTTATACTTTAGGAGTTCAAGTTTAATACCTGAATTGATAGAGACTGACTAAAACATAATTTACTGGGATGATTACAAAACAAAAATTATTAGTTATTCCATTGAACAAATACATAACCTGTTGGCCCACTGATTTCAAATTTGTAGGAATTGCTTTCAACATTTACACACACGCCCTATAAGTCCCTGATGGCTACAAGTATACATTTGAAGAAACAATATTACTGATAGATGAGATTATAGAGCTAGGGAACAAACATTTTGTTGGTAAAAGCGTCCCAAAGAATTCCAATAAAACATTTTAAGTTTCGCGCGAAGTGTTCGCAAGAAGGGGTACTATCAAAAATTCAAAGACAATGATAACCTAAAATAACTGCAAATGGAAGTTACGTTCACAATTTATAACTTTTATTAAAACCTTCTTCCTACATTTAGTATAAAAATAAACTGGTGAAGGTAACTAAAAAGTTGATTTCAAAATTCTACATACTGCAATATTTTCTAAGCCAAAAGAGCAGGTTTTTCTACTTCCTTCCTAAATCCCCTACCTAACTAAGAGAATATGGCTTCTGCTCCCTTTATGGGGCGATTTGCCAAGGGTTTTCTTTCCGCCCAGGATTTGTCTGACTCTAGGCCATCCCCAGGCAGGCCTCTTGGTGCCTCGGTATCAATTGGTTGTCTTGTGTGGTTTCTGAGCTTTGCTTCCTCTTTCCAGCTTGTTCATAGTGCTCGCCTTCAGTGTCCATCCCTCCATGCCATAAAGCAACACTGTCCAGACATAGCATTTGACAAATCTAATTCTCAAGCCAAGATCGAAATCAGTAGTGGTGAGTACTTTTTTGAATTTCAGGAACGCACTGCGGGCACTTTCAAGCCGGTATCTGATTCCCAGATTTACTCGCTCTATTGGTTGATTCTCATATGTTAGGCTTCAGTTTTGAAATTCTTGTGGCTTTCGAGTAATTATCATGAATTTAGTCTTCTTGGTGTAGATAATGAGGCCCATGTTCTTACTGCATTCCCCGACAGTCCCACGCATATCCCGCAAATCCTCCATGTTATCTGCAATTAGAACTGTGTCGTCCGCATAACGAATATTGCTGACCCATACACCATTCACCTTAACGCCCACGTTGCGTTCTTCCTGAAAGATGGCTTCAGAATATAAACTGAAAAGAAGTGGAAAGAGAACATACCCTTGTCTGACCCCTCTACAAATTGGTCTTTCTTCTGTGAGATCGTTACCAACTCTGACTTCAGCCATTTGGTTCCAGTATAGGCTTTCAATGCAGCGGATGTCTTTTTGGTCTACGTCCAATCTATTTAGGATTTGGATCAGTTTATGATGTTGGGATCTGTCGAACGGCTTTTCATAATCGATGAAACACAGCATTATGTCCTTTCTCTGATCGTTGCAGTTCTAAATCAGTACTTGAGTCGCAACTAATGCTTCTTCTCGTGCCTAAACCTCGTCTGAATCCAAATAGTGTGGATCCGATGTTTCTTTTGCACTTTATTGATATCCTGTCTTAAGGAATATCTTCAGTGTGTGACTCTTGAGGCCGGTTAGTTTGTAGTCCTCACATTTTGTTGCATTGTTCTTTTTCGGAAAGGGGATAAAATTCGATGTTAACCATTTGGCGGGATATCGTCCAACAGTTTGAGCAACTCTACAGGTATGTGGTCTGGACCAATCGCCTTTCTATCTTTGGATGTATTGATCGCTCTTATTCTTATTGATCGCGCTTTCTTTATCCATCAAGTAGAGTTACTTAGGAATACTGAGGTTTCTCCCTAATTTTGCCAATTGATCCAGTTTCTCATTCCCGTTTATTTTGGAATGGCTTAAGCCAAAAAAATCTCAAATCCTGCATCTCTTGCTTCAATTAAAAAAGTGATATGATCATTTTTAGGGTTTACAGTATTGCCATCCAATTTTTGTATGACACTCTTGGAGTCGGTGAGAATTAAGGCCTTCTTGATATTCTTTTATCAGAGATATTTTTTTGGACCAGTATGGCAACACCACCGTATCCATCCTCCCGATCATTTCTGATAATATTCTATCCCTTAATGTAAATGTTTTTATTGTTTTTCATCCATGTTTCATTCAGTGCTATTATGTGTGGGTTGTATTCCCAAACGAGAGAAACTAGTGCATGTTGATATTCCATTGCAACATTTTGAAGGTGTTCAGTCATTTTCTCTTCTTTGAGAACATCTATACATTATTTACTATTTAGTTAGAATTTGCTAACTGAATCATATTTTCTGGCTGTTTATAATGTTTTGACAATAAGCTGAATTGATATTTATTAGGCATTTCCTTAAAATATTTCAATATGTGTTCTTTTGTAGAGAACAAGTGGCAAAGTCGGTTGGGTTAAGGGTGTATATGTAGTTTGTCTTGTTGTATTAATGGGTCCTCTTGGGTTTCTTCTCTCTTCATATGGTGGGCTTCTTCCATTGGGGTTTAGAAGTGCTTCATTATGCTTACTTTTATTATAAGGCTGTGCATCTTGGGTGTTTCGTTTCTTAGCTTGATTTCTACCATCTCTCTATTTTGCATTATGGATATTCTATTAATTTCCTGTTGTCTTGATGGAAGGGGAAGGTGTTCTCTTGGGTTATACTGGAAGTCCCCTTCATTGGTGTATTGCTTAGGGCACTTATCGTTAGCTTCTTGGTAGGTTGTTTTCAAATACCAACAGGTTTTTAATTTGGTTTTGCCTTTTATATTCTGGGCATTGTTTCGATGTCGAAGTGTGTTCTCCACTTTTGCAATGATAACATTTCTTGATGATGATTCAGAAATCTGGTGATCTGAATCCGTACATATAAAGCATTTCAGCTTACCATTGCATATTTTTTGTGTGTGACCATACAACAAGCATGCATAGCAATGGGTGACTGTTGGGATGTAAGGAACCACATTTCCATGAATATTAAAAACTTTGATTTCTTTTGGTAATTAAAATAGAACTGGATTTTAGATATACAAATTTGGGGCTATTTGAGTCATCCTCTTTGTAGTCTTTATTACGAGCTCTTCTGTTCAGTCTTGTAATATTGATTATATTGATTGGGGAGTAAATGTAATCTTGTAATGTGTCTTCTTCTTCTCCACAGAATTACAAATAACAATGTCATTAAACGTCATAGCTAATTCAGTTCGTGAAAGGCAACGTTGATTTGAATGTAATTTTCTAGCTTTTTCACGTGGAAAAGACGTTTTAAGGTCTGAAAAACTGACATTTTGTGGTTTGTAGCCTTGTATACCTTACTCTAGAAATGTACCTATTTCCAACAAAACTTTGTGTACTCATGCAAGAACATCTACAATTCCTTTCACACAGAGGTACGAATATTGTCTAAAATTAAATTAGGAAGATGGGTAAAGTTCTATTTAGGTGAAAAAGCGGTTTATAGCCTTAAGAAGTTTTATGACTGCATTATGACCTAAAACTACATGTATTTTTTTGAATTAATTTGAATATTGTATCATTGTTTTTCAGTTAGAGAACATTATCAATCTTATCTATGTGCTTTGTTTTGCCATTGTTTTATCCCCTTTAAACGGGTTTTTTAGTACTTGAACAAATACAAGTCTATCTAATCTATCTATCTATCATGGAAACCACAGAATTGACCAAGTGTGTATACTGCAGGTAGAAGTGGCTGTTTTTAAAATAGTAGAAAGAACCAGGATTTTTGAACAATTTTTTACTGGTTCTTCATTGAAGACTTGTGAGAGTCCAAATTTATACTGAGTAGTCTAAAAACTGGTTATTTACTACCAGGAATAGTTGTGAAATTCGTTTTTTCATACTGCAAGTCATGGTGGAGTGTCTGAAACTGGATTTCAAGAACTAAAAACTTCGTTGTGCGTAAAACTCATTTTTTACTACAAAAAACAGTCTCAAAGATGACTTTTAATGCTAGAAATGGCTTTGTTAAGACTAAAGAGAGTCCAAAAGTCTATTTTCAGGACTTTAATTGGTGTACAACTCAATTTTTTGTACTGAAACAAGTCTAGAATTCAATTAAACTAACTAATTTCTAAAAATTAGTTCTCAAGACTAATATCGTAGCATTTAGTGCCAAAAGTTTTAACTTTTGTTACTGAAAAGTCTGAAACTTTTAGTCTTAGAAATAGTCTTAAACTAAATTTTTCAGACTTAAAGCACCAAACACAGTCCGAATTTTTTAGAAATGAGAAGAAACCATTTTTATGCATCTATGATGTGTAGAAGTCAATTTAATGATGAAGAAACTTGAAATGACATTTTCAAGACTATGGACAGTGTATACTTTTAGGTTTGATAAGTCAAAAACTTTGTGAAGATAGTCTTGAAACTCGATTCTTCAGGCTGAAAACAGCCTTAAAGCATTAAAAACAGTCTAGTAAGCTTGAAATGACATTTTTAAGTCTAAGGAAAATGTAAAAATTTCTTTTAAAGTCTGTTATGTCAATAACTTGGTGGGCAGTCTTGAAACTCTATTATCCAAGCAGAAAACAGTTGTAAAGCACTAAAAATAGTCCAAGAGTAAGAAAATGAAAAGCAAAGTCACAAAAACTAGAAAAGTTAATCTAACCAAGTCAATTTTCATGAACCTAATGCCAATATACGGTATGTAAGACTATTTCAAAGCTAAAATATTGAAATTTGTGTTCAAATTATGAAAAGTTTCTTTAAATTCAAATTTTAAGCTTCTGGAGTCACTTTTTGGTATCCAAGTCAATTTTCAAAGTTTAGAATTGCGACTTTGTAGTAAAGAATTAAAGAAAAAGTATTTTTTTATGTCTACTTGACTGAAACTTGACTTTTACTATTAGAGATAGTATTAAACTAATTTTTTCAGACTTAAAGCATTAAACACAGTCCGAATTTTGTAAAAATGAGAAGAAACCATTTTTGTGCATCTATGATATGTAGAAGTCAATTTAATGGTGAAGAAACTGGAAATGACATTTTCAAGACTATGGACAGAGTATGTACATACTGGCTTTCAGATCTGATAAGTCAAAAACTCGATTCTTCAGGCTGAAAACAGCCTTAAAGCACTAAAAACAGTCTAGTAATCTTGAAATGACATTTTTAAGTCTAAGGAAAATGTAAAAATTGCTTTTAAAGTCTGCTATGTCAATAACTTGGCGGACAGTCTTGAAACTCTATTATCCAAGCAGAAAACAGTTTTAAAGCACTAAAAACAGTCCAAGAGTAAGAAAATGAAAAGCAAAGTCAAAAAACTAGAAAAGTTAATCTAACCAAGTCAATTTTCATGAACCTAATGCCAATATCCTGTATGTAAGACTATTTTCAAGGCTAAAATATTGAAATTTGTCTTCAAATTATGAAAACTTTCTTCAAATTCAAATGTTAAGCTTCTGGAGTCACTTTTTGGTGTCCAAGTCAATTTTCAAAGTTTAGATGTGCGACTTTGTAGTAAATAATTAAAGAAAAAGTATTTTTTTATGTCTACTTGACTAAAGTCTGAAACTTGACTTTTACTATTAGAAATAGTCTTAATCTAAATTTTTCAGACTTAAAGCACTAAACACAGTCCGAATTTTTTAAAAATGAGAAGAAACCATTTTTGTGCATCTATGATATGTAGAAGTCAATTTAATGGTGAAGAAACTGGAAATGACATTTTCAAGACTATGGACAGAGTATGTACATACTGGCTTTCAGATCTGATAAGTCAAAAACTCGATTCTTCAGGCTGAAAACAGCCTTAAAGCACTAAAAACAGTCTAGTAATCTTGAAATGACATTTTTAAGTCTAAGGAAAATGTAAAAATTGCTTTTAAAGTCTGCTATGTCAATAACTTGGCGGACAGTCTTGAAACTCTATTATCCAAGCAGAAAACAGTTTTAAAGCACTAAAAACAGTCCAAGAGTAAGAAAATGAAAAGCAAAGTCAAAAAACTAGAAAAGTTAATCTAACCAAGTCAATTTTCATGAACCTAATGCCAATATCCTGTATGTAAGACTATTTTCAAGGCTAAAATATTGAAATTTGTCTTCAAATTATGAAAACTTTCTTCAAATTCAAATGTTAAGCTTCTGGAGTCACTTTTTGGTGTCCAAGTCAATTTTCAAAGTTTAGATGTGCGACTTTGTAGTAAATAATTAAAGAAAAAGTATTTTTTTATGTCTACTTGACTAAAGTCTGAAACTTGACTTTTACTATTAGAAATAGTCTTAATCTAAATTTTTCAGACTTAAAGCACTAAACACAGTCCGAATTTTTTAAAAATGAGAAGAAACCATTTTTGTGCATCTATGATATGTAGAAGTCAATTTAATGGTGAAGAAACTGGAAATGACATTTTCAAGACTATGGACAGAGTATGTACATACTGGCTTTCAGATCTGATAAGTCAAAAACTCGATTCTTCAGGCTGAAAACAGCCTTAAAGCACTAAAAACAGTCTAGTAATCTTGAAATGACATTTTTAAGTCTAAGGAAAATGTAAAAATTGCTTTTAAAGTCTGCTATGTCAATAACTTGGCGGACAGTCTTGAAACTCTATTATCCAAGCAGAAAACAGTTTTAAAGCACTAAAAACAGTCCAAGAGTAAGAAAATGAAAAGCAAAGTCAAAAAACTAGAAAAGTTAATCTAACCAAGTCAATTTTCATGAACCTAATGCCAATATCCTGTATGTAAGACTATTTTCAAGGCTAAAATATTGAAATTTGTCTTCAAATTATGAAAACTTTCTTCAAATTCAAATGTTAAGCTTCTGGAGTCACTTTTTGGTGTCCAAGTCAATTTTCAAAGTTTAGATGTGCGACTTTGTAGTAAATAATTAAAGAAAAAGTATTTTTTTATGTCTACTTGACTAAAGTCTGAAACTTGACTTTTACTATTAGAAATAGTCTTAATCTAAATTTTTCAGACTTAAAGCACTAAACACAGTCCGAATTTTTTAAAAATGAGAAGAAACCATTTTTTTGCATCTATGATGTGTAGAAGTCAATTTAATGGTGAAGAAACTTGAAACGACATTTTCAAGGCTAGTCTTCAGGTCTGATAGGTCAAAAACTTTCTGAAGATAGTCTTAAAATTCGATTTTCAGGCTGAAAACAACCTTTTAAAGCACTAAAAACAGTCCAGATTTTTAAGAAATGCTTAAAGTCTTAACAGTGATGTTTAGAAGTCAATTTAGTAGTGGCAAAGCTTGAAATGACATTTTTAAGTCTAAGGAAAAAGTAAAAATTGTTTTTTAAGTCTGCTATGTCAATAACTTGGCGGACAGTCTTGAAACTCTATTATCCAAGCAGAAAGCACTATCTCTATTATCCAAGTTGTAAAGCACTAAAACCAGTCCAAGAGTAAGAAAATGAAAAGTAAAGTCACAAAAACTAGAAAAGTTAATTTAACCAAGGCATTTTTCATGAACCTAATACTAATATCCTGTATGTAAGACTATTTTCAAGGCTAAAATATTGAAATTTGTGTTCAAATTATGAAAAGTTCCTTTAAATTCAAATCTTAAGCTTCTGGAGTCACTTTTTGGTGTCCAAGTCAATTTTCAAAGTTTAGATGTGCGACTTTGTAGTAAATAATTAAAGAAAAAGTATTTTTTTATGTCTACTTGACTAAAGTCTGAAACTTGACTTTTACTATTAGAAATAGTCTAAAACTAAATTTTTCAGACTTAAAGCACTAAACACAGTCCGAATTTCTCAGAAATGAGAAGAAACCATTTTTTTCATCTATGATGTGCAGAAGTTAATTTGATGATGAAGAAACTTGAAATGACATTTTCAAGACTATGGACAGTGTATGTACATACTGGCTTTCAGATCTGATAAGTCAAAAACTCGATTCTTCAGGCTGAAAACAGCCTTAAAGGATGAACAACAGTCTAGTAAGCTTGAAATGACATTTTTAAGTCTAAGGAAAATGTAAAAATTGCTTTTAAAGTCTGCTATCTCAATAACTTGGTGGACAGTCTTGAAACTCTATTATCCAAGCAGAAAGCAGTTATAAAGCACTAAAAACAGTCCAAGAGTAAGAAAATGAAAAGCAAAGTCACAAAAACTAGAAAAGTTAATCTAACCAAGTCAATTTTCATGAACCTCATGCTAATATACTGTATGTAAGACTATTTTCAAGACTAAAATATTGAAATTTGACTTCAAATTATGAAAACTTTCTTTAAATTCAAATTTTAAGCTTCTGGAGTCACTTTTTGGGTGTCCAAGTCAATTTTCAAAGTTTAGATGTGCGACTTTGTAGTAAAGAATTAAAGAAAAAGTATTTTTTTATGTCTACTTGACTAAAGTCTGAAACGTGGCTTTTACTATTAGAAATAGTCTTAAACTAAATTTTTCAGACTTAAAGCACTAAACACAGTCCGAATTTTTTAGAAATGAGAAGAAACCATTTTTTTGCATCTATGATGTGTAGAAGCACGTCAATTTAATGATGAAGAAACTTGAAATTACATTTTCAAGACTATGGATAGTGTATGTACATACTGGCTTTCAGATCTGATAAGTCAAAAACTCGATTCTTCAGGCTGAAAACAGCCTTAAAGCATTAACAACAGTCTAGTAATCTTGAAATGACATTTTTAAGTTTAAGGAAAATGTAAAAATTGCTTTTTAATCCTGCTATGTCAATAACTTGGTGGACAGTCTTGAAACTCTATTATCCAAGCAGAAAACAGTTTTAAAGCACTAAAAACAGTCCAAGAGTAAGAAAATGAAAAGCAAAGTCACAAAAACTAGAAAAGTTAATCTAACCAAGTCAATTTTCATGAACCTAATGCCAATATCCTGTATGTAAGACTATTTTCAAGGCTAAAATATTGAAATTTGTCTTCAAATTATGAAAACTTTCTTCAAATTCAAATGTTAAGCTTCTGGAGTCACTTTTTGGTGTCCAAGTCAATTTTCAAAGTTTAGATGTGCGACTTTGTAGTAAATAATTAAAGAAAAAGTATTTTTTTATGTCTACTTGACTAAAGTCTGAAACTTGACTTTTACTATTAGAAATAGTCTTAATCTAAATTTTTCAGACTTAAAGCACTAAACACAGTCCGAATTTTTTAAAAATGAGAAGAAACTATTTTTTTGCATCTATGATGTGTAGAAGTCAATTTAATGGTGAAGAAACTTGAAATGACATTTTCAAGACTAGTCTTCAGTTCTGCTAGGTCAAAAAATTTCTGAAGATAGTCTTAAAATTCGATTTTCAGACTGAAAACAGCCTTTTAAAGCACTAAAAACAGTCCAGATTTTTAAGAAATGCTTAAAGTCTTAACAGTGATGTTTAGAAGTCAATTTAATAGTGGCAAAGCTTGAAATGACATTTTTAAGACTAAGGAAAATGTAAAAATTGCTTATGTCAATAACTTGGTGGACAGTCTTGAAACTCTATTATACAAGCAGAAAACAGTTTTAAAGCACTAAAAACAGTCCAAGAGTAAGAAAATGAAAAGCAAAGTCACAAAAACTAGAAAAGTTAATCTAACCAAGTCAATTTTTATGAACCTAATGCCAATATACGGTATGTAAGACTATTTCAAAGCTAAAATATTGAAATTTGTGTTCAAATTATGAAAAGTTTCTTTAAATTCAAATTTTAAGCTTCTGGAGTCACTTTTTGGTATCCAAGTCAATTTTCAAAGTTTAGATGTGCGACTTTGTAGTAAAGAATTAAAGAAAAAGTATTTTTTTATGTCTACTTGACTGAAACTTGACTTTTACTATTAGAAATAGTCTTAAACTAAATTTTTCAGACTTAAAGCATTAAACACAGTCCGAATTTTGTAGAAATGAGAAGAAACCATTTTTGTGCCTCTATGATGTGTAGAAGTCAATTTAATGGTGAAGAAACTGGAAATGACATTTTCAAGACTATGGACAGAGTATGTACATACTAGCTTTCAGATCTGATAAGTCAAAAACTCGATTCTTCAGGCTGAAAACAGCCTTAAAGCACTAAAAACAGTCTAGTAATCTTGAAATGACATTTTTAAGTCTAAGGAAAATGTAAAAATTGCTTTTAAAGTCTGTTATGTCAATAACTTGGTGGACAATCTTGAAACTCTATTATCCAAGCAGAAAACAGTTTTAAAGCACTAAAAACAGTCCAAGAGTAAGAAAATGAAAAGCAAAGTCACAAAAACTAGAAAAGTTAATCTAACCAAGTCAATTTTTATGAACCTAATGCCAATATACTGTATGTAAGACTATTTTCAAGGCTAAAATATTGAAATTTGTCTTCAAATAATGAAAACTTCCTTTAAATTCAAATTTTAAGCTTCTGGAGTCACTTTTTGGTGTCCAAGTCAATTTTCAAAGTTTAGATGTGCGACTTTGTAGTAAATAATTAAAGAAAAAGTATTTTTTTATGTCTACTTGACTAAAGTCTGAAACTTGACTTTTACTATTAGAAATAGTCTAAAACTAAATTTTTCAGACTTAAAGCACTAAACACAGTCCGAATTTCTCAGAAATGAGAAGAAACCATTTTTTACATCTATGATGTGCAGAAGTTAATTTGATGATGAAGAAACTTGAAATGACATTTTCAAGACTATGGACAGTGTATGTACATACTGGCTTTCAGATCTGATAAGTCAAACACTCGATTATTCAGGCTGAAAACAGCCTTAAAGGATGAACAACAGTCTAGTAAGCTTGAAATGACATTTTTAAGTCTAAAGAAAATGTAAAAATCGCTTTTTAAGTCTGCTGTGTCAATAACTTGGTGGACAGTCTTGAAACTCTATTATCCAAGCAGAAAACAGTTTTAAAGCACTAAAAACAGTCCAAGAGTAACAAAATGAAAAGCAAAGTCACAAAAACTAGAAAAGTTAATCTAACCAAGTCAATTTTCATGAACCTAATGCTAATATACTGTATGTAAGACTATTTTCAAGACTAAAATATTGAAACTTCTCTTAAAATTATGAAAACTTTCTTTAAATTCAAATTTTAAGCTTCTGGAGTCACTTTTTGGTGTCTAAGTCAATTTTCAAAGTTTCGATGTGCGACTTTGCAGTAAATAATTAAAGAAAGAGTATTTTTTTATGTCTACTTGACTAAAGTCTGAAACTTGACTTTTACTATTAGAAATAGTCTTAAACTAAATTTTTCAGACTTAAAGCACTAAACACAGTCCGAATTTCTCAGAAATGAGAAGAAACCATTTTTTACATCTATGATGTGTAGAAGTCAATTTAATGATGAAGAAACTTAAAATGACATTTTCAAGACTATGGACAGTGTATGTACATACTGGCTTTCAGATCTGATAAGTCAAAAACTCGATTCTTCAGGCTGAAAACAGCCTTAAAGGATGAACAACAGTCTAGTAAGCTTGAAATGACATTTTTAAGTCTAAGGAAAATGTAAAAATTGCTTTTAAAGTCTGCTATCTCAATAACTTGGTGGACAGTCTTGAAACTCTATTATCCAAGCAGAAAGCAGTTATAAAGCACTAAAAACAGTCCAAGAGTAAGAAAATGAAAAGCAAAGTCACAAAAACTAGAAAAGTTAATCTAACCAAGTCAATTTTCATGAACCTCATGCTAATATACTGTATGTAAGACTATTTTCAAGACTAAAATATTGAAATTTGACTTCAAATTATGAAAACTTTCTTTTAATTCAAATTTTAAGCTTCTGGAGTCACTTTTTGGGTGTCCAAGTCAATTTTCAAAGTTTAGATGTGCGACTTTGTAGTAAAGAATTAAAGAAAAAGTATTTTTTTATGTCTACTTGACTAAAGTCTGAAACTTGGCTTTTACTATTAGAAATAGTCTTAAACTAAATTTTTCAGACTTAAAGCACTAAACACAGTCCGAATTTTTTAGAAATGAGAAGAAACCATTTTTTTGCCTCTATGATTTGTAGAAGCACGTCAATTTAATGATGAAGAAACTTGAAATTACATTTTCAAGACTATGGATAGTGTATGTACATACTGGCTTTCAGATCTGATAAGTCAAAAACTCGATTCTTCAGGCTGAAAACAGCCTTAAAGCATTAACAACAGTCTAGTAATCTTGAAATGACATTTTTAAGTTTGAGGAAAATGTAAAAATTGCTTTTTAATCCTGCTATGTCAATAACTTGGTGGACAGTCTTGAAACTCTATTATCCAAGCAGAAAACAGTTTTAAAGCACTAAAAACAGTCCAAGAGTAAGAAAATGAAAAGCAAAGTCACAAAAACTAGAAAAGTTAATCTAACCAAGTCAATTTTTATGAACCTAATGCCAATATACGGTATGTAAGACTATTTCAAAGCTAAAATATTGAAATTTGTGTTCAAATTATGAAAACTTCCTTTAAATTCAAATTTTAAGCTTCTGGAGTCACTTTTTGGTGTCCAAGTCAATTTTCAAAGTTTAGATGTGTGACTTTGTAGTAAAGAATTATAGAAATAGAATTTTTTAATGTCTACAAGTCAATTTTCAATACTAGTCTTTCAATGTGTCTGAAACTGGTTAAAAAGTAACTTTCCAAGCCTCTGAAGTCAATTTTTATTTCAAGACTAAAGTCTTTCAATTTTTCCTGAAACTTTGAAAACGGACTACAAAGTCAATTTTTCCTTTTCAAGACAGTTTTTTTTAACTTGGGTGGGGTTGGTTTTGGGTCTTTGAACGTAATAACTCAATTATCTCGTAAACGAAGTTTTAAATCAGAATTTTACAAGAGATACTTTATTTTTCAACTTGAACACGGAAATTAAAAGAAAGTGTTATTTTTAAAAAATATTTAGTGAAGAACCATCTTCCTGTATCTATGCCACTGGCTTTCCTATGCCTGTGCTTTTAGACACATTGAACAACCATTTGCATACATTTCATTTAAAAAGATTTAAATAGAAAATGACAATTTAAGAACGCAAAATCTGGTCATTAACGTGTACAAGCCTTCTCAGCCAAGCTAAAACTACCTTTTACATAAAGGTTTGCTATTAGCGATCTGTCGAGACAAACTTGAAACGAAGCACTGAAGCATCGAAGCCCTACAATTGTTTCACGGCTGATGCTTCACAAAAACCGTAGACTCGACTTGCATTTCCAGTTCCACGAACGATGTAACGAACAACGAAATGAACTAAACGAAGTCAGTCCGCATTTAGACCTCGATGGTTGACGACGTCCGTTATACTCGCTTAGTTCGGAATCGCACTTGTTGAATGAACCGGGTATCGAGACCTCGACGGATGGATGCTGGTCCTTCGAGCCGGATTTTAAAACGAGAAAATAGAACACAAATCGAAAGTGCTTCAAGTTTTTAGTGTCAAAAGTGGAATTACATTGATTTAGTGTGATTGTACCTAAGGAAAATTCACTCGTTTCTCTCGTGTAAGTAGTACCAGCCTATTCAATTCATTCTAGACTAATCACAAAAGCCATTTTCACCAGTTTGTTTATTATTATTGTTAATCAATTATCATATAATCCCTCCTAGAGTCTCATTGATAATTTCTGGCGCCGGTTTAGCAAATGTTGCTATTTATCAATGACCTCATAATAAAATAGTATCTATGTTATCAAGAGCTTAGTTAGACGACGACGATGGGAAATAACCAGTAAGATTAAAGTACCGAAAGGTACCACCTTATTATAATATTTGTATTGATAAAAATATTCTTGAGAGACAGTATTTATGATTATCACTATAATGTCAGGGTAAATATCATATAAACATCTTGTAAACTGGTCATATGGTCAGCAGGTTTTCCAGTGCATTTTATGTCCCATGATCATAACTAATCATCTGATTCTAGTGTGTAATATTTATTTTCTTATTTATCTTCAATTATTTATCATCGTATAAAAAGCAGGTAATATTTACTCAAACCACTTTCAAACATCGAAAGTTTATTACTTTGATTGAGGCACCGAACTAAAATCAATATTTAGATTGATAATTTGTTATCGAATTGTTGTTTCCTGTGAGGTGTTAACTGAGGCGTTAACCAAGAAATCGATTCAAGTGTTATTGACTTGAGTTTTTTTATTATTGGATATTGCAAAGTATTTATTTAAAAATACCAGTTGGTTTTGTTCCTGATTGTCCTTTCAAACTTTGTTTCTATCAGTTCAAATTTTGTCACCCCTTTTTCCCTTGAGTGTATCAAATCTTGTAGTGTTTTTTTCAGGTTATTGGGTAGGAAATTTAATGAAAATTCCAAAAATGTGCTTAAAACGGTAATTTTCTCATTCCAAGTGGGTTTTACAGGCGATTTTGTCCCTGACTGTCCTTCAAACGTTGTTTCTCTCAGTTCAAACTTTGACACCGCTTTTCTTCCTGACTGTACCAAATTTTGTAATGTTTTTCTGGTTGTTAGATAGGAAATTTAATGGGGATTTCAAAAATGTGCTTAAAACAGTTATTTTCTCACTCCAAGTGGGTTTTACAGGCGATTTTGTCCCTGACTGTCCTTCAAGCGTTGTTTCTGTCAGTTTAAACTTTGACACCGCTTTTCTTTCTGACTGTACCAAATTTTGTAATGTTTTTCAGGTTGTTAGATAAGAAATTTAATGAGGATTTCAAAAATGTGCTTAAAACAGTTATTTTCTCACTCCAAGTGGGTTTTACAGACGATTTTGTGCCTGACTGTCCTTCAAACGTTGTTTCTGTCAATTCAAACTTTGACACCGCTTTTCTTTCTGTCTGTACCAAATTTTGTAATGTTGTTCAGGTTGTTAGATAGGAAATTTAGTGAGGATTCCAAAAATGTACTTTAAACAGTCATTTTCTTACTCCAAGTGGGTTTTACATGCGATTTTGTTTCTGACTGTCTTTTCAAACGTTGTGTCTGTCAGTTTAAACTTTGACACCGCTTTTCTTTCTGCCTGTACCAAATTTTGTAATGTTTTTCAAGTTGTTAGATAGGAAATTTAGTGGGAATTCCAAAAATGTACTTTAAACAGTAATTTTCTCACTCCAAGTGGGTTTTACATGCGATTTTTTTTCTGACTGTCCTTCAAACGTTGTTTCTGTCAGTTCAAACTTTGACGCCGCTTTCCTTTCTGACTGTACAAAATTTTGTAATGTTTTTCAGGTTGTTAGATAGGAAATTTAGTGGGGATTCCAAAAATGTACTATAAACAGTCATTTTCTTACTCCAAGTGGGTTTTACATGCGATTTTGTATCTGACTGTCTTTTCAAACGTTGTATCTGTCAGTTTAAACTTTGACACCGCTTTTCTTTCTGCTTGTACCAAAGTTTGTAATGTTTTTCAGGTTGTTAGATAAGAAATTTAGTGGGGATTCCAAAAATGTACTTTAAACAGTAATTTTCTTACTCCAAGTGGGTTTTACAGGCGATTTTGTCCCTGACTGTCCTCCAAACGTTGTTTCTGTCAGTTTAAACTTTGACACCGCTTTTCTTCCTGACTGTACCAAACTTTGTAATGTTTTCCAGGTTGTTAGATAAGTAATTTAGTGGGGATTCCAAAAATGTACTATAAACAGTCATTTTCTTACTCCAAATGGGTTTTACAGGCGATTTTGCTTCTGTTTGTCTTTTCAAATGTTGTTTCTGTCACTTTAAACTTTGACACCGCTTTTCTTTCTGCCTGTACCAAATTTTGTAATGTTTTTCAGGTTGTTAGATAGGAAATTTTGGGGAATTCCAAAAATGTACTTTAAACAGTCATTTCTTACTCCAAGTGGGTTTTACAGGCGATTTTGTCCCTGATTGTCCTTTCAAACTTTGTTTCTGGTAGTTCAAATTTTGACACCGCTTTTCCCCTTGAGCGTATCAAATCTTATGGTGTTTTTTCAGGTTATTGGATAGGAAATTTAATGAAGATCCCAAAAATGTGCTTAAAACGGTCATTTTCTAACTCAAATGGGTTTTACAGGTGATTTTATCCCTGAATGTCCTTCAAACTGTGTTTCTGGCAAAAATAATTTCAAGTTGTCTTCAGATCTTTGCAAAATCACTTTACAAGCTGGATTTACAGCTCGACAAAGTCAAATATGACCGAGGTGACGTCAAAACAGTTTAAGACATTGTCTATAATCACGTGACTGCTGTCACAACTGTCTAAAAGTCCCTCAGCAGTGCAATAAAGCTATAAAATTTCAAGTTGGCTTCAGATCTTTGCAAAATCACTTTACAAGCTGGATTTGATTAGCCGCCCCTCGAATCGAACAGAAATTCCTAATTTGAGCAAAATTTTCGTGCACTTATCCAGAACATCGTGAATAACTCGCTTATTTGAATCATCCTGTATATACAAGCCATATAACAAAAGAAAGCTAATAAATAGTGCTTTCACGTGACGTTGAGCGAACACGGCTAAGTTTCCCGGATCGGCCGCTAGAGGGCGTCAAATTTAGCGTTGCTTTTTTGTAGTTTTTGCTACATATCTCGGGAACGCTTCAAGTTAGAGGTCTGAAATTTTTACCACAAACGTGCAACTTTTACTTTCAATGCTCTTTTTCCGTACCAGGCACCGTTTGTCCTTGAAAAATTAAAATCAAAAATTGTCAAAAAATGTAAAGGGTTTTGAGATTATGGAGAAAAGTTTTGAATTTTTAAAATAAACTTCCACTGCCTAAATTCCTTCAGGTTAATGATACAAAAATGATGTAAAGTGTCATTTGTTAAAATGTCATTTTTTAAGGGTGCCACGCACTGAAAACCGTCAAAATTAACATAATTTCCAGATCATCCCCAAAACCGTGACAGTGGGGGCAAAATGAATGTCAGTGTGATGGAGGGTGTCTCAGATAAGCGGCTGAGTACAGTATGTCCCAAAAAAGTGAAAAACAATTATCTCAAAATATCTCAAAAACTGTGTTAAAAGCAAAAATTGTCAAAAAGCTTGACTTTGACGCCCTCTAGCGATCAAACTATCACACCAATGACCTTTTTTGTGACACCCTGTATATAAAATTTTTTCATCAAAAAATGCGCATTTTTCTAAAAATAATTCCCTGAATTTTAATCTAATTTATTCCATACTTTATGGACACACTGTATGAATAACTTTTTATAATTTAATATTTGCAATTGGCCTGATAGTAACTATTATACATTTTTTGGTGTCTACTATCACTGAAAACAATTTAAGACATTTTTAACAAAACCAATTTTCTTGATGAGAAATCAGTACAATTTCACAAATTCACATTTAATTTTGTTGTACTAGAGCTTTTTGGAACGTGCCAAACGTGCTGAAATCGGTACTTAGACCGTACAAACTTAATTTAAAAGTGTGGGAACAGAATGGTCATTTTGAAGAAAAGTGAAAGAAAGTCACAATTGGATTGTATACGTGATTTATCTGTTGTTCCCATCTCTTCTAACAAGCTACATAATGGTCAACTTTACAGACTTTTGACAGTTTGTTTGATATTGTAACTAGCCACTTGCTTAGGGAGAGAACAATTTTTCAAGATTTTGACCCTTCCATTAGAGGAAATCGGTCATAAATGCACATTTGATGACAGCAAATTTAAATCACTTGAATGAAACAAAGTACATTAGGTGTGGGGATTTTAGTTTGAGCAAATGGTACTAAAACTGATTATCACGGATCGTACTAGATTATAACAGAAAATGTACTAGATTTTATAACTGTTTTACAAAAGTACAATAAAACCTCACATTTCATTAGGAATGTTTGTTAAAAAGAGATTTTCTTTACACCATTAACCTCCATTTGCACTGTTGTATTGTGAGTCAATCTTTGGTTTTGACTGTGACAAGACAGCGGAAAAATGTCACAGTATGAACTACATTTAACTTAATCATAAACAAAAAAAAGGTAGGCAAGGAGAAAGCAAAACAATATTAAAGAAAATTAATTCAGTTTACTTAAATTGTCTGAAATAGTTAATTTGATTGCGTACATAGATGGAGAAGCAAAAATGTGTTAATTATTAAATTAATGCTAATTTGAGCAAAATTTTCGTGCACTTTTTCCAAAAACTGTCCATAACTCGCTTATTTGACAGTTGACGACCAAAAGTGATTGAAGTAAAAAAATAGCTCAGATTGTAAGCTTTCTAAAAATATGCCCACTTAAGTTAGTCGGTTGCATCGTTTGGCCGCTAGACGGCGTCAAAGACAACCTTTATAAACCTTCAAAGTGATTTAAACACTTTTGCTTTAACCTAAAATTACTCAGTTATTTTAACTGCTACGACCAAAGGTCACTGAAGGTAAAATATAGTCCAGACTAAAAGCTTACCAACGGTATAGTCAAAAAAGGTCATTGGTGTGATAGTTTGACTACTAGAGGGCGTCAAAATCAAGATTTTGTTTTTACACAGTTTTTGAGATATTTTCCGGAAACTAAAAATCGTTTTTCACTTTTTTGGGACAGACTGTATTCACCCGCTAATCTGAGAACAAAACCAAACAGTCAAAAGAGACACCCTCTAGTGACCAAACAGTACAACTTTTCCGTGCTTGTTCAACGTCACGTGATAGCCCTCACCGAGGGGTAAACCGCTGGGGCATTATGGTGTACAAATTTTAGGAATTAATGGGCATTACTGGAGGAACATTGGTATTTTGAAAACATCTAAATTCAAATTTAAACATAAATAAAGTGTGGTAATTTCAATGAATTCCGTTAGAATACAATGAAAAATTATGAATTTTGTAATTTTACTTTTAAAAGTTTTCACGTTCTCTAGAGTCAAAACCGTACCCCTAACCCATCAACTTTTATACGTCGATAGAAAGCTTATTTCATTGGCTATACATTGACATAAAAAAGTTTATATAAAGTGTGGCAAATAAGCTAGTTATTAACGATTGAACGAAAGAATGCACGAAAAAATTGGTCAATTTTGACTCCCTCTAGCGGCCGAACTGTCTAACCTATCCATTCAAATTGGGAGACGGTTAGAAAGCTCATTTCATTGGCTATCCATTGACGTATAAAACACTACTAAAAATGGTGCAAATAAACGAGTTATTGAAGATTAAACAAAAGGATGCACGAAAAAAGTCATAAAAAAATAGTCTACTTTGGCGTTCTCTAGCGGCAAAACCGTCTAACCTCTCAATCCATGTGGGGAACTTTTGAGAAAGGTCATTCCATTGGCTCTCCATTGAGGTATAAAACTCTAGCAAAAATAGTGCAATTAAGCGGGTTTTTGAATATTAAACAAAAGGATACACCAAAAATATTGGTCAAAGTTGACGCCCTCTAGTGGCCAAACGGTACCACTAACCAACCGACTTTTGTACGTCAACGGAAAGCTCATTTCATTGCCTGTCCATCGACATATAAAAGCGAGTATAAAAGTAAATACAACGTATTACAAATACGCGTGTTATTTACGGTTTACAGACAGGGTGTCCCAGAAACTCTTTTTTTGACTGGTTAGGTCTAATTTGACCCTAGAAAATTAAGAGAACACGGTTACATGAGCTACTAGGTCTACTACGATGTAATGCATAGAAATTTGTTGAAAAACCGATTTTGCAAATGACAATTTTCGTAAGGGTCAAATTTGCCTGAAACACCACCACTATTCCAATGGGTTTTGCGTTATGTTGGCCACTTAGTGCAAGCGAAAATCGACTTTAAGGATTTTTTTCCTACAGTTTTGCTGCGGCTCTAAATTTGACACTCACTGTGCTAGGTTTGTGCCAAATATCAGGGCCGTACCTGAACGATTTAAAAAAAATCCCTCAAAGAAGTTAGAGTGGTTACAGTCAAGAAAAACGTTTTGTTAGCTTTGGAGCCCTCTGGCGGCCAAACGAAGCACCCTATTAACACAAAAGGTCATATTTTTGGAAAGCCCGTTATATTTTCTATCCATCGGCATATAAAAGTCTATACAAAGTGTTGCAAATAAACGAGTTGTTTTGATAATAAAAACAGCTACTACTTTAACCTTCAATAACTCGATTATTTTGACAGTTACAGGGTGGTTTAAAGGATCAATTTAAAGAATACATTTTTTAAATAAGTGACCTAATACAAACTTACCTTAATTTTGAACAGAGAATCAGAGAACGTGGTTTTTTAGGACTGATGTCTTGAGCTCTTTTTTTGACCATCCTGTATAATATATTTTATCCTTTCTCTTCACCCACTCTTAGAACAAACCTTGTATAAGACGACAAAACACGAAAACCAAGAAAAACACGTTTCCTGATATGCATAAATTAAAATTATTGTTCTGGAGACTGAAAATATTGAATTTCACATAAAACGGTAAATATCTCAGAAACGGATACAGAAAAGTGACAAACATTAATACACGAAATATGTCTAGAATTTGAGGTAGAATCCAAAAATGCAATAATATACAAGGTGTCCCATTTAAACTAAGCAACAGTTGGCATCTACTTGCGGTAATTTAGAAAATGAGTGGGTATTGTCAGGTTAGGTTAGTTATTGGAAGTTATTAGGAATTACTGGGCATTACAAGGAATTAGTGAATAAAAAAAATTTTGCTGAAATTAGGAACTTTTGCTTGAGTCTTTAAGCTTGGTTTGTTGCTCAAATTTGGGACACCCTGTATACGCATCATTAAATGTTGATTTAGTACAATTTTACTAGAAAATCGGAATTGCAATTGCGAATACACACTCCAGGATAGCAATATACAGAGTGTCCCTAAAATGACTAATTTGTTATCTAAAATTTAGGCAAACTTTGCTTTGCTCTGCCACTATAATTGAATATCTTCTCAATCTAATTTCATAATTTGAAAACGACAACGTTTTTTCTCTCTTTAACAAAAAAAAAAGTTACCATTAAAGCAATTAAGTAGTTCCTCTGTAATATGGACAACACGTGCAAGTAATTTGGCCTATAACACATGAAAGCTAGCTCAATTTTTGTCAGGTCAACAAAATGATAAGACTATGCAATCTTTTAATGAAAGAAATATGTTCAAACTGCGTTTTCCAAGTAGCAAACCAAAAAGCTTATCACTGATAAACCAGTTCAGCATAAATTTCATATTGCTGATTGGACTAGATATAAGTTAAATCGAATAAATGATAATTTTAGTCTTTTTGTACTACGTAGAAATATTGCTTTAATGTTAAAATACTGAATTAATAATTGAATTATAATATTATAATATAAGATATAATATTTTAAAATATGAACTGAGCAAAAGCAAAATCACTGAATTTAAGGTTTTCAAGTCATTTGCCATGGGAGTGTGTATGCAAGTTATTGCAATAATAATCTAGTTATGTCTATCTGTTATGTATTAATTTTGTATTTTATACTCAAAAAGAAACGAAGTATTCGTCATTGTCAAATGTATTATAAATATTTTACTCCAAAATGATTCTTTAACTTTACTCTCTGTGACATTACCATTGATTTAGTATAAATATTTAAATTTAAAATTTAATGTGTAAAGACAGTTTGAAAATTAACTTCAAATTCATAGTTTGGCATTTAAACCCTTCAAAGTTAATTAGAAACGCTATTTTTCCACTATTATCTAAAAATAAGGGTGAACCTAAAATTAAACCACAACATACCTACTTTATAACTCTATAATATGAATTTGACAGTTTGGTGGTCTTTGGATGTTTACTTAGGACGGCGTCTAACACAACGATAACTTATACCTAGATCTGTTCACTTATGTGCTAAAGTCAAACAAAATGTATGGGGGCGCTTACTGTTGTTGGTTTCAAAGACTTATATTTATATTGACCGAATATTTTCTATATAATCCAATATAAACTATCACTTATTTACAATTTATGGAAATAGATAAATAATAGTGAGGATAAAGAAACCATTTGGTATACAACTATACAGATGGGTCCTAGACAACTACAAGTGCAGATGCTAGTTGTCATGCATAGGGAGAAAAGAATAACATTTTTTTGGTTAGTATGGCGATCGTTTTAGAAGCAGAAATGTCAGCAACAACAGAAATGATTAATAGGTCTTATCAAAGTAAGAAGATTCAGATTATCAATGGTAGGCTACACTAAATGCAGCAGAGTCTGTTGAAAAACGTTCCGAAAATGGTTAGATGACACAGTGATGGTCACCAAACAACGAATAAAACAAAATTTGCGGACTTTCTGGCTTAATAAGGTGGCAAACCAAGATCTTGCAGGGCTAGAATCCCCGTGGTGTCTGACAGTCAAGAAAAAACAAATTTGTTAAGGAAGCAACCTCATAATGAAAACCCAAAGATTCATAGAAGAAGAACTAGAGAAAGAGCAAGAGAATTTTCATTTGGGTAGGTCAGTCTACATAAGCATGTCAAAACTGGTTCATAGAAGGACCTAACATGCCAAAATTTCTTAATAACTTATCCTCATATAAAAATAACACTGAGTGAAACTACTAAACTCAAATATTGATCAACCAAGGTACAAGCACTAATGCTATTTTTAGATTCCTTCTAAATATTGTCAGTTTCGAGATATTGACAAATAAAAAATTCAACATTTGGAAGGCCAATAGCAGACAATCGGTTGAAGATAAAGGAGAAACGGTTTGCATGTTTCTATTTTAATTTTTTTGAGTTCTATGTGTCTAGATCTATGTTATAAAATGTTTGGTTCAAACCTATTTTTCAAGTTCAACCAACGTCCTGTCTTAGGTGATCACCCTGTATATAGTAATGTTAGTAACAATTTGAAAAAACTATCCATTAATGCCATCTATCTGGCATGCCAAAAAACCATCTGAAAAATGCGAGAAAGAATCCAACAAGTGTCAGATACTATTTGGCAATTCCAGCAATTATCTGGCATTGCCAGAAACTATCCAAAAAATATAAGAAACTATCTGGTTTTGCCAGAAATTATCTGGAATTGCAAGAAACTATCTGGTTCTATCAGAAACTATCTAAAAAAATGTCAAAAGCCATCTGGCATTGCAAGAAATTATCTGGCTTTGCTAGAAACTATCTGGCACTGCCAAAACAATCTAGCTTTGCCAGAAACCATCTAATAATTGTAAGAAACTATCTTGCATTTTCAGAAATTTTCTGGAATTTCAAGAAACTATCTGGTTCTATCAGAAACTATCTGGCATTGTGCCAGAAACAATCTAAAAAGTGTCAAAAGCCATCTGGCATTGTCAGAAATTATCTGGTATTACAAGAAACTGTCTATCTTTGCCAAAAACTATCTAATGATGATCAGATACTATCTGACATTGTCAGAAATTATCTGGAATTGTAAGAAACTATCTGGTTCTATCAGAAACTATCTGGCACTGTGCCAGAAACTATCTAAAAAAATGTCAAAAGCCATATGGCATTGCCAGAAATTATCTGGATTTGCTAAAAACTATCTGGTATTGCCAAAAACAATCTAGTTTTGCCAGAAACCATCTAATAATTGTCAGAAACTATCTTGCAATGCCACAAATTATCTGGCTTTGGTAGAAACTATCTAGTACTGGCAGAAACAATCAATATTTGCCAGAAACCATCTAATTGTTGTGATAAACTATCTTGCATTGTCAGAAACTATCTAGAAATTATCAAAAACTATCTGGAACTGCCAGAAATTATCTGGAATTTTCAGAAACCCTCTGACACTGCCAGAAACTATCTAACAAATGTCAAAAGCCATATGGCATTGCCTGAAATTATCTGGCTTTGCTAGAAACTATCTAGTACTGCCAGAAACAATCTAGCTTTGCCAGAAACCATCTAATGATGGTCAGAAACTATCTAGCATTGCAAGAAACTATTTGGTTCTATCAGAAACTATCTGGAATTGTGCCAGAAACAATCTAAAAAATGTCAAAAGCCATCTAACATTGCCAGAAATTATCTGACTTTGCTAAAAACTATCTGATACTGGCAAAAACTATCTAGCTTTGCCAGAAACCATCTAATAATTGTCAGAAACTATCTTGCATTATCAGAAATTATCTTGCTTTGTCAGAAATTATCAAAAACTATCTGGCACTGCCAGAAAATATCTGTAATTTTCAGAAACTATCTGGCACTGCCAGAAACTATCTACCAGATGTCAAAAGCCATCTAGCTTTGTCAGAATTTATCTGGTATTGCAAAACAGCGTCTATCTTTTCCAAAATCCAAATGATGGTCAGAAACTATCTGGCATTTTCAGAAATTATCTGGTATTTCAAGAAACTATCTGGTTCTATCAGAAACTATCGGGCACTGTGCCAGAAACTATCTGACAAGTGTCTAAAGCCATCTGGCATTGCCAGAAGTGTCAAAAGCCATCTAGCTTTGCCAGAAATTATCTGGTATTGCAAGAAACTGTTTATCTTTGCCAAAAACCATCTAATGATGGTCAGAAACTATCTGGCATTGTCAGAAATTATCTGAATTGCAAGAAACTATCTGGTTCTATTAGAAACTATCTGGCATTGTGCCAGAAACTATCTAAAAATTGTCAAAAGCCATCTGGCATTGCCAGAAATTATTTGGATTTGCTAGGAACCATCTAATAATTGTCAGAAACTATCTTGCATTTTCAGAAATTATCTGGTATTTCAAGAAACTATCTGGTTTTATCAGAAACTATCCGGCACTGTGCCAGAAACTATCTAACAAGTGTCAAAAGCCATCTGGCATTGCCAGAAATTATCTGGCTTCGCTATAAACTATCTGCTACTGCCATATACAATCTAGCTTTACCAGAAACCATCTAGTAATTGTCAATAACTATCTTGCATTGTCAGAAACTATCTAGAAATTATCAAAAACTATCTGGCACTGCCAGAAATTATCTGGAATTTTCAGAAACTATCTGGCACTACCAGAAACTATCTAACAGGTGTCAAAAGCCATCTAGCTTTGCCAAAATTTATCTGGTATTGCAAGAAACTGTCTATCTTTTCCAAAATCCAAATGATGGTCAGAAACTATCTGGCATTTTCAGAAATTATCTGTTATTTCAAGAAACTATCTGGTTCTATCAGAAACTATCGGGCACTGTGCCAGAAACTATCTGACAAGTGTCAAAAGCCATCTGGCATTGCCAGAAATGTCAAAAGCCATCTAGCTTTGCCAGAAATTATCTGGTATTGCAAGAAACTGTCTATTTTTGCCAAAAACCATCTAATGATGGTTAGAAACTATCTGGCATTGTCAAAAATTATCTGGCGTTGCAATAAACTATCTGGTTCTATCAGAAACTATCTGGCACTGTGCCAGAAACTCGAGCAGAAACTATCTGAAAGTGTCAAAAGCCATCTGGCATTGCCAGAAATGTCAAAAGCCATCTAGATTTTCCAGAAATTATCTGGTATTGCAAGAAACTGTCTATCTTTGCCATAAACAATCTAGTGATGGTCAGAAACTATCTGGCCAGAAACTGTCTAAAAAATGTCAAAAACCATCTGGCATTGTCTGAAATTATCTGGCTTTGTTAGAAATTCTCTGGTACTGCCAGAAACAATCTAGCTTTGCTAGAAACCATCTAATAATTGTCAGAAACTATCTTGCATTTTCAGAAATTATCTGGTGTTTCAAGAAACTATCTGATTTTATCAGAAACTATCTGGCACTATGGCAGAAACTATCTAACAGGTGTCAAAAGCCTTCTGGCATTGCCAGAAATTATCTGGCTTTGGTAGAAACTATCTGGCAGTTCCTAAACAATCTATCCTTGTCGGAAACTATCTAATAGTTGTCAGAAGTTGTCAGGGTTTCACCGCGCTGTTGGTTTTGGTGCTCCACCTTTACTACTAGGTGGCAACATTGAGTAATTTGGAATAGAGCCCCTTTATCTTCTTTTCAAGCTTTGACCAAAAACTAGTGATAGTGGCCTCTTGTCCTGTCTGCTAGTCATTCTATGAACGCAGATAGATTTCAATCTCTGCCGTGCCAGATCCTTTTGGTGACTTCATCAACGGTGATGTTGGTTGGGGGCTGGTAGTTTTGTCTTCGGGAAGTGCGTTCGTGTCGTACTCCTTCTTGATGTCGTTTAGGAGCTTAAGCTCCTATAATCCTTGCTGGAGGACGGGATAATTGCCACTCCATTCATTGACATCTTGCCCGATTTGTATTGAATCTTCTTAGTCTTCTTCTCAGTTTTCTGCGTTTCTTAGCACTACTGGCGGGATCTTCTCGACGATCTGTCAAGTTTCCGAAGTGGACGGATTTTCATCAGTTTCCTCACTAATCTCCATCTCCTCCAGGGGTTTTGCTAGCTTTTGGCCCATCTTTTTATCGTTTTCTTTACCTTTATACTTCACCTTCCTTTTGAACCTATATCAGTTGTTGTCTATTTGTTTATTGTCTCTGTCAGAGATATTCATGTGAACGACTGATGTACAGATGTTGGTTTATTGCACAAATAATATTCACTAATGATTTGTTTAAATTTTGGGTTCTACAAAAATGTTCCTATATTATCTTTAAGACATTCTGCAGGCAGGGCAAATATGGCATTAAATCGGATATCAGTATTGATGACATTTTTGCAACCATCTAAAATGTTGTGCTTCCAAGTAACTGTTAACTATAAATTTGCAATGAAATCTTTAGTCACCTTTTAACGTAAAGTCGTCCCAGACAAACTACTGTTACACAGCAAGTTTAAATAAATCGTTAAAGCAGAAGCAGGTATATCGAGTAACATCTCTAACTGGCTGGTGCAGTGACACCTTTCTCATGGTCGCAGCCTTTTCGTCCTAGAGTTCCCTTACTACTTCGCTAACAATAGATTTCTAAAGTTAGTACCGGTCGTTAAATGCCTTTTAGTTCTTTTGTATTCAGCCGCGTGATGCTGTTGGAAGGGTACTGTTGTCTAATTTTATGACGGTATGCACATTCTCGGTAACACCCACAACCATGGCCAAATTGTTTTATAATTGTTTTCACAATCTGTGCGTAATTTTCGAGGCAATTTGTTCACGGAATTGTTTCCTGTTTTTACAAATTGCGATGTGATGTTGCTTTCATATCGATAATGTGCTCTTGCAATGAATCTCTTAGCCAAAAACCAGATTGTTTTACTTACCTGTAGAGAAGAGTAGTAATAACTGGATACAAATCTAAAGAATTTCAGTTGGAATCCCATTATCATAATCTCCTATTAATATTATGGATGAGTTTTTTTAGAAGCGTGGGCAGGTGAACTTTTATTATTAATTACCAAATATCGGACAAGCCGATATAAATCTGGTCAAAGTGGTTCAGGTCTGAATGATATCTCTCCCTTTGAGTCGCGTCAAGTTACTTCTATCATCTTACAGAAAAGGGTTTTAAAAACCCGATAGGGTGATAGTTTTTTAAGAGGAGATTTTATGTGTTTAAGTGGATTTAATAATAAAATTTTGAATGTGGCTTAAAATGAACGTAAAATGTTTAAAGTTTGGTCTATACGTAGAATCAGGTTTAAAGGATACCAATCTCTAATATTTCTAATACAACCTGTTTAAAAGTATTCCATTCTTTTCAACTCTCTTCTATTTAGTGCTATAATATTTAGACGGTTTTAATAGCCAAAGCTTCTTAGATTTTAAATCTTTGGGAATTTTGAGATTAAATAATTAAATTTTACCAGTAAGGTAAAGTAAAATTCAGTGTGACAGGAAAATGTACCAATTTAACCAGTAAATTTATGGGTCTAATTGGAATTTACTTGAAAGATATTATTTTTCTGTCATTAATTTGAAAAGCAATAAATCTAGATTAATGCAACAAATATTCAAATTAGTTGAAGTTGTGCTTTTAAATTTGAACACCCTGTAACTCGGTTGTTTTTGGGAGTTCAAGGAGGTTGAACCACTCAAATTAACCGTCTTGAGCTCCTCTATACAGTGGTGCTGAGCAAAAAAATCTATCTAAAAAATTGCGTGCAGGGTGATCAAAAACAGTCAATCATCATATTTTTCATACACACCCTGTATACTGCAAGCAAAAACGGTCCTGTAAATTTACGGTGTTGAGTTAAGGAGTTGATTAAGAACATTTTTGGTCTCGTGCAATTTTTTTAAAACTTTTACCGTTTTTGAGTTATCAGGAAAACTAGTTTAATGCAACAAATTTTCAAATCAGTTGAAGTTGTGCTTTGAAATTTGAACACTCTGTAACTCGGTTGTTTTTGGGAGTTCAATGAGGTTAAACCACTCAAATTAACCGTCTTGAGCTCCTCTTTACAGTGGTGCTGAGCAAAAAAATCTATCCAAAAAATTGTGTGCTGGGTGACCAAAAACAGTCAATCATCATAATTTTCATACACACCCTGTATAGTGCAAGCAAAAACGATCCTGCAAATTTACGGTGTTGGGTTAAAGAGTTGATTAGAAACATTTTTGGTTTCTGGCAGTTTTTTGTAACTTTCACCGTTTTCGAGTTATTTAAGAAAAACTGTTTTGTTCAACAAATTTACAAATCAGTACTAAATACTGTTAAGGACAGTCAGGGACAAAATCGCCTGTAAAACCCACTTGGAGTAACCGAATCACGTTTTTAAGCACATTTTTGGAATCCTCATTAAATTTCCTATCTAAAAACCTAAAAAAACATTACAAAATTTGGTATTTCCAGAAACACAGTATTAGTAATTTACCACTCATTTGCAGGTAATTTACCGGTCAAATTTTCCTGGTAAAGTAAAATATTTACTTTACCGATAAATTACCCATCACTAGTTATTTCTCTTTCACACAAAATTAATGGGTGGTGCTATTAGTTGCCATTCTTTGGGATGTGAAATAGTTCTAAATTCATTATCAGGAATACATCCCTACAAACGCACTCATAGAAGTTTTCTATGCCAAAAAAACAGGCAAATCCTGAATTTTTTGCAGCCTTAAATTGACTGCAGCTGCATGTTGAAAAAGGTCTATAACTCTAGCCGTTTCCGAGATTTTCACTCTTTTAATATTTTTTTGGAAATTGCATCCAAATTTCGAAAATTATTCATTTTGAACTGCTATTTCACCTCGTGATTTGACAGCAACACAATAGACTATACACAGGGTGTTCACAAAAAAAAAAACGTTCAATTTGACATTAACGTTCTGTCAATTAATTGTGACTGCAATTCACTGTGTACAGAAAATAGATCTAAACTTTATTGATTTCTTGCAAAATTTCCGTAACTCTAACCGTTTTCGAAATTCCAGACTTTTTAACTTCTTTTTTGGAAATTGAATCAAAATTTTTGAAATTTCGGATCTTCGCCGTTTTTGGGGTTTCATCGACTGTAAAGAGCTCAAAACGTTTGTCTTTAACTGTTCTGTAACACTGAAAATATACAGGATGTTCAAAAAAGAAACAGAGAAACTGTTAAATTTGACACTAAAGCTCTGCCAGTTGAAATCTCGTTCTGCGTGAGTGTAAACCTAGTTCATCAGGTGCAGAAAGCTATTCTAAATATTTTTGATCTCCTGTACAATTTTCGTAACTCTAACCATTTCGGAGATATTCGACTTTTTTCTTTTTTATTTTACAACTTCCGTATTTTCTCCATTTTTTGTGTTTCGACAACTGTAAAAAGCTGAAAATGTGGTCTTGTACTGCCTTTTGATCTCGTTCTAATCGCAATATACTTGAACATACACGAGGTGTCCAAAAAACAAAAAAAAAACAAACAATTCAGTTTGAAACTTCAGTTCAGTTCAGTTCAGTGTGAACTAACGTACCTGAACGTAGTGTAAACCCATTCATTTAGGTGTAGAAAAACAATGTTTGGCCTTTCGGTCAAAATTTCCGTAACTATAACCGTTTCCGAGATATTAAATTTTTTTACTTTGTTTTTCATACCTGTTTTCAAAATATTTAAAATTTCGTAATTCGGTAATTTTTTGGGTTTTAGGGCTTTTAAAAAGCACGAACATTTACGTTTTCAACTGCTCTTTCACCTACCCTAAGCCGTAACATGATCAAATATATACAGGGTGATCAAAAATTCAAAAATCACTTTAAAATAGAAAGTACAGGTTTGCCAGAAGTAACGTTAACACCGTTTTAAAGGCATAAAATTAGAGTTTCCGAGATATTCGACTTTTTTTGTTTTTGTTTTATTATTACAAAACTCAAACATTTAAATTTAAAAAAAAAATAAAATAACACTTTTTCAATTCTCTTTATAAAAATACTTAGTAATAATTTTAGTAGTAATCGTAAGAAGTCACGTGACTTTCAAAATTCCATTCGACCCTTGAAAATAGTCACGTGACCTACAGAATTTTCTTTCGGTCGTTAAAATGGTCACGTGACCTTCAGAACAACATTTCGAACTTAATTACAGGTCACGTGACTACAATGATATCACGTGACCTTAAAAGATTCAATTCGACGCTTGAAAATAATCACGTAACTTAAGTAGGGTATGGGTTACGTGACTGCATGGATGTCCATTTGACACTTCAAAATAGTCACGTTACCTGTGACCGTAATCGAATTAATTGATAATTGAAAACAGTCATGTGACGACCAAAATGATCACGTGACCTTCAGAACAACACGTCAGACTTTAAATATGGTTTCTTTTTTCTTTTAAGATGACAGTTGTCTTGAAACGTGCTAACTTGTTTACTATGACAGGTAGAAGGTTCGTCCAAACGTCAAAATGTAGTACGTGATTTTGGCTTATTTTTACATGATGACAATTTTCTATCAAAAATTACAAATATCCGAGATATTTGACATGAATTACAATAGTGTAACTGTACTAGAAATATTAAAGGTATCACAATTTAACAGCTCCTAACTTGGTCCCTATGACAGTTAGGAGGTTCGTTCAAATGTCAAAATGTAGCACGTGATTTTGGCTTTCTTTTACCTGAATACAATTTTCTTTTAAAAATTTACAACTAACCGAGATATTTGACATGAAATACAACGGTGTAACTGTACTAGAAATATTAAAGGTATCACAATTTAACAGCTCCTAACTTGGTCCCTATGACAGTTAGAAGGTTCCTTCAAATGTCAAAATGTAGCACGTGGTTTTGGCTTTCTTTTACCTGAATACAGTTTTCTTTTAAAAATTTACAACTAACCGAGATATTTGATATTTGACAACGGTGCAACTGTATGCACAAGCAATATTGAAGGTGTCGCAATTTGACAGCTCCTAACTTGATTACTATGACAGCTAAAAGGTTCTTTCAAACGTCAAAATGTACCACATGCACTTAAATTAGTGCGGAAAAGTGCACTTTACCGCACCCGAGTAGGAAAACTACTATTTCGGTTTTTGTTTCTTTTCCTTAAATAGTACCTAACTGTATTTGATTCAAAACCACCATGCGGTTTTCTGCATTCTATTTCAATAAAATGCATACACAGTTCAAAACAAATACACCATAGGTGGTAGGTATTTTTTGGCTTCCTTCTTCGAAAATTACATGTTTGAGGTATACTTAGTTGAGTCACTACCCAAAGACCCTCCCGTTGTCTTACGTCTGTTGTGTTTTTTCGAAGAACTCCAAAGCAAACTTTGCCCAAAACCGTTAATCTCATTAGAAAATATAACGGCAGTAATATCGACCTTTTTTGGCTACGCTGCTTGCATTAGATCAATAAATTTGATAAGATGAACATGGCGCCTAACAAGTCTCATACTGTTATTAGTTCGTCTTAATTTAATTCCAACATATTTTCAATTTACATTAACAAATCTAGGCTTATCATATTTAATCACCTAGAATTCGTCAATAACAAAAGTAAATTAGTTGAATGAGACGGTTGTGATATCTTATTTGAACTTGACGATAAACTGATATAATTGCTTCTTTTTTGGTAAAAGGTTTTCTTCCATTTTCTCATACTTGTATGAAGTGACTTGACTTAGTGGTCTTATAATGATTAGATTGCAAGTTATTAATTCGGATTCTATGAAAAAACCCAAGAAACACACACAATGCAACCTAATAACCAGGAGAGACGTAGAGGCGTACCGTGAAAGGTGACGACTCCTGACCCTTATTCCCACTCATTCACACTCTCCACATCCACTCTATTAACTTTCCCATTCACTCGCAGCTTCAACTGATCCCAATGGACCCCCTCGTTTCTCATTCTCTCCCTCACAGCCTCTCGCTCATTCCTCTTGCACTCTTGCACTCTTCTCTCGCATAGTGCGAGTTTTCCTCAGCCTTGCCACAATCACACCCCCCGCTTTTGCGTAGGCCCATTCTCATCAGGTACGCGGCCAGGTTGCCGTGCCTCGCCAGAAGCTGACTTCCCCTGAAGGACAATGGCGACCTGTCCGCTCCCACTTCCTTACACTACTTGGTAAACCTCCCTACCCTTGGTTGAGGTGTCCCAAGTGCCCTGCCACTCTCTTCTGATCCATTTCGTCATTCGCTTCTTAATATCCTTTCTTCCCCACAGCTTCAGCCCTTCCCATCTCCCAGGTTGGCCCTCCCATTTAGCCCTTCTGGCCAGGCTGTCAGCTTCGCCGTCACTCGCCCTTTCCCTCCAGATCTGACTGCCATAAACTCTCTGTCCATGATTGCCCTCATCTTCTCCTTGTCCATTCTCCCTTTGTTTCTGCAGAGGCCAGTCAATTTACTGGCTGCCTCCGCCATCCTTCCTCTTACATGCTTGGCATGTTCAATGAACATGCCTTTCCTGTCCATTCTGATGCCTAGCACGTCTACCCTTTCAACACAAGTCACTCGCTCTTCCCCCAGACCACCGGAGCTCTTATGCGGCCGTAGTTTTCGACGAACATCGTCCTGGTCTTCGCATTGTTATAGCTCATACGCCCCGTTTTCTCCCATCTTTCACTCGACTCCCAAACTCGCTCCCACCTTTTTCTATCTCCTTCACAGAGCTGACTAGGACCACTTGGTCGTCAGCGAAGGCATGTGCATACACCGCTCCTCTTTCAACCTCCTCATCAAACATCTCCAAACATTCATTCGTACAGATAAGCCGAAGCGATGGCCCCAGGCTTGAACCCTGTGGACATCCCCTTTTTACCCTTTCACTCACTTCCCCACTCACTACTATCCTATCATTCAGGAATTGCCAGCTATCTCACGGAGACCGTCCGGCACTCCATCTGCTTCTATTCTCTGGTCCACATATGGCGGCCTGTAAATCCAGCGTGGCCACCAATACGTGCCACGTCCGCTCCTTATACTCCCTTATTTTCTCCCTCAAAGCCTCCACTGCCACTATGGTGTCCTTTGACCTCCGGAATCCAAACTGTCGCTCGCTGTAACACCCCTTCCTCTCATACCAGTTCACCAACCTTGCATTAACTAGCCGATCGAGCCCCCACTTTTTTTTGACAGCCACCTGATCCGCGCTATCTTCCACACCCTTGGGAAGACTCCCATCTTCAGACATGCATCGTACACCCTCATCATTCCCTCCCTCCAAGATTCCCATACATGCCTCACACACTCGTTGGGAATCCGGTCGTCTCCACACGCCTTTTTCCTTTTGTGGAAAAGTGGTGTGGATCACCCCTTCCAGCTATTCCTCTCTGAGGGCTACATCATACCTGATGTTGACCCTCCCTTTCTTCCTAGCCCGTTGGTAGGCATCCCATTGGTTCTCCTCATCCAAACTCAGATCTGGGTGGTACTCCCCAATCATTTCCCTATCCCACATTTCCCCTGCCCCAATTTCCCTACCATCCCTAACGACGTAGAGACAAGTAGAGTTGTTTTGTAATCAGTTTGGTACATTTTTGAGCCTTGGACTTGTAGCTTTTCTGCTTACCACTGAATATTACAACACGCTGTATATTTGTGTATCTTTCTCCTACAATTACCATATTGAAGCAAATAATACAATGTCAACTCGTGAAAACTAATGTGTATTAACATGTAAACCTTTGCGCTTTAAAGTTGGTTTTATTGACTCTCAAATTGAGCATAAAATTTTTAGTGGTCTACAAATTTTGTGGACGTACCATCTGTCACCAGTATAAATAATACCGTAACGTTATACGCATGTATGTAGTTAAAGTCTAAACAAAGAGAAAACTTATATGTTTTTCTTTACATGTTATATAGCTGAGTTTGGTAATCACATTGTTTTTGACCTTTGACTGCAGATGGTTGGGCGATGTTGCCAGCCTGAGTAGAATAAATGATGTTTAGAGTTATAATTACTTAACAGGGTAGTCCAGTTTTAAATATAAACATAGCCCATCAAAAAAATAAGTTAACATGCATAAATGTCAAACCGTTGGAGCAATTTTGATCAAATTTGGAACAAGTACTTCCTTACAAATTAATAATACATTCTTCTCATTCTGTTGCATGTCCATTGATGGATATTTGCGATCACATTTGTCCACTCTTCCTTACTACGTATGGTATGCATTAGTTCTTGCATTGTCCTCAGTCCTGTCCACTGCCTAACGTTGCGGAGCCATGACATCTTTTTCCTGTCGATTCCTCTCTTTCCGTCAATCTTCCGCGGTCTTGATTGATTATTCTCAAGACCTCATAGTTGGTTCTTCTTGCAGTCCATGGAATCCTCAGTACACGCCTATAGTCCTACATCTCGAATGCTTCCAGCTTGTTCATATTGCTCATCTTCAGTGTCCATCCCATTGTCCATCCCATTATACGTCTGTTGAATTCATCATGAACGCACTGCGGGCATTTTCAATCCGGTATCTGATTTCTGTGTCTGATTCCCAGTATTCACACAGCCACGTTCCTCATATGTTAGGCTTGAGTTTTGAAATTCTTGTAGATTTCGAGTAATTATCATGAATTTAGTGTTCTTAATGTTGATATTGATGCCCATGTTCTTACTGCATTCCCCGACAGTCCCAACCTTATCCGGCAAATCTTCCAGGTTATCTGAAATTAGAACTGTGTCGTCCGCATAAAGAATATTGTTGACCCATACACCATTCACCTTAACGTTCTAGGGCTTCCTGAAAGATGGCTTCAGAACATAAATTGAAGAGAAGTGGGAAGAGAACACACTCTTGTCTGACCAGTACAGTCTAAGCTACCAGGTCGCGCAAAAATCACTCAAATCGGACGTTTAGAATGTGAGTTATGACATTTTTGCCATTCGCGGACACTCAGTTTCACGTTTTTACTGTTTTCTTGGGGTGCTACGCCCCTGGATTAAGTCTGATTTTGTTGATTATTTTACTGTGGATTGAGTTACAGTCTTAGCTACCAGTTCGCGCAAAAATCACTCAAATCGGACGTTTAGAATGTGAGTTATGACATTTTTGCCATTCGCGGACACTCAGTTTCACGTTTTTACTGTTTTCTTGGGGTGCTACGCCCCTGGATTAAGTCTGATTTTGTTGATTATTTTACTGTGGATTGAGTTACAGTCTTAGCTACCAGTTCGCGCAAAAATCACTCAAATCGGACGTTTAGAATGTGAGTTATGACATTTTTGCCGGTCGCAGACACTCAGTTTCACGTTTTTACTGTTTTCTTGAGTTTTTTTGGGCTACTACGTCCCTGGATTAAGTCTGATATTGTTGATAAATTCACTGTGGATTGAGTTACAGTATAATCTACCAGCTCGCGCAAAAATCACTCAAATCGGACGTTTAGAATGTGAGTTATGGCGTTTTTGCCGTTCGCGGATACTCAGTTTCACATTTAACTGCTTTCTTGGGTTTCTTGGGCTGCTACGGCTCTGGATTAAGTCTGATGTGGTTGATTTTTTTACTGTGGATTGAGTTACAGTCTAAGCTACCATCTCGTGCAAAAATCACTCAAATCACGGACGTTTAGAATGTGCGTTATGACATTTTTGCAGTTTGCGGACACTCAGTTTCACGTTTTTACCGTTTTCTTGGGTTTCTGTAGCTGCTACGTCCTTGGATTAAGTCTGATGTGGTTGATTTTTTTACTGTGGATTGAGTTACAGTCTAAGCTACCAGCCCGCCCAAAAATCACTCAAATCGGACGTTTAGAATGTGGGTTAGGACATTTTTGCCGTATGCGGACACTCATTCACATTTTTACTGTTTTCTTGGGTTTCTTGGGCTGCTACGTCCCTGGATTAAGTCAGATATTGTAGATTTTTTTACTGTGGATTGAGTTACAGTCTAAGCTACCAGCTCGCGCAAAAATCACTCAAATCGGACGTTTAGAATGTGAGTTATGACATTTTTGCCATTCGCGGACACTCAGTTTCACGTTTTTACTGTTTTAGTGGGTTTCTTGTGCTGCGACGCCCCTGGATTAAGTCAGATGTTGTAGATTTTTTACTGTGGATTGAGTTACAGTCTAAGCTACCAGCTTGCGCAAAAATCACTCAAATCGGGCGTTTAGAATGTGAGTTATGACATTTCTATCGTTCGCGGACACTGAGTTTCACGTTTTTTTTTTTCATGGATTTCTTGGGCTGCTACGCCCCTGGATTAAGTCAGATGTTGTTAATTTTTTTAAGGGTAGATTGAGTACAGTCTAGGCTACCAGCTCGCGCAAAAATTATTCAAATCGGACGTTTAGAATGTGAGTTATGGCGTTTTTAGTTCACACAAATGTAATTTCACGTTTGCAAGAAAAGCTTCTCCACGATTGTTCACGTCACTTTGCAAATGTTATAAAACGTTTGGAGAATATGATTAGTTACATTGTTGTCCAAATGTAACAAAATATGATTACATTCCCGTTTAAAAGTAAAATACATATCAATGTTGAACTTTAGAGTAATATTAAACGATCAATGTGTAACATTGATTCAACTTTGATTAAGAAACGTTTCAGTAACGTAGAAATTTGACGTACATATAAGAAACTGTTCAATTTGAAGAAAAGTTATTATGTAACGTTGTTTTGATGATATATGGTGACGGTTTTCTGTTCGACGTAAATTCGTTTCGTAAACGTTAAAACAACGGTCAAAACGTTGTCTCAATGTGTTTATGGGGTTGAAAGTGGACAGCCAAATTTTACAAGATTCTGTAGGCAAAAATAAAAAAATAGAAAGTGGTACACTTATTTGACTTCTGAGTGGTTTTGGCTAGATTTAGGTATTGTATAGAAAATTCTGAACTATCCAGGAAAGGATTTACTAAATTCGTGCACATTCTTGAGAAAACTATTCTGGATCCTTTACGATTATGCTTGTGAACTGCGATTTATTAAAACGGAAACCGAAAATCGTTTACTTTCTATAATACCGTAATCGTTTTTGCTTAAAGCTGCCTGAGCTGTACCTACCTACAAAGAAAAGGCGTATGTCTACGTCAGTAGTACATCATAACGATATTAAATCGGGATAACAAGCACTAATAATAGAAATAGTCAAATATGGTTGGGTGGTGAAGCCAGAAGACAGCTGATTCAATAGGAGACAACTGCCTGATGCATGCAAATAACATTTTGTCATTTAGTATGCAAATGACCAGGTGAGTCAGGGTTAAACAGCGAAACCTATGCCTAAAGAATTGGTTTTTAAGCAGAAAGTTGTGTCCGAAAATGCGTTGTTACCGAGATACAGAGTGAGAAAGTTTCAGATTTTGTAAAGGTTCTATTACATAACTTCATACTTGAAATAGCAAGATTAATTTTGCTACCTACACTACTCTTTAGGATCTTCACACGTACAATGTACACATTGTAGTGAAAATACTAGTTTTGTAGAGAAGGCTTTGTGTTAGCACACAAAGTAGTAGCACACAATTGAGAAATGTCATTCTTCCTTCTTCGTAAAGTAGGAAACTATAAAGTGATTGGTCATTAAGAAACTGCATCATTTATCATATTAAGCAGACAAACCATTAATTAACGTGAAAATTTTTAAAAATTGTATCAATGAATTGATGGGAAACACATAAGGAAGGTTACGATTAATAAAAATTGATTAGTTCCTAAAATATTCCAATATTACTTTCCTCTTAAATTAAAATTTTGACCAACAAGGGTAATACGACACTCTCTTTAGTCTGCTTAGTAGAGAGAACCAAAATTCAAAAAAGACCAGGCCAAAACGTTTGTTACAAAACTTGAATGTAGTAGTATATCATATAAAGGAGACTAAGAAGAAATATAGATGTGCACTGGGATGTGAACCGAGATACAGCTATCTTGACTGCATTATGTTGTGGCAAGTGCTGAAAGTGCATACGAGTTCACTGAACGCACTTACAACGCCAAAGAACACACAACTAAAGGGAGTTAGCATGTGGCAAAAAAATGTTTAAGGTCAAACTAACTACTAATTATTGCCGGAAACTTTCTTCGCGAAAATAATTTTTATTTTCCGCTTGTTGACCGTGAATTGTTTAAACAAACTTGCGGATAACTTAATCTTTAGTCATTCTCACAAGCAGTGAGCAAATAGTGTGTGGGTTTTAGATTCAATAACACTCGAACATATTAGGCTGCAAACACATGTTTTGCATATTTGATGTTTGCCCAGATTGAGGCACCTAGGGAGCGGTTTCAAAGAGAGTGAATTTTATTAATAGAATTGTTGATTCAGACTTTTGTTTTTACACCATGATTCATATTTATGTGATTTTCATCAGAGATATTAGGATAATATTTTAGTTTTATGCAACTTTCTTCTAAGAAACCTATGAGACTTTTTTATTTAAAAAATTCTATACTCAATAAATAAAGATAGTGGGGTTTTGTATTTTGTTTATCAATCCCAATACTCTGAATGGTTTCGCCGTATTACAACTCAACTCAGAAAGGCTTGATATCCAAAGAACGCGCCAATATTTTTTGGCTTGCTGGATCAAGCAAGACTACAGCTTTTTACCATCCCATCCATTATCAATTTAGTGAATCGGAATAAAACCATCAAACAAACATAAACCGGTACGGGTTGCAGAATTCGGAACTACTACATACTGTGGCACGAGACGGAGCCTTCTGACCGTCTGCCTTACTAACGCCAATATTCATTGGCTGGGAATGCGGCCTCAGATAGATGGGTCAAGCAAGACTACTTCTTTTTACCCTCCCATCGCTGTAGAACCAGGAAGTTTTCCTTTGGGGAAGTTCGAAGAGTTGCATCGGCATCCTCTGTCCTGGGAGAAGGATGCCCCCGCTGACGGAGGGCCTCTTCTGGCGTTTCTTCGTCAGCTCGTCCTTCTCTGGTGGTCCTGGCATACTATAGGATGACCAAACAGACGGCTTCCGTCCGACTGGTTTTACATCCTAAAGTTTTGGGGAGTTAGGGTCTGGTGAGTGGGGAATGGTTTTTCCCCTTTGCCGTAGGCAAAGCGGGGGAAAGTGCCAGGAGTGCAATCAGAGCCCAGTTAGCACCGGGATAACTGTGGAAAGGTTCTACCCAGAGTTTGAGAATAAAATTCTCGCCAGCCAGAAGGTCTCAGGAAAATTGTGGTCCACTTCTTCTTGTCTGGGTGGTCCTGAATTGTCGTCTATCTGAAACAGAAGGAAAACTTATTAATAATTACCCGTTATCCAGTAATTGGTATCCGGGTTGTAGTTCACTGCTTCTTGCAGTAACTGATTTTCACTGCTTTCTGTTTTTGGAATATCTTCACTCCGCTCTGCTTGATCCTTTCCGTTGCGGTGGTGAACTTCAAATCTCGCTGGATGACCACGTTTCTGACGTACCACGGTGCTTCCACCGCTGTCCTGAGCGCAATGTTTTCCACAGCTTGGAGTTTCTTTGGCCGCGTACCCCCACGAGGCCGAAGCGTAGGTCAGGTGCGGTTGAAGAACCGACTTGATGAGCGTCACTTTGTTCCGAAGTGCCAGCTTCGATGTCATGGGGTAGAGTTTTGCTCTGGTCTCTCTGGCTTTCTGTCTGGCGTATTCTATGTGGCTTCCCCACGTGAGTTTCTTGTCCATCTTGACCCCCAGGTACGTCGCCTCGTTGCTCCACTCGATGTCCATGTCTTTTAACCTGACGTTGCCTTCTATCCTCATCTTTGGTCTTCTTTTGAAGACTATCGCCTGCGTTTTTTCCGCGTTTAGGTGGATCTTCCATTTGTTGCACCATTTCTGCAATGCTGAGGTCTTCCCTTGCAGGTATCGGGCAAGAGTCGGCCGCTCCTGCTCCGGACCATGATCGCAGAGTCATCCGCGTAGAGTGCTAAGCTGGTTCGCTGTGTGAGCCAAACCCTGTGGAAAGCCTTGGAAACGTCTAGCAGCACGGATCCTGTCGCTTCTTTCTTGTTGAACCCTTCCGTGATGTACTCGGTCATCCTCAGGACTTGGAGTTCCGTTGATAGTGTCCTCCGCAATCAAAATTGCTCATCGGGGATGACGTGCAGGTCCTCGTCTTGCTCCTTTAGCCGCCTGAGGATGATAACTTCTGCCACTTTTCCCAAGGATGGCAAGAGGCTGAATGAAGATTGAATTGCTCTATCACATGTCTATATAAATATTTTTAAACACCCTAGAATATCCGATACAATACCCTAAATAAATCCAGTCTTACTAAAATGCCCAAAACAGACTGAATCAACTTTGATAATATTAAAACCAACTTCTCTCAAAATTTTTATACAATCTTGGAACGATTGGAGTTACGGAAGATCTGCATGAGAGCAAAAATGTATAAAATAACATTCTACACCCAGTGGACTAGGTTTACACCCACTTAGAAATGGGTAAACGCGGTCACAACTGGCAGAACGTTAGCTCCAAAAGTCACCGTTTTTCTTTTTGTTATTTAGACACCCTGTATATGTTAAATGGTGTTGCAGTTAACACAAAGTGAAAGAGTAGGTCAAGACGAACATTTTTAGTTTTTTACGTTTGTTGACATCCCAAAAATAGCAGAAATACGAAATTTTCAAAATTTTGGTGCAGAGTTCAACAAAATACAAATAAACAAAGTCGAGTATCTCGGAAATGGTAAGAGAAACAAAAATTTTGCAAGAGATCAAAAATGTTCAGAATAATTTTCTGCGCCCAGTGGACTAGGTTTACACCCATTTAGAACCGGATTAACGCGGTCACAACTGTCAGAGCGCAAGCTCCAAAATTAACTGTTTTTTTTTTGGCACACTCGGTATATAAAACAGATTAGGACAAACATTGTGAGTTGTTTACGGTCGCTGGAATCCCAAAAACCGCGCAAATTTTTAAAAATGTTGGTGCAAATTTAAAAAAAAAATCAAAGTGGAATAACTCGGAAATGGTTAGAGTTACAGATATTTTGCTGGAGCGCAAAAATGTTGCATTTTTGTAAGTTGAATCAGATTATATTCATTTCAGAAGAGACAACTTGACCTCAGAAACAAGTAATGCAATTACTTTGAAAGTAATTTCCTTATTTTAATAAAAGTAGTTGAATTACTCTGAATCTGAAATTTATTAAATTACTTTTTAAATTATTTCAATTACTGAAAAAGCTGTAAAATCAATTACCAACTGCAACTACTTTGATTTAGTAATTGAAAACTCAATTACAATTATTATTTTTATTAAATTAACGATAATAAAAAAGTAGAATTTTCATTTAAATATTAATTTATCAATTAATCAGAATAACAAAGTGGCCTTCATTGTTGTAGATCAGATCAAAATAGATTGCGTGAAGTACTTCTAAAATTAAATTCTAACCTAAAACTTAAAAAAGAAAACAACGAAAAAATATTCATTCACACATTATTATAATGTTATTATTGCCTTGGAGCTATTATTACCTTGTTTTTGTTAATATTTACTAATTTGAATTTTTTTTGAGATGTTAGTTTGTCAAGATAATCAATAATAGTGCCATATGACCTAAATCTTCTGCCCTAAATAGATAACACCTTTAAAGTAAAACTTATGTGTGTCATAAGAACAATATAGGTATTATATCCAACATCAATGATTAGACTGGTTAATGCCTGATATTAAATGTCATTCTTACAGAAAGAAAATTGGGGACAAATAAATTTACAGTTGCCATTAAATATTTGTTGTGATTTTTTCGGTTTATGCTGTTTTCCTTGAATAGAAAAAACATAATACCACTTAGATGATAGATATTCGCCTTATTTAATGCGTAGAGTATACACGACACACTGTTGTTGCAAAAATCTTCCAAATCATGCATTCTCTTGGTGTATGCCATGGTCTTCATAAGACCCATAGATAGTTATCAAGCGGTGTCGGGTCGGGTTACTGCGGAGCCCATAAAATGGTACTATCACGACTAATCCACTAACTTCCAAGGAAACCATTTAAATGTTGGCGAACGATTAAAATGAGTAGAAGAGTCTTGAATTGCATGCAGCAGTCTTCCACGTGACAGAACACTAAAATGGTCAATGATTGCAAAACAAGATGTTACCTTTTACATGAACAATGCACTAAAATAGTTGGCAACTTGATGATGAAACAGAAAACTGTCAAAGAACAGGTAGGTAAGCATAATATCATAGGACAATTTTAAATAAAGGTTTCTGGTGAAGACGTACTAGTTACTGAAGGCTGATATGAAAGTATGTATGATGATGATGATGATGATGAGGCAGGAGGATTTCCAAAAAGAAGACATTTACCAACGGATGAAGCTTTCGAATTAACTCAATGAAGAATTAGAAAGAAACAGCTTTAAAAACAGCTGCTAAGAAGATCTGTTCAAAAACTAAAAAACCAAGAAGTTCCTAACTTACCACAACCACCATGCAAATAATAAATCAAGGACGAGAGTTGTAATTGTAAAGAAAGCCATCATTGAAGAATTCTACACGGAGTTGTATTTGTCTGGGATACCTGCTGCGGAAGCTGACTGTATCAGGTAACAGTAACAAATAAAACCCTCCAGAAATATCCCTGAAGCAAATAAAAACAGCTCTGTAGATGATGAAGATATGCCCGAGAGAATACAATGTTACAGTGGAAATGTTAAAATTTGGAGGACATAAGATAGAGAAAACCCTACAGACTTTGCTCCACAAATGTTTACAGGATGGTAGAATACCAAATTCTTGGTATAATGCAGAAGTTGTGTTTTTGTTATTAACACTACCGTCCTATCAGCTTACTGTTACACCTCTAATACTTTGCATTTGTTGATTTCCAAAAGGCATTTGATTCTACAGATGGTTCTTTCTAAATCCCCTCAACAATGCCAGAATAGATTCTAGGTATAGTGTCCTCCACGCAAAAATGCAAGTAAATATCAGCCAAGATCCATGAAACGAGAGGTACCGTTCTTGATAAATGTATTCTGCCGGTGTCAAAGTATGGATTGGAGACAACAACACTGACTGACAGAGTGCTGATCGCTTGAGGGTGGCTTGGAGAGCTATGGAATGTGCTATGTTGGGGATTTCCCTTAGAGGTAAAGTGTTTAGGACCAATGTTAGATATAAAATATCACGAGTGACCGAGTTAAACTGAACAGAACAGTGAATAATGGATCATCGGGGGCAGACCCAGAGAAACAACAAGAAGTAGAGGCCACAAAGGCGCTAGATAGATGATATAAAGGAAGAAGTAGGTCAAAGTTGGTTCGATGGCACAAGACCGGCAGAAGTAGAAGAGACACTAAAACGGATGAATGATGATGATGGATGAAGACTGAAGAAGAACTACAAAATGAAAAGAAGTTATTTTTGGCGTCAATTTAGGTCAGAAACAAAAAATTTGGTAAACATTTTGTTCTGCATTTAGCTGGATTCAAACCTAAAAGGGAAGCTTAATGGAAGCCCGTTACCCTGGAAAGGTAGAGTTGGAAAGATACTCCTTCATCCCTCACATTTTCTGTCAAAATATCTTCCTGAAATTGAAAATAATCTAAAATAATAGTTGAAATGTTTTGCTAAAGTTAGTACATTTTGATTGATTGCAATTTCTGTTTTTAATCTAAATTTGTATTTTAGATAATTTATTTTAATTATCTTGTATTTTAGATAATTTTTCTACTCTATATAGAAGAAGCAATGCAACAATTGTTACAACAACCTCATAATTCGCATTAATAACATTTTTTTACCCCAAATTATTCATTAAAACCACGTGATGTCTGTCACTATTGTGAGAATTGTCAAAATTTTACTAGAATTTGCCAGAACTACATTTTAACACAGTTTTCGAAACAAGACAATTTTCTGAGATTTAACAGTTATTTTGACAACTGTCACGTGGCCGTCTAGCTGAATAGTGTTCTACGATCACGTGACAACTGTCACTAACGGAAAAACTGTCAAACTATGCTCTAAAGTTGCAAAAGTCAAGGTTTAGGAACGTTTTCTTGCAGTATTTGATAATAAAACATATTTTTGAGAATTGTGACAGTTATTTTGACAATTATCACGTGACCGTCTAGCTAAATAGGGTTCTACAATCACGTGACAACTGCCACTAACGTCAAAACTGCCAAACTATGCTCTAAAGTTGCAAAAATCAAGGCTTAGGAACGTTTTCTTGCAGTATTTGATAATAAAACATATTTTTGAGATTTATGACAGTTATTTTGACAATTGCCACGTGACCATCTAACTAAATAGTGTTCTACAATCACGTGACAACTGTCACTAACGTCAAAACTGTCAAACTATGCTCTAAAGTTGCAAAAATCTGGGTTTAGAAACGTTTTCTTGTAGTATTTGATATAAAACGTGTTTTTCAGATTTATGAGAGTTATTTTGACAACTGTCACGTGACCGTCTAGCTAAATAGTGTTCTAAGATCACGTGACAACTGTCACTAACGTCAAAGCTGTCAAACTATGCTCTAAAGTTGCAAAAATCATGGTTTAGAAACGTTTTTTTGCAGTATTTGATATAAAACGTGTTTTTGAGATTTAGAACAGTTATTTTGACAATTGTCACATGACCGTCTAGCTTAATAATGTTCTACGATCACGTGACAACTGTCACTAACGTCAAAACAGTCAAACTATGATCTAAAGTTGAAAAATCTGGGTTTACAAACGTTTCCTTGTAGTATTTGATAATAAAACGCGTTTTTGAGATTTATGACAGTTATTTTGACAATTGTCACGTGACGGTCTAGCTAAATAATGTTCTAAAATCACGTGAAAACTGTCACTAACGGCAAAACTGTCAATCTATGCCCTAAAGTTGCAAAAATCAAGGTTTAGGAACGTGTTCTTGCTGTATTTGATAATAAAACGTGTTTTTGAGATTTATGAGAGTTATTTTGACAATTGTCACATGACCGTCTAGCTAAATAGTGTTTTACAATCACGTGACAACTGTCACTAATGTCAAAACTGACAAACTGTGCTCTAAAGTTGCAAAAATCTGGGTTTAGGAAAGTTTTCTTGTAGTATTTGATATAAAACGTCTTTTTGAGATTTATGACCGTTATTTTGTCAATTGTCACGTGACCGTCTAGCTAAATAGTGTTCTGCGATCTCGTGGCAACTGTCACTAACGTCAAAACTGACAAACTATGATCTAAAGTTGAAAAATCTGGGTTTACAAACGTTTCCTTGTAGTATTTGATATAAAACGTGTTTTTGAGATTTATGACCGTTATTTTGACAATTGTCACGTGACCGTCTAGCTAAATAGTGTTCTACGATCACATGACAACTGTCACTAACGTCAAACTATGCTCTAAAGTTGCAAAAATTAGCGTTTAGAAACGTTTTCTTTTAGTATTCGATATAAAGAGTGTTTTTGAGACTTATGAATTTGACAATGGTCACGTGACTCTTTAGCTAAATTATCCTTTAAAACAACGTGATCTAACAATTATTATTAAGAAAAATGAAAAATCTGTATTTTTGAAGTACGGTTTTTATATTATTTTTCCATGTTGGTGATGTCCACTGTTTGGAAAAGTATTACAACTTCTGGGTTGTTCTAATCGTCTGGTATTTTGTCCTCTTCGAGGCACTTATTTAGCAGCTTGTATTGCTTATTAAACTATTTTACCCCCGAATATGAGCCCTTATGATGTTATTCTGTCTTATCCTGGGCTATTCCGCTTTTTCACTTAATTGAGGGCTGCTCGAATTGTGGCTATTGATAGTACATATTTGTGGCATCTTCACCGACTCTACTAATACCCGACCAATTTCTAATTCAATAAATTCTCTTAAAATACTGAAAGAAGAATGGACAATGCAGTCGTGTTACCATTAGTAAAATTATCATCATGAACATCAATGGTATTATCAGAAAATTCATATTTAGCACTTTTGCTGTTAAAGTCACACACTTATATTACTTTTTTCTAAACGTTTCAGAGTTAATTAACTAGTATAGCAACGATGTCATAACACGCAAAAATCACTGTTTACTCCGATATATGGCAATGCATACGATTCAACCACGGGTGAGTCATTTAGCTCTCGAAAACCAGTAGTAGGCTCCAAAACCATATCTGGGAACCACTTAAAGGCCCAGTCTGATGCCCTCGAGCCAAGAAACATAATTTGGTTGTTCTGTTGGTTCTTCTTCTGGTCACGCTTCTTTTTGCCTGAAAGTATGTTAATGGTTTAGGTCTAAAACAGCACTCGGTGAGCGTATACGATGATTCTGCGAAAGTTATCTATGCGTCTAGTTCTTCGCTTTGGAAATTGGTTTAGTTTAAACCGCTTTTGTAACGGTTTAGTACGTTAAGTTGCTTGTTGCGACGTTGAGTCGTTGTCAGTGCTTTCTAAATTATTGGCTGCGTAATTTTAACGAAATTTTTTCGGTATTTTCATTTACGTTCTAATGTTTAGCGGTCAATCTGACTAAACAAAAAGTTTACTCTTTGAATATAGAATTACTGTAATAAAATATAACTTGAATATTTACATTTTATCTCAAAAACCTTTACGCGTTTTCGTCCCGTTCGTGCTGAATTACCAAAATGTTTTTCTTAAAATCCTAAAAACGGTAAGAGATAGACATCGGAGGAGTAACTACAAATTACCTAACAAAAAAAAAATGTATTAAAGAGAAAATGCTAACATACAAAACTAAAATGTATAATGTTTTGTGGTAAGAAATAAAAAAAAAATCAATACAAAATTGATAATAATTATTTATTAGTCTGAAAACAGCCGAAACGGTGCCGAAAAAAGTATAATACAAAAGTTGTAGGGTTTTTCAATGTCAAAAGTAAAATTTAGTGTGACAAACTTTACCAGTAAATTTACGGGTCTAATTGAAATTTGCTTGAAAAATATCATTTTCCTGTCATGGATGTGTTTCATTTCATTTTCACTCAAGTCGTTTTCGGTCAATATTGTCAAAATCAAATCCTGAAAAATAAAGATCGTTAAGGATTTTGGTTTATCAATAATAAAATAAATGAAGTAAAACTTTTCTGACAAGTGATTCTTGTACTAAATTAGTTTACCAATCTAATAACGTTTTTAATGAAAAAGTAGCCTTTTCTGAAAAAATCCAGATTTCAGATTTTTGTCAAATTATGAAAAATAATATGTATTTGATGTGAGAAAAATGACGCAAAACTAAATTTGTTATTATTTAAACCACTTGTAATTTACTGACAATTGTCAAAATAAATCTCAGAAACACGTCTTGTTTCGAAAACTGTGTTAAACTGTAATTTTTGCTAATTCCAAGCAAATTTCCCAAACATTTTTCAATTCTTAAATCCACTTGGATTGAAAAAGTTTAAAGCACGTTTTTCTCGTTAAATTCCCTATTCAATAACCTGAAAAAAAAACAGTACAAAAATTGGTACAGTCAGGGAGAAAAGTAGTATCAAAGTTTGAATTGGCAGAAACACAGTTTGAAACGACAGGGACAAAATTGCTCATAAAACCCACTTAAAGTGCGAAAGTGACTGTTTTAAGCACATTTTTGGAATCCTCATTAAATTTCCTATCCAATTACCTGAAAAAACAAATAAAATTTGGTACAGTCAGGGAGAAAAGCATTATCAAAGTTGGAACTGACAGAAACACAGTTTGAAAAGACAGTCAAGGACAAAATCGCCTATAAAACTCACTTAGAGACTATTTTAAGCACATTTTTAGAAATATCATTAAATTTTCTATCCAACAACCTGAAAAAACACAACAAAATTTAGTACAGTCAGAGTGAAAAGCGGTATCAAAATTTGAACTGTCAGAAACTCCAATTGAAACGACAGTCAGGGGCAAAATCGCTTATGCAACCCACTTGAAGTGAGAAAGTGACTGTTTTAAGCACATTTTTGGAATCCTCATTAAATTTCCTATCCAATAACCTGAAAAAACACTCAAAATTTGGTACAGTAAGAGAGAAAAGCGGTGTCAAAATTTGAACTGTCAGAAATACAATTTGAAACGACAGTCAGGGACAAAATCGCCTGTCAAACCCACACAGTAAGAAAATTACACTATTTTAAGCACATTTTTGGAATCCCCATTAAATTTCTTATTCAATAATCTGAAAAAACAGTACAAAATTGGTACAGTCAGGGAGAAAAGCAGCATCAGAGTTTGAACTGGCAGAAACACAGTTTGAAAAGACAGTCAGGGACAAAATCGCTTATAAAATCCACTTAGAGTGAGAAAGTGACTGTTTTAAGCACATTTTTAGAATCATCATTAAAGTTCCTATCCAATAACCTGAAAAAACACTACCAAATCTGGTACAGTCAGGGTGACAAACGGTATTAAAATTTGAACTGTCAGAAACACAAATTGAAACGACAGTCAGGGACAAAATCGCCTGTCAAACCGACAGAGTAAGAAAATTACTATTTTAGGCACATTTTTAGAATCCTCATTAAATTTTCTATCCAATAACCTGAAAAACACTACAAAATTTGGTACAGTGAGAGAGAAAAGCGGTGTCAAAATTTGAACTGTCAGAAACACATTTTGAAAAGACAGTCAAGGACAAAATCGCTTATAAAACCCACTCGGAGTGAGAGAATGACTGTTTTAAGCACAGTTTTAGAATCCTCATTAAATTTCCTATCCAATAACCTAAAAAAACATTACAAAATTTGGTACAGTGGGAGAGAAAAACGGTGTCATAGTTTGAACTGTCAGGAACACAGTTTGAAACGACAGTCAGGGACAAAATCGTCTATAAAACCCACTTGGAGTGAGAAAGTGACTGTTTTAAGCACATTTTTAGAATCATCTAAATTTCCTATCCAATAATCTGAAAAAAACACTACAAAATTTGGTACAGTCAGGGTGAAAATCGGTGTCAAAGTTTGAACTGTCAGAAACACAGTATTTGTAATTTACCAGTATATTACCGGTATTTTGCCCATTACTATTATTAAACACTAATAATTTTAATTACTCCATGTTGGTTCTGTAATAATAATAACATCAGCAACAGTCAAAAAGTGTTTCTGGTGCACTCTGTCACTAAATCGTAAATAACACGCGTATTTGTAACACTTTTATACGTTGATGGAGAGCCAATGAAATGAGCTTTCCATTAACGTACAAAAGTCGATTGGTTAGTGGTACCGTTTGGCCGCTAGAGGGCGTCAAAGTTGACTAATTTTCTATGACTTTTTTGGGTTGATAGTGATAGATTAGACGATTTGGCCGTTAGAAGGCGTCAAAGTTGACCAATTTTTACATCACTTTTTTGAATCTTGAATAACTCGGTTATTTGCATCATTTTTAGTAGAGTTTTATACGTCAATGGATAGCCAATGAAATGAACTTTCTAACCGTATCCCAATTGGGGCTGATAGGTTGGATGGTTTGACCGCTAGAGGTCCTCAAATTTGACTCATTTTTAGGACTTTTTTGTTGCACTTCTTTGTTCAATCGTCAATTATTCACTTATTTGCAACACTTTGTGACATCAAAATTCATAGTTCTTTGTGTTTTTTAAACGGCGATTTCATTCAATTATTTATTTATTTTAGAAGAAGAAGCTTTTGGCTATTTTATTTAAACAAACTGAAAAAAGATTTCTCCACAACAAAATTTGTTTTTAATAAAAAAGACTTTGTGTCTTTTTTATTTGATTGATTATATACTTTTTATTGGACTGATTTTATTGGTCTTCCAATTGAAATCTATTTTATTTATGTTCAAATTTAAATGGTAGATGTATAGAAAACATATTTTATGATAATTTAGACATTCCCTAACTAGCTGTAATTCCCTATTAACTGGTATATCTTTGTTCACATTTTGGTTATTTCAAAGAAAAATGTCCTAAGCAAAAAGCGTTTACGAAAATCTCTGGCAAATTTCGAAGAGAAAGTTGTCTTTTTACTTTTTCTACTAAGAAACACCATTCTTTAGGAAAAAAAATTAAATATGTTGACTCAATACAATGTACTTTCTGCTCACTATTCTATGACTACTGATGAGAATCACCTGAGAAGATTATTAATCAAACTAACCATATTTTCCTATTGACTATTCCATTTTGGGGCTATAATTCATACTTCTTGTAGTTTAACCTCAAAACTAACAAACCTCGACATTCAAAGAAAATTTGATTTAATTTATGAAATATTGTGGAATATTCATTCTTCTTGTATTAGCAATTATTTTAAGTTTTTCCACAAATTATAGAAAATCAGTTATTTAAGTTTGACCACCGTGTATGATACAAGTTAAGGCATGAGCATTTAAATGTTTAATATGCGACCACAACAAGATGTTTCCTTTCTGTTATTGGACATAGGCGTACCTACCAGAGGAAAATTTGCAATTCCTCCATAAGTATCAACAGTTGGTAGTATCAACAGGATGTTTAATATAATAGTATAGGTATTGTACAATAAGGGTTGAAAAAGATGTCCCTATCTCACGAGGACGAAATGGGCAATTCGAGTTTTACAGGCTATGTGTTTACTTACCAAATCTCACACAAATAAACACTCAATGTTTGAAACGTTTCCGTGTTTACATTATCACTCAGTCAAAGTTTGACCGGTGTCCCGAATTGTCACCGGATGACAGCTGATTAACTTCGTCTTTTAGTTTGAGGTGTTAAATGGTTTTGATTCATTGTAAATTGTAAGTTTGTATCATTTGCTTTATCATATAATAAAGTAGATGTTTTTATTCTTTAATTGAACACTAACTGAAACTTGAACGGCTTTTCATTGCCTCAAAACATAAGCCAAAATGCAATGTTTTGATGCCAACTGTCAGTGAGGATGACAATCAGAAGAATGGTTTTGTTTACGTTCATGATTAGCTGTAATTGGTCTATTTCTTTACGCAACGCTGAAGATTGTCTGTGATTGGTCTATTTCTTTACGCACGCTGAAGATTGTCTAGGATTCTGTATTAGTTCAACCGTTGTCAATTGCCTACTTATCCCCGTTCTCTAAACTGTTAAGGAATGAACCAATATCCCTGTAGGAGTAGAAAAAAATAATAACATAGAAGTGATTCTTTCAGATATGACGTAGATAAATTAAAGGCCAATTAGACCAAACCTTGTTCCTCGTTGGAAGCTATTTAAATGTACGTCCGCTTAGCAACTTAAGACGAATTCTTCGTCTTTTTTCTCGTATAGGAGAACACACACGGATTCACGCGACTCTATATTTAGGACTTTTAGTAACGGATTCCTGTCATTCTACGTTTTGCAGTTTGCCATCCTATTTTTTGTACGCTTTCAATTATTGCTCAGTCTCAGCAATGACTTTCGAGTCAGCCGGGAGATATTTGGGGAAAATATTTGGGTGTCTAGACGAATCCATTTAGTTACCCTCGAGCCTTATTCATCTTGAAAGAATTCACATATTTTAGCACTGGCTATTAAAATATTCTAAGTTTTTTGATTTAGGTTACTTTTTATAACTCCTTTGCCTTTTATTTGATTTATTTTGAATCTGAAACAATAATAAGGCTTAAGAAAGTAATATATTTATTTTTCTAACCAGTGCGGAAAGCATTACTTTTCCGCACACAATTGCAGTTAAGTTAAGGCCAGGGTTGCCTAGTCAAAATGTTTAATAGCGGTAGATCAAAACATATTTTATTTTTTACTTTATTATACAGAGTGTTTTTTTAAAATGATCGCGAAAAATAAGGTCAGTTTGCTTCAAAAATACTACAAAATAAAAACAGATTTTCATTTTTTTAACAATTATTTTGACATTAGTTAATTATAAATGAAGTCAAATTAGTGAAAAATATCACGTGGTATAGAGGATCATAGGGGATAATTTAACTAGTCACGTGACAACTGTCAAAAAAATTGTCAAATCTCGAGAAACACGTTTAATAACAAGTACTGCAAGAAAACTTTTCTAAACCCTGATTTTTGCAACTTTTGAGCACAGCTTTTTGAGCGTCACGTGATTTTAGAACACTATTTTGCTAGACGATCACGTGAACATTATGAAAATAACTGTCATAAAGCTCAAAACAAGTCTGGTTTCGAAACCTATAAGAAAACTGTGTTAAACTTCAATTCTTGCAGATTCTAGGCATATTTTGACAGTTTTGACATAAGTTACTGATGTCACGTGGTTTTAGAGGATAATTGAGCTATGCAGTCACGTGACTCACTTGGAGTTAAAAATTATCGTTTTTAGCACATTTTTGAAATCTTCATTAAATTTCCTATACAAAAAAAAATACTAGTAAATTTGGTACAGTCAAAAAGAAAAGCGGTGTCAAATTTGAATTGTCAGAAAACTTTGAAAGGACAATCAGGCCCAAAATCGCGTGTAAAACCCACTTGAAGTAAGAAAATTACCGTTTTAAGCATATTTTGGAATCCTCATTAAATTTCCTATCCAATAACCTGAAAAGACTACAAAATTTGGTACAGTCAGAGAGAAAAGTGGTGTGAAAATTTGAACTGTCAGAAACACACTTTGAAAAGACAGTCAGGGACAAAATTGCCTGTCAACCCCATTTGCACTAAGAAAATTGCTGTTTTAAGCACATTTTTGTAATCCTCATTAAATTTTCTATCCAATAACCTGAAAAAATACTACAAAAATTAATACAGTCAGAGAAAAAAGTAGTCTCAAATTTAAACTGCCAGAAACCCAGTTTGAAAGATCAGGGACAAAATTGCGTGTAAAACCCACTTCAAGTGAGAAAATTACCGTTTTAAGTACATTTTTGGAATCCTCATTAAATTTTCTATCCAATAACCTGAAAAAATACTACAAAATTTGGTACAGTCCGAGAAGAAAGTCCCAGTTTGAAAGGTCAGGGACAAAATCGCGTGTAAAACCCACTTGGAGTGAGAAACTGACTGTTTTAAGAACATTTTTGAAATCCTCATTAAATTTCCTATCCAATAACCTCAAGAAACACTACTAAATTTGGTACAGTCAGAGAGAAAAGTGGTCTCAAAATTTGAACTGCCAGAAACACATTTTGAAAAGACAGTCAGGGACAAAATTGCCGATCAAACTCATTTGCACTAAGAAAATTGCTGTTTTAAGTACATTTTTGGAATCCTTATTAAATCTTCTATATAATAACCTGAAAAAACACTACTAAATTTGGTACAGTCAGAGAGAAAAGTGGTCTCAAAATTTGAACTGCCAGAAACACATTTTGAAAGGTCAGGGACAAAATTGCGTGTAAAACCCACTTGGAGTGAGAAACTGACTGTTTTAAGAACATTTTTGAAATCCTTATTAAATTTCCTATCCAATAACCTCAAAAAACACTACTAAATTTGGTACAGTCAGAGAGAAAAGTGGTCTCAAAATTTGAACTGCCAGAAACCCATTTTGAAAAGACAGTCAGGGACAAAATTGCTGATCAAACTTATTTGCACTAAGAAAATTGCTGTTTTAAGTACATTTTTGGAATCCTCATTAAATCTTCTATATAATAACCTGAAAAAACACTACTAAATTTGGTACAGTCAGAGAGAAAAGTGGTCTCAAAATTTGAACTGCCAGAAACACATTTTGAAAAGACAGTCAGGGACAAAATTGCCGATCAAACTCATTTGCACTAAGAAAATTGCTGTTTTAAGTACATTTTTGGAATCCTCATTAAATCTTCTATATAATAACCTGAAAAAACACTACTAAATTTGGTACAGTCAGAGAGAAAAGTGGTCTCAAAATTTGAACTGCCAGAAACACAGTCTGAAAGGTCAGGGACAAAATTGCGTGTAAAACCCACTTGGAGTGAGAAACTGACTGTTTTAAGAACATTTTTGAAATCCTTATTAAATTTCCTATCCAATAACCTCAAAAAACACTACTAAATTTGGTACAGTCAGAGAGAAAAGTGGTCTCAAAATTTGAACTGCCAGAAACCCATTTTGAAAAGACAGTCAGGGACAAAATTGCTGATCAAACTTATTTGCACTAAGAAAATTGCTGTTTTAAGTACATTTTTGGAATCCTCATTAAATCTTCTATATAATAACCTGAAAAAACACTACTAAATTTGGTACAGTCAGAGAGAAAAGTGGTCTCAAAATTTGAACTGCCAGAAACACATTTTGAAAAGACAGTCAGGGACAAAATTGCCGATCAAACTCATTTGCACTAAGAAAATTGCTGTTTTAAGTACATTTTTGGAATCCTCATTAAATCTTCTATATAATAACCTGAAAAAACACTACTAAATTTGGTACAGTCAGAGAGAAAAGTGGTCTCAAAATTTGAACTGCCAGAAACACAGTCTGAAAGGTCAGGGACAAAATTGCGTGTAAAACCCACTTGGAGTGAGAAACTGACTGTTTTAAGAACATTTTTGAAATCCTTATTAAATTTCCTATCCAATAACCTCAAAAAACACTACTAAATTTGGTACAGTCAGAGAGAAAAGTGGTCTCAAAATTTGAACTGCCAGAAACCCATTTTGAAAAGACAGTCAGGGACAAAATTGCTGATCAAACTTATTTGCACTAAGAAAATTGCTGTTTTAAGTACATTTTTGGAATCCTCATTAAATCTTCTATATAATAACCTGAAAAAACACTACTAAATTTGGTACAGTCAGAGAGAAAAGTGGTCTCAAAATTTGAACTGCCAGAAACACATTTTGAAAAGACAGTCAGGGACAAAATTGCCGATCAAACTCATTTGCACTAAGAAAATTGCTGTTTTAAGTACATTTTTGGAATCCTCATTAAATCTTCTATATAATAACCTGAAAAAACACTACTAAATTTGGTACAGTCAGAGAGAAAAGTGGTCTCAAAATTTGAACTGCCAGAAACACAGTCTGAAAGGTCAGGGACAAAATTGCGTGTAAAACCCACTTGGAGTGAGAAACTGACTGTTTTAAGAACATTTTTGAAATCCTTATTAAATTTCCTATCCAATAACCTCAAAAAACACTACTAAATTTGGTACAGTCAGAGAGAAAAGTGGTCTCAAAATTTGAACTGCCAGAAACACATTTTGAAAAGACAGTCAGGGACAAAATTGCTGATCAAACTTATTTGCACTAAGAAAATTGCTGTTTTAAGTACATTTTTGGAATCCTCATTAAATTTCCTATCTAATAACCTAAAAAAACAATACAAAATAAAACATTAGTATTTGGCAATTCGCAGTATATAAAATGTTTCTCATCCCACATCATGTCAATGTTATTAAAAAAGGTTAACGGTAGGCAACATTGGTTGAGACTAAGCAGTCTAGTGTGGAAAAGATGCTTTTCAAAAGTCTTCAAATTTAATTTTGCGCAAATTAGGTACTTTTTACTTTTTACTTTTTACTTTTTACTTTTTACTTTTTACTTTTTACTTTTTACTTACTTTTTTTTTAATAGTATATTGTAAAACAAAGGTAAATAAGATGTCCTTATCGCACAAAGACGAAAGTTTGAGCACGCCGCCGAATATTTCATATCGCACGCTAAAAATGTCCTGTGATTGGTCTATGTCATATCGCACAATTGCGGAAAGTCTTGGATTTCATACTCATTCAGCCGGTGGCAATAGCATATTTATCCCTTCTCCAAACTATTAAAGAACTAACCAATCTCCCTGTAGGAGTAGAAAAATGATTTTCTCTAATTGCCTCTGAATTCAAAATATTTAAAACGAATCAATTAGTAAAACATTTAAATTCAATTACTGGCTAAACTAAGAAGCTTTCCCAGGACATTGCCGTTTTCCTGTAATGGCGACGTATTTACCGGATGTCGCCGTTACGTAACTTTGAGTTCACTATACCTCGTGCTGTAATTAAAAAACTATAATCTTCACAAGCCAATATGAACGGTAATGTTTAACTTCTGGTTTAAGATGAGATTACATTGGCTGATATACAAGGTGGTCTTTAATTAGTGCGGCCAATGTATTTGATACGTTCTACAGATGTTAAATACCATAACTGATAGGCAAAGAACGATTTTCACTATGTATAGCAAAACTAGCAAAAAATGTTGAAATCTGGTTGAAAACAAATTCTATATTTGCTTCTTTTCATTGTAATTTCTAATTTTTTACTCGAAAACTTTATTTAGGAATTTAAAATTACTTAAACAAATTTAAATTTATTCTTCTATAACTTTGTTTATTTATATTCAAACTTAGAGGAAGCTCCTGTAGTTCAGGGCTGTATGTAAGGCAGTTTAAATTTGAAGACAATCACGTTTTAGTTAACGTTAATTTTATTTCTTGTTTTGTTGTTACGTAGTCTTACATTTAGTTCAGTTTTCATGGATTTTTTCATATTCTTAGGTAACAGACTCAGAAAAATCAATTTTTTTGTAAAAGTAACAATAGATTCTAGATTTTAGGATTGCCTGGTCATACAAAAGGTGTTACCCAGGTGGGTAAACAAAAATCCCACACCTTTGATAAGGTCAGCCTCATGGAATCTGGAGGAGGCCAAAATGGACAGAAAAAAAAAGAAGAAAGAAAATGGAAGATGGACATGGAGAAGCCCAGACTCAAAAACGAAATTGACTTTATAATAACGAATAAAAGGTACATAATAACCGATGTTTCAGCATTAAATAGATTCAATACAGGCAGTGACCATAGACTGGCAAGGGCAAATATCAAAATTAACCTTGGAATGGAAAGGAAGAAACTAATCCATCAAAAAAGATTTCCAACAATTCTGGAGCTTCAACAAAATGTCGACACCTATCAAAGAAACATGAAAAGCAAACGCCCTTCTATTGCCCAGATGAACGAAATGAACCTGAATGAATTGGAACAAAAAATAAGAAATACAGTAAGATTAAAAAAGAAACAAGAGACCTCCTGAATATAAGAAGAAGCACACCCAGAAGTGACCCTAACTGTGGAGAACTTAGCATAAAAGTTAAAAGGAGTATAAGGAGAGACACAACAACAGCATGATAGAGTCTGTAATAGAAGACAATAAAAATATGAGATTGCTGGAATCACTTGATAAATATGGACAAGCACGCATTTATCAAATCACCGGAACCAGAGAACGCTCAATGTAAGATCATGAACGTCGGCTCAGAAGAAATCCCTGACTTAAACTCCACCGAAATTGAGGAAGCCCTAAGCCAACTAAAAAATGATCCAGCTCCTAGTGAAGATGGAATCACTAGTGAAATGATAAAACTGGAAGGCTTAATGAGCAAATGTCTTCCCATCGGTAATATTCCAAGAACATAGCAAAATGGCCCATAGCACACAGCAAAAAGTCATCTTGTTACACAAAAAGGGAGACAAATTAAATCTCAGCAGCTTTCGCCCAATAAGCTTATTGCCCCATCCTTATAAGCTCCTTACCAAGATCCTTACAAACAGGATTACGCGCAAACTAGATGAATATCAGTCGTGTGATCAGGCTGGTTCTCGCAAAGGAACATAGCACCGTAGGGCATCTTCAAACAAGCTCCATCTCGCTTTTAAAGATTTGAACAAGGCTTTTGATTCTGTTGAGCTTTGGGCAATCATCCGAGGGCTGAATAATGCTTGAATCGACTCAAGGTACACTAATCTACTGAAAAACATATACAAAGAGGCGACCATCACAGTTAAAGTGCAAGAAGATGTAACTACCAATTGAATACCATTTAACAGAGGCGTCCGACAAGGAGACACAATATACTCTAAGTTGGAAAATATTGTGTCCTCCTCGGGGAAGACCCTTGCATTGGAGGACGTATTCAGAAGATTAGATTGGGACAAAAAGGGCTTGCTCGTGGATGGTGGATATCTGAGCAATTTACGCTTTGCCGACGACATAGGATCAGCAGTACGAAGGAAGAGCTTATCGAAATGTAGGCAGACTTAAAGAGAGAGTCGCTGTAGGAAAATTGGGAACAACATTAAGAAATCCAACACTTCCTATCAACCTAAAAAAGAAGGTTTTCAACACACGTGTTTTGCCAGTCTTGACTTATGGTATGGAAGCAATGACTCTCACAGTTAAAAGCGCGAATAGACTAAGAACAACACCACGAGCAGTCGAAAGAACTATGTTAAGTACTAAACTAGATTAAGCCTACGGGATCATATACAGAAGGAGGAAATTAGAAAAAGAACAAAAGTCGACGATCTCAGAAATGGCGTTGGGTGGGGCATGTGCCACGACCAGACAATGACAGATGGACAAGACGTATAGTACAGTGGCGTCCAAGGCAAGATAAAGAAGTGCTGGTAATCCTCCTCCAGAAACCCTCTTCCTCCTCTTTCCATTATCCTCCAAAGGATGTAGTGACACCATTTATATTTGATTCAGCAGTTGATTCCATGCTTGCCTATCCTGTGCAATCCGTTCGGCATCATGCAGTCTCATGTTTATTAAGGGTTTTGTTTGGTCTACATATCTAGTTGGAGATCTGCCTCTTGAGCGTTTGCCTTCTACTTTCTCTTCTATGATTAGTCGTTCCATTGTTCCTGATCTTCTAGCTATATGCCCAAGGTATTGCAGATAAATTGAAGCATTGAACGTGGACCAATGATTCGGTGTTCTGTCCACGATACTCTTAAGAGTCGTCCATAAACCCACATTCTCCTCTATTCTGTTTTTATCTGCTTTGTTTAAAGTCCATGTTTCCGCTGCGTACGTTGCAATGGGGAAGGCAAGAGCATCAACTAGACGGAGTTTTTTTTTTCGGTGAGAGATCTGTCCGCTGATCTTCGCCATAGTCAGGCGACGCCGTATTTCGCTTTCACATTTCCCAGTGTTGGTAATCAAGGAACCAAGATAATTGAAATTGTTTACCACTTCATAGCCTGCAATTTCGGATAAAAGAAATAGCGGGAAGAAAATGGCACCAGATGGCAATGCACTGATCCGAATAGAAGCAGCAAGGGTAGGCCTATATCCAGGAGTGGATGCAAAAGGGCTGCTGCAAGAAGAGAAGATGAAGGTGTTACAAATTCGATGCATTAGCATTGCTGTTACCATTCTAAACTTCAATTTTTCAAGTTAAAGTTAAGGTTTCGTGAAAGTCCTATCACCAATAATAAAAATAGCTGACTTTGATTATTAAGTTATGATACAAACTATCAACTTATGAAGAAAAACAAGACAACCACTCCGTTTTGTTGCATGCACGTTCATCATTTGATTCACGTATAATATAACTAATCTTGAGTCATTATTAAAACTTACTAATAACCTTCATTTTTTTTTCAGGTAATAACCGATAAGCATGGAATCAGGTAAGACAGGGATATAGTCCACTTAATATTAATTGCACCCAATTGGTTAAGATTCCTATAGAACGGCGCTTGTGGGTAGTTATAACATGTGAAACAAGTTTTCCATATAACTTGTAAATTACTTTCAGCTATAGTCTATCCGGCGAACCTAAGGAGTAATAAAAGCAAAAATTGGTATATATGATTTGTATTGGTCTCTATCCGGTCCGTTTTACAATATAATATCTTCTTCTCTCTCTAATATAAGGACTTCTCGGGTCTCATGTCTCGATTCACTTTTACGTACCTGTTTTACAGTGTAATGCGGGTCGACCAAAGTTGCCGCCCATCGAATTTTATTCGTAGGTTCGCCGGATAGACTATAGTCCCGTTTAGTTTTAATAACTCATCGAGAATATACAGGGTGTTATAATAAAGTAGTCTAAACAACTCAGATTACTCACTTAATGTGTCACAAAAATGTAGATTAGTTAACCACACTGGGAGATACCAATTTCCATAAAACACACAAAAGTTTGGATATTTCAATTTTATTCGCTCTCTAGAAGTTTCTACCATACCAATAGGAAATTTCAGTTATATATTAAGTTATAAACTTGGATACTCTAAATTTTTGTGTGACACTCTGTATAAAAAAGTCTTAATTTGATTGACAATAACCATTAACTATTCTAACCACGAAATAATAAAAGTCAATGAAAATATTATGTTAATATTTATTCAATTTGTCAAAATATTGTCCTAGTCATCAATATACTTACATTTACATGGGTTAATGTATGTACACTCGAGGCATAAACCGAGATATTATTGTGGTATTACCGAAGGTAACAGATGATTTGTTTGTCTGTCTAGCAGGTGTGATCGTGGGTAGTCTGTGGGTGAGGTTTTAAACTTGAAAGTGTTTTCTTGACGAAACATACATTGTCAACTGATTATATAAACCCAATATGGTTTCAATATTTAGTTGTAATAATTATTGTATTCATGCAAGTGAACCGACATATTTCAGTATTCAAAACCCAAATTCTTTTGGTATTACACCAAAAGGTATGGTGTTTTCGCTTGGAGCGGAAATTTTTATTTTTTTACGAAAGAGGGATCATTAGTAGGAATCTATAAGAAAAATAATTATTAAACGCTATGGAGTATTACACTAGTGAAATAAAACTGCACAACACCACCCACCATAACCCAATTAAACAAACGATTATCACTTCACATTTCAAATTGTGTGTAACGAAAACTGTCTAATTGTTAAGCAAACCAATTATTTTAAACGGGTTGTCAAAACATTTAAGCGTATCATAAATTAATATTTAATAAATTACCGCTAAAAACTCACACAACAATTTCTAGAACCGTCTAAGAGACTTTGTCAAAAAACCTTCCAAATGCTTCTGGAGCAGCCTAGAAGCTTCCAAAAGCATTTAGAAGAGTCTAAAAGCTTCCAAATTGCTTTACAAATGCTTTAGCAGTTCTGAAAATATTTGAAAACAGTATAAAAGCTTCTGTATATTTCTAGAGCAGTTCAAAAGCTTCCAACAAGTTCTAGAACTGTCTAAGACCTTCCAAATGTCTCTGAAGCAGTCCAGAATCTTCAATATGCTCTTTAAACTGTTCAGAAACCTTAAAAATGCTCCTGGAGCAGCCTAGAAGCTTCCAAAAACATTTAGAAAAGTCTTAAAGCTTCCAAATGCTCTTCAACTGCTCTAGCAGTCTCAAAAGATTTGAAAACAGTATAAAAGCTTCTGTATATTTCTAGAGCAGTTCAAAGGCTTCCAAAAAGTTCTGGAACTGTCTAAGACCTTCTAAATGTCTCTAAAGCAGTCCATAATCTTCAATATGCTCTTTAAACTGTTCAGAAACCTTCAAAATGCTCCTGGAGCAGCATAGAAGCTTCCAAAAGCATTTAGAAAAATCTGAAAACTTCCAAATGCTTTTCAACTACTCTAACAGCTCTGAAAAGATTTGAAAAACAGTATAAAAGTTTCCGTATATTTCTAGAGCAGTTCAAAAGCTTCCAACAATTTCTAGAACTGTCTCAGAGATTCTAAATATCTCAAAAGCAGTACAGAATCTTTAATATGCTCTTTAAATTGTCAAAAAACCTTCCAAATGCTCCTGGATCAGCCTAGAAGCTTCCAAAAGCATTTAGAAGAATCTAAAAGCTTCCAAATACTTTTCAACTGCTCTAGAAGCTCTCAAAAGAATTGAAAACAGTATAAAAGCTTCTGTATAGTTCTAGAGAAGTTCAAAGGCTTCCAAAAAGTTCTAGAACTATCTAAGACCATCTAAATGTCTCTAAAGTAGTCCAGAATCTTCAATATTCTCTTTAAACTGTTCAGAAACCTTCGAAATGGTCCTGGAGCAGCCTAGAAGCTTCCAAAAGCATTTAGAAGAATCTAAAAGCTTCCAAATGTTTTTGAACTGCTCTAGCAGCTCTCAAAAGAATTGAAAACAGTATAAAAGCTTCTGTATAGTTCTAGAGCAGTTCAAAGGCTTCCAAAAAGTTCTAGAACTGTTCTAAATGTTTCTAAAGCAGTCCGGAATCTTCCATATGCTCTTTAAACTGTTCAGAAACCTTCTAAATGGTCCTGGAGCAGCCTAGAAGCTTCCAAAAGCATTTAGAAAAGTCTAAGAGTTTCCAAATGCTCTTCAACTGCTCTAGCAGCTTTCAAAAGATTTGAAAACCGTATAAAAGTTTCCGTATATTTCTAGAGCAGTTCAAAAGCTTCCAGCAAGTTCTAGAACCGTCTAAGACCTTCTAAATGTCTCTAAAGCGGTCCAGAATCTTCAAGATGCTCTTTAATTTGTCAAAAAACCTTCCAAATGATCCTGGAGCAGCCTAGAAGCTTCCAAAAGCATTTAGAAGAATCTAAAAGTTTCCAAATGCTTTTTTCAACTGCTCTGAAAAGATTTGAAAACAGTATAAAAGTTTCCGTATATTTCTAGAGCAGTTCAAAAGCTTCCAACAATTTCTAGAACTGTCTAAGAGTTTCTAAATATCTCTAAAGCAGTCCATAATCTTCAATATGCTCTTTAAACTGTTCAGAAACCTTCGAAATAGTCTTGGAGCAGCCTAGAGGCTTCCAAAAGCATTTAGAAGAATCTAAAAGCTTCCAAATGCTTTTCAACTGCTCTAGCAGCTCTCAAAAGAATTGAAAACAGTATAAAAGCTTCCGTATATTTCTAGAGCAGCTCAAAAGCTTTCAACAAGTTCTAGAACTGTCTAAGACCATGTAAATGTCTCTAAAGCAGTCCAGAATCTTCCATATGCTCTTTAAACTGTTCAGAAACCTTCAAAATAGTCCTGGAGCAGCCTAGAAGCTTCCAAAAGCATTTAGAAAAGTCTAAAAGCTTCCAAATTTTCTTCAATTGCTCTAGCAGCTTTCAAAAGATTTGAAAACAGTATAAAAGTTTCCGTAAATTTCTAGAGCAGTTCAAAAGCTTCCAACAAGTTCTAGAACTGTCTAAGACCTTCTAAATGTCTCTAAAGCAGTTCAGAATTTTTAATATGCTCTTTAAACTGTTCAGAAACTTTCAAAATGCTCTTGGGGCAGCCTAAATGCTTTCAAAAGCATTTAGAAGAATCTAAAAGCTTCCAAATGCTTTTCAACTGCTGTAACAGCTCTGAAAAGATTTGAAAAACAGTAAAAAAGTTTCTGTATATTTCTAGAGCAGTTTAAAAGCTTCCAACAATTTCTAGAACCGTCTACGAGTTTCTAAATGTTTTTAAAGCTGTCCAGAATCTTCAATGTTTTAGCAGAAATCTCGAAAACAGTAGGTATAAATGCAAATACTCAATAGCTATTTATGTAACCAGTTACGAAAAGATCGATTTTGTGTAACGAATGAATGTTTGTAGGGCGAGCGCAGCGAGGTCCTACAATTTGAATGAGTTACACAATAAGACATTTTCGAAACGTGTTGCATACATAATTTTTTCTAATTTTGACCAAAAAGCTGTGAAAACAATCTTTTAAAGTGATTTAACACAAATATTCACTTTCATAGCACCTTGTATAAACTGTGACAACGACATGTTATGATGGATGTCGTCCATATGTTTCTACGGAAATGCATAAAAACAGGGAGTGATGAAATGAACTTTTCGTAACTAGTTACGAAAAGTAAAACGTTTTGTCACTCTAATCAGTTTTGAAAAGTGTCACTTTATATGCCAAAATTAGACAAAGATGTTTTCGCCTGGAGCAGAAATTTCATTTTTTTACGAAAGACGGTTCAATAGTAAAACTCTATAAGAAAAATAATTATTAAACGCTATGGATTATTACACTAGTGCAATAAGACTGCACAGCACCCATACACATGAATTGTTTGCTAAACGTGTTATTATGTAATACTCATGTCATTGTGTTTTTGAGACACACTGTATACGCAAAAGTCTTGTGATAAAAATACAATTCACAATGGAACAGCATCGTATTGATAAAAATCAACGGTGTTTCAAGGAATAGGGTGATGACCTGAGATAAAGCCGGAAGCGTTGATAGTTATTTAAAATCTTCTCGACTGTGGGGTTGACAAAAATAAACCTAAATTTCAAATCAGGGGTCCAAATGACTGAAACAAACGTGAATTCCCAAGGACCATTGCATCGTAAAAGTATATTACATACTCAGGTGGAAAGTGTTTGATTTCTGTCGAGAGATTAGGTAGTTCGCCAAGACAAAGTCGAGGTGAACTTTATCTCGAGACAGAAATTAAACTTTCTACCGTGGTTTGTATACTATTTTATTTTCAACCATTTATCAAAATTTCATCGAACTTTTAATAAATCATTCAGTTGAAATATTGATTGCTAATAGTCTCTAACAATAAGGTAGTATAGGTGTACGAGTAGTTATGACTTCAACCATAATAAACAGAAAGTGAGTACTTTCCACCCGGGTGGAAAGTAAAAGCAGGTAATTTTCATCTTTCCACCTAGTTTACACATAAGAAATAACGTTATTACATACCTGGTTGAAAATAAAAATATTTCTCACAACCAATTGATTTCCAAAGTTGTAAAATATCCTGATAAATTTACAGCTATCTGAGTGATTGATAAACATATATCTTTATCAATATTACATAATAATGAATGAGTTTCGGTTGTAAACCGAACATTAAACAAGAAAATGGCCGCTTAATATCTGCCCACTTAGAATCCTTCATTACCAAAGTCGTCCTGTCCATTTTGGGCAATTTTGTAAGAGGAGAATAAGCAAACACGCATACGTTTTTGTATAATGACTGTTTAATGTTTCAAAGCTGATAGACTGTTCAAGTTCAAATATATTTTTTGTCGATTAATCAGCACAAATAGGAAAAACGACCCGATTTTCATACATCAGCAAATTAGACATAAAAAGTGATGTCTCAACAATGCTATCTCGGGTTATTTGATTTAATACTGTTGCTTCCCGTACTGTTACTATTGCAAAATTAACAAAAGAACAGACAGAATAATAACAGTAACAAAAACAGATACAGATTTAATCCCCTCGAATTTAAGGAGCATTTTTTAAGAAATATTAATAGAATGTAACACTAATATTCCCCGAAAAGAAAAAACTTGCATGTGTTTTGCAAATTACCACTTATCTCACTTAATTAAACTGAATATTGGGAAAGCACCATTTTTAGAAACAGAATTTTGATGCCTAAACAAGTTTTGACAAAGAACAATGACATCTAACGGCAATATCAACAATGTCAACTCAACCGTTAATTTTTGGGAAGAAAAGTTGTGTTTGAAATTGTTGGAAGCTTTTGAACTGCTCTAGAAATATACGGAAGTTTTATACTGTTTTCCAATCTTTTGAGAGCTGTTAGAGTAGTTGAAAAGCATTTGGAAGATTTCAGATTCTTCCAAATGCTTTCGGAAGCCTCTAGGCTGCTCCAGGAGCATTTTGAAGATTTTTGAACAGTTTAAAGAGCATAATGAAGATTCTGGAGTGCTTTAGAGACATTTAGAAATTCTTAGGCAGTTCTAGAACTTGTTGGAAGCCTTTGAACTGCTCTAGAAATATACGGAAGCTTTTATAATGTTTTCAAATCTTTTGAGAGCTGTTAGAGCGGTTGAAAAGCATTTGGAAGCTCTCCGATTCTTCTAAATGCTTTTGGAAGCTTTTATGCTACTCCAGGAGCATTTTGAAGGTTTCTGAACAGTTTAAAGAGCATAATGAAGATTCTGGACTGCCTTAGAGACATTTAGAAGGTCTTAGACAGTTCTAGAACTTGTTGGAAGCCTTTGAACTGCTCTAGAAATCTACAGAAACTTTTATACTGTTTTCAAATCTTTTGAGAGCTGCTAGAGCAGATGAAAAGCATTTGGAAGCTTTCAGATTCTTCCAAATGCTTTTGGAAGCCTCTAGGCTGCTCCAGGAGCATTTTGAAGGTTTCTGAACAGTTTAAAGAGCATATTGAAGATTCTGGACTGCCTTAGAGACATTTAGAAGTGCTTAGGCAGTTTTAGAACTTGTTGGAAGCCTTTGAACTGCTCTAGAAATATACGGAAGCTTTTATACTGTTTCCAAATCTTTTGACAGCTGCTAGAGCAGTTGAATGCTTTTGGAATCTTCTAAATGCTTTCGGAAGCCTCTAGGCTGCAGCATTTGGAAGGTTTCTGAACAGTTTAAAGAGCATAATGAAGATTCTGGAATGCTTTAGAGACATCTAGAAGGTCATAGACAGTTCTAGAACTTGTTGGAAGCCTTTGAACTGCTCTACAAATATACGGAAGCTTTTATACTGTTTTCAAGGCTTTTGAGAGCTGCTAGATCAGTTGAAGAGTATTTAGAAGCTTTTAGATTCTTCTAAATGCTTTTGGAAGCCTCTAGGCTGCTCCGGGAGCATTTTGAATGTTTCTGGACAGTTTAAAGAGCATATTGAAGATTCTGGGCTGCTTTAGAGACATTTCGAAGGTCATAGGCAGTTCTAGAACTTGTTGGAAGCATTTGAACTGCTCTAGAAATATATGGAAACTTTTATATTGTTTTCAAATCTTTTGAGAGCTGCTAGAGCAGCTGAAGAGCATTTGAAAGCTTTTAGACTGTTCTAAATGCTTTTGGAAGACGCTAGGCTGCTCCAGGAGCATTTTGAAGGTTTCTGAACAGTTTAAAGAACATAATGACGATTCTGGACTACCTTAGAGACATTTAGAAGGTCTTAGACATTTCCAGAACTAGTTGGAAGCTTTTGAACTGCTCTAGAAATACATGGAAACTTTTATATAGTTTTCAAATCTTTTGAGAGCTATTAGAGCAGTCGAAGAGCATTTGAAAGCTTTTAGACTCTTCTAAATGCTTTTGGAAGACGCTAGGCTGCTCCAGGAGCATTTGAAAGGTTTTTTGATAATTTAAAGAGCACATTGAAGATTCTGGACGGCTTTATAGACATTTGGAAGCTCTTAGACGATTCTAGAAATTGTTGGAAACTTTTATATTGCTCTAGAAATATACGGATCTTTGGCTTATGGTTATGGTGCTATTTGCATTATGTTCAAATTTTATTTAAAATTTCGTTAAATCTTAAATTATCAGTACAATTTGCTTTACTTTTCAGCCATCCTATAGTTCTGGTGTTTCTTTCAAAATCGCTTCAGAATGAAATGTTAGCAACCTAGTTACTTGTTATAGAATGGTGACTTTTTACAACTATAAGTAAAATTAGTAATACTTCAAAGTTACCCAAATCAATAAAATATAGCTTCCTTAGGTCTATTTAAAAAAATATTATAGCCATAGTTTTAAATTCAATAATCAAGTAAAGGTTATGGGGTTATTTACATTTTCTTCTTCCTTAGCCAGTATTCGTCCACTCCTGGACATAGGCCTTTTCTAATTTACATCAGACATCAATAAACTATTTTAGAATGAATGAAGGGATTATGGTTTCCGAAAACAATTAAATCAGTCTGAAAATGCACTAGTGCGATATGTCCAATTGCAAGTCTGTTCAAGCCACACAAAAATCCTTCAAGTGTATGAATTTTATTTAATTTTTGTTTTTTTATGTATTGCACATATTCCTATTATTTGAAAAGCTTAGTTTTGCGGTTTTCTCTGCAAGATGGTATAGATTAACGATAAGTAAAAAACCTGATCCTCTTTGCATCATCTGTGTATGTCTTAAAAAGTGTATATATAAACATAAAGTTGTAATTTGATTAGTTATCACAGAAAGTGATATCTCGTATATTTTTGTATATGACGTGAGCGTGTTTTCGCCTTAAAGAAATTTATTAAAATAGAAATAAACTAATTCGAAGAAACTCGATCGTAATAATCGTTGATCTCTAGGTTAACTACGCAATCAGTCATACAGACTTTAGACTAAGTGTTAGCTGCACTAAAATAGTTATGAATTATATTTAATATTAAGAACACACACGCAACACAATTCTTAAAAAAAAATTATACAAATTTGAAAAAAAAAAAAATTGAGAAAACAGCTTAGGAGGAACCCATTTAAAGCAATTCAGTCTAACAGTATTATGAATTCCAAAATGCTTATGTTTTACGAAGCTATAATTTATTTGACAGATTTTACGAGAATTTTAAGAGAATTTGATGCAAATGTGACAAAACAGTAAAAAATGTGAAAATTGCTTAAAAGTAGGTAAAATTAAACTACATAGTGAAAATCAAAAAAAAAAATAGGATAACGTAACAGCAAAACCAGAATTGTGACATGTATCTGTACCTGGATTCCAGAATATTAATGATGGATAGTTTCACAAGTTTAGTATGGTTTTTTTTGTGCAAATGACTTGTTATCTGAAGCAATTTTTCAGATGTGTCTTTTAAATATAACGTTCTTACAATAAGCGCAGGTGCCTCATCGTACTAAAACCGCATACTTTCCATCTCATCTCTTAAAAATGAAATACCTAATGCAATGTTTCAACACAGTTCAAAATATTTCCGAACCGCAAGTATTTCGTTTTAAAAGAAAGAATTAATAAAAGTCCGATAAATATTGCAATCTGCATCTTCAGCTTCTTGATGCATGACATATCTTACTGTTTATTATTATACATTTTGCTTTATTTCATTCTGGTTAAGCACTCCAAAATGTGTATATGTCATTTTTTTCAAACGTCAATATCTCCAAAACATCATCCAAGTCATAGATCTTAACCTGGATGAGATAAACTTGGTCTGGCAATGTTTAATAAGGCCTAGAAAGTTCGCAGAAAATCTAAAAATACTGCAGTCTTTATTAAGTCCTAGAAATGTTGCAAAATATCTAGAAATGTTTAAAAAAGCAAAGAAAATTTGCAGAAAATTTAAAAATTTTGCAAAAAGTCTTTGAACTGCCAAAACCACAGTTTGTTTTTTTTTTACTTCAAGGACAAAATCGCTGGTAAAACCCACTTGGAGAAAGAAAATGATTGTTTTAAGCACAATTTTGAAATCTCCATGAAATTTGTTTTCCATTAACCTGAAAAAACACTACAAAAATTAGTACGTGAGGGAGAAACGCGATGTCAAAGTTTGAACAGCCAGGAAAACAGTTTGAAAGAATACTCAAGGACAAAAACACTGATAAAACTCCCTTGGAGTAAAAAAATTACTGTTTTAAGCACATTTCTAGAATTCTCATTAAATTTCCTATTCAACAACCTGCAAAAACTGGAAAAAATTGGGTACCATTCGGAAGAAAAGCGGTGTCAAACTTTGAACTGCCAAAACCACAGTTTCGAAAGAAAAGTCAAGGAGAAAATTGCTGGTAAAACCCACTTGGAGAAAGAAAATGGTTGTTTTAATCACACTTTTGAAATCCTCATGAAATTTGCTTTCCATTAACCTGAAAAAACACTACAAAATTGGTACGTAAGGGAGAAAAGCAGTGTCAAAATCTGAACTACTAGAAACACAGTTTGAAAGGACAGTCAGGACAAAAAATGCCTGTAAAATCCACTTGAAGTGAGAAATTGACTGGTTTAAGCACTTTTTTGAAATCGTCAATAAATTTCCTATTCAATAACCCCAAAAAACAAAAAAAAACTAGAAATACTCTCCTATACAGCTAAATATTTTATAACAAAAATAATCATTTAACTTCACAAAGGGTGTGTGGATTTTCGTCCTAAATTTGTTTTTTTCAAAGTCATAATGCCCTTTTTTCCTATTTTTTAATCTTGCAAATTATTTATAATTATTGAGTTTTATTTTTTTGAATTTTTTTTCAAAAAATTCTGGATAACCCAACTGCCTTTGAATGTTACAAGTTTCCCACTTTTTTCTTTTTTAGCATAAAACTTAGAGTTACTACAAAATTTTATAGATCAATAAGTGTGATCTTTCTTGCTCTTCTAGAAATCTCCAAAAAATATTTTCAACTTTGACACTCCAGGAATATTCATCCATCAAATAATTGAGTTATTAGTAGTAAAACGATCAAAAATTGCAATTTTAGCTTTGGAATTTGTGTGTGGAACTGTGTCGTCAAAACACTTTGATTTTAGAGTATTTTTGTTTTTGTGGCGTTGTTAAAATGTTACTTTAAACGGAAAATAGTAAAAAAAAAATAAAAATAATTTTTTGATTAAAATCAATAATTAAATAAGTAACAAGGCATTTCCCAGTGTTCATACAATTGTTTTGTTGTAAAAACTACTAAAGTAGGAAAGAAGCATGGTTGCCAAACGTTGTAATTTTTCAAGTAATTGTAAAACTCATTGTTTAACTTTGCAAAACTGTACTAAATACACATTTCAGTTTTAAGGAACAAGCAATCAGTGTAAACTGTTTAACTGAAGCTAATTTTCACTCAAATAAATAATAATTGTAATTATTTTAGTATGTTGTACTTATTAAAAACAAAATGGCAAAAATCTATATAGGTAAGTAATATTTCTGTATTTTCACTAGTATTTTGTAATTTTTAAAACTATTAATTAATCTTGGTGGTCATTTTGGGAGAATTAGTTTCTTTTTCTGTCAAATGTCAATTATATCCCCTTTTCAGACCGTATAAGTAAAGTCATATATGCCATTGCTTTTATGAAATCCCCACTCAGAAAATATTTTGGTTCAGCCAAATATAGGATAGCGCCAGTTAGAAGTCATCAACATCTAGGTTATTCAAATGGAAAGTGCTGTAAAACTATGTACGATGGGTTCAGAAGTCAAATGGCAATATATCTATATGTAAATTTTATTCATACACAACCAGTGCATATTTACGACAAGTTAAATAACTGTTTTGTGTGCAAACTGCATAAAATTGCCGTTCCCAATATATTTTTACTGAAATATCTGAAGAATATTTACTATGATATGGAAGAATAGAACTTTGGAAGATATTTTGTAATAGTTATTTGTCTCTTCCTTTGATTTGTAGCCCAAACTTGTTTCCCTTCAATACATTTGTAAATTTAACTCAGAATATTTTATTTTATTAAAGAGCGACATATAACAGTCTGGACAAGATGAGTATAGGATCGCTCCAACCGAAAGTAATATCTAATAATATTATTGAAAAGCTGTTCCAATCAGCTACAAAATACTGATTTAGAACCAATGATCATCGACAGTTTGTCGTCCCAACCAGGGTTAGAGAAAATAATAGTATATTACATACTCAGGTGGAAAGTATTTGATTTCTGTCTAGAAATTAGGTAGTTTAACTTTATCTCGAGACAGAAATTAAACTTTCCACCCGGGGGGAAGTGAGTACTTTTGAAAACATAAGAAATTACGTTATTACATACATGGTTGAAAATAAAATTATTATTTGAACGATTCCAACACAAAAGCAAGAGAACCGAAGGTTACTAAAATTAGACGCATGCGTATTGATCAATTTAGTAAGGTCAAAATCAAAATTCTAATCATCTTAAGATATGATATTTTGAATATCAAAATATAGCGGACAACATTGTGAACCACGTGCCAATAAAAAAAGGGAGTTTCAGCTGTGAAAATTTGCAAAATTAGATTTAGACATTGGTAAAAATGTTGATGGTAAAATACTTGCCACGTGATTGTGAAAATGCAATTTTTGACCTGGCAACACTGTATGTATGTATACGTAACAGTCACGTGACCACAAAAAGGTAGCCTGAATTACAAAAATGTTCAAAATCCGATTTAAACAGTTATGATGGCAAAAATTGTGAAATACAAATGACTCTAAAAATGTAAAATTTAATAATTTTTGAGCTGGCAACACTGTACAGGCAAAGTGACACTCCAGTTAAAAACAGTGACACGACACATGACTAAAAATGCAATTTTTGTGCTGGCAACATTGTAAAGGCAAAGTGGCACTAGTCAAAAACTGTCACGTGACCATAAAAAAGGTAATTTAAGTTGTGAAAATTTGTTAAATGGAATTTTGACTGTGCTAAAATTTTAATTTGTAAAATACATGCCACGTGATTTTGGGAATGCAATTTTTGACCTGGCAGCACGGTATGTATGTATACGTAACAGTCACGTGACCATAAACATGTATTTTTCAACTGTAAAAATTCGCTAAATCTAATTTACAATAGAAGACAATTGGAAAAGCTAGAAGAAGAAGTAGAAGAGTAAAATAGACGACGCGTGAATGAAAATGCAATTTTTTTTCTGGCAACATTGTAAAGGCAAAGTGGCACTAGTCAACAACAGTCACGTGACCGTTAAAACAGAACCTGAATTACAAAAATGTTCAAAATCCGATTTAAACAGTCAAAAATTGTGAAATACAAATCACTCAGCCAAAAAATGGTACTTTTTAAGCTGGCAACACTGTACAGGCAAAGTGACACTAGAGTTAAAAACAGTCACGTGACCATAAACATGTAGTTCCAAATGTAAAAATGTACTAAATCTAATTTAGACAATTGGAAAAGCTAGAAGAAGAGGTAGAAGAGTAAAATATACGACACGTGAATGAAAATGCAATTTTTGAGCTGGCAACACTGTACAGGCAAAGTGACACTACAGCTAAAAACAGTCACGGGACCATAAATATGTAGTTTCAAATGTAAAAATGTACTAAATCTAATTTAGACAATTGGAAAAGCTAGAAGAAGAGGTAGAAGAGTAAAATACCCGACACGTGAATGAAAATGCAATTTTTGAGCTGGCAGCATTGTAAAGGCAAAGTGGCACTGGTCAACAACAGTCACGTGACCGTAAAAAAAATAGCCTGAATTAGAAAAATGTTCAAAATCCGATTTAAACAGTTATGATGGCAAAAATTGTGAAATACAAATCACTCAACCAAAAAATGGTAATTTTTGAGCTGGCAACACCGTACAGGCAAAGTGACACTAGAGTTAAAAACAGTCACGTGACCATAAACATGTAGTTCCAAATGTAAAAATGTACTAAATCTAATTTAGACAATTGGAAAAGCTAGAAGAAGAGGTAGAAGAGTAAAATATACGACACGTGAATGAAAATGCAATTTTTGAGCTGGCAACACTGTACAGGCAAAGTGACACTACAGCTAAAAACAGTCACGTGACCATAAATATGTAGTTTCAAATGTAAAAATGTACTAAATCTAATTTAGACAATTGGAAAAGCTAGAAGAAGAGGTAGAAGAGAAAATACCCGACACGTGAATGAAAATGCAATTTTTGAGCTGGCAGCATTGTAAAGGCAAAGTGGCACTGGTCAACAACAGTCACGTGACCGTAAAAAAAATAGCCTGAATTAGAAAAATGTTCAAAATCCGATTTAAACAGTTATGATGGCAAAAATTGTGAAATACAAATCACTCAACCAAAAAATGGTAATTTTTGAGCTGGCAACACCGTACAGGCAAAGTGACACTACAGTTAAAAACAGTCACATGACCATAAACATGAATTTTTCATCTGTAAAAATTCGCTAAATCTAATTTAGACAATTGGAAAAGCTGAAACAGTAAAAGATATGGTACATGAATAAAAATGCAATTTTTGCACTGGCAACATAGTATAGGCAAAGTGGCACTAGTCAAAAACATCCACGTGACCATAAAAAAAGGTAGTTTAAGTGGTAAAATTTGTTAAATAAAATTTTGACTGTGATTAATGTTTAAATTGTTAAATACAAGCCACGTGATTTTGGAAATGCCACTTTTGACCTGGCAACACTGTATGGGCCAAGTGTCACAAGTCAACAACAGTCACGTGACCGTTAAAAGAGAGCCTGAATTACAAAAATGTTCAAAATCCGATTTAAACAGTTATGATGGCAAAAATTGTAAAATACAAATCTCTCAACCAAAAAATGGTAGTTTTTGAGCTGGCAACACTGTACAGGCAAAGTGACACTACAGCTAAAAACAGTCACGTGACCATAAACATGTAGTTTCAAATGTAAAATTGTACTAAATGTAATTTAGACAATTGGAAAAGCTGAAACAGTATGATACGTGAAAAAAATGCAATTTTTGTGCTGGCAACATTGTAAAGGCAAAGTGGCACTAGTCAACAATAGTCACGTGACCGTAAAAAAAATAGCCTGAATTACAAAAATGTTTAAAATCCGATTTAAACAGTTATGATGGCAAAAATTGTGAAATACAAATCACTCGTGATTCAATGCGTGATTGAAGTGATTGAAATTTTGTTTGAGCTGGCAACATTGTAAAGGCAAAGTGGCATTAGTCTAAAACAGTCACGTGACCATAAAAAAGGCAATTTAAGTTGTGAACATTTGATAAATAAATAAAATTTTGACTGTAGTAAAAGTTTAAATTGTTAAATACAAGCCACGTGACTTTGGAAATGCAACTTTTGACCTGGCAGCACTGTATGGGCCAAGTGACACTAGTCAACAACAGTCACGTGACCATAAACATGTAGTTTCAAATGTAAAAATTTGTTAAATCTAATTTAGACAATTGGAAAAGTTGAAACAGTAAAATATACGACACGTGATTGAAAATGCGTGATTGGAGTGATTGAAATTTTTTTTGAGCTGGCAACATTGTAAAGGCAAAATGTCACTAGTCAAAAACAGTCACGTGACCATAAAATAAAGGAATTTAAGTTGAGAAAATTTATTAAATGAAATTAAATTTTAAAATACACGTCTCGTCATTTTGGGAATGAAATTTTTGCGATTTTTTGTTCACGCAGGCGCATTAACGCCCTTTGGTTGGAACCAAGCTTATAATGTTAGTTGTATGATCGTCCCTAGTGACGTCAAGATATGAATAAGTTATCCACTAAATGAACAGTTAAAAAAATACGAAGAATACATGTTAATTCAGAAACTTGAAGCAAACTTCTGCTAATAACGCTTTGAATCTGATCGTTAATAGCAACTTTTTGATAAATTAAAAAATTGGTTCATACATTCTCTTAATAGATAAAACTAATTTGAAAGGTAGTTGAAAACAGGAACACCATGAAATCAGACCATTGACTTACTATACGTCGTATTAAATGAAGGGTAACGGTTTCTAAGAATGGACGCCCTTATTTGGATTGATTGTTATAGAGCCGGAGATGCGTATCCTGTATAAGGATGTCGTTGAAATGAAGAGTCACCTACAATGTTGCCACATTGTCTATTATTGAAACTATATTATTTACCAATAGCTCATTATTTCCTAATTCTGACAGTGAGTTTTTAAAAATGTTTGGCAAAACCACTTTTTTTTCAAAACTTTCGGTCTATAGAAACTAATCCATCAAAATTTAGTATAAGAATGGCATTTTGCTAGTAAAATGTATCTACAATAATAGTAAAATCTCATTGACCTGCCTTGGTTCATCTGGTTTTCCTTATTTTGGTCTAAATCTTACTAGAGTATTAGGGATGACAAACTGGCTTCTTTAAATTAAACTTACTATATTTTTAAAGCACATAATGAAATAAGAAGTAACAGAAAACATATCGTATAAATATATAACGAAAAATAAGCATTGAAGGTAAAAGTTGCATTCCTTCAAGGTACCTGTGCGGTAAAAATTTCAGACCTCTAACTTGAAGCCTTCCTGAGATATTTAGCAAAAACTACAAAAAAGCAAGGTTAATTTTGACGTCCTCTAGCGGTTGAACCGGACAACTTAGCCGCGTTCGCTCAACGTCACGTGAGAGCACCATTCATTAGCTTTCTTTTGTTATATGACTCATATATACAGGATGGTTCAAATAAGCGAGTTATTCACGATTTTCTGGATAAGTGCAGGAAAATTTTGCTCAAATTCTGTTCGATTTGAGGGTCGACCAATCAAGACTGCTAGAGCAAAATAGTTGATGATTGATACAGACATTTTACATCAAGTAGTCCTAAAATTTGACGTAAATTCTAAAAATCCAATAAAAAATTAATCATCCCATTTGAAAAATTATCAGTTTGGTTTCTTGCTCAATTTTCGGACACCCTGTATATCTAATGCGCGTTTAAAAATAATAACATACGTGTCCAAGCATTTTGCTGAAAGATGATTCCCTGAATTTTAATCGAATTTATTTCATACTTTATGGACACACTGTAATATTACACAGCGACAGTTTTGCCGCGTATATGACGTAGACGACTTTCAGCAGTTTTATTGGCTATGGCCGTGTGACGGTTGACAGCATCTTCCGATCAGCTGATTTATAACCTCAAAGTCAAGACACGAGTGAAGTCTGCAGAGTGCAATGTTGCCGAATAACACATTTTATAGCACGACACGACAACTTTGTTATTTCACTGGACAAATAGTAATTTGATGTCAATTTGACGTAATGGTTTTAGTCTAGTAATTGTTAGAAACTTAAAAACTGTTAAAACTGAGATGTTTATAGAAATAAAGACCGTTTTTTAGCGTTTTAGTATCACAATTCAAAACCACTAAACTCTATTCTGAATGCTAATACTAGGCTACTAAAGAGAGGAGACCGAAAAAGTACTTAACTTACAGGCCGACTTCCAGAATGCTAATGCAAGGAACTTCTACAAGGAAGTAAAGGGGCTTAAAAAGGGTTTTTGCCCCAAAAGTGCCACAATGCTATTGCGTAACGATGGCTCAGTCACTGCCTCCAAAGTAGAAGTACTGGGCCCTAATTCTTGAAAACAGGAAACGGAATTCTGAAGATTAGTGTTGATAGAATGTGACAGAAGAAGCTGACAATTGCGGATTCCTGTCACATTCTACAGACCTTTCTCTTGATAATTCCCTTTCTTCCTTTCAAGAACTACTTTGACAAGCTGCTTAACAGACGGGTGGAGGAAGAACCCGAAAGTCGTGTATTCCAAACAGCAGAGGTTAATATCCCGCGCCCGTACCCATGGAGGAGAGAATTAGAGCCATTAAGAAACTTAAAAATAACCAAGCGGCAGGGTATGATAATATCCTAGCAGAAAGTCTGAAACATGGAGGGGACGAACTGGAATCAAGAAATCATTCCCGACGAATGGAAGGAAGGTGTTATCATCCCACTCCACAAAAAAGGGAACCAAATGCAGTGTAAAAATTACCGAAGTATTGCGCTGTCACGTCTACAAAGTAATCTCAAACATTCTGCTTCAACGTCTCTCTCCATATACCGAGGAGATTATCGGAGATTATCAATGCGGCTTTCGAAGATCAACAACAGACCAGCTCTTCACAATCCGTCAGATTTTGGAGAAAGATTGGGAGTTTAACAGCCTACATACCCATTTTATAGACTTTGAACAAGCATATGACTTGTGAGAGGCTATGGGGGAACTTGGTGTCCCGCACAAACTGATTCGGAGCCGCGTCAAAATCGATGGTGAATACAGCCAAGATTTCCATATTAACAGAGGTCTAAAACAGGGGGATGCTTTGTCGCCAGTACTATTTAACTTTGCACTAGAAAACGCAATAAGAACAGTAAAAACAGAGTTTTTGGCCCAGGAGGTCCCAAACTTATTTTGGCCTACGCAGATGACATAGGCGCAGTAGGAGAAAGTATTGTTAGGGTGAAGGAAAATTTCATAAAGATCGAAGAAGAAGCTCAGAGAATAGGTCTACGAGTAAATGAAGGAAAGACCAAATACATGCCTGTCCACGCGATGCAGAACGTCACAATGGGCGTCTATACATTTCAGCATGTGCAAACCTTCAAATACCTGGGCGCAGTGATAACGGCAGACAATCATATGCAGGAAGATATTAAACAGCGAATCACACAGGCAAATACATTTGCAGTACAAACCCTGCTAAAATCAAAATTTATCACAAGAAAAGCCAAAACTGGAATCTATCAAACAATGATACGACCAGTAGCAACATGCGCCAGTGAAACATGTTCGCGACACAGAGCTCCTAAGAAGGTTTGAGAGAAGGATCCTGCGCATGATATATGGTCCCGTTCGAGACCCTGAAACCGGCCATTATAAGATGAGATTGCCCAAATATATCAAAGCCCCGACATCATCCAGTCCGGCAGACTAAGATGGGCAGAAGCCAAAACGATCGCCTAATAAAACGGGTATGGGAGGAGGCACCAATAGGAAAAAGACCACTGGGAAGACCCAGGCTCAGATGGAGAGATAACATCATTAAGGATCTGGTTATCCTTGGTGTAGACTAGCAAGAATGGAGGGAGAAGACCCATGACCCCTCCATGGGGCCTATTCTTGAAAGCAGGGAACGGAATTCTCAAGACAAGTGCTGATGGAATGTGACAGAAGAAGCCTGACACTGGCTGGTTCCTGTCACATTCTACAGACCTTTCTCTTGATAACTCCCTTCCCTCGTTTCAAGAATACGCATCCAGGTGGAGGCAGATAGTCATGGCAGCCAAGACCCACCCTGGGTTGTAGTGCTACGAAATCATCATGAATACTAAATTTTGCTTTATAAACCATCAAGCTTAAGAAAGTGGCTGACTAAATGATGTAGAAATGAAAATTACTGTAGGCTTTCTTGGTTGTTTTCTAAAATAGGATAATTTTACCGATTTATTTGACGATTTATTAATAAAGTCACGGTTTATGAATTTTTCATATAACAATTACCGGAAATTACAAGTATTTTGAAATAACAGCAAAAATAATCCTCCTGACATGGCCCTGAGGATTTGTTTGTAGCTTATTTTTAATTTGTTTATGTAACCCTCATTCAAACAAAACCGTATTTCCCATCACAATTAGGTACATTTATTTCCTTTTACAGATTTGTATTAACAAATTTTATTATTTCTTCATAATTCCCAAACCATTTACAAAAACATGTAATTTTAATAAAACAAAAATCAACGCAAGCACGTAAAAACCATTAAATCAGCTACAGGTTATAAACCGTAACAAATAATTTGCATGACTGGTTTGTTCAATGCCAGACGTGAAATGCAACAGGCCGAAACAATATGTCAATACCCTCACTTTAACCTACTATAATAAAAGTGGTGTTTTTATAATATGATACAGTAAAATTGAGTCGATTTGCATTTTATGTGACGTCAGATGGTAATTAGTGGTGCCGATATGTCCGTAAAAAGTGTCTTGCTTCGTCTTATCTCTTAATAACATGTTGGTGCTTTAATACTGTAGAAAAAATCTGCATTTATTATGAGAAGAAGCGTAGACGTGGTTTAAAGATTTATGATCGATGATACTTTACAAAACCACTGCACAGATACAGTTTTGCATATTATTATGCAGATTTGTTGTTTATGTTTCTACAAGTTTTTGGTCTGTAAAAGTTTTCTTTATTGATTCACTAGCCCTGCTTGCTAATAAGAGTATGTGAAAACTTAACATAAATAAATCTCTAGTAGTAGTGTCACGGTTTTGTCAGTTATTTTAAAAATGTAATTCCGCTGGAGAGGCGCCACATGTATTATTTGCAGAGTCATCTACTGGCTAGTTAGAGAATTACTATGTAGCAGAGCATTTAACCTTTAAAGAGTTTTAATTTATTTTCCGGCTATTGCAAGATAGTTTCAGGCAATGCCAGATAGCTTCTGACATAGCTAGATAGTTTTTGATAGTTCCAGATTGTCAGCTAATTTCAGGCAATGTTAGATGTTTGGCATTTCCAGCTAGTTTCCGGCTATTGTCAGATAGTTTCAGGCAATTCCATAAAGCTTCTGTCATTTTCAGATAATTGCTGACATTGCCAGATAGTTTCTAACAATACCAGATCGCCCTTGATCTTGTCAAATAATTTCAGGCAATTCCAGAGGGCTTCTAACATCTCCAGTTACTTTCTGGCAATTGTCAGAGAGTTTCCGACAATTCCAGAAAGCTTCTGACATAGCCAGATGGTTTCTACCAATTGCCAGACAGTTTTGGGCAATGCCAAATAGCTTTTGACATTTCCAGTTAGTATTTTTAGTTAGAATGATAGCTTTTGGCTTTTTCAGCTAGTTACCGGCTCTGGTCAGATAATTTCAGACAATGAAGATAGCTCCTGACATTTCTAGACATTTTCTGACCTTGCCAGATAGTTTATGACAATACCAGATAGCTTCTGATATTGTCAAATAATTTAAGGCAATTCCAGACAGGTTTTAACATTTCCAGATAGTTTCCGACAATGGCAGATGGCTTCTGATGTAGCCAGATAGTTTCTAGCAATTTCCAGACAGTTTTTGACAACGCCAAATAGTTTTAGACGTTTCCAGATAGTTGGTTACACTACCAAATTTCTTCTGACATTGTTAGATAACAATGCTAGATAGCTTCTGGCATTGCCAGCTATTGTCAGATAGTTTCAAGCAATTCCTGATACCTTCTGATATTATCAAGTAATTTGAGACTTTGTCAGATGACTTGTAGCATTTCCAGATAGTTTTCGACAATGCCAGAAAGCTTCTCACATAATCAGATAGTTTATGACATTGTCAGATAATTTAAGGCAACGCTAGATAGCTTTTGGTGTTGCCAACTATTGTTAGATAGTTTCAAGCAATGCCACATGGCTTGCAGGATTTCTAGATAGTTTCTAGCAATTGCCACATAGTTTCCGACAATGCCAGAAAGCTTCTGACATATCCAGATAGTTTCTAGCAATTGCCACATACTTTGTGATACTACCAGATAACTTCTGACATTATTAGATAATTTAAGGCAATGCTAGATAGCTTTTGGCTTTGCCAGCCAGTTTCCGGCTATTGTCAGATAGTTCCAGGCAACGCCAGATAGTTCTTGATAATACCAGATAGCTTCTGACATTGACAGATAATTTAAGGCACTGCCAGATGGCTTCTAACATTTCCAGATAATGTATAGCAATTTGCAGATAGTTTCTGCCACTACCAGATAGCTTCTGACATTGCCAGATAATGTCAGGCAATGCTAGATGGCTTCTAATATTTCCAGTTTTTAATTGGGTCAAATATACTTAGAAAAACTAACTTGTTAAGATTATCTCAACATGACCAGAAACTATCTGATAATGACAAAAATGACGTATGGCAAGACACTCATGACATTTGCGAGTATTGACAATTTCAAAACTGGCCCTCTTGCGGTTGAGATTTACACCTATTTTATGGTAGGTTTTCTGCGGTTTACGTTTAGTAGCGTCTATTTGAATTTTATTGTTGGCAACAGCGCAGTGTTCTGACATTTCACTCCGGCAACAATGCTTTTCCAGAAAAAAAGAATAAAAGGTTTTATCGATTTTGTAATCATATGCCTGTGGTATAATTTTAAGTTCCTCAAATCAGTAGAGCCAGTAATGCCTGAAAATATTTGGTCCTTCGAGCAGGATATGAACCTATGAATGGAGCTGTTTTTACTCGATTTTTATATCACTTTTGCCTGATCAATCATCTTTTACAGGATTCTATTCTATGATTTGGGATTGAAAAGCATTTCTTAGACTTTGAATAACGCAATCGCAAGAATTAATGCAAACCGAAACAAGCTAATGCAATGGCTGGCCTCGATTTTCCGCTCACTTCGAGCCGCTTGAATCGTTCATCAATGTCACCTGCATTTTGGCCAGGGGGCAGTAGGCGCAGCGCCACGCAGACTGGCTCACTTAACTATTAACAATGAATGCCACACCAGAAAAATCTAAACTAATATCTGTTGGTAATAAATCTTTCTTTTGACATTAATTAAGCCAAGTTGGTGTAGGTCAGGAATGCCAGGATATTATTTGTTTTAATTTAAAGACAAAGTGTTTTTTTCTCATCAGTAACCTGAAATTTCTTCTTCAGTTTTCGTATTTAGTTTTGTATTATAGTTGGTTGGCTTTTGTTTCTTGTCGACCCAATTTTATTTACATAGAAACAGTAAAAATTTTCAAATCATCCTCAGTTGCAGAAACATTTGCCGTTCCTCTTAAAATGGAGAGTCATCAATAAGTAATAATTTTTTTATTTTTAGTCAGTCTGCTGGACTCAACTTACTGGCGTTCGGGTATATTAGAATAATGATTATCTTTGTATTCATCTTCTTCTTCTGGATGTAGGCTTCTTCCATATCTTTTCACACTCTTCCATCTTCAGCAGTTCTGATCCAGTTCCTTTCTGCAACAGTATGGATATCATCTCGTCATCGTCTCCGAAGTCAATGTTCCGTTTGGTCTCTCTTGGACGCCAAACTAATATGTGCCCACCTGTGGTCATCCTATGGTCTTCATATCCCTTAAAGTAATTCCTATCATAGCCCTCTCCAGGTCCATATGTGAGTACCAGCTTCACACTAAACTCAAACCCTTTCCTTTTTAAATTAGTATGAAAAAAACGAGATTTAAGGATAAATCCTACTTTACCAATAGCTGCCCAGGAGAAACCTATTCTTCTTGTGATTTTAGAAGATTAATTTTCTTTGCCAAATTGAACTTTGTGGCCTAATATATTCTGAGACAACTTCTATAGGGTTTGGTCGTTAACAGTTACCTGGATGTCTTCTATACTCTTAGTTTTGTTTAAGTTCATTTCAAGACCAATTTGGTGCCTTTGGAAAATGTATAGGCCTCCTATATGGGCCCGTCACGCCCTGCTGGTATGGGAGCTGCAGCATCCCAGTGTTCTTTATAAAGGCCAGCAGCCTGTTGGAGCTAAGTTTCTTATGTCTTTGGGCAACAGCACAGAAAAGGCAGGACAGTTCATGAAGACATGTCCCAAATTTGCTTCCTCCTCTATGCATGCACGAGAGCATCTTGAAGACACATGATGATGTTTTACATTCCAGCACCATTCCAATTTGGAGACTAAACAACAGTTGCAAATATTTTTCCTTATCTTCTGATCTGATCAGAGTCAGCAAAGACACTCGCTCCAGCTCATCGTTCTGGATCCGTTAGTGAACCAACAAGATTTTTCTTTAATAATCGATGGTGAGCTATCGCTCTTCTAGTCTTGGTGACCAGGGATGACGACCCTGAGGAAGCTGGAGGGCTTTAATCGACTTATTGGTTGGTTTACTGTAACTGTCTATGATGACCTTATATTCCTTCCGATGTGTTAGTAGATCAAAGAATTACATATTTCATGGTTTTCCATTTGGATCGAAACAAATTAATCTCAATGCGTTTGTGTTTGGTGGCGTTGTTTGTGTAAATTTGCGTTATAATAATCTTCTTATTGTGTTTAATGAGTATCATAATAATAATCATCATTAGAAACTAGTTGAAGAAGATACTATTTTATTATACTAAATAATTTATTATAAGCGTCAAGTTTACAGTAGACAAACACAGTCCTATACCCACCTTCTTCGCCTCTTCGATAAACTTCGATACAAATTTTGTAAATAAAGCTGTATTACTCGAATTTATCGTCAAATAAGAACATATCTTTGTAGGGCACAAACATATTTGCAAACATCGTGGTTGCAATGACTTATTATGCTCCCTTTTAGCTGTATCCATGTTTGATCTTTTTCACATTCAGTTCAGTTAAATTATTTGTCCATGTTTCGAAAGATGTGCAACACATAATAGTTTTCAAACTTTTTATTGATAATACCTGTGTGATTAGCAATAGCACGGTCATATTTTCTTTTTCATTTGTTGACTGTCCGTTGAAAATAGTGTGAAATTCCATTTTCCCCACAGTAAACCCAACTGGCAACAAAGAGATACAGGTGATTTGTTTTGTCATTTTTGCCGACATTTGTTCAGCTTCTTAACAATCAACTCCAATTTAAAACCTGTTTGGTACTGATCTTTTTGTAAGAGAGATTTCCTGCAACTTCAAACCTCAGACTGCGGCATTAGTCAAGTTGTTAAAACGGTCAAGGCAAATGCGTCTCTGACACCAATAAAGGTTTGCAGAGCATTCTGGTTCAGACACTCTTCCGGTGCTTGTGGATATGCCAGTCGAGTTAGCTGGCTAACATCAGTCCCAAATTCTGGTAGGTTTTCTGATGGTCCTGGTTCACCGGCATCAAGTGTTTGGTTTCATATCTTAGCTCCAGCGCATTTGTAAGGGAAAAGTAGTCTCCTTGTTTTCTCTGCGGACTTTTCTGAAGTATTTAGTGCTTTACCTTCAGGTGCCAGCACCAACTTGGTGGCTTTTGGTGTTCAGTCCACCCATTAACTATAGCAGCAACCTCAAACTGCTTTCTGTACGAATTTCACGAAGACTCTTAGTCAAACTTTGGCACCTTATAATGTTTCAGTGTGTTCCCTTGTCCAAATTGAGTCTCCATTTGACCAAACTCAGTTTGCACCTCGTCCCCTCTACCTTTTCTACTTTATCGCCTACCATCTGTAGTTATTTATTGATATGGGCTTGCAACACTCTGATCGATTGGTTTCCAGAACTTGAGGTGTAGTTTGCTGTTCTTTGTGTCGGCGTTCTTCCTCCTCTTGTTTTCCTCGTTGTCCTCGTTCTGTTGGTAGCGTCTCTCTTGCTCCTCTTTTTTCAAGACGTCGTCTTTCTTCCTCTTCTTGCTTTTCTTTCCATCGTCGTTCCTCATCCTCTTTCCTTCTGTCGTTGTTTTTCGAGCATTTCAAGCATTTCCTTCTTCAGCTTCCCATACTTACCTTGACCGACAGTATTTTTAAATATGTGATTTGCTTCAATCTATTCATCATATTTTGCTTGGGTTTCATTGATTCTGAACTCTTTCTCTTCTACTTTTTGAATGTAGACGATACTGACAACTTCCCTGCAGATACAATAGCATAGAATACAATAAATCTTCTAAGGTTCTATGTGAAAATCAAAGGTTACTTTTTAGCTTAGTCGGATTTCAAATCACACACAGATTATATAATTTCAAAGATTTGTTTCTCTCTCTGCCTATTTCCATCACTACTTGGCGCACACGGAGAAAGCCATCTGCATATTCTATTAAGTCATGAAATCTTCTTTTTGTGATCTATCAATGAACGATGAGCTATCGTTTATCAACTTCAGTTTTCTAATAATCAATCACCGTTCTCAACAGCAGAATAAATACATGTTCAATAGATAGTCGCCAATTTACTTAGGTAATGTACAAGGCCCACACATGCAAATCTTTACCAAGTATACAGCCTCTCTATCAACCATTTTCTAAGAATCTAGGAAATAATTAGCATATTAACAGAAACACCTGCGGTCGTCGAAGCATAACGCATTTTTTTGTTTTACTTTTCTAATAAGTGTGCCAATATTAAATGGCGCGAGGCGTGCGTGTATAAGTGAATTGGGTAGAATCAATCAGTTTGCATAATATTAAGTGAAACTATTCACGAATTTGAAATAATATATCCGGATATTCAAATAAATCGTGAAACATACAAACAGTTTCATAGCGTTCGTTGGCTAGATTAAGGATTCAATTTAATTTCAGTTTAACCTAATATTTGCAATAAAATCTTATACACTGTAAATCAGACCTAAGACAACATAAACTAGCAAGCAATATCTTTCTTAAAAATCATCACCCATAACATGTAAATGAATGATATATGGACCAGTAAAAGATAAGCAATGGTGTACAGGGTTTGGCAATTTCCGCCTGCGATTTGTAGCACAATACTGTAATGTAAATATCATGGTAGATACTTACGTAGAGTAGTAGTACGTAGTAATTAAATTAATATAATTTACTAAGTAACCTAAGGTAAAGTAAGTGATCGATTTTATCAACAATTCGGGATGACTACATGCTGTGGCACGAGACGGAGCCTTCTGACCGCCTCCCTTACTAACGGATGTCGAGCGTTATTTATACCAAATTCGTTCGGTTACGACATCTAATGTTCGCTTAAAATAGCGATGATCCACTACTTAGCATTCTGAAGCATTCTGATTGCATTTTTTTTTACACATCTGCGAATATCTGCTTTAATTTAATTAATTTATATTTTTTAAATAATACGAATTTCTATTCGTGACAATATACTTTCTGAACCAAAACATAGATTCCATGATCATCTGCTTTCAATCATAGATTTTTTGAGCTTGTTGTTGAGCTTTTTTATCATATTACGCATTGGCAGCATATTAAGTTTGGAAATGCGTTTTTGCATTATTTTTTGTAGTTTAATCTTAACATTAATTAATGGAACGTTCATTCTTTTATTCTATTAATACTATTGATTCTTTTAGGTTGATTTAGTGTAAAAAAAATCTCGAAAAATTGAAAATTGAACCTAATTAGCGCACATGAAACATTCTAAAAAGTGATTAATTCGTTTCATAGAATGTTCAATCTAGTGTTTCTGAGATTTATGACCGTTATTTTAACAATTGTCACGTGACCGTTTAGCTAAATAGTGTTCTACAATCACGTGACAACTGTCACTAACGTCAAAACTGTCAAACTATGCTCTAAAGTTGCAAAAATCAGGGTTTAGAAACGTTTTCTTGTAGTATTTGATATAAAACGTGTTATTGAGATTTATGACAGTCATTTTGACAATTGTCACATGACCGTCTAGCTAAATAATATTCTACAATCACGTGACAACTGTCAATAACGTCAAAACTCTCAAACTCCGCTCTAAAGTTGCAAAAATCAGGGTTTAGGAACGTTTTTGATAATAAAACGAATTTTTGAGATTTATGACAGTAATTTTGACAATTGTCACATGACCGTCTAGCTAAATAGTGTTCTAAAATCACGTGACAACTGTCACTAACGTCAAAACTGTCAAACTATGCTCTAAAGTTGCAAAAATCAGGGTTTAGGAACGTTTTCTTGCATTATTTGATAATAAATGTATTTTTGAGATTTATGACAGTTATTTTGACTATTGTCACGTGACCGTCTAGCTAAATAGTGTTCTAAAATAACGTGACAATTGTCACTAACATCAAAACTGTCAAACTATGCTCTAAAGTTGCAAAAATCAGGGTTTAGAAACGTTTTCTTGTAGTATTGATATAAAACGTATTTTTGAGATTTATGACAGTTATTTTGACAATTGTCACGTGACCGTCTAGCTAAATAGTATTCTACATCACCTGACAACTGTCAATAACGTAAAAACTCCCAAACTATGCTCTAAAGTTGCAAAAATCAGAGTCTAGGAACGTTTTTGATAATAAAACGAAATTTTAAGATTTAAGACAGTCATTTTGACAATTGTCACGTGGCCGTCCAGCTAAATAGTGTTCTACGATCACGTGACAACTGTCACTAACGTCAAAACTTTCAAAACTATGCTCTAAAGTTGCAAAAATCAGGGTTTAGGAACGTTTTTGATAATAAAACGAATTTTTAAGATTTATGACAGTTATTTTGACAACTGTCACGTAGCCGTCTAGCTAAATAGTGTTCTACAATCACGTGACAACTGTCACTAACGTCAAAACTGTCAACTATGCTCTAAAGTTGTAAAAATCAGGGTTTAGAAACGTTTTCTTGCAGTATTGATAATAAAACGTATTTTTGAGATTTATGACCCTTATTTTGACAATTGTCACGTGACCGTCTAGCTAAATAGGGTTCTAAAATCACGTGACAACTGTCACTAACGTCAAAACTGTCAAACTATGCTCTAAAGTTGCAAAAATCAGGGTTTAGAAACGTTTTCTTGTAGTATTTGATTTAAAACGTGTTTTTGAGATTTGTGCCGTTATTTTGACAATTGTCACGTGACCGTCTAGCTAACTAGTATTCTACAATACGTTACAACTGTAAATAACGTCTTTTAGTATTCCATATACAGGGTGTCTAAAAAGTCTGGAATATTGCAATATCTCGAAAATGCTCATTTATTTTTCTCAAAATTTGCGTCTTGTTAAAGTAAATAACAGCGCATGACGTGAGGGTGAAATGAGGTTCGCAAGTATACAGGGTCAGTCACAAAGTATACCAACTTTCTTAATTCAAACCTAACACACTGTATATTACTCAGATTTTAAGAGTACTCATAAAGGCCAATTCAGCGATATACGATTTTTTTTTTTTTTTTTTTTTTTTTTTGATTTTTTTTGTACCTACCTATAACAATAATAGGTGTAACAATGAGAGCTAACGTCAATATAATGTTAAATTAATTGGCAAATTTTCCTATTACTTAAAATGGTGTTTTTGAGTGAGAAGGATACTTAAGATGTCAGTCTTTTCCTGAAAAAAAAAAATCAAAAAAAAAAAAAAATAAAAATTAAAAAAAAAAAATCGTATATCGTTGAATTGGCCTTTATGAGTACTCTTAAAATCTGAAGTAATATACAGTGTGTTAGGTTTGAATTAAGAAAGTTGGTATACTTTGTGACTGACCCTGTATACTTGCGAACCTCATTTCACCCTCACGTCATGCGCTGTTATTTACTTTAACAAGACGCAAATTTTGAGGAAAATAAAATCAGCAGTTTTCGAGATATTTGCAATATTCCAGACTTTTTAGACACCCCTGTATACCTAGAGTGTTTTTGAGATTTTTGATTTTGACAATAATCCACGTGACTGTTTAGCTAAATTATCCGTTAAAACCACGTGATCTAATGATTATTATAAAAAAATGTTTTGATGCCAACTGTCAGTGAGGATGACAACCAGAAGAATTATTTTGTTTACGTTCAAGATTAGCTGTAATTGGTCTAGTTCTTTACGCACGCTGAAGATTGTCTAGGATTCTGTATTCGTTCAACCGTTGGCAATTGCCTACTTATCCGTTCTCTAAACTGTTAAGGAATGAACCAATATCTCTGTAGGAGTAGAAAAAACTATTAAACAAGAAGTAAAACTGATTTATACCACTGGTTGGGCCACAGAAAATTAATACAGTTATTTTACCGAGATTTACCGTTTAGTGGTATATGCGAGCACGAAAATTTAATATAATTAATGGTTACTCAACAGGTATATGATATTTAAAGAGTTTAACCACTCCGGATAGGTCGTACATTTACTCGATCTCGATCGAAATAAGTTTCACGAGATATTTTGCCATACTATAATAATTTTTTCCGTTTGCCAATTTATGTTTGCGTTTAATCCATAAAAAATCATGATTAACTTTTAGACTGACTTTAAACGACTTTGTTACTATAATATGTTGCAAGGTTGTTTTAAATTTTTTTTCTTTTATTATGATAAATACGTGAATTACAGAACCATTAACCCACTAATCAGGTATCCGCCAAACCAACTGAAATTGGCGAATTTCAACAGAAAGATAAATAACAGGGTAAATCAGAGGGATTTTTTTAAGGCCAGTGAAAGCACTATTAACCATCGTCCAGTACCGTACGGTAATAATCGTAAATATAATAAATGAAAAGGCCGATTTACAGTTCTTTATAAAGAGATTTTGTTGGGGGTAATCAACGACCAGATAGCTCTCGCTTAATATAAATAAGTGATTTAAAGAAATAAGCCTCGGAAGATTGCTACTGAAAGCGTCCGAGTGCATTAAGCTCTTTACCGCTGCGGTGATTTACTACTGGTACTGTTGTAATAATTAAAATCAGTTGTGGATTCCACGAAGACGATGGACTACAATAAGAACTTAAGATGATTATTGTTGATTTAGCGGAGAATGGAAGCATAAGCTTATTGTTTGTGCCAATCAAAGCGGAACTTTCAATGATGTGACTCGAGGAAATGAGGAAGAGTAGTGTAATAATCTTAACATAATAATAAATCATATTTTTTTTAAATTTATTTTTACAATTTTATGTTGATTTGATAATTCTCCAGCTTCTTCAGAAATGGTTACTCATAGATATATTGTAAAGAAGACAGTACTTCAATCTACTTCCTCTATAATAGCAGTAGATTTATCATCACTACAATACTGGAAGTGTTCTTTTCCAAATAGCGTTTTTCACTTTAATAAGATTGCTTTCCTAGTAATTACAAATCAATCAATAAATCATTATTCCTATCATTCCTAGGGCCTCAAACAAGTTTCTCCATCGGACTACTCCAGGGCCAGTGCCTCATTTACGCTTCCGTATCTCTGTACCGGTTGGAGCCTGGTTTGTTCTTCTCCAGAGCTCCTCATTTGAAATGCCGACCGACCAGAAAATAAGTAGTATCCTGCGTAGACAGTTTCTGCAGAAACTTCCAAAGCCCTGGATGAGCTTTTAGTGGTTTTCCATGTTTCGCATCAGTAAAGAAGAACAGATTTTACGTTTGTATTGAAGATACGTTCCTTCCCAAATAGTATTTTTCATTTTAATAAGATTTCTTTCCTAGTAATTACAAATCAGTCAATAAATCATTATTTCCATCATTCCATGGCGGCACATAAAGACTCAACAACGTTTCTCCATCGGACTCTATTTCTGGCAAGCATTTCGACTTCTTGTCACGATATATTAATTTACGTGTTTCACTTAATATCGTTCTTCTCCTAGCTGTTTTAGGAAATCCACTCCAGGACCATTCGGGCTATATTATTTTCAGGTTTTCTAAGGGTGTGGCCCAGCCATCCTCATTTACGCTTCCGTATCTCTGTACCGGTTGGAGCCTGGTTTGTTCTTCTCCAGAGCTCCTCATTTGAAATGCCGACCGACCAGAAAATAAGTAGTATCCTGCGTAGACAGTTTCTGCAGAAACTTCCAAAGCCCTGGATGAGCTTTTAGTGGTTTTCCATGTTTCGCATCAGTAAAGAAGAACAGATTTTACGTTTGTACTGAAGATACGTTCTTTCCCAAATAGTATTTTTCATTTTAATAAGATTTCTTTCCCAGTAATTACAAATCAGTCAATAAATCATTATTTCCATCATTCCATGGCGGCACATAAAGACTCAACAACGTTTCTCCATCGGACTCTATTTCTGGCAAGCATTTCGACTTCTTGTCACGATATATTAATTTTACGTGTTTCACTTAATATCGTTCTTCTCCTAGCTGTTTTAGGAAATCCACTCCAGGACCATTCGGGCTATATTATTTTCAGGTTTTCTAAGGGTGTGGCCCAGCCATCCTCATTTACGCTTCTGTATCTCTGTACCGGTTAGAGCCTGGCTTGTTCTTCTCCAGAGCTCCTCATTTGAAATGCCGACCGACCAGAAAATAAGTAGTATCCTGCGTAGACAGTTTTTACAGAAACTTCCAGAGCCCTGGATGAGCTTTTAGTGGTTTTCCATGTTTCCCATCCGTAAAGAAGAACAGATTTTACGTTTGTACTGAAGATACGTTCCTTCCCAATAGTATTTTTCATTTAATAAGATTTCTTTCCTAGTAATTACAAATCAGTCAATAAATCATTATTTCCATCATTCCATGGCGGCACATAAAGTCTCAACAAAGTTTCTCCATCGGACTCTATTTCTGGCAAGCATTTCGACTTCTTGCCACGATTTATTCATTTTACGTGTTTCACTTAATATCGTTCTTCTCCTAGCTGTTTTAGGAAATCCACTCCAGGACCATTCGGGCTATATTATTTTCAGGTTTTCTAAGGGTGTGGCCCAGCCATCCTCATTTACGCTTCCGTATCTCTGTACCGGTTGGAGCCTGGTTTGTTCTTCTCCAGAGCTCTTCATTTGAAATGCCGACCGACCAGAAAATAAGTAGTATCCTGCGTAGACCGTTTTTTGCAGAAACTTCCAGAGCCCTGAATGAGCTTTTAGTGGTTTTCCATGTTTCGCGTCCGTAAAGAAGAACAGATTTTACGTTTGTATTGAAGATACGTTCCTTCCCAAATAGTATTTTTCATTTTAATAAGATTTCTTTCCTAGTAATTACAAATCAGTCAATAAATCATTATTTCCATCATTCCATGGCGGCACATAAAGACTCAACAACGTTTCTCCATCCAACTCTATTTCTGGCAAGCATTGCGACTTCTTGCCACGATTTATTCATTTTACGTGTTTCACTTAATATCGTTCTTCTCCTAGTTGTTTTAGGAAATCCACTCCAGGGCCATTCGGGCTATATTATTTTCAGGTTTTCTAAGGGTGTGGCCCAGCCATCCTCATTTACGCTTCTGTATCTCTGTACCGGTTAGAGCCTGGCTTGTTCTTCTCCAGAGCTCTTCATTTGAAATGCCAACCGACCAGAAAATAAGTAGAATCTTGCGTAGACAGTTTTTACAGAAACTTCCAGAGTCCTGGATGAGCTTTTAGTGGTTTTCCATGTTTCGCATCCGTAAAGAAGGATAGATTTTACGTTCGTACTGAAGATACGTTCTTTCCCACATAGTATTTTTCATTTTAATAAAATTTCTTTCCTAGTAATTACAAATCAATCAATAAATCATTATTTCCATCATTCCATGGCGGCAAATAAAGTCTCAACAAAGTTTCTCCATCGGACTCTATTTCTGGCAAGCATTTCGACTTCTTGCCACGATTTATTCATTTTACGTGTTTCACTTAATATCGTTCTTCTCCTAGTTGTCTTAGGAAATCCACTCCAGGGCCATTCGGGCTATATTATTTTCAGGTTATCTAAGGGTGTGGCCCAGTCATCCCCATTTACGCTTCCGTATTTCTGTACCGGTTGGAGCCTGGTTTGTTCTTCTCCAGAGCTCCTCATTTGAAATGCCGACCGGCCAGAAAATAAGTAGAATCTTGCGTAGACAGTTTTTACAGAAACTTCCAGAGTCCTGGATGAGCTTTTAGTGGTTTTCATGTTTCGCAGTAGATTTTACGTTTTTTATTGAAGATGCGTATTTTCTTGTTGGTGACCCTGCTAAGCATCCAAAGGCTCTCCTTGCTTTGCGTATTCTGGTCTTAATGTCCGCATCTGTGCCACCCTCCTTGTCAATTACACTTCTAAGATAAACAAAAAGTGTTCCACTAGTTTGATTGGTTGGTTCTCAATATGTTATGGATAGTTTTATTGATATTGATCTTAAGACCAACTTTCATGGCTTCTTCACTGAGTCAGTCATCCTCACAGGAGTGGGTCAGAACACAGATATCGTCGGCGGAGTCAAGGTCCACTAGCCGGCCATTGAAGCTCCATCTTATTCCTCTGTCGTGGTCATTAGCTTTGCAGATCCAGTACGATATTAAGAAGCAGTGGAGAGAGCCCTGCTTCACTCCGCTTGAGATTGTTATAGGTTCGCTTGTTATTCCTTTGTGAATTACTTGAGATGCAGAGTTTGAATAGGGCTGTTTTATAATTTGAATCGCTTTGATTGGAATGCCAGTTTCTCTGTGTAGTTTGTGTGTCGAAAGCCCGCTCAAAACCAATAAAAACCAAAAATAATGGAGTTCTGAACTACATTGACTGTTCAATTATTATACGTAGGCTATTTATATGGTCTGTGCAGCATTTATCCTTCCTAACACCCGCCTGTTCCTTGTAGCGAGTTTGTAGGAAATTCGGTCACAAATTATCATCAGTTTGCACATTTTTAGGAATTTTTATGATAACCACTCTGCTGGAATGTGTTCGTTGTTTCATGCTTGTGCAATAAGTGGTTGGTATTAGATTCGCGATTGTGTTAGAAAGATTTCTGAAGGTATCTTGTCGGGGCATCCTTGCCACTTCTAAGAGATTTTTTCTTAACTCGGTCGGTTCGTTTGCGGATATTCTCAGATAATTTCCACGAGGAGCTATTTCGTCGTTGTAAGGTGTAGAATGGCAGTTTTTGGTTTGGTTGGATCAGGTCAAGGATACAGATCAGGGCTTGGATCTCTGTTTATTGGACATTCCAGGAAGATATGATCCAGGTCCTCTACCTGGCCGCACTCACACCTTGGATCGTCCGCTATTCTGAACAAGTGCTGCTTTGTCAAGCAGTGTCCCGTTCTCATTCTTATGACTGTTTTAATGTTTTTTTCTATGCGAATACGGAATCCCATTAAACCACGTAACCTCCGGACAACTCTATCCTGCTGCAGCATAATGTCTGCCCGGAACCTGGAAGCAGTCTCTCCACAACCCGTCGTGACCTCCTTATTGTTTTTCTATTATTTCTGGTAGCAGATGATAGCTACATATTTCCATTTTTCTTGGGATGTTTAACATCCCCCCCAACTCCGCAAGTCTGTCCGCCACCCCATTCCCTTGTATGCCCCTGTGACCAGGCATCCACGGCCGATCAAGTTTGCATCCATCAGAAGCCTCCGTCCAGTCGCTGCTTGCAATCATCTCTACTCTTCTCACTTTCGCAATGGCACTCTGAGAGTCCGTGCATATCATCACTTTGTTCAGGTTTTTCTTTATTGCGAACATGATTCCCTCGTGTAATGCCACAGTCTCTACCGAGCTAATGTTCAGCTCCTTGGACAGTCTAGAGGTGTATCCTGTCGTGTTTTGTAGAGCCATCTGCGTATATGTGTTCCTTCCTGATTTCCTCCGTATTTTCGAGAAATCTGAGTTTTACGTTGTCTTGCTGCTTACTCAGTCCAAGGTTGACATTCTTGTCCTCTATTTGATACCTCATTTCGTATTGGAAGCATGGCAATCTACTGGAAACTCTATCTGCTTAAATGTAGTCTGAACTGATCGTAGGCATGGACAATATAGGTACGGTATTTCTTCCCCCTTCCATTTTTTACCTTTATTTGGTCTATAATGGGCAAAAGAGGATTAGTTCTGATTTCGACTATTTTTGCAATGAATTTCGCTGCTAACCACTGTCTGCGGTGTTCCAAGTCGTTTTCTGCTGCTTCAGCCAGCAGGGCAACCTCATGCACCCCAGTATCACTCGGAGGGTCTGGAACTGTATTTGGTCCATCGCTTGTTTGTTCTTCTTGCTCAAACCTTTGATCAACCCAAAGTCCAGATGTGACTAGTTCATTGAACACCATCTTGAGGGTCCTGGGGTCCCCTCCCCACCAAGTTCTGCAGAATTCCTTCAACACGTTTAATCTTTTCTGTGCCTTGTTCTCTTTATGTTTCAGGACAGCATTTCCACCTTTTCAGATCTGGCCTTTTAAAACTTCTATGTAAATTTGTATGCTGCATATGGTAACGTAACATGGTAATTTCTATATTACCGTAATATATTACCAAACTGTAATGATCAAAAGAAGACAGCCACTAACTGCTAACAATTTTAAAATCTATTATTTATCATGGTGTTAACTAGAACGAAGTTCAAGTATAAATAAATTGCTTCATATGTGCAGTGTTGATTAAATAGCGTCCTTGACATGTTTTCTAAGAACGTTTTTTTAACCCGTCGTCTTATTAATGAAATTATTATTACTGTCTAGCACTATAAATTGATTAAGCGTTTTCCTATTAAATTAAGTATTCGTTTTGTGTTACAGATTTAGCAGCAATTCGCAGACTGTTAGACACTGAAACCTCCACCGGGACATGTCCAAGTTGTGAAATGCCCTTCGACAAAGGCAAAAAAAGGCGACTGATTGATAACTGCGGACATGAAAGATGCTATTCATGTATGTTTACGAACGAGAGCTGCCCTTTATGCTCTTTAAATAGCGCGACGTTCCATGAAGGTTAGTGTATATTTAAAGCGTAATACCACTTCCTCTTGTATTAGGAACCATATTGTCTTTTGACCTTGGTGTCCATTTATTATGGTAGACGTATTATGCGGATTAAATCGTTTAATGCAAATTGGTTCAGTTTAAAAATGATAATGATCTAATGAGGTAAATCAAATAGAGAATATATCCAAAAAGTAGCTGTTTCTGAAGTAAGGATAGAAAGTATTTAGTTGCCAATGGCAGATTAAAAATCACATTTATTTCATTTTCTATCGCAATTTTTTCCTCTTCTTCGCAGACCATATATCCTTCGTTCTATACGCCAATATTCTTTGGCAGGAAATACGGCCTCAGATAGATGGGTCAAGCACGACTACTGCTTTTTACCCTCCCATCGCTCTAGACCAAAAGGATAGCTCTGGAAGAGGAAGTCGCTACAAGTCCAGGAATTTTCCCTTTCGGGAAGTTCCCAGAGCTGCATCGGCGTCCTCTGTCCTGGGAAAAGGATGCTAGCGCTGACGAAGGGGCTTTTCTGGCACTCTTCTTGTCCTCCATTTCTTCTTTCTTCGTCAGCTCGTCCATCTCTGGTGGTCCTGGCAAACTATAGGATGTCCAAACAGCCGGCTTTCGTCCGTCTGTTTTTAGATTCTAAAGTTTTGCGGAGTTAGGACCTGGTGAGTGGGGGATAGTTTTTCTCCTTTTGCGTAGGCCAAGCGGGGGAAAGTGCCAAGAGTGCAGTCAGAGCCCAGTTAGCACCGAGATAACTGCGGAAAGGTTCTACCCAGATATTAAGAATAAAATTCTCGCCACCAGGGGGGGAAATTGTGTTCTTCTTGGCTGGTTGGTTCTGAATTGTCGTCCATCTGAAACAGAAAGAAAGTTTATTAATAATTACCCGTTATCCAATAACTGGTATCGGCGGCGTTTATGGGGTGCTTCTAGCTCCGGGTCGTAGTTCACTGCTTCTCGCAGCAACTGATTTTCACTGCTTACCGCTTTTTGGAATATCTTCACTTCGCTCTGCTTGATCCTTTCCGTTGCGGAGCTTCCAAGCTGTGGTGAGTTTCTTCAGGTGAGATTTGGCCGCGTATCCTCACGCGGCCGATGCGTAGGTCAGGTGCGCTTGAAGAACCGACTTGAAGAGCGTCACTTTGTTCCAAAGTGCCAGCTTCGATGTCCTGCTTGTTATGGGGTACAGTTTTGCTCTGGTCGCTCTGGCTTTCTGTCTGGCGTATTCTATGTGGCTTCCCCACGTGAGTTTCTTGTCCATCTTGACCCCAAGGTACCTCGCTGCGCCACTGGACTCTTTTAACCTGACGTTGCCTTCTATCCTCATCTTTGGTCATCTTCTGAAGACTATGGCCTGAGTTTTCTCCGCGTTTAGGTCGATCTTCCATTTGTTGCACCATTTCTCCAATGATGTAGTCTCCTCTTCAATCCGTTGTTCTCTTCCACTTCCAGTAAGATAACCCTATTTTATCGACAGTGAACCTATCATTGACTAAGTGACTATACAAGTCTGCCGACAGTTTGGCTGATGGACTTTTTAGAGGTTTTTTGGTCTTGATGGTCTGTGTCTCGGACGACTGTGTCTGTGGGTCTCTGAAGCCAAGGTTGTGTTTCACGTGATTTTACAAATGCAATTTTTAAGCTTGCAACACTGTAAAGGCAAAGTGATATTAGTCAAAAACAGTCATGTGGCCAGAAAAAAGTAGTTTGAACTGTGAAAATTGGCTTAAGCCAACTTAGACAGCGGTAAAAACTAAAATTGTAAAATACTCGTCACGTAACATGAAAAATGCAATTTCTGAGCTTGTAACACTGTAAAGGCAAAGTGGCATTAGTCAAAAACAGTCACGTGACCATAAAAGGGTAGTTTGAACTGCAAAAATTTGCTAAATGGTATTTAGACAGTGGTGAAAGCTAAAACAGTAAAATACGCCTCACGTGACTTTACAAATGCAATTTTTGAGCTTGTAACACTGTAAAGGCAAAGTGACACTAGTTAAAAACAGTCACGTGACCAGAAAAAGGTAGTTTGAACTGTGAAAATTGGCTTAAGCCAACTTAGACAGTTGTAAAAACTAAAATTGTAAAATACTCGTCACGTGCCATAAAAAATGCAATTTCTGAGCTTGTAACACTGTAAAGGCAAAGTGACACTAGTCAAAAACAATCACGTGACCAGAAAAAGGTAGTTTGAACTGTAAAAATTTGCTAAATGGTATTTAGATAGTGCTGAAAGCTAAAACAGTAAAATACGCGTCACGTGACTTTATAAATGCAATTTTTGAGCTTGCACCACGGTAAAGGCAAAGTGACATTAGTCAAAAACAGTCACGTGACCAGAAAAAGGTAGTTTGAACTGTGAAAATTGGCTTAAGCCAACTTAGACAGTGGTAAAAACTAAAATTGTAAAATACTCGTCACGTGACATAAAAAATGCAATTTCTGAGCTTGTAACACTGTAAAGGCAAAGTGACACTAGTCAAAAACAATCGCGTGACCAGAAAAAGGTAGTTTGAACTGTAAATATTTGCTAAATGGTATTTAGATAGTGGTGAAAGCTAAAACAGTAAAATACGCGTCACGTGACTTTACAAATGCAATTTTTGAGCTTGCAACACTGTAAAGGCAAAGTGACATTAGTCAAAAACAGTCACGTGACCAGAAAAAGGTAGTTTCAACTGTGAAAATTCGCTTAAGCCAACTTAGACAGTGGTAAAAACTTAAATAGTAAAATATTCGTCACGTGACATAAAAATGCAATATTTGAGCTGGCAACACGGTAAAGGCAAAGTGACATTAGTCAAAAACAATCACGTGACCAGAAAAAGGTAGTTTAAACTGTGAAAATTGGCTTAAGCCAACTTAGACAGTGGTAAAAACTAAAATTGTAAAATACTCGTCACGTGACATGAAAAATGCAATTTTTGAACTTGTAACACTGTAAAGGCAAAGTGACACTAGTCAAAAACAATCACGTGACCATAAAAAGGTAGTTTGAACTGTAAAAATTTGCTAAATGGAATTTAGATAGTGGTGAAAGCTAAAACAGTAAAATACTCGTCACGTGACATGAAAAATGCAATTTCTGAGCTTACAACACTGTAAAGGCAAAGTGGCATTAGTCAAAAACAGTCACGTGACCAGAAAAAAGGTAATTTGGTCTGTCAAAATTTGCTAAGTTTTACTATATTGTCGATTCTCGATCTAGAATCTAGATCTTGAGAGGAAAGTGAGCTTGATTTAAACAGTAACATTAGTCTTGATACCATGAAAACAGAGTTTACTTATGTTGGTTGAAATAAAAATTATATCTTAACTTGACCCCAACAGTCCAAAAATTACATTGAATCACATTTTAAACAAACGTTACACATATTAATTAGTATTTACTCTATTCGGGATCAAAAATTTCAAACACTCTCCAACAAACCAGAACGAGAAGAATGTGAAGTTAAATTTAGAACATTTTTGACTCTGATTAAGAGCTAGTTATCACGGTATTAAGCTTATCTAACGTGATTGATGTACGCGCCTTAGATAGCTTCAAAGGTATTCAGTGCCAATTAGCTCGAGGCAAAAATCTAAAACAGTTATTGTTAACTGCTCCTATCCGATATAAAACAGAAATTAGTTCGTGGTATATGTTTCTGAATTTTTTAAAATTCTGCATGGATATCAGACTGGAATATTATATTTCATTAGGAGTTAAAAAAATACAATTCTGTCATGCCAACACGGAAAACCTATTTTTGGTTGTTATTGAGGCCCATGTTCTCACTGCATTCCCCGCAAATTCTCCATGTTATCGGCAGTTAGAACTGTGTCGTCCGCATAACGAATATTGTTGACCCATACACCATTCACCTTAACGCCCACGTTGCGTCCTTCTAGGGCTTCCTGAAAGATGGCTTCAGAATATAAATTGAAGAGAAGTGGGGAGAGAACACACCCTTCTCTGACCCTTCTACAAATTGGTCTTGCTTCTGTGAGATCGTTACCAACTCTGACTTCAGACATTTGGTTCCAGTATAATAGGCTTTGAATGCAGCGGATGTCTTTTTGGTTTATGTCCAATCTATTTAGGATTTTGATCAGTTTGTGATGTTGGACTCTGTCGAATGCCTTTCCATAATCGATGAAACACAGCATTATGTCCTTTCTCTGATCGTTGCAGTTCTGAATCAGTACTTGAGTCGCAACTAATGCTTCTCTCGTGCCTAAACCTCGTCTGAATCCAAATTGCGTGGATTCGATGTTTCTTTCGCACTTTATTGATATCCTGTAGTGGATAGTCTTAAGGAATATCTTCAGTGTGTGACTCATGAGGCTGATTAGTCTGTGGTCTTCACATTTTGTTGCATTGTTCTTTTTCGGCAAGGGGACAAAATTCGATGTTAACCATTTGGAGGGATATTCGCCTGTGTTATAGATTCGATTAAATATCGTCTGAAGAACTGTGATACTTTTGTATTCCAATAGTTTGAGCAACTCTACAGATATGCGGTCTGGGCCAATGATGGGAGGTCCCGAGAGGTCTTTGTCGTCTACATTTTCAACAGCATCATCGGGAAAAAGGTTGCTAATATAGTTTTCCCATATGATTTTACGCTGTTGTTCATCCTGCGCTAATTCTCCCTAATCGTTTTCTACATTAGAGAATAGACTCTTTCTATATACTCCTGCCGTCTCTTTTATCTTTCTGTGTAGGTTGAAGTAATCGTGTATTCTTTGTACTTGTTCTAGTTCTTCACACTGTTGCTTCAGCCACTCATTCTTAGCGGTTGTTATCTTCGTTCTAATGACTTTCAGGATTTGTTTGTAGTTATCACCATTTCCTCTGTTCCATTCCTCAAACAGCGCCAGTATCTCATTTGTCATCCAAGCGTGTTTTTGTACTTTTCGTTTATGTCCCAATTCTGTCTCCGCAACATTAGTCATGACAGCCTCCATTTCTTCCCATACATGTAAGATTCCTTTACCGTCTGTGGATCTATGGTTTGTTCAGCATTTACATATTAAATGCCAATGCAGGATGGTGCAAAATATTTGCCAGCTTATAACTTGTCTTAAATTTAATATATTGTGCTGTACGTTTCTATTTTAAAGCCATTTTACTAAAAAAAAATCTTTCTTTTGAAAATACAGGGTTTTACAAATCAAAGTAAAAATAAGCAAGGCAGCAGAACAACCCTTCCTCATTCTTAAATGACAACAAAATTGATGAATACGTAAAAGTTTCTTTGAAAGTAAAACCAATTGAGTGAAAATATCACGTTCCTCATTCGTTAGGTAAACAAATTTAAGCTTGATACGTTTTTCAAGAAGCAATATCAAGTTTCTTACCAGACGGCGCTCAATTCGATAAGCTTTCCTCAGACGACGATAAATACAGGTGCAAACATAAGTAATACACCATAGCCGACAGCACGGCTGATAATTTATTATTATGGGAAAAAACTGTGAGAACTTAACTATTGTACCTTCGGAAATGTAAAGATGAATTAGCGGAAATACAGATAGCGGTGCTATATTTTAATATCAAGAGAATTTATATGTAAATTCAACAGAAAAACGGTAACTTAGTGCCGTTCAAACCTCAGAAAAATGCAGTTATGGGGTTTTAACTGAATATGAATTTGCACGTAATCCTCTAAATAAGTATGGTTGCAGAATTATGATAAATGAACTGCAAGTAAAATGACAATATTAGATAAGAAGTTGCTAATCAGATTCTATATTTCATAATAATCTACATTACCGTAATTTCCTATATTTATGCAGAAATTAGGTGTTCTGAAAATTGATTTGAGTGCAAAAGTAGTAACCAGAATTGCGAATCACCAAGAGAAAATATTAACCAACACATGATTCAATTTCTAAGTAATACAATTTTTACAATGGGCCTGTCCCACAATTTTTTTTTCTTTCATAACTACAAAGACGGATTGAAAATATTATACCCGTATTTTTTTGTTTTCAAAAATATTAAGTCTAAATAGAAAAAAAATGATGATAAAAACTACATTAATCTCATATTTAAAACGCCCGCCGCCGGTGACGTATTACACTATCAACCAATCAGCGACAAGAAGTGAAACAGGTGGCGTGCAACAGCCAATAAAATCGCCCAGAATTACGTACGTCACATGCGCGCCAAAACAGATCTTTTAAATTTAATGGACAAATTCAAACTAATGTAGGAACATTTACGACCATAATTTTTTCTTCAAGAATATGAAAAATTAGTTTTTTGATCCTATTCTTTCGATTCCAGTCATTAAAACAAAAATTTATGATATGTGGGATAGGCCCATTGATAGAAGAAGAAAGTTGTTTTGCTTGAATATGTGTAAGAGATGGATCGATGGGTTCCTCATGGAGGATATGTTCTGATTTTTGGCTAGGAAATGTTCGAATTTACGGGGGAACGATATCCAGGATGTTCTAGAGAAATACAGAAAGATACATAAGAGGAGATAGGAGGATGTACCAGGGAGATACCAGGAGTTATCGAGAGATTTCGTAAGCTAACACATTACGCAAACGATAAGAGAGCGATCTTTTTTTGTTAAGAATCAGGAGGACTGATACTCTGTAGAGCTATTTTGAAAAGAAATACTGTTGTGAAGCACAAGGAGATGCTAAAGTTATCAAAGTTTTAGTCGTTTTTTAAATCTGCCATAATTATAAAACATTTTCTCTTTAGTTCCTTATTAACTACGTTTTTTACGTTGTATTTCAATTAATTTCAATTATCCTGAAAGCAGTGGTCTTAATTTCAGTTATTGCCATATAAATTAGAGCACAGAGAGCTACGGTGAGATACAAAGGAGTACGAGGAGATACAACGAGATACGTGGAAGTACAAAGAAGTACGAGGAGATATGAGGTGTTGCGAAGATATACAAAGAAAAACAGGAGGTATCATTTGCGCTCGAATAGCATCTGAAAGGGACTCCTCGACCTGGATATATTTTTCTAGTAGATTTTCGTTTCTAGTGGTGGTGTCGAGGAAATCTGAATCTAAATTAACACTGTCAACAATATCTGACTTTCTGGCACAAGGAACGGGACAGTTAGGTTAGGTTAGGTTAGGTTTGCTTTTTCTCTTTTGAATGCTTGAGGAGAGAGTGTTGAGTGAAGACAGTTGAAGAATATGCACTTAAAATTCAAATACAAAATGAAGTTTAGTTTCTCGGACAAACCTCCTGGACTCTTGAATGTAAGGAAGTGTTTCGTAAATTAAAACCATTAGTGCATTCTACTTCGATCTTGGCATATCCCATTGAAAATGGATGAGTTGTTATAGATACGGTATAGAGATAGAATAGGTAGTAGTAGTAGAAACGGGGGGACCACAAAAGGTACGGTGAGTAAGCCTCAAGGCCCTTTTCGACGTTTTTTCTCAAACCCTTCCTACCTTACCATCCCTGACCCAGACGTCCCGTCTCCCTGACGAAGGCTCTTGAAGGAAGACAGTTCCCTGCAGGAGAGTGTGGAGGCCCCAAGAAAGGGCCTCCTGATAGACGACCAGCGATGGCAGACTCCTATAGGTGGTATGATATTTCTACGCCGTTCCACATTGTGAACAAGCAGGGCTATCACCATTTCCTAGTAGATACTAGGTCACAGTGGCTATAATCTGTTTAGGCCCTAGGTCACTAGTCTGTTTAGGCCACAGTGGCTTGTCAGAACCGCAACCAGGGTTTTTCCTTGACATCAACCATTTGGATGTTGTCTTGGCGTGGCTGGGGATTCCAAACAATTCCCTGGCTTGTCTGCATCCTTCCGCCTTTCTCCACGTCTCTGTGGTACCTTCGAACGCCCAGTCACTTAGTTCGACAGTTACTGGACTCTTAGAGGACCCGAGTTGGGCCAATACCACTGCCACTTTGTTCAGGGCATCCCAGCATTTCTGAGTTAGTCTGTTGCCCATCTTGGCACTACAAAGTGCCTTTAGGACAATTTGACTGTCGGAGTAGACATCGATCACTCCCTCTAGTCCTTCTGTAACTTCCTTGCTTGTGCCAACCACTAGGATTGCAAACAATTCCGCCTGAAAGATGGTCGTCCACCTACCCAGCAAAAAAATATGTCCCCTTGTTAGTGTCTTGTCCCGTATTGGGCCATGACATTGTTCTTCTGCCTTCTCCTCTCCGGCCTTCTATCTTTCCTTCGATTATTAGTCTTCTTCTTCTGGTGCCATATCAAGTCCTTCTGATGTTGGCAATCACAATGGCGAGGTGTCTCTCTGTCTTATTAGTCTTAAAAAGTTGTATTTGTCGTTTCTCATCATGTGGCCCTTCTCTCTGTCAGAGCAGATTAGTACAAAAACCCATAAGTTTTTTTACGCTGATCATCTGTGAAACAAAATTTAAATTTCTATAGTGGTACAACTGTGTCTTCTTCTATGTCTCATAATTTCAGTAATCACTCATTTGGTTTCCTGTATAACTAATATTTAAAGCAATCCATATGAAACGTAAAAGGCCTGCAGATCTAAATCTTTTCTTACAAGACCTATTTCGGCATCTCATCTGAGCCTTATAAAGACAAAATGATACCCTATTAACATCAAGAATGATTAGGTTCCATGAATCAATTTGTATAAGGTATAAGCGAGTGTATGAAAGTAATTTTCTCTCAACGTTATGATAATATTCTACAAGCAAATTGTATGCCTGTATTTTTTTGCGCAATAAATAAGAGACAGTAGTATTACACACAATTAAAGCAAGGTATCGTGTATTAAACATGACTTTTATAGGACATATTTTATGTACACAATACCTACATTAACTTAAACTTTATAGTTGCCGTTAATTTTTATTGTGTATGGGATGAAAACCGAGAGTCAAATATTTTTTAATTGTTTTTTGATGGGAAATATCATATTGGCTGCTATACTGGAATATTATTTAAATATTGCTATGGTAAAGTTAATTAAACATTCTTAAGGGAATATTTATGCTATAACATGTGTCCCAAAGAGCTCACTTCACAGAGCTCCACATTCATGTATTATTAAGTGGAGAGGCGTTTCATCCTCTCTACCGCAGATCCTCCATTACGGATTTGGTTCTTCTTACTTGATGCAGGGGTTTCTTGAGTTGATGGTGTCCTGTGATTAGGCCCACCATTCTCTTCAGTTGCGCCCTAAGAGTTATCTTGCTGTTTCTCTGGTTATACCTCCCATATTCGGGTTTGCCTCATGCCAAAGAGAGAGTTTCAAGTCATGTTATACCCTGAAAAGACAACACGTGGGTCATGGCTCTATAAGTTTGGCTTCCTACACACTCTCTAACACATACTTCTTTTGGTGTTCTTCAGTCCAACAGACTATTTGTGGTAAGCTGTGGCATTATCTTATTCCGATAAGAGTTTGTAATCATATCTTGCGCGCAGTGAGTTATTGCTGTTATGTCTGGAATACGATCACCATACTGTCTACGTTTATAACAATGTTTCTTCCATCTCCCTTTATATTACAACCTGCATCTGTATTTTTGGTTCTCATGGACCCATCTTGATAGGTACTAAATGGTTCTTTTCTCACCATGTAAACACTCTTGTACTTTTATGACTAAGTATCGGCGGCATATTGAGCAACATATCCACGCCTGCGATAGACGTATCCTAATTGCAAGGCAGGCCTTCTGTACCTTGTCTAGTTTTACTTAGGGACTGTATGCCACCAAAGAAGATGATCGTAGGTAACAACGAGAACTATTGTTTTGATGTCAATTCAGTGAACCATTGTAGGTATCATTCTTCAACATTTACCCATCATATTCTTGATTTTGCAATTGTTTTTTCCACATTGTAAAACCAATAGATTAATATGGGCTTCAGTACGACTGGCTGCAGCCTTTTGGTGGTGGATAACCACCACGGATAACTGCAGTCAAACAACTATACGACCATTCTACATCTAAGATCAAATTGAAAAACAAAATTTCCAGTTACGAAGGGCTTAAGGCAGGGCTGTTGTCTCTCTCCAACACTATTTAAAATCTATCTGAACAAAGCTTTGAGGCGATGGAGAAGATCATATAGTGGGATGGGCATACAAATAAGTGACGACAGAACCTTATACACCCTGCACTTTGCAGATGATCAGGTTGTTATCGCACAAGACATAGAGTATATGACAAGAAAGCCATTAAAAGAGTACGAAGAATGGGGGCTGTCGGTAAACCGTTCCAAAACGAAATATCTATGTATTGGAGACGACAGAGATGATCTTCACCCACAAGAAAACGAAATGATAAGCTGCTGTACTGAATATACCTACCTGAGGGCAAAAATTGATAACGGAGGTCGTACAGAGAAAGAAATAGAGGATCGAATTATAAAAGGGAAAAGGTGATAGGCTGCCTTAACTCGATCCTGTGGTCCAAATGTATCTCTCGAGAAGCACCTCTTATACCACTCAATATTCAAAAGTATAGTGCTGTACGGATGTGAAACCTGGCCATTAACAACAAATTTAGAGCGCCGGCTGCTATCTTTAGAAATGGACTTTTGGCGTAAATCAGCAGGAAGGTCGAGATTGGAAAAAATAACGAATGACAAAATTAGGTAAATTAAGAAGGTAGAAACAACTATAGTAGAAGAGATCCAACGTAGACAACTAATATGGTATGGACATGTGGAGAGGATGGAAGATACTGGAATATCTAAGCAGATCCTCAAATGGACGCCGACAGAAAAGAGGAAGACCCAGGACGACGTATTTGAGGTTACATTTTGGTAACATAGTTAAGTTATTTCAGTTTTGGTCTTAAAAATGGATTTAATGCCTCCAATGGAATTTTAACTTGTAGCAAAATGTAGCGGAATCTATAAGTTAAACCATAATTACCAAATTGCTCGCCAAATTGTGTATTGATACTTTTAGGTTATTAATATTAAAAAATATTTTGTTATTCTAATCTGCTTTCTCCTTTATTACAGTTATAGGTAATTTTTCACAATTATTTTTTTATTTTGGTAAAATTGGGGTTTTCTCTATTACAGTCATTATCATATACTACAACTACTTGGTTGTAATATTATATTATTTTCTGCTCGGAAGTAAGATAACTAGAAAAGTTGGCCTTTAGGTATTAAAATTACAGAGATTTTCATTTGCATAATCGTTTATTTCCTTACAAATTCAGTGAACTGAAACTTGAAAGTGCGGCCTTTTACAATCTCTACGCTCATTCTCACGTCGTTTTCGCGTTACTAACCCAAAAGGTGTCATCCTAAGTAAAAGGATTGACCTACGACTCCTTTTGTTATTATCTAATCGTTCTATTTGTTACAGATGGTCCAACGTTGAAAGACGTAAAGTGTAACGGATTTAGAGGGTCAGAGATTACGTTATATGGCGAGTTTTCATCAATTCCACCAGAGAATTTGGATAAACAACCAAGAACCAAAGTGAAAACCAACGGCCATTTCACAAACTTTATGAAAGTAAGTGCGATCCATTCAAATTGTTTATTTTGCATCCAAAACAATGAATCGATACCGTTCTGTACTACTTGTTCAATGAAAGAGATTTATCAATTTCTTGCGTAAAATGTTTTTGAAACCGCCTAGGAAGTATGTTTGGTTTTAAACAATGCCGCACTAAATTTAATAGTTGGCCTCATTTCTTGAATAATGTTTGTCAAAATATTTTATGTCTATTCCCACGAGAAAAAATACATCTGTTTTATTCATTTTGCACAGCCGGAAAAAGTTGGTTGTTTGGTTCGTTTGTTTAGACAAAATGAAGTTTTTTACTAGATTACTGAGGTTATGTGCTTGTGCACATCACGAAATAATAAGTGTTTCTCAGTTATTACACTTTGAAATAATATATACAAGTATTATGAAGCATTATCTGTATATTTCTTAGAGATTTGAGATGTTTCCACTGGCATGTCCACGGAAGTTGAAATAGATTATACTTACAATTGGTAGACAGTGATGAGTGCAGCTTTCTGGAGAGTTTGGCACTCGCGATCTATTATAATTTAGGAAATGGTTTACTATTCAATTAATTTACGAACCCGGTGAGTGTTTGCAGACGACTACATCATGGTGTTATGAGGCGGAGTCTCCGACCGTCTCTCTTACCAACGCATGTCGAGCTTAATTTAGCGAGCTCACATTTTTTGTTTGTTTTTAATTTGAAATTTAACTTTCATTTTAAAGTCTTGCGTTAATAGTTTATGAGTCTTGTTTGTCTTCTTCCAATTTTTACTAAACTTGCCATTTTTACTTTATTCACAAAATCAAGTTAGGTTAAATCGGGATAACAACCAGGCCAATACACTTCAACAGTTTTACTTAATTAGCTATAGGTATTTAAATTGTAAAATGTGGTCGACCTCCATTGCGTTAAAGGTTTAAATACTTTTACATTGTGGGACAAAAATTTAACCAAAATCAAAAGATCGAAGGATGCTAGTCTTGAAACAGCAACAGTTTAGGTATTAATAACAAATCATCTAATTATAACAAATACAGGCTGGACTATCAGTTAATTTAACTATACTTAGTATTCGTCAAGACCTCCAAGATCTCTTGACTTGACATGTTCAGATTAATATTTGTGGATAACCATTACTATTAATGCAACATTCTGAAATTATGAAATACATAGGTGACATCATGGAACAGCTTTTATAATGGCAAAAATACTGAATTCATATTTACAGAGTTAAGTAGATTTGAGTGGCAAAAAGCCAACACAAACCAAAAACACCTGAATGTAAAGTGAATGATGTGGAAACGCATTACAGGAAGCTATTTAGCATAGAAAAACAGAAAGGTTCCGGATGAAATATTACATATGATGCATATCGTGTATGTTTCTAGAATTATTTATATTTTAATTTAGCTAATCGCAGTTTTTTATCACTTTTTCCATATTGTATTTGTTAAACTTTAGAAGAGAAGAACTGGATTTATTGCATCACCCTGACACTGAAAACACTATATTTCAGAGTATTATATGTGTTCAGACATTAATCTATGTTAAATATTAAATTTCTGGTACAGATAAGTATGTAATCTAAACTAATGATAATATGACAATATTATAATCAAGTGTGTTTGTTAGTAATAGTTGGCAAGCGAAAAACATATATGTAGTGGGATCAATCCGGTAATAACTTAGGATGTATTAGCTCATTTAGAAGGTATGTATACAACCCACACATGGCATGTGTCAAAACGGATGTAATATCATTCAAAAGTAGGTAACGTGACCCCTTGATCAGGAAGTCTGATTAAAATCTTGTGACCAACTGTCAAGTTTTATCTTTGTCTAGAGTATTGATTTCAGTCACTCTTAATCATCAAAACAGCACCAATAATTATTCTATTTTTTTTCTGTTAAATCTGTTTACAACTTCTTTTTCTTATTGTTCTTCTTCCATCTTCTTCTTCCTTTCTTCGAAAATGCTTTAGTCTATGTTTGTTCTTATGCTCTTCTTAAAGCTTGTATCCTTTTTCCACCAAGTTGTCCTTAAATCACCTTTGTACATCTGTTGCTTATTCTTCTTAATTTTTCTCATAATTTCCTTGTTGCTTCAGGGACTCCTTTTCATTTTGTGCATTTATTTTTATACTTGTCTCCATTTGTACAACTTCTCTCTACTGGTTATAAACTTTTTTCTTTACTTGTGTTTTGGTCACTTTTATTTATTTTTTTATTGCATTTTTTTTGTTTTTCTTCTCGCGTGTGGTATATTGCACTTTTGACTGCAGAAAAGTAACTTAAGTTCTCGCTTGTTAAGTAAATAGCTATTTCTTTCAATATTTTACTTAAAATTTTTTACGTTTCTTACATAAACCCAAATTTAAATGAGCATTACACAGGCAGGTACTAAGCATATTCTAATGGAACGAACACCTGTCAAATCTGAGATCCGAAGTCCGCTGGCTTTTCAACAAGGCAAAGCGGGTCGGAGACTGGCAGGGATACACCGAAAGGCTGACAAACTACAATAAAGAAATAAGGAAAGCGAAGAGAAACAGCTTCAGGAGCTTTTGTGAGACAATCACCTCAGTCCCTGCAGCAGCCAGACGAGAGCAGAGAGCCAGAGAGCAGGGTCCCATGTCACTCAGAAGAACAGATGGGAGCTCTCCTCTTACTGGAAACGCACTTTCCAGGCAGTACCCCATACGTTCCCGATAGATTACTAGTAGAACTAGGCAGAGCGAAGCAAAAAAACTGGAAAGTAGCAAAAAATATATGCACTCCTCATAGGCTGAAGTGGACAATCGACTCCTTCCAACCATTCAAGTCCTCTGGAATTGACGGCATATTTCAAGCCCTTTTACAAAAAGGGCAAACGGAACTACTGTCGTTTATTATCAAAGCAGCCAGATTTACACCGGAGAGCACGCTTACAGAGCGGGAAGATCAACAGAAACCGCTCTTTTCGTGTTGACCGAAAACATCCAAGAATCACTCGAGCACAAAGCAATGGCTATATGCGCCTTCTTAGACATAGAGGAACCATTCGACAACACCACTCACGAGGCAATCAAAAGGGCCCTGACAAACAAGGGAATAGACGGAACCACATCCAGGTGGATGTGCCAAATGCTGGCTACAAGAACCGCTGAACAAGCGTGGACGGGAACAACTTTCATATCAGCACAAATCGAGGATGTCCACAAGGAGGGGTCCTGTCACACTTAATGTGGGGTCTGGCAGTAGACGAACTTCTTGGAATTCTTAACGGGAACGGAGTAACTTGTCTTGGCTATGCTGACGACATAGTCATTATGGCCAAAGGAAAATTTGAAGAAACTTTCTGTGATCTCGTAGAAAGGGAGCTAACCAGCAGAAGATGGTATTTATCAGTGGGATTGAGAATCAACTCATCAAAAACCACAGTGGTACCTTTCACCAGGAGAACAAGACTTCAGCACTGGAGAAATATCCGCCTCAACGACGAAAACTTAGAATGGCGGCAAGAGATTAAGTATCTAGCACTTACCCTGGTCTCAAAACTTATCTGGAACCGCCACGTAGAAAAGATTGCCAGCAAGACAAAGTCATTACTGATGGTGTGCAGGAACGTTACGGGAAAGACGTGTTGTTGTAACTCATCAATACTGCGATGGATATATACCATGATAGTGAGACCTATGATCACATACGGCGCAGTAGTGTGGCACAGAAAAACCGAAAAGTGGAGTGCCTAGGGAAGCTCAATGATTTAGGAAGGAACAACAAGGTAACCCTCCTCTGGGTTCTGGGGCACGTCGAAGTAGAGGGTAACGAACAAGCAGATACGCTGGCACGAAAAGGAGCATCAGCGCCACTCATCGGGCCAGAACCATTCTGCGGCCTTGGAAAAGCATATGTCCAGGAAGTACTTAATAAAGCTGAAGAAGAACTGAGAGCAACGCACTGGCAAAGACTTCCAGGACTGAGGCAGGCCAAAGATCTCCTCGGCAATTTTAACCGAGCAAGATCGAAGACACTGATTAACCTCAGCAAAATGAGTCTCAAGGCATTAACAGGATTTCTAACAGGTCATTGTCGACTCAGAGAACACCTAAGGAAGCTAAGCCTAGAAGAGGACAGTACCTGCAGGTTCTGCGGAGAAGAACCAAAAACACCCCACCACATCTTGCTGAAGTGTTATGCTGTACGCTACAGAAGATTAAACACACTGGGATTATACCAGGTGGCTGTGGAAGAAATACTTCGAACAGACCCAGTCAAGATCCTGAAATTCCTAAAGGAACTAAATCTTGAGGAGCTGTTATGAACAAGGAAACCTGGAGATAGCAGAAGAAGATTGGGTACAATAGATCTAATCAGGTCGCAGTACATCTGTTACCATCCACACCTATCATTAGAATATATTACATTACAAGCATATTCTAAAAGTCATATCATTGACATTATTTTACATTATTTGCTATGGAATGGTAATAAAAACACACCTCACATCTGATATATAATATCATTCTCACACAAGTATAATAAAATGTAAGTAAAGTAATTCTAAAAGAAGAAACTATAGGTCATTTTGTTCTTGTCTTTTTTAACCTAACCTAACCTAAAAGATAGGAATCATCGAGTTACTTATTTACATACAAATTATTATCACTTTTCGTTTTTCTTTGTACTCAGTACTCAATGATCAAAAAATGGATTTTTTGAATTTGTGAAAATAAGAAGGAAACTCATTTTGCCTTCATATATGACACAAAATAAACTTATTCATCCCAAATAGAGTAAACAATAATTTCAAATATCTTAGACGCCAAAGAATTCCTAAGACCAACAACAACCACATTTACAACACACAACATGTCGACTTGACGTCCATAAAATAGTAATTTGAATGCTAACCGCAACCGTATTAAGTCACGGGATTGCACAATTTATGCACTTTTTAAATGCCTGTTGTTCTATGATCGTGCTGTAATAGAATTAGATAAGGGTTATGACTTTGTAATTGTTTAAAAGTCACTGAACATAGCCAATGTCTAGCAAGAGAACTTCAGAACATGGATGTTTTTCACGCGTGGTACTATACAGGATTTACAAATTTTAAACGAAAAACATAAAATTACATTATCATAGTGACATTTTTTTTAAATAGCTGATGCATAATTTACATTTCACTGAAGTATAGGTGTGCTATCTATAAATCTCTATCCAGAAGTTACAAAGAATGATGGAAGAACTAGATTGAGAATCGACAAAGGTAAAAACGAAAATGAACAGCTAAAAGAATACATATACTTGGGACAAATAATCAAACCAAATAAGGAAAACCATGAAATAAAAAGAAGAATAAGGTGGGCGTGGGCATTATTTGGAAAACTCTCTTACATATTAAAGTAGTAGTTCTAATATATATTGGATCTCAAACCTGGACCTTCACGAAGGTAAACATAGAAAGAGAAGCTAAGACAGGAAGGTTCATTGACAGGCAAATGCTGAACATAAGGCTGACAGAGAGAAACGAGTGGATACAAAAGTTAGAGATGCCTCATCAGAAGTGGAAAAACTAAAATGGAACATACAATAAGACAAAATGACATCTGATGGAATAAAATTTTGCTACAGTGGAGACCGTGGAGTAATAAACGTGAAAAGGGATGACCACAAACGCCATGGTAGGATGACTTGAAAAAGCACGCTGGAGTAAAATGGACAAAAACCGCCAACGATAGAAAGGCATGGAGCAAAGAAGAGGAGGCCTATATCCAAAGATGTTTAGGAGTGACTAGATAGATAGAAGTAAGCCAGAAGATGTCCAGGTGTAATCCAGCTAATTAGCTTCCATTGCTGCTTCCATTCATATTCGAAGTAAAGAAAAGTGAAACTGGATTAAATTTGATCTATATACTACACTACACAGTGTTCACTGTCTGATTAAATTTGAGAACTTTGCCTCTTCATCATTTATGGCCACTTTTGGTGACCTAGTAATGGAGAATTAGTAGTTTCATTTCCTGGACTATTGCTATTATTACTTGAGTCCTTCCAATTCCTTCATCTGATCATCTTTGCAAATTGATGAACTGATCATCTTGCTACAAAAAATCATCATCCAACCCTTCTTCTTCTTGAAATAGGCTTTCAGCCTGTTTTTCCAGCTTTAAGTCTGGTCTGCCTGTCGGTCTTCTAGAGTGTGGTCTTCAGTCTCTCGCAATTTTACCAATTCTATTGTCTTCCATTCTGTTGATATGTTGATTCCTGAATGTCCTGTATGTTGCAGATTCGTCTTATTTCTTGGTTGGGTATTCTGCCACGTAGCGTGTGTCCCGTGATACTTCGGAACGTTCTCATCTCTGCCGTTCGGGTTATGCTCTTGGTTCTGCTGGTGTCTGCCATGGTCTCTGCGGCATATGTGATTATTAGCCTTACGCATGATTTATACATTCTGGTCTTTGCTTCTATTTTTAGGAACTGGTTTTTCCATATAATGTCTCTCAAACATCCGGCTATTCTAGAGGCCTTATCTATTTGATTGTTTACCTCAGATTTCCTGTCTTGTTGGGAGGTTATTTCTACCCCTAAGTATCTGAAGGACATCACCTGTTCCACTATTTGGTCGTTAACAGCTAATTTGCATCTTCTAGGTTCTTTTGCTACAACAAGTGATTTTGTCTTGTGTATCGCAATCGACATATTGTGTAGCGTTTCGCTGTCAGGTAGAGTTGATAAAGTAGTCTCTGCATCTCATCTTCTGATATAATTACTGCGTCATCCGCATAGCACAGTATTGTTATTTCTCCTTTGTTAGTTCTTTTATTATTTCATTCATGATTCGGTTAAAGAGTACCGGGCTTAGAGAGTCTGTCTGTCTTATTCCTGTTGATATAGGCACTTCTTGGTCCAGGCTGTTGTTCACAAGTATTCTGGTCGTTGTATTGGTGTTCAAGTTATCAACAGTACTAACTATTTCTTCCGGAATGCTGCCCCGTCTCAATATGGTTGTGATGTCACTCAAGTATTTAGTGGCATGCCATAACCAAAAATCAATATCAATTAACCTTGTTCAGTCACACTCCTTACGACTTTATTATCAGACCATAACTCGATATTGCTGAAGAAAGAAATTTTTAGGAAGCAATAAAGGGTGTTGTTGGAGATCAAACCTGTGAATTTAACTGTCTATAAAAACGGCAACCTTGTCTTAACTGATAATTATAATTTTATTAGTTGGATACGTAATGCGCCGCGTTTTTCTTTCGTCACTTGCTGCGGCAGGAGTTTGTTGCTTTTTTTTTTGGAGATAAGGTTATTAATTTTGGAAGTAAATTATTGCATGTCCAGTAAATGGGTTAATTGAAAGACGTGTTGCAATTTGGACGCTAATTGATTCTTGTTTATTAACAATATAAAAACGATAATTATTCGTGTTTTGGAGATTGTGTGGTTAGGTAGGTACTTGCGTCGGTAAAAGTTGTCAGCGCTTAAGGAAACATCTGCAAAAAATATAACGTTAAAATACCTGCTAAGAAATTTACAGTTTCTGTAAGACGTAAATATTTTGATTTAGAAGAATTTTCAGTTTGGCAACACTGTTGAAATAAAAATTTGTTTGTTTTTACGTAAATGATTGATTTGGAAATATGTATTGCAAATTGCAAGTTGACAACACAGTACAAAAGGAGTTTTGTTAATTTTTACAAAAATGGTTGGTTTGACAACATTGCAAAACACTCGTACAAAATGAGAAGACTTGTCTGTCACTTAAAAATGTGATTTTTTTCCTTCTACGAAAATAGTCAAATTGGCAACATTGCAACAATTACAATTACAAAAACTTTGTGCTAATCATGAGAAATTGTCAATTTGGCGGCACTCTAGAAAATGTGGATTTTGGTGATTTTTACAAAAATGCTCAATTTGACAACATTGCAATAAATTTGTACGGTATTAGAAAAATTGTCAGGTTGGCAAAAGTGTTGAAATGTGATTTTGTTTGTTTTTTTCCGAAAATGATTGATTTGGCAACATTGCAAAAATTTCGCACAAAATTAAAGGAAATGTAATTTTGACAAAACTGTAGAAATGGGATTCGTTTTTACAAAAAATGGTCAATTTGGCAAAACTGTTGAAATGCGATTTTCTTCCTTTTCATATGGAAATAGTAAATTTGGCCTCATTGCAATAATTTCGTACTAAAATAGAGGATATTCAATTTGACAACACAGTAGAAGTGGGATTTTGTCCGTTTTTATGCAAATGGATCATTTGGCAACACTGTAGAATAGTGAATATTGGTCGTTTCTATAAAAATGGTCAATAACATGGCAAAAAATGTTTAAATGTGATTTTCTTCCTTTTCATATGGAAATAGTAAGTTTGGCCACATTGCAGTAATTTCGTACTAAAATAGAGGATTTTTCAATTTGACAACACAGTAGAAGTGGGATTCTGTTTGTTTTTATAAAAATTTACTATTTGGCAACACTGTGGAATTGTGAATATGGTTCGTTTAGACAAAAATTGTCGATAACATTGCAAAAAATTTGTACAAAATTGGAAGAATTGTCAATCGCTGTAAAAATGGAAATTTATTTCGTTGTAACTAAAATAGTCTAATTGCCAACATGGCAAAAATGATGTACCAATCAAAATAATTATCAGTTTGGCAACACTGTTGAAATGTGATTTTGTTTGTTTTTTTCCGAAAATGATTGATTTGGCAACATTGCAAAAGTTTCGCACAAAATTAAAGGAAATGTAATTTTGACAAAACTGTAGAAATATGTATCGTTTTTATGAAAATGGTCAATTTGGCAACATTGCAATAATTTCGTACTAAAATAGAAGATTTTTCAATTTGACAACACAGTAGAAATGGGATTTGATTCGTTTTTATTCGAATGGACCATTTGGCAACACTGTAGAATAATTGTGAATATTGTTCGTTTCTAGAAAAATGATTGATTTGGTAACAATGCAAAAATTTCGTACAAAATTAGAAGAATTGTAATTTTGACCAAACTGTAGAAATGGGATTCGTTTTTAAAAAAATGATCAATTTGGGAACACTGTTGAAATGCGATTTTCTTCTTTTTCATATGGAAATAGTAAGTTTGGCCACATTGCAGTAATTTCGTACTAAAATAGAGGATTTTCAATTTGACAACACAGTAGAAGTGGGATTTTGTTCGTTTTTATGCAAATGGACCATTTGGCAACACTGTAGAATTGTGAATATTGTTCGTTTCTAGAAAAATGGTCGATTTGATAACATTGCAAACAATGTGGACAAAATTGGAAGAATTGTCAATCGCTGTAAAAATGGAAATTTATTTCGTTGTAACGAGAATAGTCAAATTGGCAACATTGCAAACATTTTGTACTAATCGAAAATAATTATCAGTATGGCAACACTGTTGAAATGTGATTTTGTTTGTTTTTTTCCAAAAATGATTGATTTAGCAACAATGCAAAAATTTCGTCCAAAAATTTGACAAAACCCTTAGAAATGGGATTCGTTTTTACGAAAATAATCAATTTGGAAACACTGTTGAAATGTGATTTTCTTTCTTTTAATATGGAAATAGTAAGTTTGGCCACATTGCAGTAATTTCGTACTAAAATAGAGGATTTTTCAATTTGAGAACACAGTAGAAGTGGGATTTTGTTCGGGATTTTATGCAAATTGACTATTTGGCAACACTGTGGAATTGTGAATATGGTTCGTTTCGATGACATTGCAAAAAATTTGTACAAAATTGGAAGAATTGTCAATCGCTGTAAAAATGAGATTTTATTTCGTTGTAACTAAAACAGTCTAACTGGCAACATAGCAAAAATTATGTACTAATCAAAATAATTATCAGTTTGGCAACACTGTTGAAATGTGATTTTGTTTGTTTTTTCCCAAAATGATTGATTTGGCAACATTGCAAAAATTTCGCACAAAATTAAAGGAAATGTAATTTTGACCAAACTGTAGAAATGGGATTCGTTTTTTCCGAAAATGGTCAATTTGGCAACATCGCAATAATTTTGTACTGCCTTAGAAGAATTGTCAGTTTGGCAACACTGTTTAAATGTGATTTTCTTCCTTTTCATATGGAAATAGTAAGTTTGGCCACATTGCTGTAATTTCGTACTAAAATAGAGGATTTTTCAATTTGTCAACAGTAGAAATGGGATTTTGTTCGTTTTTATGCAAATGGACCATTTGGCAACACTGTAGAATAATGAGTATTGGTCGTTTCTATGAAAATGGTTGATAACATGGCAAAAAATGTGTACAAAATTGGAAGAATTGTCAATCGCTGTAAAAATGAGATTTTATTTCGTTGTAAATAAAACAGTCTAACTGGCAACATTGCAAAAATTATGTACTAATCAAAATAATTATCAGTTTGGCAACACTGTTGAAATGTGATTTTGTTCGTTTTTTTTCGAAAATTATTGATTTGGCAACATTGCAAAAATTTCGCACAAAATTAAAGGAGATGTAATTTTGACAAAACTGTAGAAATGGGATTCGTTTTCACGAAAATGATCAATTTGGCAACACTGTTGAAATGCGATTTTCTTCTTTTTCATATGGAAATAGTAAGTTTGGCCACATTGCAGTAATTTCGTACTAAAATAGAGGATTTTCAATTTGACAACACAGTAGAAGTGGGATTTTGTTCGTTTTTATGCAAATGGACCATTTGGCAACACTGTAGAATTGTGAATATTGTTCGTTTCTAGAAAAATGGTCGATTTGATAACATTGCAAACAATGTGGACAAAATTGGAAGAATTGTCAATCGCTGTAAAAATGGAAATTTATTTCGTTGTAACGAAAATAGTCAAATTGGCAACATTGCAAACATTTTGTACTAATCGAAAATAATTATCAGTATGGCAACACTGTTGAAATGTGATTTTGTTTGTTTTTTTTCCGAAAATGATTGATTTGGCAACAATGCAAAAATTTCGTCCAAAAATTTGATAAAACCCTTAGAAATGGGATTCGTTTTTACGAAAATAATCAATTTGGCAACACTGTTGAAATGTGATTTTCTTTCTTTCATATGGAAATAGTAAGTTTGGCCTCATTGCAATAATTTCGTACTAAAATAGAGGATTTTCAATTTGACAACACAGTAGAAGTGGGATTTTGTTTGTTTTTATAAAAATTGACCGTTTGGCAACACTGTAGAATTGTGAATATGGTTCGTTTAGACAAATATTGACGATAACATTGCAAAAAATTTGTACAAAATTGGAAGAATTGTCAATCGCTGTAAAAATGGGAATTTATTTCATTGTAACTAAAACAGTCTAACTGGCAACATTGCAAAAATTTTGTACTAATCAAAAATAATTATCAGTTTGGCAACACTGTTGAAATGTGATTTTGTTCGTTTTTTTCCGAAAATAATTGATTTGGCAACATTGCAAAAATTTCGTACAAAATTAAAGGAAATCTAATTTTGACCAAACTGTAGAAATGGGATTCGTTTTTCCGAAAATGGTCAATTTGGCTACATTTCAATAATTTTGTACGGCCTTAGAAGAATTGTCAGTTTGGCAACACTGTTTAAATGTGATTTTCTTTTTTTTCATATGGAAATAGTAAGTTTGGCCACATTGCAATAATTTCGTACTGAAATAGAGGATTTTTTCAATTTGACAACACAGTAGAAGTGGGATTTTGTTTGTTTTTATAAAAATTTACTATTTGGCAACACTGTGGAATTGTGAATATGGTTCGTTTAGACAAAAATTGTCGATAACATTGCAAAAAATTTGTACAAAATTGGAAGAATTGTCAATCGCTGTAAAAATGGAAATTTATTTCGTTGTAACTAAAATAGTCTAATTGCCAACATGGCAAAAATGATGTACCAATCAAAATAATTATCAGTTTGGCAACACTGTTGAAATGTGATTTTGTTTGTTTTTTTCCGAAAATGATTGATTTGGCAACATTGCAAAAGTTTCGCACAAAATTAAAGGAAATGTAATTTTGACAAAACCGTAGAAATATGTTTCGTTTTTATGAAAATGGTCAATTTGGCAACATTGCAATAATTTCGTACTAAAATAGAAGATTTTTCAATTTGACAACACAGTAGAAATGGGATTTGATTCGTTTTTATTCGAATGGACCATTTGGCAACACTGTAGAATAATTGTGAATATTGTTCGTTTCTAGAAAAATGATTGATTTGGTAACAATGCAAAAATTTCGTACAAAGTTAGAAGAATTGTAATTTTGACCAAACTGTAGAAATGGGATTCGTTTTTAAAAAAATGATCAATTTGGCAACACTGTTGAAATGCGATTTTCTTCTTTTTCATATGGAAATAGTAAGTTTGGCCACATTGCAGTAATTTCGTACTAAAATAGAGGATTTTCAATTTGACAACACAGTAGAAGTGGGATTTTGTTCGTTTTTATGCAAATGGACCATTTGGCAACACTGTAGAATTGTGAGTATGGTTCGTTTCTATAAAATTGGTCGATTTGATAATATTGCAAAAAATGTGGACAAAATTTGAAAAATTGTCAATCGCTGTAAAAATGGGAATTTATTTCATTGTAACTAAAATAGTCTAATTGGCAACATTGCAAAAATTATGTACTAATCAAAATAATTATCAGTTTGGCAACACTGTTGAAATGTGATTTTGTTTGTTTTTTTCGAAAATGATTGGCAACATTGCAAAAATTTCGCACAAAATTAAAGGAAATGTAATTTTGACAAAACTGTAGAAATGATTTCGTTGTAACTAAAATAGTCTAATTGGCAACATTGCAAACTTTTGTGATGATTTTTATAATTAATAATTTGTTAAAAAAATTTCGTACAAAATTAGAAGAATTGTTGACCAAACTGTAGAAATGGGATTCGTTTTTACGAAAACGGTCAATTTGGCAACACTGTTGAAATGTGATTTTCTTCCTTTTCATATGGAAATAGGAAGTTTGGCTACATTGTAATAATTTCGTAATAAAATATAGACAAATTTGGCAAAATAGCAGAAGTGAGATTTTGTTGGTTTTAATGAAAATAGACCATTTGGCAACACTGTAGAATTGTGAACAGTGTTCGTTTTAACAAAAACGGTCGATTTGGCAACATTGCAAAAATTTGTACAAAATTGGAAAAACTGTCACTGTAAAAATGTGGAATACAAAGATTCTTACTAATCTAGAAGAATTGTCAGTTTGGCAACACTGTTGAAATGTGATTTTATTCGTTTTTACGGAAGTGGTCGATTTGGCAATATTGCAATAATACCGTACCAAGATTTTCAATTTGGCAATACAGTGGAAATGGTGCCCTGTTCGTTTTCACAAAAATGGTTGAATGGCAACATTGCAAAAAACTCGTACAAAATTGGAAAAATCATTAGTTACCGTGAAAATGTGATGTTCTTTTCGTGTTAAAAAATAGTCAAATTGGCAACATTTTAATAATTTTTTACTAATGAAGAAAAGAATTATCAGTTTGGCAATGCTGGGTGTTGTGGTGGTATGGTAAATCTGGCCACATTGCAGTAATTTCACATTAAAACCGAAACATGGTCAGTTTGGCAATACTGCAGATGTGGGGTTCTGTTGTTGGGGTAAAATTTGTACAAAATTGAAAGAATTTGTCTGTCACTGTAGTAATATGATTTTTTTTTCGTTCTACGAAAATAGTAAAATTGGCAACAATGTTTTTCTAATCAAAAATAATTTTCAGTTTGGCAATGCTGCAGAAATCTGAACATTTTTTTTTAATTTACAGTAAGTTATATTTTTATGATTTAAATGTACTTACATTGTTGAAAACTAAAATAAGTGCGGAAAAGAAACTTTACCGCAACCAAGTAGGAAATCAGTTAAAAGCTACAAAAAGTTCACTTAATTTATTATTTTTGTCCGAATGATACGGACAATAAATTCCTCCATTTGAATTAATAAAATCGTTTGGGGTTTCCAAAAAGCCAAAAATCTACAGAATTTTCAAAAATTTTCTTGAAGCTAGATCATAATCACGTTTAACCGACCAAATAACGATATAAAACTTAGATTAACTAACTTTGTAGGTTGGCAACACACTATTAAATCCAAATCACAAATTGATTAAATTAAAATGAAAAAAACTTCTATAGTGGTGGTCAGAGCAGTAAATTATCTTATCTGTTCCTCGATCTCCAAGACGAGTTGCCCATATAATTACCGTTAAAATTCCTATAAAGTATCAAGCGGCAGTACCATCTGCAATTCGCAAAAGATCTCAATTTCGATAGCGCTCAGTTTGGGTTAATCAATAGCCAATTTATTTTTATCTCCCTTAAGTGCAAGCAAAATAAAACGTTAATATTTTTGCAGAGTCGAAGGGACAGGTCACCGAATTCGAACGATTTATGTCATCCAGAGAATTTACCGAAAACAAGACCGAGCAACAATAGTCGAAATAGGACAGAGCACAACAACGTTATGACACAGAGTTGTCCCACGCCGCCTCAGTCGAGAAGAAAGTTCTTTTTGAGCCCGAAAGTTATAAGGAGTCCGTTTTTGGGGAGAAATTGGAGGCAACAGACCGATGGAGCAATGTCAGGTAATTTGTTTTCAAGTTTGGGAACTTTTAAAACAAATTAATTTGTTATGTAGTGTTTATTAAGGCAAAGCAGGATGGACAACTTGTATGAACTAGAAATGTTTGTACTGAGAAGCAAAATGGCTCAAATGGACAAACGATTTGTTATTGTTCTCTTCTCAGACCTGTTTGTTTCAAAATTGGTTAGGGTAGATGAAAAAATTGCAAAAATCCTGAAACTTTGGTTAGAGTAGATGAGAAAATCATAAAAATCTTAGAGTAAATGAGAGAATTTTGGAAAAGTTAGAGAAAAAAACGTTAAAAAAGAAAAAAATAGTTCAATAACTTAGTTTAGAGCCAATAGAAAAATATCGAATAGTCATAAAAATCGAGAAACTCATAAAAATCTGTTAATTAAATAAGAGTAGATGAGAAATTGTAAAAAATAATTCATTTTTAAAAATTGGTTTTTAAGTCAAACATTTTGGAATAATAGTCTTGACATTCTATTTATTAGGCTGAAAAGCACTTAAAACAGTCTAGATTTTTAAGAAATGCTCCAATTTTTACTACTGAGGTGTCTAGAAGTCAATTTAATTGTGACAGAGTTTGAAATGACATTTTTGAGCTTATGGAGAATATACAAATTGTTTTTTTAAGTCTGCTAATTCAAAAACTTGGTAAAGATAGTCTTGAATTGAATTTTCCAAACTGAAAGCAGTTTTAAAGCAATAAAAATAGTCCAGAGTTCGTAGGAAATGAAAAGCAAATCAAAAAAGTAAGTCTTCAAGTCAATTTTTATGAACCTAATGTCAATATCCTGTATTTCAGACTATTTTCACTATGAAAATTTGTCTTCAAATTATGAAAACTTACTTCAAATGCAAATTTTACCTTCTGATGTCACTTTTCATTGGTTTAGAGTCACTTTTTGGTGTCGGCGTCAATTTTCAAAGTTTAAATATGTCTACACTATCACTACTGACTACAAAGACAGTATTTAAGCTTCTCAAGTAAATTTTTTTTAGTTTCCAAGTCAATTTTGAGGACTAATGCCTTTCAGTTTGTCTGAAAACTATGAAAACTGGTTACAAAGACAATTTAGAAGATTCTTAAGTCAATTTTCAAGGTTTCTAAGTCAATTTTTATGACTAAAGTCTTTCATTTTGTTTGAAAAGTATGAAAACTGGTTACAAAGACAATTTTGAAGATTCTTAAGTCAATTTTCAAGGTTTCTAAGTCAATTTTTATGACTAAAGTCTTTCATTTTGTCTGAAAAGTATGAAAACTGGTTACAAATACAATTTAGAAAATTCTTATGTCAATTGTTAAGGTTTCTTAGTCAATTTTTATGACTAAAGTCTTTCATTTTGTCTGAAAACTATGAAAACTGGCTACAAAGACAATTTAGAAGATTCTTAAGTCAATTTTCAAGGTTTCTAAGTCAATTTTGATGACTTAAGTGTTTCATTTTATCTGAAAATTATGGAAAACTGGCTACAAACACAAGTTTTAAGCTTCCTAAGTCAATTATCACCGTTTTGAAGACATTTTTTGGTTGGTTTGGTTGGTTTTCGGTCTTTGAACGTAATAAATCATTTATCTCGTAAACAAATACTCTAGTTTTTTGCACCGATGATTGCAGAAGTCAATTAACAGTGAACAAGCTTGAAATGACATTTTAAGACTACGGACAGTGTACAAGCTAACCTTTAGACCTAATAAGTCAAAAATTTTGGAATAATAGTCTTGACACTTTATTTATTAGGCTGAAAACAGTCTTAAAGCACTTAAAACAGTCTACATTTTTATGAAATGCTCCAATTTTTACTACTGAGGTGTCTGGAAGTCAATTTAATAGTGACAAAGCTTGAAATGACATTTTTAAGCTTCTGGAGATGGTAAAAATTGTTTTTTAAGTCTGCTAATTCAAAAACTTGGTAATGATAGTCTTGAGTTGCATTTTCCAAACTGAAAGCAGTTTTTTAAGCAAAAAAAATAGTCCGGAGTTCGTAGAAAATGAAAAGCAAATCAAAAAAGTAAGTTTTAAAGTCAATTTTTATGAACCTAATGTCAATATCCTGTATTTAAGACTATTTTCAAGACTAAACTATTAAAATATGTCCTCAAATTATGAAAACTTACTTCAAATGCAAATTTTAAGCTTCTGATGTCACTTTTCATTGGTTTAAGTTACTTTTTGGTGTCGGCGTCAATTTTCAAAGTTTAAATATGTCTACACTATGACTACTGACTACAAAGGCAGTTTTGAAGCCTCTCAAGTAAATTTTCCTTAGTTTGCAAGTCAGTTTTCAGGACTAAAGCCTTTCAATTTGTCTGAAAACTATGAAAACTGGTTACAAAGACAATTTAGAAGATTCTTAAGTCAATTTTCAGTGTTTCTAAGTCAATTTTTATGACTAAAGTCTTTCATTTTGTCTGAAAATTATGAAAACTAACTACAAACACAAGTTTTAAGCTTCTTAAGTAAATTTTTCACCGTTTTCAAGACCATTTTTTGGTTGGTTGGGTTGGTTTTGGGTCTTTAAACGTAATAACTCATTTATCTCGTAAACAAATACTCCAATTTTTTGCACCGATGAGTGCAGACGTCAGTTAATAGTGAACAAGCTTGAAATTACATTTTAAGACTATGGACAGTGTACAAGCTAGCCTTTATGCCTGATAAGTCAAACATTTTGTGAAGATAGTCTTGACACTCTATTTTTTAGGCTGAAAACAGTCTTAAAGCACTTAAAACAGTCTAGATTTTTAAAAAATTCTCGATTTTTTATTACTGAGTAGTCAAGAAGTCAATTTAATTGTGACAGAGCTTGAAATGACATTTTTAAGCTTATAGAGTATGTAAAAATTGTTTTTTAAGTCTGCTAATTCAAAAACTTGGTAAAGATAGTCTTGAATTGAATTTTTCAAATTGAAATCAATTTTAAAGCAAAAAAAATAGTCCGGAGTTCGTAGAAAACTGAAAAGCAAATCAAAAAGCAAGTCTTCAAATCAATTTTTATGAACCTAATGTCAATATCCTGTATTTAAGACTATTTTGAAGACTAAACTATTAAAATTTGTCCTCAAATTATGAAAACTTACTTCAAATGCAAATTTTAAGCTTCTGATGTCACTTTTCATTGGTTTAGAGTCACTTTTTGATGTCGGCGTCAATTTTCAAAGTTTAAATATGTCTACACTATGACTACTGACTACAAAGGCAGTTTTTAAGCCGCCGAAGAAATTTTTTTAATTTCCAAGTCAATTTTCAGGACTAAAGCCTTTCAATTTGTCTGAAAACTATAAAAACTGGTTACAAAGACAATTTAGAAGATTCTCAAATCAATTTTCAAGGTTATTTTTATGACTAGTCTTTCATTTTGTCTGAAAATTATGAAAACTGGCTACAAACACAAGTTTAAGCTTCTCAAGTCAACTTTCACCGTTTTCAAGACATTTTTTTGGGTGGTTTTTTATTTTTGAATAATCGGAGAAACGTTTTTTTTTTTTTAATAATCTGTCTATTAATGCTTTAATCCCAATTATCTCTTGGACTTCATCAGTAGTACACTATATACAAAATTTCAATCGTCATGTTATCATATTTTTGTGTTAATTTTAATGATTTTTTGTTAACCCACATTGTTATTTAGCTTCGATGACGAATTCAATGACATCAGAGTCAAAGCATTGGCCCAGCGTTGTATTAGGAAAAATTCGATCCCTATGGAGTGCCGGTACCACCAGCGAGAGTGCTGGCTTAAATCAGCTTGTTTCATCAGGCAGGACATAATTTTTCATTTTTGTGAATGGTTTATTTTTTTTATTACTTTTCTAACCAGGAGTTTATTATGTTGATTTGCAGCACGACCTATTTTTTGTTTATTTTTTTTTTATTTTCAACTACTTTTGTTTTTAATGCTTATTATTATTAACAGAATGTCATGTGTTTCTTTTCTCAGTGTTGAAATAATTAGTTAATACCACCAAGTGGCCTACCAGCGTGATAATTTTGCCACATATCTTATTAGAATACCCTAGCTATAGTATAGAGAACAGTAGGCTACTTGGTAGGTATTAACACTAAACCTTAAACTTTAAATGGTTCAGGGATGTGCAAGTAAAAGTGTGTTATTTTTCAGATGACGACGCTTCAATCAAACCTGTTTCTGCCAAAAAACATTCCGACAATGACATGTACATGCGACTGGGACTTCTGTTAGGTGATGGTGCCAGAAGATCAAAAGGTGGGATTTAATGACAGCTTTGTCAACAATTTTTTTACAGAAAATACATGAGATCCTTAATCTTTTAAAGTAAATTTCACACTCTGTTGATCTGTTGTGTCATTAATTTGTCATCGAAACCTCCTCTATAGTAGTAAACCAACTATCCTCTCTACCAAAGAAGGTTAACTTAGGCGTTTCAGACTTTTCTCCTCAATACAGCTTTTTAGCTTTTTTGAACTGTATCATGCAAAATTATTTGCATACCCCTAAGCAAATAGAGCGTCCGGGAGCATCCGAACCAATGTTCTTTCTCTAGTTTCATAGTAATTGACAACCCTTTTGGGTTTTGGAAAACTTAAAAACATTACAAAATGGAGAGTAGCAGGGAATGCTCTTCCAAGTAGTAGTAATAATGCGGGGGGACTCTAAAAGGTCCGGCGAGTAGGTCTTAAGGCCCTTTTCGCCGTTTTCCCTCAAACCCGTCCCACCTTATCACCCTGTAGTAGTATTGTAGGGCCGCGTTCCTCTCTTCCTTGGAAGAGCTCTTCCAAACGGAGCTGATACTACATAATCTAAAATTGTAGTCTCATTGTGAATAACAGTCTAGTACAGTCTAACTTAATTTTCATATTTTAAATAAAAATGAACAGATACCTTAAACATAGAGAATGTTTCTAAATAAGCTTCAGAATAGAAAGCTGTAAATTCTTTATGAACAAAAGACCACTTTCATCCTGTTCCATTTTGCTCTCCATTGATGATTTTGCTCTCCATTGATATATGAATGTAAAGATTGTATAGCTTCTACCATTTTCTCTTCTAGTTCCATCGTTCAAACCTGAATCTTGCTCATCGTTGGCCAGTTACGAAACTTCCGCAATGATGTCAACAAATACGAGCCCAGTCTCAACTCTTACCGGTAGTTCCGAGGATCCGCATCGAGCTAATCCCAGTTCCGACAGCGTAGCTTCGCTTATGTCGATGTCCATGTCGGGACAGAGTAACTGCAGTTCAAGCCCTGTTAGCAGAAGACATAGTGTTACCAGTAAGCAATCTCCCTTGCCAAATAAATTACACAAAACATTATCAAACATTTTTTGCAGCAACTCAACCAGGCCAAATCGAGGATCTCAGCGTTTTCAAAAATAGAAGATCATGCGCCAGAAGGTCTGCTAGGGCTGGTATAGCCCTTAAAGGGGCAGTTGATCCTAAAACTGTTTTTGCACAGTACAGGGCGCCGCAGTTAACTTTGAAGCCACTATTCTTTGAAGTGCCTCTACAAGAGCCTGATCCGTTGTTTTTGGGGAGGCATTGGTTGTTTAAACAGATGGAGGAAATTATAAGTATGTTTCATTGCAGTGGCTCAAGTTCGGTTTTAAAATGGTTTTTGTTTCCAGATTCAACTAGCCCTGGAATACTTTTGTCAGGAAATCCAGGAACTGGTAAAACTGCTTAATACTCCAGCTGGTCGAGTACAGCTGTTTTGGACGGAGAAAAGAACCAGTTATCAGTCAATACATTCCCCAGAAAGATCGAGAAGCCCTCCTCAGTCTACGGTCTACGGACCTATCGATTTAGTGTCAGAGAAAGTAAAGCAATTAGCAAGCAGCATAGTGGCCTACCATTTTTGCCAAGCGGACAATAACAACACATGTTTGGTCCCTGACTTTATACACTCAATAGCTGCTCAACTATGTCAAGCCCCTCAACTAGCAGCATATAGAGAGTACTTAATTAACGAACCTACACTACAAAATGCCTTATCGCTGAAAGAATGCATTGCAAATCCTGATGTGGCATTTACTACCGGGATTCTGGAACCATTGGCCAGCCTTAGAAGAATTGGGAAAATTGAAAATATTAACTGCACAATACTGGTTGATGCATTATGTGACGCTGAATATCATCGACCTGACCACGGAGATACAATAACCACATTCTTGCTAAAGCTCATACCAAACTTTCCGTCTTGGTTAAAAGTTGTCGCTACTGTACGGACACATCTCCAGGAACTGACTAAGCAGTTTCCTTTCACTAGAATCACTTTAGATAATTTCCAATCCAGTGAAAACATACAGAAAGATATTCTGGGGTATATCAACTTTAGGTTGCAGAATAGTCCGTGCATTCAAAGCAATGTTACTTTAACTACCAATGGAAAGCTTGAGAGTGGCAGTGTATCACAGCACAAATTTTCTCAACATCTACTTGGTCTTTCTCAGGGATCATTTTTGTTTGCCAAGCTCACTTTAGATTTACTTGAGAGAGGTCAGTTAGTGGCGAAATCTTCCGGATACAAAGTGCTTCCAGTAACATTATCACAGATATATTTGTTACACTTCAATCTACGTTTCCCTACAATAAGGTCTTTTGAAAAAGTTGCCAATATTCTCAGTGTATGTCTAGCAGCGCTGTATCCAATGACCTTACTAGAAATTTTCTACTCTGTGAACGCATTGCTCAATCAAAACTTTATACCATGGAAAGAGTTCTTGCAACGATTTAAACTACTTTCCGGCTTCCTGGTTAAACGTCTAGACAACACTTATATGTTCTTCCATCCGTCATTCAGGGAATGGCTTATTCGAAGGGATGAAAATGAAGCAACCAGGTTTCTCTGTGACTTAAGGTCTGGACATGCCGGTATTGCTTTCCGATTATCCAGAGTGCAAGCTCCGTTAGACGCTGAGAAGACTTTGGAACTTGGACATCATATCCTGAAAGCCCACGTTTATCGCAATATAACCTTCAACACTTTGAGTTCCAGAGATTTGCAAGCTTTTTGGGTCACCCAAAGCTCTGAAAATGTATCCGCGGCCGTTTGCCATTTGAGGAATGTGTATAGCCCGAATGTGAAGGTTTCTAGACTGCTTTTGCTAGCTGGTGCTAGCCCCGATTACACTACAGACTTTTCGGGAAAAGCCCCGATTTTATGTGTGTTCGCCAATGAAGGAAACGTTCCAATGGTTTCGTTACTCTTGGAGTTTGGAGCAAACGTCGAACTGACAAATAGTCAAGGACAAACAGCGCTGTCTTTAGCCTCTGCAAAGGGACATTGTGATGTGGTCAGGCAACTGATAGCGGCAGGGGCAAGTCCGGGACATGCTGATACAGTAGGATATTGTCCATTAGTACACGCGGCTAGAAACGGGTGTTTGAATGTAGTCGGTTATCTTCTCGCTTGCGATTGGATATTGAAGAACGAAAACGATGTAGAATTGGCTGAAGCAGCACAACAGGCTTTGATAGCAGCTGCTGGACAAGGACATACTGAGATAGTGGAATATTTGCTAGATATGGCTGAGGTGACTGCAGATATGGCAGATTCAATAACAGGTTAGTTTTAATTCAATATTCATTCTCTACTGGATCATCCTGTCGAGAAAATTACATTATACATTAGAACTGAAAATAAATGTAAGTGTAGTGTAGTAATATGACAGCTTGTCCGCAATAAACAAACTGAATTATTCTACAATAAACAAATTAAATAGTCAAAAAATAAGTCGAAGGCTTGTGTAGTTTGTGGTCAGGACGATACTAGGAAATAATCACGAATATGCAGAAGATTTAGGTATTTCTTGCCTTATCCTCATCATCTGAATGTCTTGCGAAATTCTGTTCCAGCTCAGGATAACTGATATTCCAGTTGACCTTTTGAAATTGATAATATCTAATTTTTTACTAGGGTCTTGTAGAATTGTAGCTGTCAGGCTGACAAGGCTGTCTTGAGGCCTATTGTATCGCCCCCTACTAGAATCTGGGTCTCATCACAGTTCCTCCTCTAGCTTCAATGCCTTAATAAAGGCCAGCAGCTGAGTCGGTTTGATCCTGCTGCTACTAAACAAGTTGGTCCTTATGTTTGAGACTGCATCACATTCACACAGCAGGTGTTCAGGAGGTTCTTCCTCATCCCCACAAAATCTGCTCTGTCTCGGTGACTTCCTAGGCCTATCCACTTCAGGTGACCTCTTAAGCGACAATGTCCTAAGAGAACTTGCTCAATTTTACCAGTTCATTACTCCTTTCTCGGTTGTAACCAAGAAGAAGAATGCGACAGTCCAGTGAGCTGCTCCCAGAGCTTGGTCTTTCGTCTTCCTTCCTCCTTCTGTAACGTCCCCCAAGCCACAGAAGGGTTCTATTCTCGTAAAAGGAGTCTCGACCCCTTTTTTAGCCAGAATGTTGGCTTTCTCATTTCCTTCAATTCGTCTGCGTCCTGGAACCCAAAGCATGGTGATTTTATTATTTCTGCCTAGTTCATTGAGTTTTCCTACATATTCCCATATCATTTTAGATCTGACTATCGGTCAGAATATCCTGCTTGCGATAGCCGTTGTCAATACTGAACTGAGCGCATCTTTCTATTGCCTTAATTTCCGCCTGAAAGACACTGGGGTATTTACCCATTGGCTCCAAGTATTTGGTTCTTGTCCTGTACCACTAGGGTGGTAAATGCATTAGAAAAAACCTGAGGTGACTTTGGAAATGTTTCTAGATTTGACAAAAAACGTATAACATTCTGACTTTTGTACTGTTATTTAAAATAATAGTTGTGTAGTGAATGGCAGTTGATGTAGTTTCCTACAATCTACTACAAATGGAGCGTTGCCATTACTACATTACATAGTATATTTTTTTTAGGAGAAACTGCTTTAACAGTTGCCGCTGCCAACGGCTGCCACACAGTATGTTCAGCTCTGTTAAGTCGCGGAGCTAGTATTTCAGTCAAAAATAGAAAGGACATTACCCCGCTACTAATAGCAGTGAAAGAAGGACATTGGGCTGTTGCTGAAGATTGATACAAAACCACGCAGCAATCGAACAAACTGATGACACTGGACGAACACCTTTAATGCTGGCTGCATCTGAAGGACATCTTGGTGTTATTGATCTTCTTCTAGATAAAGGTTTGATCTGTCTTACAAGAAAAAGTTCTGAGTAAAATAGTTTTATTTCTATTACAGGAGCGGATATTAATAAAGAGGATGTGGAAGGTCTGACTCCGCTGTCTTGGGCTTGCTTAAGAGGAAAAATACAAGCCGCTCAGTGTTTGGTTGAGCGAGGTGCTGAAGTTAATAGAACTGACAAAACTGGACGCACCCCTTTGGGTATGTAGCTCCAATTAAACATTTATTTGACTAAAATGTGGTTTATTTCAGACTTAGCAGCTTACAACGGTAACCCAACACTAGTTCAATTCTTGCTTGACAGAGGAGCAGTAATCGAACATGTGGATATCAATGGTATGAGGCCACTGGACAGGGCAATTGGATGCAGGAATATACAAGTGGTTCAATGTTTTTTGAAAAAAGGAGCCAAATTAGGGCCAGCCACTTGGGCTGTCGCTGGAGACAAGCCAGACATAATGTAAGTCTACACCCTATATTTCAAAGAAATTCTAATGCAATACCTCTATGTAGGTTGATACTCTTGAACAAACTTCTGGAGGATGGCAACGTTCTGTACAGGAAAAGTCGCCTAAGAGAAGCAGCTCATCGATACCAGTATGCACTAAAAAAGTTTCCTGCAGATGATCAAGGCGAACACAATCATGCATTCCATCAACTTCAGATCAACTTCCTGCTCAACTACTCTAGGTGTAAACGAAAGTTGAATGTAAGTGAGATTTGTTAATATTCAGTTAAATAATAATTGCCTCTAACAAATTGTTATTAATATTTTCTAGGAACCTGAAGAAGCAATTGAACTGGCAAACGAAGCATTAGCAATGAAACCGGAATCATACGAAGCATACTACGCATTAGCGAAAGCAAGATTAGACCTACAAGAATACGACTTAGCTTTGAGAGATGTTCAAGAAGCGCAGAAACTTGCTCCAGGCCAACACGTAGAAATCAAAAAGGTGCTCACTTATCTACAGGAGGAAATAGTCAACAAAATGTCTCCTGGCAATCGAATACTGATGCACAGGAAACTATGCAGTGTCTGTGGATACTCTACATCAATAAGTATAGGCAAACAAATCATAGTGCCTTAATGGTGAAACTGGAAAAGACTGAGACTAATTTGTATATAAGCTAGTTTAGGAGCTGAACAATGTTTTGTGTACATATTTTCGTTAATCTGTTTAATTGTTTTAGTTGTCTTTTAATTTATTTCTGTTGTTACTTCTCTATTAATTTAATCATTCCGAAGGGATGCACTCTTTTTTGGTCTCATTTCAATTGAATGTCGGTAAATAAGACCAACTTTCTTGTGTAAACGGTTGTGACAATATTAAATTAATGAATAAACTTTGAACAAAATGAGTGACCCTCATTATTTATAGAATTTTATAAAAAGATACAAACAATAGCTGTCTGGTACAGTCAAGTCTGCCACAATAATGCAGAATATTTATAAATTTATTAAACAATTTTTTTTTATCCTAAATTTGTACTCGAATAATCACTATTTATTAGATTAAGTGCTGCTTCCAGTATAGCATTGTTTGTTATTATTTTATACCGTATAATTTGCTGCAATATGAGTTTTAGTATTTAAAAAATTATTATAATATTATAATCTAATTTACAACTTATTTATTAAATTTAAATGTTTATTGCGTATTGTTGTTCTCTTTTTGTTGATTTGACAAACCAATTGCTTTTTTTCCTGTCAGCATTTTTGATTTATATTTTTGTCTTTTACCTGTGATTATTATTTTAATTCTTATTGTAAAAACTCGCATATTCTTTATAATATTTTATGTCTATTGGAATTTCTTGCCAAGCATTTTGATAAACTCAGTATTTATGTTTAATACTACTTAATTTATTTTGTTGGCAGTACAATAACTGTGGATTTTGTGTGTCCGTAGTAATTATACCATTTGTAAAATTTGTAATATTTACAGTTCAAAATAAATAAACGAGTTTATAATAATTTATTATGATTGTGTGAAATAAACGCCTAAGTAGTAAATGTTGTTTTGATGGTTTTCTTATACATTTTCTTATAAAAACACCTAGCTACTGATGTAAGATTGATAAGTCCAATTTTGGTAGAAAATATTATCATCATTATTATTTTTGGTAAACTGCGGTTTCGGCCTTTAACGCCATCATCAGCACCCAAACTCTGTGTGAGTTTGACAAATTTGGCTGCTTTTGGTGACCTTATAGGCCTTGTAATTCATAGAAGAGGATTGTACTAAACAGTTTCACTGTACATTGCATTTATGTTGAAATCCTCTATTCTACATCGTGCATACCCAGCAATATTACCCCAAAATATTATTGGCATTAATTTAAACGTTTATTTGAATGGCATATTTGGTTTGTTACGAAATGAGGATGGTTGGGAAGTACAAAAATAATAAAGTTTGCAAATTAAAGTACGGAATTATCATTTGCGATGCTAATAGCCTGCTGAGCGAGGGTTTTGTCACGCAAAAGCAGTAAAGTTAATTAAGAAAATGGACTTTAGAACGAGTTGTTGAAAAGTATTTAAATCTCGAGGAAACTTTAACAGTATAAGACCTCAAGGTAAATTATTGAAGTGTTTATTATTTTCGTTTACTTAAACCGAACTATTTGAGCAATAATATCAGAAACACGAACGTAAACGTAACGTAAACTTTTGAGCACAATTTTACAGTTTTTACGTTAATGACAGATATCACGTTGTTTTAGAGGATTATTTAGCTAGGCAGTCACGTGACAATTGTTAAAATAACTGTCATAAATCTCAGAAACCCGCCTTGTTTAGAAAACTGTGTCAAACTGTAATTCTTGATAATTCTAGTCAAATTTTGACAGTTTTGACATTATTGACAGATATCACGAGATCCTGGAGGATAATTTAGCTAGGCAGTCACGTGATAACTGTTAAAATAACTGTCGCAAATCTCAGAAAACACGTTTTATATCAAATACTGCAAGAAAACGTTCCTAAACCCTGATTTTTGCAACTTTAGACTATAGTTTGACAGTTTTGACGTTAATAACAGTTGTCACGTGATTGTAGAACAGTATTTAGCTAGACGGCCACGTGACAATTGTCAAAATAACTGTCATAAATCTCAGAAACACGTTTTATATCAAATACTGCAAGAAAACTTTTCTAAATCCTGATTTTTGCAACTTTTGAGCACAGTTTGACAGTTTTGATTTTAGTGACAGTTCTCACGTAATTTTAAAACACTATTTAGCTAGACGGTCACGTGACAATTGTCAAAATAACTGTCATAAATCTCAGAATCACGTCATGTTTTGAAAACTGTGTTAAAACACTAATTTTTGAAAATCTGACTAGTCAAATTTTAACATTTTTAGCATGAGATATCACGTGGTTTTAAAGGATAATTTAGCTAGGCAGCTTAGCTAGACGGTCACGTGACAATTGTCAAAATAACTGTCGTAACTCTCAAAAACACGTTTTATTATCAAATACTGCAAGAAAACTTTTCTAAACCCCGATTTTTGCAACTTTTGAGTACAGTTTGACAGTTTTGACGTTAGTGACAGTTGTCTCGTGATTTTAGAACACTACTTAGCTATCTGGTCACGTGATAATTGTCAAAATAACTGTCATAAACCTCAGAATCACGTCATATGTTTCGAAAACTGCGTTGAAACTCTAATTCCTGAAAATCTATCTAGTCAAATTTTAACATTTTTATCATTAGTGACAGATATTACGTTATTTTAGTTTGACAGTTTTGACGTTAGTGAAAGTTGTCTCGTGATTTTATAACACTATTTAGCTAGACGGTCACGTGACAATAGTCAAAATACCTGTCATAAATCTCAGAAACCCGTCTTGTTTCGAAAACTGTATCAAAACCCTGATTTTTGAAAATATGACTAGTCAAATTTTAACATTTTTAGCATGAGGTATCACGTGGTTTTAAAGGATAATTTAGCTAGGCAGCTTAACTAGACAGTCACTTGACAATTGTCAAAATAAGTGTCATAAATCTCAGAAACCCGTCTTGTTTCGAAAACTGTGTCAAACCGTAGTTCTTTAAAATTCTAGTCAAATTTTGACAGTTTTGACATTAGTGACAGATATCACGTGGTTTTAGTGGATTATTTAGCTAAGCTGTGACGTAACAACTGTCATAAATGTCAGAAACCCGTCTTGTTTCGAAAATTGTGCTAAACAGTAATTCTTGAAAATTATAGTCAAATTTTGAAAATTTTGACATTAGTGACAGATATCACGTGGTTTTGGATGATTATGTAGCTAGGCAGTCACGTGACAATTATTATAATAACTGTCGTATATCTTAGAAACACGTTTTATATGAAATACTGCAAGAAAACTTTTCTAAACACTGACTTTTGCAACTTTTGAGCACAGTTTGACAGTTTTGACATTAGTGACAGTTGTCACGTGATAGTAGAACACTATTTAGCAAGACAATCACGTGATAATTGTCAAAATAACTGTCATAAACCTTACAAACACGTCTTGTTTCGAAAACTGTGTTAAACAGTAATTCTTTCAAATGTTGACAGTTTTGTCATAAATGACAGATATCACGTGGCTTTAGAGGATAATTTGGCTAGACAGTAACGTGACAACTGTCGTAAATCTTAACGTAACTTTTTGTCATTTCATTTTAATTTCTAAATTATTTATGATCTATTGCCGGGTAACATTTCAAAGCAGATATCATTTTTTTTACTGTTTCAAACTTTTTGACAATTGTCAAAATTAAAAGTATAATCGGTGTTATATTTTTTTGATAAGAGTCATGACTATAATAACTTGAAAAACTGAGGAATAACTAAACAATCTAATTTTTTATTGTTAAAGATGGAATTATTTATAATAATGGTATATAAATTAAATTAGGACTTAGTATAGAATATGGGAACAATGTTAATGTAAAATGTCTTTTTACTGCCAGTAAGAAGTAACTTGTGCGGAAAATGAAATATGTCCTTAAATTTTTTTTGCAATAATCATTCGTACTTTCTGTTAATAACTATTAACTCAAAATGTATGAAAAATCTGAATAAATGTGGAAAAACCGTTTCAAACTAAGTTAACGTTTTAATATCACTATTTGCGAACAAAACGGCGCATCTTTCCAAACAGAAAGAAAAAACGTAAATATTTAGGCCACTTGGGAGACAAGAAAACCATTTCAGAACGCCCTGCCGCTCCGTGCTTCCATCGTTTATTAGGACGAGTGCCAGAGTGTCAGATAAAAAATTAATGTTCATTTTTGAGTTCCTTGGGGATAAAGAAAAGTTTGGTGTTTGTTGACTAAAGAGGCACTTGTCTAACTTAATAAGTCAGGCGATGCTGTTTTCAACTGCGGATGTGTTGTTGGGTTTACATCCAGATGAGGGCAAAAGTGAGGTATGTTGGATAAAGGGCTCCTATACGTGGAAAAACTTTTTGATTTGGTATGGTTTGCAAAAAAGTGTCCCAAACAATGTGTTGTTGTAGTGTGCGGAAAATCAATCCAAAATAGGACGTAACAATGTAACAGACAGGTAAGGGTTTTAAATGTGACAAATAAAGAAGCTTAAAGAGGCTCTCAACTGTAGCTTCGATGATGACTGAGACCTTCTAACAATAGTGAGGCGAGAAAGGTTGTGTGTCTTGGCCACATATTTTGATATCCTGCAGCTAATACTGAAAGGGAAACTTGAGGGAAAGCATAGTATCTAAAGCATAGAAATAAACCTGTCAAAGTGGCCATTTTTACTAATTTTGGCATGAAGAACACGAATCCGGTGGCCTAAGAAGCCAGATCAACAAAGCGTCTGCCATGTCGGGCTGCTTAAGGCAGATAATATGGGCGAACGAATTCATGCAAAAGGATAGCAAGGTCAGGATCTATAAGACTTCAGGCTAATCATGACATACGGAATAGAAACCAGAGAAGAAACCAACAAAACGAAAAGAATGCTTCGAGTAGCCGAAATGAAAACGCTCAGGACTATAATGGGAAAACAAGAATAGACCGAATTAGGAACACTGACATTAGGGAAGAATGTGGGGTGCAAGACATCGTAAGATGGGAGAGACAAAGAAAAAGATATTGGTACGCTCACGTGAGAAGAATGGAAGAGGGAAGACTGCCACGCATCACACTTGGGTGCGTATTCTTGAAACGAGGGAAGGGAATTATCAAGAGAAAGACATGTAGAATGTGACAGGAACCCGCTATTGTCAGCTTCTTCTGTCACATTCTATCAACACTTCCCTTGGCAATTCTACTCCCTGCGTTCAAGAATAGGCCCCTTGAAGGGAAACCAATAGGGAAAAGAGCACCCGGAAGACCACCTAAGAGATGGAAAGACAGCTGGCAGTCCACCTCCCAGGAAGTGATCCAGAGGAACCTGCAAAACTAACAGACAGAACGCGAGATCTTAAATATGAATAAGAAGAAGAAGAAGACAAATGACACTTTACCTCACGTATCTATCATTATCCTAATCTAATAAAGGCAGTTGAAGATGATTTTTATAAGTGGATGAATTTTTGAAGAATTGATGAAGCAAATCATAAGTTGTTGTCATACATTACTGAATTTAGAATAAAATTCTGTATTTGGTGTGTAAAAATCCAATATGGCGTCCATAGCAAAAAAGAAAGTTGATGATGACGGTCGACAGACGAAACGTCGGGCGGCAAATGTGAAACCGTCATCGTAAAGCTGATAAAAAGTGGCAATAAAAATGTTGTTTCGGTTTTGGGATATCTCTTCAAATAAGGTAGACATAAATAAAAACCAAAAATCAAATCAAAAAAACTAATATTTAAACAGAAAATAGTTATTTACATTACTAGTGGGGTATGAGCATTTTTATAGTCACGAGTGGGAGTGTTGCCACGACGAGGTCGTAGACCGAGTTGTGGTGATCACACGAGTACGTTAATTTGCCATACCCACGGGTGATGTACAACATTTTATCTACGACCATCAGAAGCAGCGTAAAGTAAGAAGAAAATTCATATTTTGTGCAATGTGAACTATTTAGGAACGTCTCGTATATGCTTGCTACGGGTAGTTATTTGTTACCCTTAAATTTTGTCATCTACGCTGTACTGTTTTGGTGTTGTTGCTATGGTGGCCATTTGTTTCCACATATTACTTAAGCGACAATTTAACAGTGTCAGTCACAAATTTTTAAAAGTGCATTTCGTTATGAACATGTCTGAAGAACTTCCGTCAGATATTGAAGAAGCTGCCGCAAACGTGGTATCTGGCTTGTTGCCTGCCAAGTCAAAGGCGATATGAAAAAATGTATAAGTTATGTTTAAATTCAATAAACAATTACAGCAGAAATTTTCATTTAAAGTTGTTTTATCGCACTAGTGCGATAAAATCGATTATTATCGCACTAGTGCGGTAAAATCGCTCATTACGTAACTCAAAATGAGCTATGTAATGAATGATTACCATGCTAGGAGTAGATAAACTAAATTATTAAATTTCTAGAGTAAAATTGTCATTTTCTTTATTCCACATAAATTATTTTTTTCACATTTACTGTGACTTGACTGAGAATGTGACTGTATTTGATAATATACATACATACCACAAATTTCAGACTGAATGGTGGATGTTCTAGACCCATATCATATGAAGACTGTGGGTTTTGAACTAAGGTACTTGGTTAGAGGAATAATGATGATGGGATTGCTCCCTGTCTAACCAACTTTTTCCTACTTCCTTTCATTACAATATCTTCAGCTGCAAAATGTCTGTCATATATGTAGCAATAACAGGAAATAAATAAAGATATCAAAGGATACTGCAATATTATATTGACATCTTGACTAACATTCTTGTTTTAATTAAAAAATGTACTCATACTTGATAAGGTCAGCCAGTTAACTAAACATAATTAATAATAATAATAATATAATGTATAATAATTACTTCCACTAAAAGTTGCAATTACTGGATGTGGATATCCTAAGTGCCAAACTCTTTTGTGACAAACTCTAAAAAACGTCAAACCTAAATTAGGTTTGTCGTATAAATATTGAGAAAATACCTTAATTTGCGCCCTTCTAACAACGACTAAACTTATGTGTGTTACACTCTTCTATATCTGTTCGCATTGTCCAGATCCACAAAGGGATCAAAATCCTTTTCCACTGAGCAAAAGGTTGGGAAACGTAAAGCGGCTACCACCACTGTCTGGTTTGCAACCAGGAATCACACAACCAGCTTTTCCCATGTTTTTAAAAAAACAGGTTAAGGAAACAAAAATTCGATGCACAAAATAGGACAGAAAGTACAACCAAAACAATTGTTTCCGTTAGAAATAGGGTTAGGATTTAGAAAAAAAAATTAAACAGGTTGATCTCGACTGACTGGCCCTCTTGCGGTCATTTTTTCTTTAAAGAACGTTCATATGCCTGGCTTCAGGCTAATCCATCTCAGTTTGGTGATGATTTAGAGGTGCGATTTTATTAGTAGAATCAAAAGTACCTAAACTTACCCCTTTAAAAGTTTGTTTGACAATATCTTTGGAAATCACCCGTTCCATATATCTTAGCCTTAAGCAGAATTACTAAGAGCTTATTCTTCTACAGTAACTAATATTTACCTACAGCAAGCAAAAATTGATGACTTTTTGTTGCAAACAACGAATACGGGAGCAACAGAGTTTATAAATCCGGCTTACAGCTCTGGTTATGGATTCGTGAAAGTTATTGTCAAATGCTCCCTTTATGTTCATTAATACGGATAGAGCTAGTTCCTTTGTGACGCCTTTTTTAAAATTTGCATACAGTGTAGAGTTATACAAGTCAATTACTTACTTCTTAAATGGGGAAAGTGAAATAAGTAACGCTAATGCGCAGTCTGTAGAACTCTTGAACTTTAGTCAAAAATTAAACCTAGCAATTTTGGAAGAACCTAAAATTTATTAAAATCTTTACCGATTTATTTAAAAATCTATGGTGAGTGTCACTGGTACTAAAATATCTAATAACTAACACAAAATACAAGAGATAGACTTTTCAACCTTACCAAAGTTCCATCTTTGCAGCTTTCACCTTGTGGCAAAACGTAGACCGTTCCAGAACATTTGGATTTGATGCTTTCTACGGAAATTTACTCTACTAACTAGCTTTATAAAACTCTAATCAATAGTTAAATGAGAAGTGAACTCCACCACGGGAAATAGTCAGATTTTTTATTAAAAGCACTCATATGCATGTCGAGCTGGAATATTGTCCGTTTCATTGTTCATATTACTTCTATAGCACGTAACACTCCCTGGTTAATTGCAAATGGTATGCAAGCCACGAGTTTCATTATTTGGGAAATTTTCCCGTACAATTTGTTGCATTATGTCTAGTTTCACTGCGACTATAATACATTATGCACACATAATACGTCAGTAAGATTTTTGTGTATGTTTTGTCCGCATGTTCCACATTTTAACTCTTTTTCTCGTTCACAATACTTATAAGTGTAGTGACAGAGTGTTTTTCTTCTTCTTCTTCAACAAGCTAACTTCTTTAATAATTAGCGTCTTAGTTATCAGAATTTATTTATTTCTTTGTTCCCTACAAAGGTATCAATCTTATGCAAATCAGCCAAATGCAAATTTTGCAATTCTATTATTAAAAATACAGCTTTAGGAAGACTGCAAATTCATGTATTAGTACAATATCACTTGTAAGGTGTTGCTTGGTTCTGCCCATCTGTAACCGCAAACTTTTCAGTTTATATTTTGTGTTTGCCTTCAGAAACAGATGTTGTAGACCCCAATCTGTGTCAGAAGATACTCTATACTCTACCTCCTAATCAGGAAATCCAAAGAAATTTTGCCAACATCAATGTTTAATGGATGATATGGAAGTTGGAACGACTGAAACTCTAATCTTTAATGATCCAAATATTCCAATCAGAGTAAACTTACTCTTAAGTGTTTTAAATTATGTTTTTTTTTTTGTAGGAAAGTCTAGAAGGACGAGGCTCGAATTTCAAAGCTTCTAAGGCATCTTCATCTGCATCTGTTAACAGTACGCTTTCACTGTCTTCAGCAACTTCTTCCACATCCTTGGCATTAAATTCACCTGTCCCTCGACAAGGAAAATGAAACTCAATTAGAAACTAACAAAGAAAAAGCTAAGAACTTATCAAATAAGAGAAACAAAAATAAAAGTAGGATTATTAACTCGTTTGTTGACACTATGAAATTAAGAGAAAAAGTGTCCATTTTAAAAATTTTATTCAGACAATTCGCCCTTTGTACAGTTTGTCATGTAGAAAACAATGTCCACTATGCTATTAGATAAAGTGCATGAAGAAATATTAGAAAATAATAAGAATATGCATCTCCCTATGCATCATTACTAGAGTCCGGATTAAAAAGCACTAAAATCGTGAAAAAAAGAGCTTAAAAAGCCAATTAATTTTTCTTAAAAAAGCATAAAAATCTGTAAAAAAGCATTATTTTAGAGATGCAATTTTTTTTACTTTTTTTTAATTCAAGTTCTAGAATTGAAGCTTTTAATAAACTAGTTTAGAAGAATGCAGAAGATTTTAGACTAGTTTTGAAAATTTCTGTTCTCAAAATTTGTTTTAACCACTTGAGGAGCATTTGGAAGGTTTTGAAAAGCTTCCGGCGGCTTTAGAAGCATTTTGGAGTTTCTTTTCAAGTGTTTTGAAATCTTATTACATTTATTTAGGAGCATTAAAGGTTCTGGACTGCTTTTAAGGCATTTGAAACCTTGTAGAAGGTTCTAGAAACTTTTGGAACCTTTTAAACTGCTCTAACAGCATACGGAAACTTTTAGACCGTCTTGAAATCATTTGAGAGCTTCGAGACTAGATCAAGAACATTTGGACGCTTTTAGACGGCTCTAAAAGCTTTTGGAAGCCTTTCGACTGCTTTAGAAGCATTTTAGAGTTATTTCTGTTTGATTTTGAAATCTTTTTAGAGAGTTTAAAAAGCATTGAAGGTTTTTGGACTGCATTTAAAGCATTTTAAATCTTATGGACTGTTCTAGAAACATACGGAAGCTTTTAGATTGCCTTGAAATTTTTTGAGAGCTTCTAGACTAGTTGAAGATCATTTGGAAGCCTTCAGAGCGTTCTAATAGCTTTTGGAATGCTTTCGACTGCTTGAGAAACATTTTGGAGTTTCTACAGTGTTTTTTTTTGTAATTCTAACCGTTCCAAAAACTACTTTGATGCACTTTTTACCGAAAATTAGTTCAATACTTTAACACCCTGTAGCTTGGTTATTTTTGGGTGAGTTCAGGGTGGTTCAACCACTCAAACAAATCGTCTTGAATAGAGCAAAAAATTGTATCTAAAAAAATTGTGTACAGGGTGAGCAAAAATAATGATCCACCAACAATTTTGTGCACACCCTGTATACAGGTAACTGTATTGAAGTTGAAACATTACGTAGTTTGGTTTAGTGGACCATTAGGAACAATTTTGCACTCTTGTAGTTTTTATGTAAATCTAACCGTTTTCGAAATATTTACTAAAAACCACCTGAATTCAGTCAGTATTGTAGGCCAGGAACAACCTTCATTTTGACAAAATTTTGGTGCATTTTTCCAAAAAATCGCGAATAACTTGATTATTTGAAACGTACCGTATAGACACATTAAATAATCGTAAGTGGCTAATGATTAGAGCTATCACGTGACGTTGAGCGGGCATCGCTAACCTGCCCCGTTTGGCCGCTAGAGGGCGTCAGACTTGATTACTTTTTTTCGGACATTTTTCTAAATATCTCGAAAACGGTTTGAGTTTGACATTTTTAAAGGGGGTTACCCTCTAAATTTTTTGAAAATTGTCTTTAACTGCCTAGTTAGTTTAGGTTAATGTTAGAAATGTGACGTAAAGTGTCATTTTACTAAAACTGTTAAAAATGTCCTAATTTCAAAGTCAGTGACTAAATGGCGGCAGTTACAGCAAAACGGGCACCAGATTCGTGATCTCCATGCCACAATTAGTTAAAACTGACTTTTTAGACTATTTTAGGAGCATTTAGAAAGTGTTTACAGTTTAAAGAGCACTGAAGGTTCCAGACTGTTCTTTTAAGGCATCTAAAACCTTGTAGACCAGCCTAGAAACTTTAGGAAGCTGTTAAACTGCTCTAGAAGCATACGAAAGCTTTTAGACTGTATTAGAAATCTTTTGAGAGCTTCTATAGATAAAATTTGGAAGCTTTTCGACTGTTCTAAAAGCTTTTGGAAGCTTCTAGACTATTTTGTAAGCTTTTGGAAGGCATTCTTAAGCTTCTATAGTGTTTTAGAACGTTTTTTACACTTTTTAGACTACTTCGGAGCATTTAGAAATTATTTGGTCAGTTTAAATTTGTAAATACCCATTTTGAAACAGATAATTGGTATTTTTGCCTCTCAGAAGCCTTCAATATCTCAATATAGCTATTGCAATTGTAAATTAGCCTATTCAACTTAAAACCATACAAAAAATAGCAGCAAATAAGCAGAAAGAACTAAATTAAGCACAAAAAGAAGAAAGAAGCAAAAAATCTGTCAAATGACGTGTTTTTGCGTAAATCGTTCACTTTAGATGATCACACGTTCAAATATAGTCACTTTATACCACAAACAACCAAATTAATACAATAAAACTAACTAAACTTTATTTCCAAAATACAAATTACAACTTCCAAATGTTCCGGGAAATAACGCAGAACCAACAACACAGAATGAGAAAATCTGAGTCTCGCATATGTTTGAAATGAATTCTTCCAGTGTTTTCTCATATTGATCTAATTTTATCGAAAAATTTCCTTTTGCATTTCCGTGCGAAGACACCAAACTAGCTATCATTTGAGCAATCTTGTTTTTTGAAGACTTTCTGCAATATATCCCTCTGCAACCGTCAAACTTTTCCACTTTCCAGGTCGTTTTAGAGTCTTAAATGTAGCCCCTGCTCCAACAAGAAGAGAAGACGATGTGCCCCGCATACAGTAGCTAGTGTACGACTCCGGATGATCCAATTTCAAGTACATTTCTATAGCTGCAGGTACACTTCCTATCGTATTGTTACCCACTGGCTGTCCTGTACAGTGCGACCTTTACGATATGTAAGAAAGAATATTTGCTCTTTTATTCCTTTAGGTCTTAGTGTTGCATACCTTCTTATTATACCTATGTTTTCCTCATCGACAGTAGTAAAACTTTTTGAAGTAAATGTTTTAGTTTCTGGCACTTTTACAAGTATAATCATCCCTTTATCCACCAAATAAACCGATTACCAGTATTACCTTATGTAACAGATGAATGTCATCAGGAGCACTTTCCAGAATTTTCGAAACTTGTTCTCTTTCTAAAACTTTGGAGAACATATCCTTTTGACTTTACCTTCAAAAATTATATCAAACGTTGAAATTGAGAAATGTCTATCTATATTTTCATGAACGATCAGCGTAAATCTAAGAATTGAGTACTTCTTGGTTCATAGTGAGAAATAAAAATAAACCAACTTACCAGCTCCTGGATATACGCTATTAAAACAGTTTCATTAATATTACCAATGGCGGTTTTTGTCTTCCAGGCAATAAAAATTTGGTATTCCTTATCATAGGAATGGTAATGATAAGTGTGGATGGTGACAGATGTACTGCGACCTGATTAGATCTATTGTACCCCATCTTCTTCTGCTATCTCAAGGTTTCCTTGTTCATAGCAGCCCCTCAAGATTTAGTTCCTTTAGGAATTTCAGGATCTTGAGTAGAGATCGTACAAAATAACCGTAAAACTCTTAATTTTGTGAAATTTACAAGAAAAAGATAATAAGTTGATCTAAAACGTTCAATTTTAGCCAAATCACCGGTCAATAATGTCATAATTTTGAACTTTCAGTTGAAAGTAACAAAAAAGTTCAAACTAACGATTTAAAATTCAAATGAACGGTCAATAATGTCAAAATTTCGAATTATTAGCCAATTTTGGGGTATTCTAACCGAATTTAATTCAACCTAAGTAGAGATCGTACAAAATAACTGTAAAACTCTTAATTTTGTGAAATTTACAAGAAAAAGATAATTTATTGACCTAAAATGTTTAAATTTACCCAAATCACCGGTCAATAATGTCATAATTTTGAAAGTAACAAAAAAGTTCAAACTAACGATTGAAAATTCAAATTAACGGTCAATAATATCAAAATATCGAATTATTAGCCAATTTTGGGGTATTCTAACCGAATTTAATTTAAGCTAAGTAGAGATCGTACAAAATAACTGTAAAACTGTTAATTTTGTGAAATTTACAATAAAAAGATAATAAATTGACCTAAAACTTTCAAATTTAGCCAAATCACCGGTCAATAATGTCAGTTCGAGGAGTCAGTTTCTTAGGGTCTGTTCGAGGTATTTCTTCCACAGCCAGCTGGGGTAATCCCAGTGTGTTTAATCTTCTGTGGCGTTCAACATAACACTTCAGCAAGATGTGGTGGGGTGTTTCTGGTTCTTCTCCGCAAAACCTGCAGGTACTGTCCTCATCTAGACCTGGCTTCCTTAGGTGTTCTCTGAGTCGACAATGACCCATTAGAAACCCCCTTAATGCCTTGAGACTAATTTTGCTGAGGTTAATCAGTGTCTTCGATCATGCTCGGTTAAAATTTTCGAGGAGATCTTTGGCCTGCCTCAGTCCTGGAAGTCTTGTGCTTTGATCTCAGTTCTTCTTCAGCTTTTCCAGAACCATCATCGAGTTGATGTTAGATGAGCTCAACGCTTTGATGGCTGCTTGGCTATCGGAAAGGATCGCAATTTCCTTGTTCCGGTATTTCCTGTCGAGGTTAAACTGAATACACCTTTCTATGGCGTGAATCGCTAAGGAACTAGCCCATGGGTTCGGAGTATTTGGTGCGAGGCCCGTAGACTCCTGGATTCCTCCCTCCTGGATTCAGGACATTATGTTCTCTCTAACGCCCTTGTTGCATAAATAGCTATAATGGGTTATCGAGTGGTGAATTATTGACATTTAAAACCGGAGCACCCTGTATAGATAGATAGATAGATAGATAACAGCTTTTATTTAAAACAAATAACTACAGGGCAATTATATTTAAACACGTCAAAGAAGAAAAAAATCTAGTATCAGTGGTACATGTATACATATTTAACTTATTGCTAATAACGTTGCACTATTTGAAAGAACTCCTCAAAATTGTAAGGTTCGATGAAAACGCGAAGATTAAACAAATCCTTTTTAAACTTACCCTAACCTTGTGTTTCTCGAAGCTTTCTAGGTAAAAGTATTAAAGCATTTTATTGAAAAATATGTACACTGTTTTTCAGTTAAAGTTAACTTGTGTTGGGGAAGGTTGTACTGATTCTGACTGCCTCTTGTGTTGTGTGAGTGATTGACTAAGAAACGTTCAAATAAATTTGGATTTCGTTTTAAAAACAATATGTGTGTTAAAAAATAGATATTGCTGGCAAAGTTAGAAGATCATTATTTCTAAATGCATTTCGACAAGTAGTTAACGGTGGCGACTTGGTGATTATTCTTAGTGCGACTTTTTGGTTAGTGAACAGCTAGCTTATGTTAGTGCTGTTTCCCCAGAATATGATATTGAATTTAAGCAATGAATACACTGTTCCATAATAAGCATTTCTTAATGTGTCTAAGCTACAGTGTTTAGCTAAAATTCTCAAAGCATAGCATGCCGATGATAGCCTCATGATAACTGTACGTCAGGCCAGCATCTACCTGCAGCCCCAATAGTTTGGTATTATTACTTATAGGTACAGTGTTAGTCTTGAGAGTTATGCTTTCTGGAAGTACCACCAAATTATTAGTCGTTTTGAAAATGATACACTGGGTTTTATCCATATTTACAGTAAGATGGCTTTTGATAATTGGTCATTTTGGAACCTCCTCTGTATTTCATTTGCTATTAAAGTTATCAAAGAAGGAAAAACGGTTTTCGGTAGAAGCTTTGACGTAGAATCCAATGGCGTAGTCAGTTTTTTTTCTATTACGTTTAGTTTCTGACATATGACAGTAAGTTATATTTTTTTAAATGGAACACCCTATATATTTTTAGTTCATTTAATTCTGTTGATTTTTACTTTTTCAACGGTGTATTAAAACATATAAGTTTGTAAACGTTAATCTTGGTAATTAGAAAAAAAGCGTTTCCTTAACAAAAAAGTGCTAAATAATATGTATAAAAATACCCACAATCGAAACAAAATTTGGCTATATTCATATTAACATGTTACATATCGTTTATAAACAGTTTTTTCAACTTCTACCTTAAAAATAGTAGAAAATAGAAATGGACACTTTTCTTATTAAATTGGCGGTAGAACTGTTTGTAACTTAGATTTTTAATAAGATTTATTAAAAATATTTAATTTTCTGATGTGTTAGTTTATATGATTTCCGATTTTGTTTGGTATTTTAGATATTGGCCTTTTTTAAGCTTAGCAAAGGTATTTTTTTTAAATAACAGGATTAACCTCTACAAACTTATATGTTGTAATACACCGTTGAAAAGGTAAAAATAAACAGAATTAACTGACGTAAAAATATATAGGATGTTCCATTTAAAAAAAAATGTAACTTACTGTCATATGTCAGAAACTAAACGGAATAGAAAAAACTGACTACGCCATCGGATTCTACCGGAAACCGTTCTTCCTTTTTCGATAACTTTAAGAGCAACTGAAATACAGAAGAGCTTCAAAAATTAACAATTTTCGAAAACCCCGTATCTTTGAAACAAAAGAAGTTTGCGCCGCCCACTTTTCGCCACTCATCTCAGCTCAGAAAAAGAGATCAGAACACGTATGCTACTTTTTTTCTATCTATTACCGTTTTCTCTGTACTCCGTAAAACCATCGAAAATGCAGCACCCTGTACATGACTTTTTCAAATAGTTTGACAAACGATGATTGGACACTGATAGGGCGGTAGTTTGATATCATTTTTTTGTTTCCTTTCTTAAAAATCGGGGTAACTACGGAATGTTTTAGATCTTCAGGAAATAAGCCATTTTTTATGGACATGTTTATTATACAGGGTGGTCCAGTTTTAAATGTCAATAATTCACCAATCGATAGCCCATCAAAAAATAAGTTGACATGCATTATGTCATTTTCCTGAAGAACGTTTCCTAAGGAAGACACAAACCTCCAAATTTATATATTAGCTTGTCTGTAATGTTATTCAAAATTGACAAAAATGTCTAATTGGGTTATTGTGTTTTTTACTTTAAAATGGTTCAAAAGGATTCAAATCTGGTCATCTGTGAGGTTTACGAGTTCATTTTTGACACTGAATATTAGTCAATAGTCAAAAAACAGGATTTTTGGACTAATGTTTACTGGCGTTCAATTTTTTTGACTATAGGTAGTGTAAAACTGATCATTCAATTCAAACTTTTTTTTTTATTCAATTAAACATTTTGGAATAATTTAATTCTAAAAATTAGCGTTTAAGACTAATATCGTAGAATTTTTATTGCCAAATTTGTTTACTTTCATCAATGAAGAGTCTGAGACTTAACTTTTACTATAAAAATAGTTTAAAATTAGATTTTTCACTCTTAAATCACAGTGAAGCGTTTAGAAGTCAATTTAAAACTGACAAAGCGTGAAGTGGCATGTTTAAGCCTATGGAAAATGTTAAAATAGTTTTTTAAGTCTGCTATGTCAAAAACTTGGTAAAGATAACCCTAATAGGTACTTAATTTTTCAAGCTGAAAGCAGTTTTAAAGCCCTAAAAATAGTCCAGAGTTCTATGAAAATGAAAAGCAAAGTAAAAAAACTTGAAAAGTTAGTCTCCAAGTCAATTTTCATGAATCTAATGTCAATATTCTGTACTTAAGACTATTTTCAAGACTAAAATATTGAAATGTATTTTCAAACTATGAAAACTTACTTTAAGTGCAAATTTTAAGCTTTTTATGTCACTTTTCATTTCAATTTCAATTTTCAAAGTTGAAATGTGTGAATTTGTAGTCAAAAATTTTAGATAAAGTAGTTTTTCATGGCTACAAGTCAATTTTTACTACTAAAGTTTTTCAACTTATCTGAAAACTATAACGACCGACTACAAAGACAGTTTTTAAGCCTCTCAAGTAAATTTTCGTAGTTTCCAAGTCAATTGCCAAAGCTAAAGTCTTTCAATTTGTCTGAAAACTGGTTACAAACACAATTTTTAAGCCTCTCAAGTCAATTTTCACCGTATCAAAGTAGATTTACTGGTTTCTAAGTCAATTTTTAAAACTAAAGTCTTCCAATTTGTTTGGAAACTATGAAAACTATGTCCAAAGACGTTTTTTAAGTGAATTTTCACTGTTTTCAAGAAAACTTTTAAGTTGGGTTGGGTTTGTTTTGAACGTATTAACTCAATTATCTCGTAAACAAAGTTTCAAATCAGAATTTTATAAGAGATACTTATTTTGTAAATTGAACAAGTAAAAAAATATTTTTGAAAAATATACAGTGACGTAGAGAATGAAGCAGAAACATGAAAACCATCTTTCTGTATTTACACCACTGGACAGTTTCGACAAACGTCATTAACATATCACATAATGAGTATTAATTGCAAATATATTTGTTATAAATTTGATTAAAATATTGCTCCAGCGGTCTGACATTTATGACAAGTAACCGATTTTTTATTATACTTAACAGAAAATACTACATTTTCAACTGTTTATAAAATACAGTAAATATGACATTTTCGGAATAGCGCACGGAAATTTTTTCCCGATCCCTCTTTCCGTGCGCTTAATAATAAACATAGATATCCATGATACTAGATATCCTATGGCAACCCGAAGAAAAAAAAGAAACGAGTAATGTGTCTATAGCAACGATTTATTTATTAATGACAAATTTTATTTTCTGTCAGTGAAAATTAAGTATTTATGTATTTATTACATTTTGCAAAAATGCATTCAGATTGTGAAGAAAATCGGGATATTCCCGAAAATATCTTACAACGAGCGGCAGAAGTGAGTGCAGATTTATTACCAGTGAAATCCAGGTTGAGATATGAACAAGAATATAACAGTTTTACCGAATGGCGGACTCAGAAACGAATCAAAATTGTGAGTGACGATATTCTTTTAGTATATTTTTCTGAAAAAGCCAACACTATGAAATCCTCCACTTTATGGAGTCGATTCTCTATGTTAAAGAGTTGTTTGGCAATAAAAGAAAATACTCACCATCAATATCCAAAAACGATTGCTTTTTTGAAACGACAAGCTGTAGGATATATACCAAAGAAATCCAAGTTTCTTACAGCAGAACAAGTAACCAAATTTTTATGTGAAGCTTCAGATGGAGAATATCTACTAGCAAAAGTAATTTTAGTGTTTGGCATCTTCGGTGCATGCCGCAGAGATGATTTAATACGTTTGAGTTTAGATGATGTGGAAGATAATGGGCGTTTCCTTGTCGTGTTCTTACGAGATGGAAAAACTCACAGGTCAAGAAGTTTTACCATTACCAATGAAAATTGCAAATTCGATCCCTGTACAATTTACCGTAAATACGCAGATCTCCGCCCTAAACATATGGAGAGTAGAAGATTATTTGTTGCATACCGAAACCAAAGATGTTACGCTCAACATGTTGGGTGCCATACTATCAGTGGTATTCCAAAACTTGTTGCAAAATACCTAAAACTAAAAAATCCCGAAGAATATACCGGACATGGGCTAAGGCGCTCTTCGGCAACCATGTTGGTGGAAAACGGCGGTGATTTGCTCACTTTGAAAAGACACGGAGGATGGCTTTCTTCCAATGTAGCAGAAGGATATATAGAAGAGTCCATACAAAGAAAAATTGAAGTATCACGGAAGTTGTTTAGCCCTTGTAACTTGGAAACTACAACATCTGTAACAGTCAATCAAGAGAACCAAAGCACACACGAACACTCCGCTTCAACATCTTTAGCAGAGTCTTTAGTTGAACAAAAAGAAATGCAAAAGGGATTGAGCTTCAACAATAATACGAATTGTACAATAAATATTACTATTAATAATAACGGTTCTGTCCAAAATTAATTTTCTTAGAATTACCTACTTGTATTTTTTTTGTTAATTTGAGTTGTATGTACTTACATTTTTACTGTTTTAAAAATAAAAATAAATATTCCCGATTTTCTTAATAATTTTTTGCGATATTTTTTGTTTATGTTGATTTCAGGTACCTAAGTATAATAAAAAATATCGTTCATTACTCGTCCAGAAATGGAAAAATCCTCATTTCTGTACTGGTAATGAAATATACTATTTTAAACTAAACTTTTATGGACTGTATATTTTCCTTGGGAAGCATTTGTCAGGAAAATGACATCTATGTATGTTAACTTATTTTTTGATGGGCTATCGAATGGTGAATTATTGACATATAAAACTGGACCACCGTGCATGTTGCAGAGGGGAGCATATTTTATTTATACATTTTTTTAAGCAGGAAAATTGGTACCTCGTCTTCACCAGAGCTGTTCTTATTTTTGAATTGTTTTACAATTTTGAGTATTTCATTCATAGTTATCAGACAGAAAATTTCTTAAAAATGTCATTAAAAAAATCATAATTTAATTCCATTTGCTCTTGCCTTATCACCGAGTCCAAATTGTCTCCAGTTCTCGATCTTATTAGCTGAGCTCGAATTTTCCTCGCGCCTATCATCGTTTAAATCGTTGAAAACGTGTGTAAAAGGGCATCATTTAGCGGGTCCCACGCCAGATTCGGTAAGCCTGAAACGACAAAGAAAGATACAAAAACTGAAATACAGCTAGGCATTGCGCAATGCCGATGTTAACGGGGCAGACAAGGACGGTGAAACATTTTACCTGTAGCGTTTCAGCAGGAGACAGTCGGCGGTATTCCCCTGCTGTTTGGAACAAAGTCAGGTGTGCATGCGGCGTTACGGAACCGCACTGCCGCTTAGTTCGGTCCGGTCTTAGTTCACGTTATTCGCAAAACGAAATGTTTGTATCGTCGACCAAACGACCTGAAACATCCACTTTTGATCATGATTATCCTCCCCGTGATATTCAATAAACTAACAATTTAGTTTTATTTATAAAAAAACATTTTTAAAGACAAAGTTTCTGAGATATTTACAACTTTTGAAAACTACACGCGTTTGACACTAATCGCAGCTGGATTATTTGGTGGTGTGTTTAAAGAGATCGTAACAAGTGAAGAAAAAAAAAGTGAAATATTTGGTTTTCTAACAAGCAAAATAGTGTTGAAGCTTGCTGGAATCCGCAGCTGACATCATGCATAAAGAAAGGTCAGTTAAATCCAAATAATGGACAGGATTTCCGTTTTAATAACTAATTCTACTACAAACACCAAAACCCTGTCACAGCTGTTTACTTTACCTATTCATTACCAACTAGTTTTAGTAGATGATTTTTAATCTTTCAGTAGAAAATAAGTACAATAATTGAGATGTAGCTGGAATAATAAATTAGAAAAAAAAAACCACAAAAACGAAACATGTGTACTTTAGCGTGTGTGCGAAGCTGCTTTCAAGATCACATTAAAGATATATCAGCCGCCAGTTTGCTCTCGGAAAGTAGAGCAAACAGGATTGTATTAATGCAAAGTTGTACATTGTTTTAGCTGAACAATTTGTACTGAAGCTGTAGCTTAAGAGCTTTTTTAATAGTAATTCAAAACTCTAAACTGCTCCAATAAACACTTTTGAAGAGTGTTGTTGTGTTGAGTGATTTATGGATAGTCTGATAATGTTTTTTATAAAATCGTGAGATCATAATCAGAAACGTACACTTTTTTGCACTAGTGCAACAAAGTCTTTTTTGCATTATGCTACATTTGCTGTGCTTTTGTCGTCAAACAAATCGATTTTATAAAAAAATGTTTTATGCGACCCATGCGAATTAGTTGTTTACCTAACAAGTGCGGAAAGTGGTACTTTCCTGCACGAGACTCTGTGCAAGCAGTTAAATGCGAGGGGTAAACTGCTTACTAAAATTTTGTACATAATTCCTCGATTTTAGTACACTAATTTGTAAATAATTAACCTAACCTAACCTAGCCTAACAATACTCACTAACTTCCTGAATTATCACAATTGGAGAGTCTAAAAAAACCTTTTTTAATTAAAAAAAAGTAAAAATCATAAAATACTAGCAACGAATTAATCAAAATGGGATGCCCTGTATATTTTTTCATTTTTGTATTCTACGTCAAATTCTAGACATATTTCGTGTATTAATGTCAGATCCGTTTCTGAGATATTTTCCATTTTATGTGAAATTTTATATTTTCGGTCTCATATCAGGAAAGGTTTTTGTGTTTTGTCATGTTAGACAATGTTTGTTCTAGGAATGAGTGCAGAAAAACGTCAAAATATATAATACAGTGTGATAAAAAAATCAGTTCTAAAAAAGGGCCGAAAATCTAGCTTTTCAAACGGAACACATTCTAATAATTCTGTCTGATTCTCTGTTCAAAATTAAAGAATATTGTTTTACGCCACTTATTTAAAAAAGAGTAAAAAAAAAATTAAAAAAAATATGAAAAAAATTGAAAAAAAAAAAAATAAATAAATAAAAAAATAATAAATAAAAATAATAATAATATATAATTTTTTAAAATAACCGAATTAATAAAGGTTTAAGTAGTCGTTGTCAAATTTAGTAAAAACTGTCTTTATTGTCACACACAACACTTTGTATAGACTTTTATATGTCAATGGATAGAAAATAAAATGGGCTTTCAAAAAATATATATACACACATGATAGGTTGTTTCGTTTGGCCGCCAGAGGGCTCCAAAGCTAACTAAATGTTTTCCTTGACTGTTATCGCTCTAATATTTTTAAAGGATTTTTTTTAAATCGGACAGATACGGCCCTTATATTTGGCACAAACCTAACAGAATGATTGCCAAATCTAGAATAGTAGCAAAACTGTAGAAATACAATCATTAAGGTCGATTTTCGCTTGCATTAACTGGCCAACATAACGCAAAACCCATTAGGATAGTAGGGTGTTTCAAGCAAATTTGACCCTTACGAAAATAGTCATTTGCAAAAACAGTTTTTCAAAAAATTTCCAATCATTACGTCGTGGTAGATCTAGTAAGTCACGTGACCGTGTTTTCCTAAGTTTCTATAGTCAATTTAGCCTTCAACCAGTCAAAAAATGTTTGTGGTGCATCTTGTCACTAAATCGTAAATAACGCACGTGTGTTTGTAGCACTTTGGATGTACCTTTATATGTCGATGGACAGCTAATAAAATGAGCTTCCCATTGACGTAAAAAAATCGATTGGTTAGCCGTTTGCCCACTAGGGGGCGTCAACGTTGGCCAATTTTTTTGGGGTATTTTTTTGTTTAATCCTTAAAAACTCGCTTAATTGCACTATTTTTAGTAAAGTTTTACACGTCAATGGATAGCCAATGAAATGAGCATTCTAAAAATATCCCTTTTGGGTTAATAGGTTGGATGGTTTAGCCACTAGAGGGCGTTAAAGTTGACTAATTTTTTCATGACTTTTTTGGTGCATTTTTTTGTTCAACCGTTAATAACCTGCTTATTTGCTACACTTTGTATAAGCTTTTATACATCAATGGATAGCTAATGAAATGAGCTTTTTATTGACATATAAAAGTTGATTGATTAGTACCGCTGGAGACCGTCAAAATTTTTTAAAGTAAAATTACAAAATTCATATTTCTTCCTTGTTTTTCAACGGATTTCATTGAAATTACCAAACTTTTTTATTTTTTTATTAATTTTATTTATGTTTATATTTCATTGATTGGGGAAAAATATTGTATGATAATTTTTTTTTTAATATAATTTAGACCTTTTCAATTTTATTAATAATACTAATTCCCAAGTAATACCCACTAATTCCTACAGTTTGTACACTATAATGCCCTAGTGGTTTACCCTTCGGTTAAAGGGCAGAAAAGACGCTTTCCGCATGTGTTAGGTGATTTTTACACCATAATGATGATAGATTTCACTCTAGAATAGTCCTACTTAGAAATGATTATCCTCCCCGTGATATTCAATAAACTCACAATTTTAAAAAAACATTTTTGAAGACAAAGTTTCTGAGATATTTACTTTTGAAAACTACACGCGTTTGACACTAATCGCAGCTTGATTATTTGGTGGTGTGTTTAAAGAGATCGTAACAAGTGAAGAAAAAAAAAGTGAAATATTTGGTTTTCTAACAAGCAAAATAGTGTTGAAGCTTGCTGGAATCCGCAGCTGACATCATGCATAAAGAAAGGTCAGTTAAATCCAAATAATGGACAGGATTTCCGTTTTAATAACTAATTCTACTACAAACACCAAAACCCTGTCACAGCTGTTTACTTTACCTATTCATTACCAACTAGTTTTAGTAGATGATTTTTAATCTTTCAGTAGAAAATAAGTACAATAATTGAGATGTAGCTGGAATAATAAACGTTTTAGAAAAAAAAAACCACAAAAACGAAACATGTGTACCTTAGCGTGTGTGCGAAGCTGCTTTCAAGATTACATTAAAGATATATCAGCCGGCAGTTTGCTCTCGGAAAGTAGAGCAAACAGGATTGTATTAATGCAAACTTGTACATTGTTTTAGCTGCACAATTTGTACTGAAGCTGTAGCTTAAGAGCTTTTTTAATAGTAATTCAAAACTCTAAACTGATCCTTAAATGACGTGCTAGTTTTTATAGAAACATCTCAAAAATACAAAAACAAGTCTGATAATGAAAGTTATCCAGGCTTATAAGTTGTGGTCCAATGGAATTTCTCGATGTTCTCTTTCGTACCTCTGGACAATGACTGAAACGTCTTCTTTTGGTCATGATTATCCTCTCCTTGATTTCCATAAACTAACATTTTTGAAGAGTGTTGTTGTGTTGAGTGATTTATGGATAGTCTGATAATGAGTTTTATAAAATCATGCAGAAACGTACACTTTTTTGCACTAGTGCAACAAAGTCTTTTTTGTATTATGCTACATTTGCTGTGCTTTTGTCGTCAAACAAGTCGATTTTATAAAAAAAAATGTTGTATGCAACCAATGCAAAATAGTTAACAAGTGCGGAAAGTGATACTTACCTGCACGAGACTCTGTGCAAGCAGTTAAAGGCGAGGGGTAAACCGCTGAGTAAAATTTTGTACACTAATTCCTCCATTTTAGTACACTAATTTGTAAATAATTAACCTAACCTAACCTAACCTAACCTTTTTTAATTAAAAAAAGTAAAAATCATAAAATACTAGCAACGAATTAATCGAAATGGTGTTTTTTTTTGTATATTTTTTCATTTTTTTCTGTATATTTTTTTATTTTTGTATTCTACGTCAAATTCTAGACATATTTCGTGTATTAATGTCAGATCCGTTTCTGAGATATTTACCATTTTATGTGAAATTTGATATTTTCGGTCTCATATCAGGAAAGGTTCTTGTGTTTTGTCATGTTAGACAAGGTTTGTTCTAGGAATGAGTGCAGAAAAACGTCAAAATATATAATACAGTGTGGTCAAAAAATCAGTTCTAAAAAAGGGCCGAAAATCTAAAAATCTCTCTTCCAATAAATAACCGAATTAATGAAGGTTTATGTAGTAGTTGACAAATTTAGTAAAAACTGTCTTTACTGTCACACACAACACTTTGTATAGACTTTTATATGTCAATGGATAGAAAATAAAATGGGCTTTCAAAAAATATATATACACACATGATAGGTTGCTTCGTTTGGCCGCCAGAGGGCTCCAAAGCTAACTAACAATCAAGGACAACATTTTCCTTGATTGTTATCGCTCTAATATCTTTAAAGGATTTTTTTTTAAATCGGGCAGATACGGCCCTGATATTTGGCACAAACCTAACAGAATGATTGCCAAATCTAGAATAGTAGCAAAACTGTAGAAATACAATCATTAAAGTCGATTTTCGCTTGCACTAACCTGGCCAACGTAACGCAAAACCCATTAGGATAGTAGGGTGTTTCAAGCAAATTTGACCCTTACGAAAATAGTCATTTGGAAAAACAGTTTTTCAAAAAATTTCCAAGCATTACGTCGTGGTAGATCTAGTAAGTCACGTGACCGTGTTTTCCTAAGTTTTAGTCAAATTAGCCTTCAACCAGTCAAAAAATGTTTGTGGTGCATCCTTTCACTAGATCGTAAGTAACGCACGTGTGTTTGTAGCACTTTGTATGTACCTTTATATGTCGATGGACTAATAAAATGAGCTTCCTATTGACGTATTAAAAATTGATTGGTTATCGCCCATTAGGGGGCGTCAACGTTGGCCAATTTTTTTGGGGTACCTTTTTGTTTAATCCTTAAAAACTCGCTTAATTGCACTACTTTTAGTAGAGTTTTATACGTCAATGGATAGCCAATGAAATGAGCTTTCTAAAAATATCTCAATTTGGGTTGACAGGTTAGACGGTTTGGCCGCTAGAGGGCGTCAAATTTGACCAATTTTTTTATCACTTTTTTGGTACATCCTTTTGTTTAATCCTCAAAAACTCACTTAATTGCACTATTTTTAGTAAAGTTTTACACGTCAATGGATAGCCAATGAAATGAGAATTCTAAAAATATCCCTTTTGGGTTAATGGGTTGGACGGTTTAGCCACTAGATGGCGTCAAAGTTGACTAATTTTTTCATGACTTTTTTGGTTAATTTTTTTGTTCAATCGTCAATAACAAGCTTATTTGCTACACTTTGTATACGCTTTTATACGTCAATGGATAGCTAATGAAATGAGCTTTTTACTGATATATAAAAGTTGTTGATTAGTACCGCTGGAGACCGTCAAAATTTTTGAAAGTAAAATTACAAAATTCATATTTCTTCCTTGTTTTCCAACGGATTTCATTGAAATTACCAAACTTTATTAATTTTATTTATGTGTATATTTCATTGATTGGGGAAAAATATTGTATGATAATTTTTTTTATAATATAATTTGGACGTTTTCAATTTTATTAATAATTCTAACTAATTCCCAAGTAATGCCCACTAATTGGTTTACCCCTCGGTTAAAGGGCAGAAAAGACGCTTTCCGCATGTGTTAGGTACAACCTTTTTTCTACGACTATCAATTAATCTTTTAACTTTTCCACACTAGAGGGGTAAAGTTACTTTTCCGCACTAATTTTTTCTTCGCTTAAACATATCACAAAAAGGTTAGTGAAAATAGGTATGTCGCTCTACAGATATAAACTTCAAAATTGCAGGTTTATTATTCATTTGTTGTAAATTAATCTTGCAATGGGGAAAAGTTCCTTTACCGCCCTCAATCTTCTTTCCTATATTCCATCGTATTATGTTTGAGTCTTCTATAAGACTAAATAGTGTTAATCCCAAAGTTAAACTACGAAATTAGAGCAAATGCGAGAACTGAACAGGATTTTAGTGTTAATAATGTATGTATGTCGATTTGATATTATTAGTTATAGGTAAGCTAAAGTTTACAAAGTAAAATAATGGTTTTCAGAAAATACGAATTTAGAAAGTCAATTTTATGATATCAAACTGAACTTGAACACTAGATTTCCAACCAATTTATAGAGAAATTGCTGATTACATAGATAAGAAAGTGTTTTACAGGGTTTCAAACAGAAAATTTTGTTCCAACATCCTGCATTATGTTACTAACAAATCAAAGTATACCAACAATACGTTAATAACAAAAACTTCAAATTTGACAAATTATTTCCCTTTATGGATGTGGAACTGTTGAATCTCAAGTCCTTTAGACAAACAAACTGAAAGAAAAATGGATCACAAAATGAATGTCGTCTGCGTAGAAGCTTTATCTTAAAAATGGCACTTTTTATATGCCAGAGGCACTTTGCACAGGAAAGCTAAACTTTTCTGGCTGGATAATTAATAGCAACCTTTTAGAGCCAAATTGATGCCCTCAATGCCACTAATGCGATGATTTTTACACCATAATGATGATAGATTTCACTTTAGAATAATCCTACTTAGAAATGATTATACTCCCCGTGATATTCAATAAACTCAAAATTAAAAAAAAAAACATTTTTGAAGACAAAGTTTCTGAGATATTCACAACTTTTGAAAACTACACGCGTTTGACACTAATCGCAGCTGGATTATTTGGTGGTGTGTTTAAAGAGATCGTAACAAGTGAAGAAAAAAATAAGTGAAATATTTGGTTTTCTAACAAGCCAATAGTGTTGAAGCTTGCTGGAATCCGCAGCTGACATCATGCATAAAGAAAGGTCAGTTGAATCCAAATAATGGACAGGATTTCCGTTTTAATAACTAATTCCACTACAAACACCAAAACCCTGTCACAGCTGTTTACTTTATCTATTCATTACCAACTAGTTTTAGTAGATGATTTTTAATCTTTCAGTAGAAAATAAGTACAATAATTGAGATGTAGCTGGAATAATAAATTAGAAAAAAAAAACCACAAAAACGAAACATGTGTACTTTAGCGTGTGTGCGAAGCTGCTTTCAAGATCACATTAAAGATATATCAGCCGCCAGTTTGCTCTCGGAAAGTAGAGCAAACCGGATTGTATTAATGCAAAGTTGTACATTGTTTTAGCTGCACAATTTGTACTGAAGCTGTAGCTTAAGAGCTTTTTTAATAGTAATTCAAAACTCTAAACTGCTCCAATAAACACTTTTGAAGAGTGTTGTTGTGTTGAGTGATTTATGGATAGTCTGATAATGTTTTTTATAAAATCGTGAGATCATAATCAGAAACGTACACTTTTTTGTACTAGTGCAACAAAGTCTTTTTTGCATTATGCTACATTTGCTGTGCTTTTGTCGTCAAACAAATCGATTTTATAAAAAAATGTTTTATGCGACCCATGCGAAATAGTTGTTTACCTAACAAGTGCGGAAAGTGGTACTTTCCTGCACGAGACTCTGTGCAAGCAGTTAAATGCGAGGGGTAAACTGCTTACTAAAATTTTGTACATAATTCCTCGATTTTAGTACACTAATTTGTAAATAATTAACCTAACCTAACCTAGCCTAACAATACTCACTAACTTCCTGAATTATCACAATTGGAGAGTCTAAAAAAACCTTTTTTAATTAAAAAAAAGTAAAAATCATAAAATACTAGCAACGAATTAATCAAAATGGGATGCCCTGTATATTTTTTCATTTTTGTATTCTACGTCAAATTCTAGACATATTTCGTGTATTAATGTCAGATCCGTTTCTGAGATATTTTCCATTTTATGTGAAATTTTATATTTTCGGTCTCATATCAGGAAAGGTTTTTGTCATGTTAGACAATGTTTGTTCTAGAAATGGGTGCTGAAAAACGTCAAAATATATAATAGAATGTGGTCAAAAAATTAGTTCTAAAAAAGGGCCGAAAATCTAGTTTTTCAAACGGAACACATTCTTCTGTCTAATTCTCTGTTCAAAATTAAAGAAATTTGTATTAGGCCACTAATTAAAAAAAAATAAAATAAACAAATAAAAAAATAATAATAAATAAAAATAATAATAATATATAATTTAATTTTTTTTTAAATTGATACATTGAACCCCTGTAACTGTCAAAATAACCGAATTAATGAAGGTTTATGTAGTAGTTGTCAAATTTAGTAAAAACTGTCTTTATTGTCACACACAACACTTTGTATAGACTTTTATATGTCAATGGATAGAAAATAAAATGGGCCTTCAAAAATATATATACACACATGATAGGTTGCTTCGTTTGGCCGCCAGAGGGCTCCAAAGCTAACTAAATGTTTTCCTTGACTGTTATCGCTCTAATATCTTTAAAGGATTTTTTTTTAAATCGGGCAGATACGGCCCTGATATTTGGCACAAACCCAAAACACAATGATTGCCAGATCTAGAATAGTAGCAAAACTGTAGAAATACAATCATTAAGGTCGATTTTCGCTTGCACTAACCTGGCCAACGTAACGCAAAACCCATTAAGATAGTGGCGGTGTTTCAGGCAAATTTGACCCTTACAAAAATTGTCGTTTTTCAAAAAATTTACAAGCATTACGTCGTGGTAGATCTAGTAAGTTACGTGACCGTGTTTTCCTAAGTTTCTATAGTCAAATTAGCCTTCAACCAGTCAAAAAATGTTTGTGATGCATCCTGTCACTAAACCGTAAATAACACACGTGTGTGTGTGTGTAGCACTTTGTATGTACCTTTATATGTCGATGGACTGATGAAATGAGCTTCCCATTGACGTATAAAAATCGATTGGTTAGCCGTTTGCCCACTAGGGGGCGTCAACTTTGGCCATTTTTTTTGGGGTATCTTTTTGTTTAATCCTTAAAAACTCGCTTAATTGCACCACTTTTAGTAGAGTTTTATACGTCAATGGATAGCCAATGAAATGAGCATTCTAAAATATCCCTTTTGGGATAATCGGTTGGACGGTTTAGCCACTAGAGGGCGTCAAAGTTGACTAATTTTTTCATGACTTTTTTTGGTGCATTTTTTTGTTCAACCGTCAATAACTAGCTTATTTGCTACACTTTTATACGTCAATGGATAGCCAATGAAATGAGCTTTCTAAAAATATCCCAATTTGGGTTGACAGGTTAGACGATTTGGCCGATAGAGAGAGCGTCAAATTTGACCAATTTTTTGATCACTTTTTTGGTGCATTTTCTTGTTTAATCCTCAAAAACTCACTTAATTGCACTACTTTTAGTAGACTTTTACACGTCAATGGATAGCCAATGAAATGAGCATTCTAAAAATATCCCTTTTGGGTTAATAGGTTGGACGGTTTAGTCACTAGCGGGCGTCAAAATTGACTAATTTTTTCATGACTTTTTTGGTGCATTTTTTTGTTCAATCGTCAATAACTAGCTTGTTTGCTACATTTTGTATACGCTTTTATACGTCAATGGATAGCTAATGAAATGAGCTTTTTATTGATATATAAAAGTTGATTGATTAGTACCGCTGGAGACCGTCAAAATTTTTGAAAGTAAAATTACAAAATTCATATTTCTTCCTTGTTTTCCAACGGATTTCATTGAAATTACCAAACTTTATTAATTTTATTTATGTTTATATTTCATTGATTGGGGAAAAATATTGTATGATAATTTTTTTTATAATGTAATTTGGACGTTTTCAATTTTATTAATAATACTAACTAATTCCCAAGTAATGCCCACTAATTGGTTTACCCCTCGGTTAAAGAGCAGAAAAGACGCTTTCCGCATGTGTTAGGTACAACCTTTTTCCTAGGAGTATCAATTTTCATTAAATTGAACCAAAATTTATAGTAAAATTACTAAAATGAAAGCCTCTATTTGGGAAGATGATTAAAAGTGTATTCTTAACTTAGAAATCCAACATAAACAGTTATGGTTTTTTGCTTTAAATGGTTTATTTTTTTTAAATGAAATGAGTACGGAAAAGTAACTTTTCCACACTAAGTTTTTCTTTGCTTAAACATAACTCTTAAATAAAAAGGTTAGTGAAAATGAGTATTGTCGCTCTACACATATAAACTTCAAAATTGCAGATTTATTATTCATTTGTTGTATACAGGGTAATTCAAATTCGACCCTCACCATTGGGATCTCGGAAACTATAAGAGATACGAGAAAGTTTAAATTGGGGCAAAGTTGCGCAATGTAAAGCTCAACCAAATGCAGTTTTAAAAATTTCAATTTTCCGAGTACTTCCGAAGATATCCGAAAAAAACTGAAAATTTGATTTTTTGTTTTTATTTATTTCTAATCTTATTTGAAGAGATATTCCAAAACTAAAAGCACCTTTTCATTGCCACTTTTTCTCAGCTATTCGATGATGGATTCAAATTTGCCACACGACGTTTCGTTTTTTGGCAGCCATCATCAACTTTCTTTTTTCCTATGGGCGCCATATTGGATTTTTAGCCCACCAAATAGTACGTTTTATTCTGATTTTAGTGATGTATAATAACTTATGATTTGCTTCATAAATAACAAAATAATTCAATAAAAACTATTTTTACTTTAGTTATTGGCTTTGAGTTAATGGGCCGTTTCATAAAATGTCATTATTTGACAGTACTCGTCAAACACGATAATTCGGACGATCATTACAGCTTTTAGAGATTTTACCTTAGTTAGCTTTGAGTTAATGAGACGTTTTATGAAGATTACTTGGTAGTACTTGTCACACGCAATTGGCCTGAACATACTTAGTCACAAAGGTGTACACGTGACTTAAACCGGTTTATTCACTTAAAGAGCTTAGGCCACGCAACGCTCTGGACCTAGTTGTTCTTTTCGTGATTAAAAAATGGTTTAAGTCACTTGCTGTATAAATGACTATTAAATCACTCTGAATGACATTCGCCTATTTACAGATGTAAACAAACATCAATGTTACATCTACGGGGCGCGGTGCAAATTTAATAGAACTGTAATTTTAGTTTTTTTTTTTAATATAAGAAGTCGAAATTTAATAAAATACTGTATAAGACACGTGACTTAAACCGGTTTATTCACTCGAATAAATATGAATGAATAAAAAATGGTTTGTCACTTCTAAAATAAATAACTATAAACTTGCACTTAACATTATAAAAAATTGAAATTTGGCAAAAAATGAAGTTCCTAAAATGATGATCTTTCTCTTGAAAACATAAATAAGCCTTTTAAGTTAGAGATAATGCTAACAAATCTCTTTTTCTGATTAACCTAAATAGTTCAGCAATGCTTGTATAATAATAACATTTTCTGCGGGGGTTTCTTTTCTAGATACATTTTTAACTATGATTGACGCTCTAATGATCATCCGAATTATTGTGTTTGACAAGTACTGTCAAACAATGACATTTTTTAAAACGGCCCATTAACTCAAAGCCAATAACTAAAGTAAAAATAGTTTTTATTGAATTATTTTGTTATTTATGAAGCAAATCATAAGTTATTATACATCACTAAAATCAGAATAAAACGTACTATTTGGTGGGCTAAAAATCCAATATGGCGTCCATAAGAAAAAAGAAAGTTGATGAGGACTGACAGAAAACGAAACGTCGTGTGGCAAATTTGAATCCATCCTCGAATAGCTAGGAAAAAGTGGCAATGCAAAGATGCTTTTAGTTTTGGGATATCTCTTCAAATAAGGGTAGAAATAAATAAAAACAAAAAATCAAATTTTCAGTTTTTTTCGGATATCTTCGAAAGTACTCGAAAAATCAAAATTTTTAAAACAGCATTTGGTTGAGCTTTATATTGCGCAACTTTGCCCCAATTTAAACTTTCTCGTATCTCTTATGGTTTCTGAGATCCCAATGGTGAGGGTCGAATTTGAATTACCCTGTATATATACAGGGTGGACCATAAGTAATGGGACATAGAGCTACAGCATATTCCTGACATCAAAATAATACGATTTAGCGAAATTGTTCTATACCGAAAATTAATATTAAGAAAGATACAGGGTGTGAAAGTTGAAATTTTATTTTTGTTTTTTTATCATATCTTCACGGTCCTTTGATATAAATTACTGAAAGTTGGTATAAAGGGGTTTTGGCAGGCGTTAAATACGATGCTTTCATTTGTTTTGTAGTAGCTGATAGGGGGCGCTAGCTGCAACCATATCCGTTCCTTCAAGAGACTCTAACTTTTTTTTACGGAACTGAAACGACCATATGCTCTCAAAACATGATTCTAAGATGTTTTCTATGTAAAAAAGGTATACTTGTTGTAAGTCTTAAAAGTTGACTGTTTTCGAGTTATTTAATGTTTTATTATTGCATGCATTGTCGTATGTTAATACGATATGTGCTGTATACCCTTAAGTTACACACATAACAGTTTCTGTATGTAAATTTGACCGTTTAAAAAATGTTTGTAAACTTTAAAATAAAGCTAGTTGTTATGAACGCCCTTTTTGTTTTTGTATCAAATCCTAATTAGAATTTAAAAAAAAATAGTAATTAAAATCTGCTGTACATGTAAATGCATGCAATAATAAAAGATTAAATAACTCGAAAACGGTCGACTTTTAAGACTTACAACAAGTATACCTTTTTTACGTAGAAAACATCTTAGAATCATATTTTGAAGTCATATGGCCGTTTCAGTTCCGTAAAAAAAAGTTTGAGCCTCTTGAAGGGACAGAGATGGTTACCGCTAGCGCCCCCTATCAGCTACTACAAAACAAATGAAAGCATCGTATTTTCCGTCTGCCAAAACCCCTTTATACCAACTTTCAGTAATTTATATCAAAAGACCGTGAAGATATAACAAAAAAGCTAAAATAAAATTTCAACTTTCACACCCTGTATCTTTCTTAATATTAACTTTCGGTATAGGACAATTCAGCTAAATCGTATTATTTTGATGTCAGGAATATGCTGTAGCTCTATGTCCCATTACTTATGGTCCACCCTGTATATATAAATAATCTTTATTTTCAACAGAAAAAAGGCTATCGACCACTTGGTCTTTCTGCCTATGTTTACAGTGGGATTTTTTTTATAGTTTTATCATACATGTTAACTTATTCTAATTATTTACAATTTATTTACAAAAAAAAAAGTAGTCTTAGTTAAAGTGCTCTAGTAGGGTGGCAGTGGGAAAGAGTTAACGGGATTGTCTGGTTGGTCTTGTTATGCACAGTGGGTTTATTATTGTCCAGTTGTTTGGATTATTCTTCCATTTGTTCTGTAGTTGTATAAGTCTGTCTGTTATTTTGGTCATGTTTGTACGTTCGTAGAGAAGTTGGTTGGATGGGTTGTGTAGTGGGTTTTCTGGGTGTCTTATTTTGGTTATTAGTCTTAGAGCAATCTGTTCCGTAGTCTGAGTATATCTTTTAGTTTTGTCAGTAGCGTTTGCTCTAAGTAAGTGTCCGTAGTCTAGAACTGGTCTACAGATGGATTTGTATATTTGTGTGGCGGTTTTCGTGCTAATACCTTTGTTTTTGTATGTCAGTGATCTAAAGTGTTTTGTCCGTTTAATAGTTTCAGTTCTTGCATTTTTTAAGTGTTTTGTAAATTTTAGTTTTTGGTCCAGTATTATGCCTAAGTATTTTACGTCATGTTTGGGTTCAGTTATGTGGCCGTCCGCGGTTATGTTTGGGGAGTCGTCTTTGATCCTATGGTTTGGTAGTAAAAGTTGGTTTTTAGTTGCGTTGGGGGTCAGTCTCCATCTGTAGAACCATGTCATAGTATCGTCAGTAAGTGATTGTAGTTTTGACGCTGCTTTTGAAGTAGTTTTGTCGTGTACTATAAGTGCAGTGTCGTCTGCGTATTGTAATATGTATGCGGTTTTGTCAAATTGATTTTTGTCCTGCTTGTTGTGATTGTATATGTCATGGCAGTATAGATTGTAAAGTAAAGGTGAGAGGGGTGATCCTTGGGGTAGTCCTTGTTCAGGACTGAAAGGAAAGGAAAGTGTGTTGTCTATTCGAACGTGCAGTTGTCTATTTTCTAGTAAATTTCTGGTTGTGTAAAGTAAGTATTTTGGTGTATCAAGTTTATGTAGTTTGTAAAGTAGTCCTTTGTGCCAGACACTGTCAAAAGCTTTGTTAATGTCCATGAACAAACAAGCTGTTTTGTTGCCGTTGAGGTGCGTTGTTTGTATGTTGTTAGTTAAGATAAAAAGTGGATGTATAGTCGAGTGTTTTGGTTTAAAGCCAAACTGGTATGATGGAATGTGCTGTCCAATCTGTTCTTGAAGTCTGTTTTTTATGATGAGTTCGAGTAATTTGCTTAGTACTGGAAGTAGTGTAATAGGTCTGTAATTTTGAGTTTGTGTGTTGTCGAGTCCATTTTTTGGAATGGGTATTATTATGCCCGTTTTCCATGCATCCGGTATTATGTTGTGTCGAATGCAGTTGTTAAGTGAGTCTAGTATAAGTTTGTGAGTTTCGGGGGTCAAGTTTTTTAGCAATTTGCTTTTAATGTTATCCTTGCCTGGTGCGGTGTTCTTTAAGTTAGTCAGTGCTTCATTGTATTCATCGTTAGAGATTAACGGAAATGTGTTGTCAGTTTGGTTGTCAAAGTAATTGTTGTACCAGTCGTTTATTAAGGTCCAGTTTTGGTCATCAAAGTTAGGGTTAGTAGAAGTTTGAAAAGCCTTCTGAAAATGTCTGGCAAATGCGTTAGCTTTGTCTTGGTCTGAGTATTGTTCGGTGCCATTTTCGTTTATTGTCCCTAGCGGATTTGTTTTCTTGTACCGTGATAGTTTTTTAATTTTCTGCCAGTATGTTTTTCCGTTGTCATGTTCTATTTCTTGGCATGCTTGCAGCCATTTGTCTTGTTTGTATTGGTCTATTAAGGTCTTGACGTTTCTGTTGAGTTCGTTAAGTTTTCTTTTTAAATCATTGTCTTGTGTGTGCGTGTATAGTTCTCTTTTTCGTTTAATGAGTCTCAGTACAAATTTTGGCAGGGTATGTTGGTAGAAAGTGTTTTTTACCCGTGGAGAAAACTTTTCTACTGCCAATGTCAATTGTTCTTGTAAGTTTTCTATGGAAGGTGTTATTGTTTGTGATTGTACGTAGTCATGTATTTGAAGCTGAACTTTTTCTATGTTTGTTTTATTTAAGTCAAATTTTTTTGTGTTATCTTTCGTATTTAATGTAGGTTGTGTTTGTTGTATGTTAATATCAAACGTTATGGCTAGATGGTCGGAGCCTAGTTCGTTGGTCAAATTAACATTGTTTATATTATTTGTCAGGTTTGCTGTATGTAGTAATACGTCTGGGGTCGAGTCTTGGTTTTCTGGCATCAGAAAAGTCGGCGGGGTTTGTTTTTTAATAAAGTCTGAGTTGTCTATAAATCTGTTTAGTTGTATTTTCTTGTTTCTGTTTAAGTTTAAGCCTCTAACGATTATAGCGTACTTGTACAGGCAAGCTTTAGTCAGTATGTTTTGCTCGATGTCTGAATAAGGATGGATGTATACAAGGAAGATATGGATTTTGTCGTCAAGGTAGAGTATAGTAAAGTGGAGACAGTCATTTAACGGATTATTTAGAGCGGGAGGGTTTGACTTTCCTAGTTTTATTGATGGTTTTAGCAGTACTGTGGCTCCTCCTCTAGCGTTGTTAAGTATGTTACCATGTCTGCAGATAAACTGCCAGTCTCTGTACGTTGGTGTCTGTCCAATTTTAGTTTTAGTTTCCACAAACATACAACAGTCAGTATTATTTTGTTCAATGTAATTGTAAATAAGGTATTTTTTACTGTTCAGTCCGTTAATGTTGGCGTAAAGTACTTTTATATTGAATGTTCTAGGTTAGTGATTGTTTGTTTTAGTTGGTCCTGGGGTTCTGTCGCCGATTGTCTGTTAGGAAGGAGCAGGTCGAACATTCAAATATACATATGACCACCGAAGAAAACAACCGAGGTGTCAATATCATAATCTTCGGTAAACTGTTTACGTAATTTTTTTAAAAGTTCTTCTCGATTGATGTTAGTCGTTTTATTAATTTCATGTTTGTACGTATTTATTATAAAGTCGTGTGTTGTTATCGGTTTATGGATTCTACTCTCTTTAGTCACCGTTTCTGACACCTCGGCCGTTCTCTTATTTAAGCATTTAATTCGAACATTGGGGATACCTTCAATAGGAGCTGTAGGTCGCTTCGGGCATTTTAGACTCCATGCCGCATGATCGTCGGAATTGCAGGCCACGCACTTGACAGGAAGTGGAGAGCTGCACGTTGAGGTTGAATGTCGTCCTAAACATTTATTGCATTTAATTGGCGTTTTACAATCTTCTGATCGATGGTCAAACGAATTGCATTTGCTGCAAGGGGCAGGGATTGGCGGTGGCGGTTTGCTTTCTACAATTCTAAATACGCGGCCGAGGAAATGAACAATACGATCATTCATCAATTTTTCGTATGTTTTAAGGTCGCCAGTTATTAATCGTACCATTAACGTTGGGCTGTTTCTTTCTCTGGATATAATTCTTTTGCAGAACCTGATTTGGAGATCCATTTTCTCCAAATGGCGTAGAAACATCTCGTCAGTTATGTCGAGGTCCACCCCAGTAGCAACTACTGAGTAAGATGGTGTCACAGAGCGGTTGGTTCTAAACTGTTGTGTTGTTATTTTAGTGTCAGTTTTGTGTTGCTTGAAAGTTGTAATAAGATTTTCTTTTTGTAGTCGTTGAAGGGTCTCGGTTGCTTGGTTTTCGTTGTTGGTTTTAATTAAAAAATGGTCGCATTGTTTAATGATTATGTCCATGTTTGTGTTGAGTTCTTCCCACCTTATCGCAAGCTGCACCCTGGTAACAGCGGGCTTTGCAGTCACCAGAAACGCATAAGAGAATGATGGGAGTCTTCGTTGATTGTTAGTTGTTGGGGTAGTTGTTGATGTTTGTGATGTTGCACCCACTGCTTTTCGTTTTGCTTCCGGTGTTACGGGGGTTGACGGGGTGGATGAGGAGGATTTTGGCTTTCGGCCTCGTTTTTTGTTTTGAGGTTTGACAAACCCTTCCTGGGAGGCATAGTCGGATTCCGACTCTTGCGAGCTCCCAGGGTGCATCCTTACTCTTCAAAGACCCTGTATAAGCCGCAAAGTGACACGGCGTACACAAAACACTTAAAATTCTTCAACAATATTTATGTTTTTTGTATGGAGAACGGATAAATATTTCTTTTATCAGACTCTCACTAGCACGTCTTATCGGTACGATGGTTCCGACTCCTCATTTGTTGTATTAATCTTGAAATGGGGAAAAGTACCTTTATCGTACTAGTGTGGAAAAGTACTCCTTCCCACACTCAAATGAGTGAGGAAAAGTGCACTTTAGGTGAAACTCTCTGACTCTCCTCTTTCCTCTATTCCATCGTATTATGTTTGAGTCTTCTATAAGACTAAATAGTGTTAATCCCAAAGTTAAACTACGAAATTAGAGCAAATGCGAGAACTGAACAGGATTTTAGTGTTAGAAATGTATGTATGTCGATTTAATATTATTAGTTATAGGTAAGCTAAAGTTTACAAAGTAAAATAATGGTTTTCAGAAAATACGAATTTAGAAAGTCAGTTTTATGATATCAAACTGAACTTGAACATTAGATTTCTAACCAATTTATAGAGAAATAGCTGATTACATAGATAAGAAAGTGTTTTACAGTGTTTCAAACAGAAAATTTTGTTCCAACATCCTGCATTATGTTACTAACAAATCAAAGTATACAAACAATACGTTAATAACAAAAACTTCAAATTTGACAAATTATTTCCCTTTATGGATGTGGAACTGTTGGATCTCAAGTCCTTTAGACAAACAAACTGAAAGAAAAATGGATCATAAAATGAATGTCGTCTGCTTAGAAGCTTTATCTTAAAAATGGCACTTTTTATATGCCAGAGGCACTTTGCACAGGCAAGCTAAACTTTTCTGGCTGGATAATTAATAGCAACCTTTTAGAGCCAAATTGATGCCCTCAATGCCACTAATGCGATGATTTTTACACCATAAGGATGATAGATTTCACTCTAGAATACTCCTACTTAGAATAGTTGGATTTCATTTAAAGAATGGATTTTTTGGAAAAAATAAAGTAGGTATTTGCTGTAATGCTATATTTTGTACAGCAATTTAATTTTTGGACACTTTGATCTATTATTTTTCTCTACTCTATTTTCCTTTGGTTATCGGAGTATATCGGCTTTTCCTGACTGCAAAATTACATTCCAAAAGGTTTGCGGGCTTTGAAATTCTATCCAACAACAACTGGACTTCTAACTAATTTTATAAATTATTTGGTACTGTTTTTTCTATTATGCCCTGGAAGTACCTGGCTTTCAAATGGCATTATTGTGTTGTATCTAGAGATGAAAAATTGCTCAGAAATTTATTTTTGGAGAAATTGCCAAAAGAGGAAATTCTAGAAGAATTCTAGAAAATGGTGCAGAAAAGACTAATAAATCAAAAGCAAAGTTCAATTCAAAGGATTTTGGATTATTTAGAAATAATAAAATGCCAAAATAGAAACTTTCAAGTTCTTGGAGGAATCACAGTGTAAGTAGTCTTTACAGCTCCACAAAGTCAAATTTGACGTTAAGTAACACATTTTTGTACTTTTGTAGGTCACGTGACAGCTGTCATAACTGTCAGAACCCGTTCACCAGTGACCTGAAAGAATTCTTTGAGAAGTTGCACTGAAAGTTGTGTTTAATCCAAAATTTGTCAGTTTTGACGTTTTGGAATACCTTGATACTTGTCACTTAACGTTACAAAAGTCAAATTTTGCTCCATAGATCTAGAAATACCTTATATACAGCTGTAGAACTAGATTGATCCAAGCTGTAGAACTTTTATATTGACAGTTGTCAGGTAATGTAAAAAACATACCAAAATTGTCTGTGAATGTAACAATTTTCAAATTCAACTCTGTAGAGCTATAAATACCACTCGCAATGCGATTTATCTTGTATGTTAGGGTTGAATGAGTTTTGACAGTTGACAACTGTCAGGTGACGTAAGAAACATTTTAAAATGTTCCTTAGCCTGACAAATGTCAAATTTGTAGGCTCTATTGAGGTGTAAATACAAGTAACAACTGTTTTGCATTTGATAGTTTCATGTCACTGCTCTATGAGTTTTGATAGTCATAATCTGACTACTAGCCAAGGAAAAAAAACATTGTTAAGTGTCAAATTGAATGTCTTAAACTGTCATTTAATGCCACAACTGCCAAAAGTTTTTCCAAGCTTTTCCACATGGAAAAGTGTGTTTTAGAGTTTGAAAACCGACATTTTTTTCGGTTTGTGAAGGTTTTTCGTGAGTTAAAAAACTACACAAAATAGCACATTTTTGGTATCTTTATTAAATTTCCTATCCAATTGCCTGAGAAACACTAAAAAATTTGATACAATCAGGGAGAAAAGCGGTGTCAAAATTTGAACTGACAGAATTACAGTTTGAAAATACAGTCAAAGACAAAATCGGCTGTATAATCCACCTGGAGTGAGAAAATGAGGGTTTTAAGCACATTTTTGGAATCTTCATTAAATTTCTTATCCAATAACCTGAGAAACACTAAAAAATTTAGTACAGTCAGGGAGAAAAGCGGTGTCAAAATTGAATTGACAGAAATACAGTTTGAAAAGACAGTCAATCAGAAAATCGGCTGTAAAATCCACCTGCAGTGAGAAAATTACGGTTTTAAGCACATTTTTGGAATTCTCATTAAATTTCCTATCCAATAACCTGAAAAACAGTACAAAATTTAGTATAGTCAGGAAAAAAAGCAGTTTCAAAATTTGAACTGCCAGAGATACAGTTTGAAACGACAGTCAAAGAGAAAATTGCCTGTAAAACCCACTTGGAGTAAGAAAATGACGGTTTTAAGCACATTTTTGGAATCTTCATTAAGTTTCCTATATAATAACATGAGAATTACTTAAAAATTTAGTACGGTCAGGAAGAAAAGCGGTGTCAAAATTGAATGGACAGAAATACAGTTTGAAAGGACAGTCAATCACAAAATCGGCTGTAAAATCCACCTGCAGTGAGAAAATGACGGTTTTAAGCACATTTTTGGAATCTTCGTTAAATTTCCTATCCAATAACCTAAAAAACAGTAAAAAATTTGGTACAGTCAGGGTGAAAAAGGGTGTCAAAATTTGAACTGCCAGAAACACAGTTCGAAAGGACAGTCAAGGACAAAATCGGCTGTAAAACCTACCTGGAGTGAGAAAATTACTGTTTTAAGCACATTTTTGGAATCGTCATTAAATTTCCTATCCAATAGCATGTGAAACACTAAAAAATTTTGTACAGTCCTGTCCAGTGTCAAAATTTGAACTGCCAGAAACACAGTTCAAAAGAACAGTCAAGGACAAAATCGCCTGTAAAACCCACTTGGAGTGAGAGAATGACGGTTTTAAGCAGATTTTTGGAAACTTCATTAAGTTTCCTATCCAATAACCTAAAAAACACTAAAAAATTTAGTACAGTCAGGGTGAAAAGCTGTGTCAAAATTTGAACTGCCAGAAACACAGTTCAAAAGAACAGTAAAGGACAAAATCGCCTGTAAAACCCACTTGGAGTGAGAAAACTACTGTTTTAAGCACATTTTTGGAATTCTCATTAAATTTCCTATCCAATAACCTGAAACAGTAAAAAATTTTAGTACAGTCAAGAAAAAAAAACGGTTTCAAATTTTGAACTGACAGAAATACAGTTTGAAACGACAGTCAAAGAGAAAATCGCCTGTAAAACCTACTTGGAGTGAGAAAATTACTGTTTTAAGCTTTTTTTTGGAATCCTCATTAAATTTCCTATCCAATAACCTGAAAAACAGTAAAAAATTTAGTACAGTCAGGGAGAAAAGCGGTATCAAAATTGAATTGACAGAAATACATTTTGAAAGGACAGTCAATCACAAAATCGGCTGTAAAACCCACTTGCAGTGAGAAATTGACTGTTTTAAGCACATTTTTGAAATCTCCATTAAATTTCCGATCCAATAACCTGAGAAACACTTAAAAATTTAGTACAGTCAGGAAGAAAAGCGGTGTCACCTTAGGCCTGGACCATCTGTCTAAATGTGGCAAGAAAATATGATAATGCAACAATCGCTTGCGAGATAACTAATATTTACCAACCTAAATAGTCTCTTAATAGTCCTATATCAAACAGTTTGAGCGTGAGATTACAAAGACGATACTATTCTATGCATTAACGATCTGAAGGAAAGATTCCTTTGAAAGTTCACAAACGAGCGAAACGGTAAAAATGTTCCGTAAGTTTGTAGGAAAAAAGCAGCTTTTTTTTGTTCTTTTCTTACGAGGAAAATTTTATTTTCCAGGAAAAGTTTTCTTGGAAAGACTAAACTTTACACTATCTATAGCTAGTTTAACAAACTCCAATCCAGGCTCTACTTTTTGAACTCTTTTAGCTTTCCGGTATTAAAACCATATTTTTTTCGATAAGGTGAATCTCAAATAAAAAGAGGAAGAAAAAAAATATAATACCAATCATAATATTGATCTTTGAGTTTAATTTCGTTGAGTTAGATTTATGAAGATGTAAGTTGCATCACAACTGATCAACTACAAAGAACAAAACACAAAGAACAAAATTATTGTGTACAAAGCAGAGTAAAGAGAAAAAACTAAGAATGAGTACAACCATAAAAGTTAGTTAAAATAGCAGACAAGAGGCATTAAAAACTATAACTGTAATACTCTTCCAGGCTGTAATAAGACCCTCCCTTTGAAATTATGACGGTCATGTCATTTGCCTTTAATTCTTGTCCAGATGGTTGTAGATCTTGAGGCCTTTATATATGACCGATCTCCTTACAAGGGTCTTCTTCATGTACCATCTCCATGTCGGAGGTGGGCTATCCTCACTTTGGAAACTGCGGCTTTGAATAAGTTGGAGAATGTGACGCCAAACCATTCTCGTAAGTTCCTAAGCCCGGATATTCTTCTTCTTCCAACAGAGATTATGGGTGGTAGATCCATCATCATCATCTTCTTTGACCTCTCATAACGTTGTTGCGAGATATTGCAGTTTCCTCTTTTTAACTTCACGCAGGATCTCCATGCCCTTCTCTGTTCTTCTTAAGACCTCTAAGTTTGTAACATGTTCCGTTCATGCTATTCTCAACATTCTACGGTATGTCCACATCTCAAAGGCTTCCACTTTTCGTTTGCAATATACGTTCAGGGACCAAGCTTTCACACAGAAGTACCGGGAATACATAGCCTTTGAGCATACGAGTTCTTAGATCTAGGCTCAGATAGCGACTACAGAGCAGCTTCTTGATCCTCATGAAGGATGCACCATGCTTTTCGCCTTCCACATACAGATCCTCATTTGGCACTTTTGGTAACAATCATGTATTTGGTCTTCTTAACGTTGAGTGTTAGACCATATTCTCGACTAGATGTGATGACGTTATTCAACATATTTTGTAGGTCGGATATGTTTTTGGCGAGAAGTAGTGTATCGTCCGCATAGCGCAAATTCCACCTTCTTCATTTTCGAGGGCTTTGGTGAAAACTTCCTCTGAATACAGGTTGAAGAGGAGTGGCGAAAGAACACCACCTTGCCTGACTCCTCGTTTGATTTTCACTGCCTTAGTTAGTTCGGACAGGACGCGGACAGACGCACTTTAGTTTAAATACAGGTTCACAATATCTGTTTTGTCGAGGTTTTTTCGTTTTAGAGCTTCTATTAGTTGTTTGTGTCTCACTCTATCAAATGCTGCTAGTCAATAAAGCAGATGTGAGTTGACATTTTGGTGAACATCAAGACATTGTAGGCAAACAAGGCTTCCCTCGTACCAGTTTGGTTTCTAAACCCAAACTGAGTATAGGCGATATTTTCTTCCAGCTTATAAATTCTACGGTGGATGACTTTGAGGAAGATTTTTAGTGTATAGATCTTCATTCTGCTTCTTAGGAATTGCGACAAACGTAGACCGAAGCCATTCCTCTGATATTATTCCTGTTTCATAGATAGCAGCTTAAGCTCATCTGCTAGTATATCGTCAGGACCTTGCGTGTTTGAAGTTATTTCTTCTCTTTGGTCATTAAAATGGGTTTCAATGTATTTCTCCCATAGGGTCATTTGATCTTTAATATCCTACACAAAATTTTCTCCTTCGTCCACCAAGATGCATGCTTTTTGCTTCCGATCAGTTCCAGTAAACTTCTTTATCTTTATATACACTTTATATACATCTCGGTGCATTTCTCCTTATTTAGCGACTCCTTCTTAGCTTTGATGCCCTTCTGTACTTCTTTATATTTCCGTCTGTCTGTATTTTTCCTTTCTCTTTACTCTTACTTTCCTCTCTCCTCCATAAGCATCAATATCAGTCATCCAATCCTCTCGATTTTTTAGTTTTTCAGGTTTTAGGTGTCTTCTGCAGGGTTCCAGCAGAAATAATCAAATTAATAACAGAAGATCAAATAGGCATATTTGTGGAGCCCTGTTCTCCTCAAGAATTGTCCACGTGACGAAGGCAATTCCTACGAGTTAATACTAATACGTATTTCTGAGATTGGTCAATAGTACTATTTGACATTTGATATCAGTTATGAAAAGAGAAGTTTCTTAGGTCTTGATGATCAGCTTTTGAGAATCAGACAGTCTCTGTAACCGCCAACGCCAATATTCTTTGGCTGGGAATGCGGCCTCAGATAGATGGGTCAAGCAAGACTACTGCGTTTTACCCTCCCATTGCTGTAGATCGAAATGATAGGTCTGGAAGAGAAAGTCGCTACAAATCCAGGAATTTTCCAGTTCCCAAAGTTGCATCGGCGTCGTCTGTCCTGGGAGGAAGATGCACCCGCTGACGGAGGGGCTCTTCTGGCGCTTTTCTTGTCCTCCATTTCTTCTTTCTTCGTGAGCTCGTCCATCTCTGGTGGTCCTGGCAAACTATAGGATGTCCAAACAGCTGGCTTTCGTCCGTCTGTTTTTGCATCCTAAAGTTTTGGGTAATTAGGGTCTGGTGAGTGGGGAATGGTTTTCCCCCTTTTGCGTAGACAAGGTTCCAGGATAGCAGTCAATACCCAGTTAGCACCGGGGTAACTGCGGAAAGGTTCTACCCAGATTTTGAGATTAAAATTCTCGCTACTCAGGGGGAAAGTCTGGGGGGAATTGTGGTCTTCTTCTTGGGTGGTTGGTCCTGAATTGTCGTCTATCAAAAACAGAAAGAAAAACTTCTCCACGTGAGTTTCTTGTCCATCTTGACCCCAGTCTCATTGCGCCACTCGATTTCCATGTCTTTTAACCTGACGTTGCCTTCTATCCTCATCTTTGGTCTTCTTTTGAAGACTATAGCCTGCGTTTTCTCCACGTTTAGGTCGATCTTCCATTTGTTGCACCATTTCTCCAATGCTGTGGTCTCCTCTTGCAGGGATCGGGTCAGGAGTTGGCCGCTCTTGCTCCGGGCCATGATTGCAGTGTCATCCGCGTAGAGCGCTAAGCTGGTTTCTAGGTGAATCTGAAACATAAATGTTATAGAGAAACGGCGACATTACTGCACCTTGCGGCACTCCTGCTTCCATTTCCCTATAACTTGAGTAGAGGCTGTCGATTTTGACTCGAAACCGACGAGCTGAAAGAAAGAATCTAATTAGTTTTACCAAGGCGACTGAAAAGCCGGCATCCAGCATCTTGATTAGAAGTCCTCTGTGCCAAACCCTGTCGAAGGTCTTGGAGACGTCTAGCAGCATGGCTCCTGTAGCATTTTTCCTGTTGAACCCTTCCATGATGTACTCGGTTATCCTCAAGACTTGGAGTTCCTTTAATAGTGTCCTCCGGATTACGGAGGACCATGACGTGCAGGTCCTCTTCTTGCTCCTTTAGCCTCCTGAGGATGATAACTTCTGCCACTTTTCCCAAGGATGGCAGGAGGCTGATGGGTTGATAATTTTGGGGGAACAACGTGTCCTTTTGTAGTTTCGGGAACAGGATAACATCGGCCCTCTTCCAGTCAGCAGGAAAGTGCCTCAGTCGAAGTATTGCGTTAACAATATTTAACAAGGCAGCTATCCTGCGTTTCGAAAGTTTTCTGAGCGCAATGTTTCCTATCTCGTCCTATCCTAGTGCCTTTCTGATGTTGAGGTGCCGCAGAATTTCCTGTAGCTGTTCACGATGTTTTCCCTTGACCGCGTCATCATCGTCGATGTCGTTCTCCGGAAATTGTTTTTCTAATGTGTCGGCTTTGTCCCTCTTCTCATAGACAATCCTGTTGTTGCCGTGAATGGCTGGAATAGGCTTCCTCTTTTGCCGCAGCGCTCTGCATGTTTCCACATGCTTCTGTCCTCGGGATTTAGGCTTTCTAGGTGATCCTGTCATTGGTTTGCTCTATGGTCGTCCAGTGCAGCCTTAACTCGCCGGATATGCTGGTTGAGCCTGTTTTTGTCTGTCTCTCTTTAACTTTAACAGTTACGCTCCTTACAAATTTGTCATAACAGACCAAGTAGTAGCTCCTCTTCGTGATCCACTCTGTATCGCAGACTAACCGATCATTTGTTGTTTAGGTCAAAAACTCGTTACGACATATTGCTTTTTAGATTCCGCATATCTGAATGCCAATGCTATTGAGCGTTAAAGATGCCATTCTAAAAGGTAGCGTTAAGTAAACTGAAGAATACTTCGCTAACGGTTTTAAGTAATCCTTGAAATGCGTCCACCTGGCGAAAATATTTGTGTGGCCTCCCATCTGTAAAACATATGTTACTTAGCACGCATGAGGTGAGGTCAGTTTTCTGGTTCGACTCTTTTACAGTACAATGTCTCCTTCTATTTATAGTTATTTTTATTACTATGGAGATTATACGTTGTATGATTTTTTATTGTCAGTTTTAAATTTTGATACTTAGATACGACTTTCCTGACTTTTCTGCTGCTCTCCCTGATTATTGCCACTTGCCTGATAACACTTGTAGCAGCTTCTGAGAACTTTAAAACCTTCCTGAAAGTCTTAACACACTTGTAGAGGTTTCTGGCAATTTTAAAACCTTCTTGAAAGACTTAGCACACTTGTAGAGGATTTTGATAACTATAAAACCTTCTAGAAAATCTTAGAACACTTGAAGAGGCTTCTGGCAACTTTAAAACCTTCCTGAAAGTTTTAAAACACTTGTAGAGGCTTCTGAGAACTTTAAAATCTTCTTTAATGTCTGAAAACACTTGTAGAAGCTTCTGAGAACTTTAAAACCTTCTTGAAAGTCTTAGAATACTTGTAGAAGCTTCTGGCAACTTTAAAACCTTCCTGAAAGTTTTAAAACACTTGTAGAGGCTTCTGAGAACTTTAAAATCTTCTTGAAAGTCTTAAGACACTTGTAAAGGGTTCTGGCAAGATTAGGAAAGTTTTTAGTAGTAGGAATTTAGAGATTTCTGGCAATTTTAAAACCTTCTTGAAAGACTTAGCACACTTGTAGACGATTTTGATAACTTTAAAACCTTCTTTAAAGTTTAAGAACACTTGTAGAGGCTTCTGAGAAATTTAAAATCTTCTTGAAAGTCTTAAGACACTTGTAAAGGTTTCTGGCAAGATTAGGAAAATTTTTAGTAGTATCTAGAGGTTTCTGGCAATTTTAAAACCTTCTTCAAAGACTTAGTAGAGAATTCCGATAACTTTAAAACCTTCTAAAAAATCTTAGGACACTTGAAGAGGCTTTGGAGAATTTTAAAAATCTTCTTTAATATCTGAGAACACTTGTAGAAGCTTCTGAGAACTTTAAAACCTTCTTTAAAGTTTAAGAACACTTGTAGAGGCTTCTGAGAAATTTAAAATCTTCTTGAAAGTCTTAGGACACTTGTAGAGGTTTCTAGCAATTTTAATACCTTCTTGAAAGACTTAGAACACTTGTAGAGAATTCCGATAACTTTAAATCCTTCTAAAAAATCTTAGGACATTTGAAGAGGCCCCTGACAACTTTAAAACCTTCTTTAATGTCTGAGTACACTTGTAGAAGCTTCTGAGAAATTTAAAACCTCCTTGAAAATCTTAGGCCACTTGTAGAGGCTTCTGACAACTTTAAAACCTTCTTTAAAATCTGAGATCACTTGTAGAGGCTTCAGAGAACTTAAAAAACCTTCTTAAAAGTCTTAGAATACTTTTAGAAACTTCTGGCAACTTTAAAACCTTCTTGAAAGTCTTAGAACACTTGTAGAGGCTTCTGAGACCTTTAAAATCTTCTTGAAAGTCTTAGAATACTTGTAGAGGATTCCGATAACTATAAAACCTTCTAGAAAACCTTAGAACACTTGAAGAGGCTTCTGACATCTTTAAAATCTTCTTTAATGTCTGAGGACACTTGTAGAAGCTTCTGAGAACTTTAAAACCTTCTTTAAAGTTTAAGAACACTTGTAGAGGCTTCTGAGAAATTTAAAATCTTCTTGAAAGTCTTAGGACACTTGTAGAGGTTTCTAGCAATTTTAATACCTTCTTGAAAGACTCAGAACACTTGTAGAGAATTCCGATAACTTTAAAACCTTCTAAAAAATCTTAGGACACTTGAAGAGGCTTTGGACAACTTTAGAATCTTCTTTAATGTTTGAAAACACTTGTAGAAGCTTCTGAGAACTTTAAAACCTTCTTTAATGTTTAAGAACACTTGTAGAGGCTTCTGAGAAATTTAAAATCTTCTTGAAAGTCTTAGAACACTTGTAGAGGTTTCTAGCAATTTTAATACCTTCTTGAAAGACTTAGAACACTTGTAGAGAATTCCGATAACTTTAAATCCTTCTAAAAAATCTTAGGACATTTGAAGAGGCCCCTGACAACTTTAAAACCTTCTTTAATGTCTGAGTACACTTGTAGAAGCTTCTGAGAAATTTAAAACCTCCTTGAAAATCTTAGGCCACTTGTAGAGGCTTCTGACAACTTTAAAACCTTCTTTAAAGTCTGAGATCACTTGTAGAGGCTTCAGAGAACTTAAAAAACCTTCTTAAAAGTCTTAGAATACTTTTAGAAACTTCTGGCAACTTTAAAACCTTCTTGAAAGTCTTAGAACACTTGTAGAGGCTTCTGAGAACTTTAAAATCTTCTTGAAAGTCTTAGAATACTTGTAGAAGATTCCGATAACTATAAAACCTTCTAGAAAACCTTAGAACACTTGAAGAGGCTTCTGACATCTTTAAAATCTTCTTTAATGTCTGAGAACACTTGTAGAAGCTTCTGAGAACTTTAAAACCTTCTTTAATGTTTAAGAACACTTGTAGAGGCTTCTGAGAAATTTAAAATCTTCTTGAAAGTCTTAGAACACTTGTAGAGGTTTCTAGCAATTTTAATACCTTCTTGAAAGACTTAGAACACTTGTAGAGGATTCCGATAACTTTAAAACCTTCTAAAAAATCTTAGGACATTTGAAGAGGTCTCTGACAACTTTAAAACCTTCTTTAATGTCTGAGTACACTTGTAGAAGCTTCTGAGAAATTTAAAACCTTCTTGAAAATCTTAGGCCACTTGTAGAGGCTTCTGACAACTTTAAAACCTTCTTTAAAGTCTGAGATCACTTGTAGAGGCTTCAGAGAACTTAAAAAACCTTCTTAAAAGTCTTAGAATACTTTTAGAAACTTCTGGCAACTTTAAAACCTTCTTGAAAGTCTTAGAACACTTGTAGAGGCTTCTGAGAACTTTAAAATCTTCTTGAAAGTCTTAGAATACTTGTAGAGGATTCCGATAACTATAAAACCTTCTAGGAAACCTTAGAACACTTGAAGAGGCTTCTGACAACTTTAAAACCTTCTTTAATGTCTGAGAACACTTGTAGAAGCTTCTGGCAACTTTAAAACCTTCCTGAAAGTTTTAAAACACTTGTAGAGGCTTCTGAGAACTTTAAAATCTTCTTGAAAGTCTTAAGACACTTGGCAAGATTAGGAAAGTTTTTAGCAGTAGGTGGTATTTAGAGATTTCTGGCAATTTTAAAACCTTCTTTAAAAACTTAGCACACTTGTAGAGGATTTTGATAACTTTAAAACCTTCTTTAAAGTTTGTGAACATTTGTAGAGGCTTCTGAGAAATTTAAAATCTTCTTGAAAGTCTTAGGACACTTGTAGAGGTTTCTGGCAATTTTAATACCTTCTTGACAGACTTAAAACTCTTGTAGAGGCTTCAGAGAACTTAAAAAACCTTCTTAAAAGTGTTAGAATACTTTTAGAAACTTCTGGCAACTTTAAAACCTTCTTGAAAGTCTTAGAACACTTGTAGAGGCTTCTGAGAACTTTAAAATCTTCTTGAAAGTCTTAGAATACTTGTAGAGGATTCCGATAACTATAAAACCTTCTAGGAAACCTTAGAACACTTGAAGAGGCTTCTGACAACTTTAAAACCTTCTTTAATGTCTGAGAACACTTGTAGAAGCTTCTGGCAACTTTAAAACCTTCCTGAAAGTTTTAAAACACTTGTAGAGGCTTCTGAGAACTTTAAAATCTTCTTGAAAGTCTTAAGACACTTGGCAAGATTAGGAAAGTTTTTAGTAGTAGGTGGTATTTAGAGATTTCTGGCAATTTTAAAACCTTCTTTAAAAACTTAGCACACTTGTAGAGGATTTTGATAACTTTAAAACCTTCTTTAAAGTTTGTGAACATTTGTAGAGGCTTCTGAGAAATTTAAAATCTTCTTGAAAGTCTTAGGACACTTGTAGAGGTTTCTGGCAATTTTAATACCGTCTTGACAGACTTAAAACTCTTGTAGAGGCTTCAGAGAACTTAAAAAACCTTCTTAAAAGTCTTAGAACACTTGTAGAGGCTTCTGAGAACTTTAAAACCTTCTTGAAAGACTTAGAACACTTGAAGAGTCCTTGACAACTTTAAAACCTTATTGAAAGTCTGAGAACACTTGTAGAGGCTTCTAATAACTTGAAATTTAATATAATTAATAAACTGAAAATTTGACTAAAAGTGTGGAAAACAAAGTCACAAACTAGTACAATCTGGACTTGCATAAAGTAACCATTCAAATGTTCACTGAACTACAAATCTCAAGAAAATGTGTGTAAACTTATTGTTCTGTTTAAGACAATGAAATACCATATTTCATTTTGGATGTAAATAGAATAAACAGAATTAAATCTAACAAAGTCACCTACATTTCACAAATTCTACGATGGGTACTATTTACACTACATGCCCATTAATTTAACACACAATTAATTGTGAATAAGAATTCTCACGATAATAGTACATAGACTTGTTTCTCGTGCAAGCGCGAATAAGGTTATTTGTTCAAATAATATAATTTGCATGTTAATTTGACTGTTGTTTTCTGTTTCAGTACTGTGAAAGTTAATGGATTCTTATTTGCAAATAGGCTTTGTTTTCTTTTTTAGCCAGCAATTATGCTAAACGGGTATCGCGCTTTGCTTTTCAACAGCTTAAACGTAATAGGTTGTTTAAGTTCGAATAATATTAACGTTGAGTGGAACAAAGATATAGAAATATTGCAAATATTTTGCTGCCAGTCTGTATTTTTTTCGATGAATATTCAGAAATTTAAATGAGCAAGAAATGTACTAGTTTGCATATTTCTAGTAAATTCTAGGGTTTGGTATAATCAGAAATGCTGAACTACACTACTGGTCAGTTGAAACAGACCGTCCGAATTTTCCGATTAAATTTGTAAAATTAAACTATTTTGAAACGCAAAAAAAATGTCTAGTTTGGGATACTGATTAGATGTATTAATCTAGAAAATATTTTGATTTGTCAGTTTGCAGCTGCTTGGCATAAGGAAAACTATATTGTCCAGTTATTCTAATAAATCATAGATATGGAAATAGTCTTTAGAAAGTAAAAGCGGACATAAACCTGGCAACTTACACGTAAAACTGGAATGTCTTTGAAAACTCTCTGCAACTTCCGTCGAATAATCTGAACACTTGAAGAATCCTGCCACGCTTGAGTCAGACAACGTCTAAATGACGAGTTTTCTTAAATACCTAATAACTCAATGAATGACGTGTACATGAACAAAGGAACGAAATACACATTATATCTCAACGTTGTATGGTCCCTTCTTCTGTAAGTTGGCCAATTTTCCTTCCTTCCAAAGAGTGGAATTACCGATAGTTGAAAGAATGTGACAAAACTGGTTGACAAAAGCAGGTTTTTGTCAAATTATGTGTTCCTTTCTCTTGATAAATCCCTTCCCTCGATTCAAGAATCTAGGGCCAGGAGTACATACTCCCGTTCCAGCCCAGATCACGAGTTTCGATTCTGCTGCTACTGGTTCTATAACATCTGCCTTCTCGACGACTTCTTCCAAATTTGTTCTCTCCTCCAACTTGTTCAAGGGTCAATGTCTCGATGATGGCAATCCAATATTTTCTCTCTCCAGAAAGCTTCACTCTTTAAAACCACTTTTCTGTACGGCGATTCAGTTTCAGCCATCTTAAGCCCTTTCCAGCCTTCCTGAAGGTCTTGGCTCCATGGCCCTGAACAAGTCATTTCCTTGCAATGTAACCTTTCCTGTCTCGATTAGTCTTGATGACGCTATTCTCCAAATCCAAATGGAATTTATGTTGCTGCATAAGATCCAGACCCAAACCCATCAGTACATCATCGGTTATGTTGGCTACGAACTAAATGATTGAATTTACTAACTACACTACTAAGCTGGTATTGTTTGGCTGAAGACGAGCTACCTTAATAACTAAAGGTGAATGATGATTTTTAGTCTTCTGGTGAACATTGGCTAGAAGCTTTCTCTTCCATAATTTACCATTCCTTTTGGTTTGGGGCACTGATGTTGCTTATGTTCTTCTTCACCGCAGTTCCAGCATCACAAGAATCGTGCAGACTTCTCTTTTCACATCTTTTCTGGGTCTCTATTCTTCTCGGTTTAGGGCATTCAGGTCGAATGTGCCCCTTTTCCTAGCAGTTCCAACATTCAAAAGAACGAGAAAATGGATGTGTTTGCTCACTACGATTGTTTTGCTTCTTTACTTTACTCGAGAATTTCATTAGCTCCTTTCGTAAGGTCTCCAGTCTGATTGGGTTCTTGAATAGCCTGGGCTTGAATATTCCTGTGCTCTGGTGTTCAGCTTCTTACTTGGCCCACTTGTGTATATCCTCGTGACACTTGCTCAAACTTACTTGGCAAACTTTACTGCCTCAAACTTCAAAGCTTAGTCAAGGCCATCATGTAATGTTTTACACCTGGCTAGTCTTAAAGCTTGCTCAGTATCACGATCTTTTACGTCTCTTACAAACGCTCCTACTGCTAAACGCTCTTTATGTCCTGGGGTGCAGTTATTCGTACTGCTTCAAGGTTTCTTGGCTTCTGCTTGATAACTGTCTCTCGTAAACTTTCTCTAGAGGCTTGTTTCCAAACCTCATCTCTAAGTATTAGACCAAGTCTTCGTAATTCCTATAACGGCTCTCATCCAAGGTTTGCAAAACGTCCATGGCTTCAATTCTGAGCGATAAAACCAAGGCGGTGACTTTGTCGCTTGATATCCAGTTATTTGCCTCCACGGCAGCCTCAAGTTCCTCCTTTCTAATATGGGTGTCCATATAGGTAGGCTAATGCCTGTTTTGTTCTATCAGTCTCGAACTGTTTTCTGTAAATTTGCCAGGAGGTCTTACCATTATACACTGGAGGTGTAGGTTCTGGACAGTTTCTTCACTCCACTTATTCTTCCCGTAACTTCTTCAACAAGATTCTATTATGGGTCACGAGATTTAATCCTATTTGCCATGTCGCTCTTCATTTCATTTATAACACAATCCAACTGGTCGTTGATTTGTCCTTTTATGTTATCTACTACGGTCTTGGCTGGTTTGCAATTCCTCCAGTTTTTGTTCTTGGCTGGCTTGCATTGCTTCCAGTTTCTCTTCGAACTGGACTCACTGGGCTAATTTTTATTGCTTTTATCTTGTCTTGACTTGCTTTCATCTCCTCATATTTGCTATACTGACTTACTGGGCTTGCTTTAATTTCCTTCATCATCTCCATAAACTGTTTCACTGCGTCCTCCATTTGTGCACTCTGTAGTGGGGTACTCACAACATTCAACAGTCCAAAAAGGCTCTTCACAGGCACATGGAGATACACATTTAACACAATCGTTCAATTTTAAACCGCCAATTGATTTTTAGTCTTCTGATGAACATTGGCTAGGCTTTCTCTTCCATAATTCACCATTCCTTTCGGTTTGGGGCACTCATTCCAGTCTGATTGGGTTCTTGAATGGCCTGATGGGCTTGAATATCGATTTCTGTGCTCTGATGCTCAGCTTCTTTGTCAATGTCCTAGTGACACTTGCTTTACTGCCTCAACTGCAAGGAAATCATGTAATGTTTTGCACCTAGCTAGTCTTAAAGCTTTCCCAGTATCACGATCTGCGCTTTCACGCCAGATAAACTAAACGGGCAATATCAGCTTCGCTTCATACTGATGCAAGGTTTCATTGTTTCTTTGGCTTCTGCTTGATAGCTGTGCCTCGTAAACTTGCTCCAGGTGTTTGTTCCCAAACCTCATCTCCAGATGTTGAATCAAATCTACGTAGTTCTGCTTCTTCTAAATCTTCCACGAGGTTTTACCATCGTAAACTGGAGGTTCGATGTTGGAACAAGCATTTGAGCTGGCAACTAGAATTGGTTTCAGTGTCTTTTCCTACAACTTTTGGACCGTTTCCTTCACTCTTCCTATTTCTTCTGTAACTTCTTCAAAGGTAAAAGGTAAAGGTTTTTGGCATCCAGTTGACTATACTGGAATGAAGGTTTTGTTCCTTGGTTATCAAGCCCTATAGCCTCTCTGATGAGCCATTTTTCTTCAATAGTGTTTGTCACTTTTTCCTCCAATGTTTGTCAACAATTCAAATTGGTGACAGTTTTACGGTCGTTATACGGAAACTCCTTTTCTACCAGACTAATGTTCCCAAGTAACTAGAACATTCAAAAATACAACAAAAACTAGTGTTTCTGGTTATTGTTAGTTGCTTAATATGTCTCAAGGTCACTGTTATGCCTACACTATAATTATTTTTATGGAAATGTATGATAACGAGAACAACTAAGATTAATTCAAAATATAGAGCGCATTTCCTGGTTTCCTCGCAGGCTAAACCATTAACGGAGCCAGTTTCTTGAACCATACCATCTAAAATTGTCTCGTAGCCTATAATGGATGAACGTTACAATGTTAGCAGCCAACCAATAGTTTGCACACACAAAACCGTGCTCACGATTTTCTCGTTCGGCTATATCATTTCCTGCATCTTTAACTTTAACCTTAAACCATAACTGCACTTTCTGATTTAACTTGTCATTGATATTAATTATTACCAGGTCTCGTTGTTGGTGTAATATCTATCATTTTTAGTTCTTATTGTCTTACTAAGAGGCTTTCTTGGTATTAGTTTATTATTATTAAAAGCTATATTTTGCTGAGTTGGTACTACATAATTTCATTCAGATTTAAACTCTGTTTCTGGCAGTTTTTGTAGTGTTTTTTTATGTCATTAAGTAATAAATTTAATGAAGATTCCAAAAATATGCTTAAAACAGTTATTTTCTCACCCTAAGTTGGCTTAACAAGCGATTTTGTCCCTGACTGTGTTTTCAAACTGTGTTTCTGACAATTAAATTTTAAGCTCGGTTTTTTCCCTGACAGTACTAAATTTTGTACTGTTTTTTCAATCCATTGGATAGAAAACTTAATGAGGAATCCAAGAATGTGCTTAAAACAGTCATTTCCTCACTACAAAGGCGATTTTGTCCCTGACTGTCCTTTCAAACTGTGTTTCTCACAGTTGAAATTTTGACACCACTTTTCTTCCTGATTTTACTTGACTTTCAAGTGTTTTTTTATGCCATTAGATAGGAAATTTAATGAGGATTTCAAAAATGTGCTCAAAACAGTCATTTCCTCCCTCCAAGTGGGTTTTACAAGCGATTGTGTCCCTGATTGTTCTTTCAATCTGTTTCTAGCAGGTCAAATTTTGACACCACTTTTCTTCCTGAGTTTACATGATTTTGTAGTGCTTTTTTACGTCATTAAATAGAAAATTTAATGAGGAATCCAAAAATGTGCTCAAAACAGTAATTTCCTCACTACAAAGGCGATTTTGTCCCTGACTGTCCTTTCAAACTGTGTTCCTCACAGTTGAAAATTTTGACACCAGTTTTCTTCCTGATTTTACTTGACTTTCAAGTGTTTTTTATGTGATTAGATAGGAAATTTAATGAGGATTTCAAAAATGTGCTCAAAACAGTAATTTCCTCACTCCAAGTGGGTTTTACAAGCGATTTTGTCCCTGACTGTCCTTTCAAACTGTGTTTCTCACAGTTGAAATTTTGACACCACTTTTCTTCCTGACTTTACTTGATTTTCAAGTGTTTTTTTATGTCATTAGATAGGAAATTTAATGAGGATTTCAAAAATGTGCTCAAAACAGTAATTTCCTCACTCCAAGTGGGTTTTACAAGCGATTTTGTCCCTGACTGTTCTTTCAAACTGTTTCTAGCAGGTCAAATTTTGACACCACTTTTCTTCCTGAGTTTACATGATTTTGTAGTGCTTTTTTACGTCATTAAATAGAAAATTTAATGAGAAATCCAAAAATGTGCTTAAAACAGTCATTTCCTCACTACAAAGGCGATTTTGTCCCTGACTGTCCTTTCAAATTGTGTTTCTCACAGTTGAAATTTGACACCACTTTTCTTCCTGACTTTACTTGATTTTCAAGTGTTTTTTTATGTCATTAGATAGGAAATTTAATGAGGATTTCAAAAATGTGCTCAAAACAGTAATTTCCTCTCTCCAAGTGGGTTTTACAAGCGATTTTGTCCCTGACTGTTCTTTCAAACTGTTTCTAGCAGGTCAAATTTTGACACCACTTTTCTTCCTGAGTTTACATGATTTTGTAGTGCTTTTTTACGTCATTAAATAGAAAATTTAATGAGGAATCCAAAAATGTGCTTAAAACAGTCATTTCCTCACTACAAAGGCGATTTTGTCCCTGACTGTCCTTTCAAACTGTGTTTCTCACAGTTAAAATTTTGACACCACTTTTATTCCTGACTTTACTTGATTTTCAAGTGTTTTTTTATGTCGTTAGATAGGAAATTTAATGAGGATTTCAAAAATGTGCTTAAAACAGTCATTTCCTCACTACAAGTGGGTTTTAAAGGCGATTTTGTTCCTGACTGTCATTTCAAACTCTGTTTCCGGCAGTTCAAACTTTGACGCCAGTTTTTTTCCTGACTTTATCTGATTTTGTAGTGTTTTTTATGTCATTAGATAGGAAATTTAATGAACATTCTAAAAATGTGCTTATAACAGTAATTTTCTTACCCCAAGTGGGTTTTACAGACGTTTCTCTCTGACTGTTCTTTAAAACTGAATAACTACTTTAACTAATCATATTCTTTCAAATAATCTAATTTGTACCAAAGCGGCACAGATTGATTTGTACCTATCTGTTAGGTTTGATAGAAATACTTATTTGCAACAAAAGAAATATCTCATTCAGTATTAATAATTGTCAGGAATTTAAATCAGCGGTATCCAATTAAATGGACCGGTAGAAGTAATGACGCTTCCGTAAATTGGCCAGTGCGTTCGCCCGACTTGGATCCATGGGATTTCTTTTCGTGGGAATATTTTAAAACCGTGGAATTGCTAATCAATAGTCCGGTAAAGTATTCAAAATGCAATTTTAAGTTATATTCAGGTCACGTCATAGTTGTTTTTATGGGGAATATTAGAAGATGTTATATTCAAAGAAAGAACCACACAAAATAAGTCAGAATTGGAACCACCGACTTTACAGGGTGACATTTTAAGGGCTTTTAGCACTTTCAAGTGACCTTTCAGAGGTTTTTGGCAGTTTTAAGTGACATTGCAAAGGATTCTGTTACTTTCACGTGGTTTTAATGCTTTCAAGTGGCATCTGATACTTTCAAATAACGTCCCAGAGGCTCTTGGCACTTTTGATGCTTTCAAGTCACTTCTGACACTTTGCAAGAAGCTTCTGACGCTCTCAAGTATGTCTTCTAATAGCATCAAGTAACATTTAAGACGTTGTTGGCATTTTCAAGATTCTGCTTCTGATATTCTCAAGTGGCTTCTGGCATCTTTATGTGACGTTTCGGAAATTTTTGACACATCCAAGTAACAATGCAGATGATTCAAGTTAAGCTTCTCCAAGTGTTCTCAGACTTTCAAGAAGGTTTTAAAATTGCTAAAATCTTCTAAATGCCACTGAAAACCTTTCTAAACTTGCCATAAATCTCAATTACCCAAATCATGCTTTACATCGACGTTTTTCTGATAGTCAAATTATATTCCATTTAATGGAATTTATTTTCTTTTCCAGTTCTTCAAAGTACTCTTCTGTTCTCACCTGGGGTAAGAAGGTTTTGACCATTCTTCTCCACGCTAGCCAGTTGCGAGTTGGTGAAGTGATTAGGGATAATAAGGGGTAATGTCACTAAAATGGTGATGGGACGGAGTGATGCTCCGTCTATATCAGGTTCATAGTGTTTTCAACTCCCATTTACGCCGTCGTGTTTCAAACCGAGCTTAAGTTAAGTTTAGTTTTGAATGTGATTTGCTTCACTGGTTCTGGCACATTCAAAACCAAACTCAACTTAAACTCGGTTTAAAAAAGACAATTATTCAGGTTTTGATTTTGCTTTCAATATTTTTCAGTCTTTAGTGGATTTTCTAGTTGTTTACTTTGTTTGCAACGTCTCCAGTCAATTATCTTTATCCGGTATATCTCCTATCTCTCTATAAATCCTCCTGTATTGTCTAACTCCGCTAATCCATGTAGTTGCTGGTCTTCCACGTTGTCTTTTGCTTTCTGGAATGTATTCTAGAGCTCGTTTGGGCCACATATTCTCGTTTATGCGTTCTTTCTGAGGTTCTATGAATTCTATTTGTTCTCCATCTAATTTCATTATTTGAAATGTGCTCTCTTCTTCATATGGGACAGGCTCTTCTTAGGTAGTCCATCTCCACATAAGCCTATTCTTCTTCTTGTCTTTTCTGTCATTTACCAGCATTCTGCCTCATACCTTAGGATAGGTATGTTCTTCTTTTTCCACATATTGAGGTTCAATTTTTTCTTTAGTATTCAGCCATACAACCTTCCCAGTGAGCTGGTAATGTAGGCTATAATCCATTCTCCCAGAATATATTGGACTTAAGCTTTTTTGTTGTTGATCTTCTTGTTATTTTCTCTAAAATGGTAGCTGTTGATAAATTCTAATTCCGTTTGTACTGCTATCTTTCTAAAAACTTAATATTCTATACTAAATTTTACGGAGTAGAGGCCAAAAAACAGCTCTGATTTGTAGTTTTCTAGAATGTATACCTCCTACCTACCCTGTTTGAGTTTCTTATACGTTGAAGCAGGCACTAATTACCTTAACTATCTCTTGATTAAAGGCGATGTTAGTATTACATTCACGTGGTTTTAATGCTTTCAAGTGGCATCTGATACTTTCAAATAACGTCCCAGAGGCTCTTGGCACTTTTGATGCTTTCAAGTCACTTCTGACACTTTGCAAGAAGCTTCTGACACTCTCAAGTGTGTCTTCTGATAGTATCAAGTAACATTTAAGACGTTGTTGGCATTTTCAAGATTCTGCTTCTGATATTCTCAAGTGGCTTTTCGTACTTTAAAGTGGTTTCTGGCATCTTTATGTGACGTTTCAGAAATTTTTGACACATCCAAGTAATAATGCAGAAGATTCAAGTTAAGCTTGTTCAAGGGTTCTCAGACTTTCAAGAAGGTTTTAAAATTGCTAAAATCTTCTAAATACCACTGAAAACCTTTCTAAACTTGCCATAAATCTCAATTACCCAAATCATGCTTTACATCGACGTTTTTCTGATAGTCAAATTATATTCCATTTAATGGAATTTATTTTCTTTTCCAGTTCTTCAAAGTACTCTTCTGTTCTCACCTGGGGTAATAAGGTTTTGTGACCATCACCTGGGGTAAGAAGGTTTTGACCATTCTTCTCCACGCTAGCCAGTTGCGTGTTGGTGAAGTGATTAGGGATAATGAGGGGTAATGTCACTAAAATGGTGATGGGACGGAGTGATGCTCCGTCTATATCAGGTTCATAGTGTTTTCAACTCACATTCACGCCGTCGTGTTTTAAACCGAGCTTAAGTTAAGTTTAGTTTTGAATGTGATTTGCTTCACTGGTTCTGGCACATTCAAAACCAAAGTCAACTTAAACTCGGTTTAAAAAAGGCAATTATTCAGGTTTTGATTTTGCTTTCAATATTTTTCAGTCTTTAGTGGATTTTCTAGTTGTTTACTTTGTTTGCAACGTCTCCAGTCAATTATCTCTATCCGGTATATCTCCTATCTCACCATAAATCCTCCTGTATTGCCTAACTCCGCTAATCCATGTAGTTGCTGGTCTTCCACGTTTTCTTTTGCTTTCTGGGATGTCTTCTAGAGCTCGTTTGGGTCACATATTCTCGTTTATGCGTCCTTTCTGAGGTTCTATGAATTCTATTCTCCATCTAATTTCATTATTCGAAATGTGCTCTCTTCTTGATATGCGACAGGCTCTTCTTAGGTAGTCCATCTCCACATAAGTCTATTCTTCTTCTTGTCTTTTTTGTCATTGGCCAGCATTCTGCCTCATACCTTAGGATAGGTATGATCTTCTTTTTCCTCATATTGAGGTTCAATTTTTTTCTTTAGTATACAGCCATACAACCTTCCCAGTAAGCTGGTAATGAAGACTATATTCCATTCTCCCGGAATATATTGGCTTTTTTGTTGTTGATCTTCTTGTTATTTTCTCTAAAATGGTAACTGTTGATAAATTCTAATTCCGTTTTTGCTGCTATATTTCCAAAAACTTATAATTTTCTACTAAATTTTACGGAGTAGAGGCCAAAAAACAGCTCTGATTTGTGGCTTTCTAGAATGTATACCTCCTACCTACCCTGTTTGAGTTTCTTATACGTTGAAGCAGGCACTAATTACCTTAACTATCTCTTGATTAAAGGCGATGTTAGTATTACATTCACGTGGTTTTAATGCTTTCAAGTGGCATCTGATACTTTCAAATAACGTCCCAGAGGCTCTTGGCACTTTTGATACTTTCAAGTCACTTCTGACACTCTCAAGTGTGTCTTCTAATAGTATCAAGTAACATTTAAGACGTTGTTGGCATTTTCAAGATTCTGCTTCTGATATTCTCAAGTGGCTTTTCGTACTTTAAAGTGGCTTCTGGCATCTTTATGTGACGTTTCAGAAATTTTTGACACATCCAAGTAACAATGCAGATGATTCAAGTTAAGCTTCTTCAAGGGTTCTCAGACTTTCAAGAAGGTTTTAAAATTGCTAAAATCTTCTAAATACCACTGAAAACCTTTCTAAACTTGCCATAAACCTCAATTACCCAAATCATGCTTTACATCGACGTTTTTCTGATAGTCAAATTATATTCCATTTAATGGAATTTATTTTCTTTTCCAGTTCTTCAAAGTACTCTTCTGTTCTCACCTGGGGTAATAAGGTTTTGTGACCATCACCTGGGGTAAGAAGGTTTTGACCATTCTTCTCCACGCTAGCCAGTTGCGAGTAATGTCACTAAAATGGTGATGGGACGGAGTGATGCTCCGTCTATATCAGGTTCATAGTGTTTTCAACTTCCATTTACGCCGTCGTGTTTTAAACCGAGCTTAAGTTAAGTTTGATTTTTTGAATGTGACTTCCTTTACTGGTTCAGGCACATTCAAAACCAAACTCAACTTAAACTCGGTTTAAAAAAGTCAATTATTCAGGTTTTGATTTTGCTTTCAACATTTTTCAGTCTAGTTGTTTACTTTGTTTGCAACGTCTCCAGTCAATTATCTCTATTGGTAGATTTACATTTTTAATATCTATCTATAAGCGAAGGTCCTACAGCTTCTGCCGCATATCGCATTTCGATCGCCAAACTCTCCTATCTCTCCATAAATCCTCCTGTATTGCCTAACTCCGCTAATCCATGTAGTTGCTGGTCTTCCACGTTTTCTTTTGCTTTCTGGGATGTCTTCTAGAGCTCGTTTGGGCCACATATTCTCGTTTATGCGTCCTTTCTGAGGTTCTATGAATTCTATTTGTTCTCCATCTAATTTCATTATTTGAAATGTGCTCTCTTCTTGATATGGGACAGGCTCTTCTTAGGTAGTCCATCTCCACATAAGTCTATTCTTCTTCTTGTCTTTTCTGTCATTTGCCAGCATTCTGCCACATACTTTAGGATAGGTATGATCTTCTTTTTCCTCATATTGAGGTTCAATATTTTCTTTAGTATACAGCCATACAACCTTTCCAGTGAGCTGGTAATGTAGGTTATATTCCCTTCTCCCGGAATATATTGGCTTTTTTGTTGTTGATCTTCTTGTTATTTTCTCTAAAATGGTAACTGTTGATAAATTCTAATTCCGTTTTTGCTGCTATATTTCTAAAAACTTATAATTTTCTACTAAATTTTACGGAGTAAATGCCAAAAAACAGCTCTGATTTGTAGCTTTCTAGAATGTACACCTCCTACCTACCCTGTTTGAGTTTCTTATACGTTGAAGCAGGCACTAATTACCTTAACTATCTCTTGATTAAAGGCGATATTTACTTTCCAATACTTCACCAACCTACATTTATTTACACAAAGCGAGTACAAAACCGAAAGGCATACAAATTAACATGAGCCTTGTTTGCTTTGCAGGGGATGAGTTGATCTATTTTCGTCAAACGAGAGCACTGTCTGTCTTAACTTTTGTTTGTTCAACAACGATAATACTACAAGATTTAATTAAATAGATTAACTTTTACCAAACTTAAAATTATTTCTTTTCAAGAATGTGATTCCAAGCTTTGTTGGGTCATTCCCGGGGATATCGTTTAGTTTGAGTTAAAGGAAAGAGATTATCAAGTTCAAAGTTGATAATATTAAACTTAATCCCAATACAAAATACGCTTTAACGTAAATGTATCGCGAACTGGAGAAGGAAAACCATCAACCACTTTATGATGTGCTCCTATTCGGAATTGAAACCGTGCGATTCTCATTTTCTATTGTGGTCGGATTGTATGCAAACTACGGAGACATTGTTTCTATTATCCCTTCATAGATACGACTCTAGTTTGAAGTGACATAACAATATACATACGAAGGCTGGGGGTTAAGTAAGATTTATATAAGCGAGAGAAGATAAGATTTTCGAATATATTATCCGCTGTATTATCTTTTATTCAGGCTCAGAAACGGAAGTCGTGCATACACCTTGGGACGCATTGCTTCTATAATATTTTATAATAAAAACGAGTAAAACTAACACTTTTTCCGTCCCAAGAGTTTTCATTTCATTATGAAAAGGTCACATATTACGGTTTGTATAAAGTTCAAAAAGTCTGATTTGACACCCTCAGGTAAAGCGAATATTTACATTTTCAATGATATTTTTTTTGCTGGTGTTTACTGAAGCCATAAATTGTTTTGCATACATCAACCAAATGCAATGATGATAACCAAAAGGATGATTGGTTTACAGTCAAGATTAGCTGTAATTCGTTTTCTTCATATCATCATCTGTGATTGGTCTATTTCGTATCCGTTCTTCTTCTTCATGTGTCGTCTCCTCTGAGAAGGTTGGCAACCGTCACAGCAATTTGAACCTTCTCTGCCGCTATTCTAAGTTAATCCACAAAACTGAAATGCGTCTTCTTCCTATGCTTCTACACTTTCTGTTTTATGCCTGACTTCTTTCTGTTTTCTCATTTTCTCAGCACTTTGTAGTTTGTAATTCTATTCACCCAGCTTATCCTCAACATTCTTCTATATCTCCAAAATATACATTTTTGGGGTTACGTGAATGAAATTTTTACCGTACTACCAGAAAACCATAAACTATCCCCACCCCAAATCAACCCTCTCCTTGGATAGCTTAGGAGATATGAATTTTCAAGGAAGCTCTTTGCTGGGTAGGGGAGTTAGTCTTCGCACACACTGTGGTTTCAGGGCTGGCGGCTAAATTGTTTTGCATACATCAACCAAATGCAATGATGATAACCAAAAGGATGATTTGTTTACAGTCAAGATTAGCTGTAATTCGTTTTCTTCATATCATCATCTGTGATTGATCTAATTCATCTCACAGTCAGGAAGTTCCGTTCTTCTTCTTCATGTGTCATCTCCTCTGAGACACACAGCAATTTGAACCTTCTCTGCAGCTGTTCTAAGTTAATCCGCAAAACTGAAATGCGTCTTCTTCTTATGCTTCTACGCCCCTGAATCTTTCCCTGCATGATAACCTGTGGCAGTCCGTAGCGCTCTCCCAAGTATCGAAGTATTCTAACTTTGCTAGTGTTTAGGACTATTTTCTGTTTTCTCATTCTTCTCAGCACTTCTGCGTTTGTCTCTGTACGCCCACAACTAGAAAACCACCAAAATACACACTACCACAAGACCAGAAGTTACCCCCACACCAAAAATCAACCCTCTTCTTGGAGTAGCTTAGGAGATATGAATTTTCAAGGAAGCTCTTTGCTGGGTGGGGGAGTTAGTCTTTGGAAACAGTGAAGTGGTTTCAGAGCTGGGGTTTCCACATTTTTGAGGTTAGGTGAATGACATTTACCATAGCTCCCCAACACCCTCAGCTATCTCCACCCCTAAAAATCAACCCTCTTCTTGGAGTAGTTTAGGAGATATGAATTTTCAAGGAAGTTCTTTGCTGGGTGGGGGAGTTAGTCTTTGGAAACAGTGAAGTGGTTTCAGAGCTGGGGTTTCCACATTTTTGAGGTTAGGTGAATGACATTTACCATAGCTCCCCAAGATCCTCAGCTACCTCCACCCCTAAAAATCAACCCTCTTCTTGGAGTAGTTTAGGAGATATGAATTTTCAAGGAAGTTCTTTGCTGGGTGGGGGAGTTGGTCTTTGCAAACAGTGAAGTGGTTTCAGGGCTGGGGTTTCCACATTTTTGAGGTTAGGTGAATGACATTTACCATAGCTCCCCAACACCCTCAGCTACCCCCACCCCTAAAAATCAACCCTCTTCTTGGAGTAGTTTAGGAGATATGAATTTTCAAGGAAGTTCTTTGCTGGGCGGGGGAGTTAGTCTTTGGAAACAGTGAAGTGGTTTCAGAGCTGGGGTTTCCACATTTTTGAGGTTAGGTGAATGACATTTACCATAGCTCCCCAAGATCCTCAGCTACCTCCACCCCTAAAAATCAACCCTCTTCTTGGAGTAGTTTAGGAGATATGAATTTTCAAGGAAGTTCTTTGCTGGGTGGGGGAGTTAGTCTTCGCACACTCTGAAGTGGTTTCAGGGCTGGCGTATGCACATTTTTAGGGTTAGGTTAATAAAACTTTACCACACCTCAGCTACCCCCACCTCAAATTTCACCATCCTCCCTTCTTCACCTTCCCTAAGGGGAGTTATGGGGTTTTGAAGTAAATTGGCTTGATTTCCTAAACTTTCACCTTCTCCAAGGAGGTTTTGAGGTGGAAGTTTACTTGCATCCTTGTCTGCCGGCCTTGTCCGGCCATCTTGCTGTCGGTGGAACAGAACTGATCTATTTACTAACATGGTGGTCACATGTCATTATTGTCATTTCTGGTATTGGTTATCACCTTTGAAACCTTCACTTGAAAAATAGGATTGGATTGATTTACTCTGTCTTGTGTATTTTAAGTTGGTAGAGTAATTCTCCTCCTATGCAAGATTCAGATCACTAATAGGTTCACTAAGTAGGTAACTCAAGCATTATTTGAACAAAATTTGTTAATGGACTGAAAGTACCATACATTCTAGAAATAAAAATTACATTTTCTAAAAACCAAACTAAATTGATCCATTATCGAAAATAAAGCAATCAAAATTACCTAATCGACATTCGCCTACTGATTGCTGCACCTGTTGAAGCACTGTCTATTAACATTTTTTTTTTTCAATATCCCAACAATAGACCATAACCCTGAAAATGTACATTTCATTTACCAGAACCAATCTAAATACGTAATTGTAAAGTACGGCTGTATAATAGAATGTATGTCTTCGAACTGTTAGTTTGTAACTGAATATTAGCCGTATACTAATGACCTAGTCATTATAAAAGGACTACGCTGATATGGTAAAAATAGATTTAAATCGCATTTTCACACTCGTTTGCACGCAACAGGACTTTTGCTTTCACTGTATTGCTTTGTACCAATTCTATTTTACTCGTCACGCAGTGTATTTGGAAATGTTTAACAAAACCATTTTGGCCTCGTTTAATTGGGTGTTTAGATCATAATTAGTTTTTGATTTATGAGCTTGGATAAGAAGAAGTCGTTTGGTCACTGTTTTGAAGGTTTCTAATCGAGTTAACTGGCTCCATTTGAATCTTCTTCTTTAGATGCCGAAAGTTTTCGAAGGTTGGTAATCATCAGGACAACCTCCTCCTGTCTATTGTCTCCAAACCACTCACTTCAGCCATGAGTTTCATCTTCTATGGTTTTTTTCCTTAGATTTTCCCTGCTTAATGGGTGCTCTTCTTCTTCTTCTTATTCACATTTTAAATCCCGTGATCTGTTAGTTTTGCAGGTTCCTCTGGATCAGTTCCTGGGCTGTCCTTCCATCTCTTAGGCGCTCTTTTCTTTATTGGTTTCCCTTCAAGTGCGATGCGTGGCAGTCTTCTGAGAGTTAAATAGCTGCCAAACCTCACATAGAATTAAGCAACAGAGAGGTAGCAAGCGCCTAGGCGCAGTGGTAGCAAGTGACTGGGCGCTTGAAGGTACCACAGAGACGTGGAGAAAGGCGGAAGGGTGCAGACAAGCCAAGGAATTGATTGGAATCCCAAGCGACGTCAAGGCAAAATCCAAATGGTTGCTGTCAAGGAGTTGCTGGGCCTTAAAACACTGGTTTCGGTTCTGACAGCCCACTGTGGTCTAAACAGACATCTACTAGGAATTGGTGATAGCCCTGTTTCTTCGCAATGTGGAACGGAGGAGGAAACATCATATCACCTGTTAGGAGTCTGCCATTGCTGGTCGTCTATCAGGAGGCGCTTTCTTGGGGCCTTCACACTCTCCTGCAGGGAACTGTCTTCCTTGGAGTGGAAACGGATCCTTGTCTTCGTCAGGGAGACGGCACGTCTCGGTGGCGTAGGTCAGGGGTGGTAAGGTGGAGAGTGTTTGAGAGAAAACGGCAAAAAGCGCCTTAAGGTCTACTCGCCGAACCTTTTAGAGTCCCCCCACATTATAACTACTACTACTACCATAGAGTACTGCTATGTTTGTATCTTGAATTTGTCTTGAATGTAAGACAACTTGATGTGTTATCTGCATTCTTGAACGGAACACTGAACCAGCCTATTTATATAAAACAACCAGAAGGTTTGAATGTCAAGAACATTACGTTTGTAATGTTCCGTTCTTGGAGGTTTCCAATTTTCGATCGCTATATACATTTAAGGGTACAAGCTTCCAGCATTTGAGCATACGAGTTCTTCTAGTGCCAAGCTCAGATCGCGACTACAGTGCAGCTTCTTGAGAAGTACTGTATCGTCCGCATATCGCAAATTGTTCAGTGAAATTAACTCGTATTCCACCTTCTTCTTTTTGGAGGACTTTGGTGAAAATTTCCTCTGAATACAGGTTAGGTAGTTTAGTGCACTTAATTCAGTGCTTTTACTCCACAATATCCTAGAAAATTAAACAAAAAATACAGAATGACATAACAAGATAATGCACAGGTAAATGATTTGAATAACAAATCTAGACGCAAACGTATCAAAATATTTACTTGTGTATAATATAGTAATTTATTAACTGCATTTATTGATTTGTTTTATTAAACTTATATAAAGCGCGATTAAAATTTAATATTTAAAAAAAAATATATGGTGCACTAGTTAGATAATTTCCAGGAAAATCATTACGTATAGGTAATCTAATTAATAATTAGCAAATGTGTTACCTAAACTAAAGTTATGAAAAAGCAGAAAGGTCACGCTTTTACAGGAAACTGTATAATTGGACAATTTGCAAATTTGTAATGGTTTTAGCTGAAGGCTGCTACTTGTTTTTCTTTTACAAACATCCTTTCAAGTTCCGTAAATATAAAATTTTTCACCGGTGCATTTTGAGTTATTGCATTTAATTACGTCAGTTCCGTTTTTTTGCTACAATTTCACTGGAATATAAACTATTAACCGCCCGGATTGGTCGGATTTAAAGTAACAGACCAGAAAAAGGAAATCCGATTTGTGTTAGTAGCGTTAAACCGCAAGATTGTGACACTTTTACTATACGGTTAAACTATTTAATTGACATTGTTTTTCAAAATGCGATTCTAACAATACAGGCAAGCATTTACTTTCAAAAAATCTGTTCTCATTCAAGTATAAAATAGACGGTATCTCCGATTTTAGTCGTTTGTACCGGGTGGCTCAAATTCAATTAAAAGCGCAGGAATCAAATCCTGGTCATTACACAAAAATGTTTACAATGTTCTGTAGTTGTTTTGTTCCTAACCTAACCCACCTCAATGTTACTAAGCAACTAGTGCTGGACATAAGACATATCTTGCCTTACACAAGGCAAGAATTGATGGATAGAGAAAGGAATGAGATGCAAAGTGGCTTTAAATGAATGGGATACATTATATGAGAAAGAAGGATGCCTTAAACCGACTTGGTTCAAAAAATAAAATATAAAAACAGAAAAATTATCACAACCATTATAAGAATGAGAACAGGACATTGCCTGACTAAGGAATTGGGGTGGCAGATTCCCCATTTTATGAATGCGGAGCAATCGAGGACTTGAATCACATATTTTTCCAATGCCCTATCAACTATAATGGACTTTTATAGAGACCTGCAGAGTGAAGGTGTATCATCCCCTACAGGTTTTCCTAGTTTCATTGAGAGTCCAACAAACATAAAATTATATGTAGAATAAGAATGATAATAATAAGGGCCTAATATGGTATGATTTTAACCAACTGATCTTGAATGTCTTTCCTATATTGTTTGTAGATAAGGTTCCTGAACCCATTTTGCTCTCAGCCAGTAGTTGTGTGTCCTCCTTTGTTGTGCTGTCTTTCTAACGCTTAGCACCGTACCCACCGCCCATATCAAGGAGGAATCTCAGAAACCACACAAGACAACCAATTGATTTGTGTATCGAGACACCAAGAGGCCTAGAGTCAGACAAATCCTAGGCAGAAAGAAAACCCCTGGCAAATTGCCCCATAAAGGGAGCAGAAGCCATATTCCCCTAGTTGGATAGGGGATTTAGGAAGGAAGCTTGCCTAAACAATTAGATAGATGACAAGCCAAACCACTTTCTTACATTTTGCATCCAAGAGGTTTTCTTCTACCCGGATCCCTTTTACCGTCCACTTTGCCCTGAAGGATAAGCTGCTGAAGGCGATATTTGTCGTGTCTCATCAGATGGCCAAAGTGTTCCTTTACCATGAATGTGACTTCTTGCTATTTGCCGATTCTTCTGAGTACTTCTTCGTTTGTGACGTGATCCTTCCAGGATATTCGGAGAACACATATATCCACATTTTAAAGTCATAAATTCTGTCATGGTCCATACTTTTCTACACCGTACAGCAAGACTGTGAATTTGTAGCATTTTATCAGTCTAATTTTTAGTGGTAGTGAGACGTTTCTTCCTGTAAATATGCTTTCCAGTCTAACAAAATTTGATCTTGCCTTCTCAATCCTTGATTTGATTTCTATGGTCATGTCCCATTGACTGTGTCAGTCTTTCTATTGATATTCGTTGTTTGCATTGAAATCGTTCACCTTCTGTAATAGACTCTGATCTTATCTTATTGATCAGTTCTCCATTCATCTTTATTCCCTCTGTGACTTGTTATAATTCTCAAATCTTTAGAGTCTAGACCTGTAGTTTTAAGAAGTTCCACAAGTTTTCCGTGCTTTACGTCGAAGGGTTTTTAAAAGTGGATGAAACATACATTTCGGTTCATGTCTATGCATGTATAAGCGCCTGTAAGGAGAAAACCGCCTCTCTGGCGGGTCTCGGTGATCATTGATTCACATTTAGCATATATACGGTTATGACTTTGGTAAATACTTTTGTTACGATGTCAATTAAACTAATCAGTCTACATTGGTCACAAGTTCTTGCTCGGGGATTCTTAGGAATAGTGATAAACACTGATTTGATCCATTTGTGAGGCAATTCACCGACACAATGGCTTTTTCGATCTCTTATTTTGTGATATGGGGGACCTGACATTTCTTCTTTATGATTTATGTAAATTTCTGTACGTTCATCATAAAAGACTGACTCCTCGTGTATTGTGATGCCTTGTTTCGTTGTGTCGTCATGTTATTAATTTGTTTGTACATGTTGTGATAGTAGTACTTCTTTTCAAGTTCTTCGATTTCCTTACACCTTTCTCCTAGCCATTTCTCCTTGGCTTCGTTTATCTTTCCTCTAATAGTCCTGTGAATGTGACGCTGTTTATCCGGATCCTTATATTTGTAGCTTCTTCTGGTGTCCATGAGTTGCATAATTTCATCTGTCATCCATTCCTTCTTTTTATTGTATGTTCTTTCTAGATTAGCTTCCTTTATCTTTCCTCTAGCAGTCCTGTGAATGTGACGCTGTTTGTCCGGATCCTTATTTTTGTAGCTTCTTCTGGTGTCTATTAGTTGCATAATTTCATCTGTCATCCATTCCTTCTTTTTACTGTATCTTCTTTCCAGATGTTCTTCGCAGGTATTACCTATGATCTGCTTAGTTTTGTTCCACTTGTCTGCTGGATCTTCCTCTGATGCTGTTCAGCATTTCCGTTTTAAGTTGAATAAGTGGTAATAAGGATATACCCTACATATCAAATATGTAACATATAGGTCAAAAAAATTTAGATAAAACATAAGATATTTCAGCAGTATCTTTTACTAGAATAATTAATTAACATATTTTCTTTTTTTTTAGGTTGGTTGTTGCTATTCATCACAAAGGAAATAAGGTAACAGCATTATGCATTAAGTCTTCCCAATAAAAACACACACGTTTAAACTACGTTGAAACAACGTTCTGACTGGTTTTTTTTAAGCAGAAAAGAGCAACTTTGTGAAGATAATGCACACGAGAAAGACAGAAATCTGTATACACAGTTTTTTCTAATATTTTTTCTTTTGTGTTTTGGGTTTTAATTAAGGAATCACTTCTGCATCTGGGATGGCAAAACAGATGTTGAAAAAGCTGTCAATAAGTAATTATGCTTCTTGCAAGTTGCACACTTATCAAAATTCCTTGTCATCACCCAATCGAGCGAATTTCTTAAGTTCCTACTATGAAGTGGAAAGTTGCTTTATACAACTGTTGAGGTACGCCTGCTTGTCTGACTTATTTGGGCTAAAAAAGCCGGATTCTGTTATAAATTATTTACTTTCACGAATTTTACATGACGGCTTACGACTTGTAATAATCGGCTAGATTAATTAAATGACTAGCGCCAGTTATACATTTTTAACGTATTCGAAGCAGAATGCGGACAAATTTGATAAATCATGGTCTAGATCTGAAAGTAAAAGATTTCAAGAAGCTTATATTTAATGCCACACACTACATTTTAAATATAGGACGATTCAACCATCACGAGTTGTTATCTTGTAAACAGGAAAAATTACGAAACTGATTAAAATGACAAAACGTTGAAAGATCTGATGATTCAACAGGATTTCTAAACAATGTTGCCAAATATTGATTAATTACCCAAAACTACAGCTAACAGCTAACAGTAATTATCATCGTAATCCAAAAATATTGGTGTAAGGCAGAATGCTGGCAAATGACAGTAAAGACAAGAAGAAGGATAGACTATGTGGAGATAGTCTACCTAAGAAGAGTCTGTCGCATATCAAGGAGAAAGCACATTTCGAATAATGAAATTAGGAGGAGCACGAATAGAATTCATAGAACCTCAGAAAGGACGCATAAACGAGAATATGTGGCCCAAACGAGCTCTAGAATACATCCCAGAAAGCAAAAGAACACGTGGAAGACCAGCAACTACATGGATGAGCGGAGTTAGGCAAACAATGAGAGATAGAGCAATCCAGAAGGATTTATGGAGAGATAAGAGAGTTTGGCGATCGAAATGGGGGTTGCGGCAGAAGCTGCAGGACCTCCGCTTATAGATAGATAGAAAACCCATCTTGAGGATAGGAAAAGCTGCAGGACCTCCGCTTATAGATAGATAGAAAACCCATCTTGAGGATAGGAAATGCCCTGCTGGGAGTTTTTGTAATCTTAGCAGGGCGTTTAAGACTGCGTTGACGTTCCCCTTCTTATGGAGAAGTTGGAGTTGTACGGGGTAAGGAGACAGGTTTTTTTTGGTTATGTCACGCGCTTTACGGTATCAGGCTGTTCATGATTCAGGCATGTTGACAGTTGATGACAGTGATCGTTGCTCCTTCTTATTCATAACCTACACGACTTGATCCATCCACAGATTGATGTTTGCGGATGATTCGTCATTTGTCGTTGCAACAAAAAACGATGAGATAGGGGGTCTGTAGCGCTGGTCTTGAAGTTCTCTTTAACTGGTAACAATTCTTTTTACATTTGAACATCTCTAAGAACACCTAGATGAGGTTCCATACTGCACAAAACCAAAAGAACTTAGATATTTCAACCAAAGTTGGGGACAGTTCAATATTTCGTTCTGCCTCAACCAGTTTTTTGGGTTTAATTCTGGATGAAAATTTAAACTGGAAAAAGCAATGTGAAGTGCTAAGTGCCAGGTTTAGTGATTTACCTTTTGTGATAAGAAACTTAAAAACTGTCTTGCCACAGGAGCTGTGTAATGTGCACACTGTGTAACCTACACTGTGGTATATGTTTCTGGGGAGCATCAAGTGCCTCCAAAGTTATATTTACAATACTAAAAAGGGTTGTTAGGTTATGAAAACAACCGAATCTTGTCGTGGAGAGCGGAAAAGTAACTTTGCCTCACTTGAGAGGAGAAAGTGAGATTTCTAAACTAAAATGCTAGTGGAAAAGTGAACATATCCAGCAACACTATTTCCACAATTCTTTGTTTTTAGATTATTAACAAAAAAATCTCTTCAACAAAGTTTTATCATAAATATTTTTAAACTTAAACTCGTCTGTTTCCTAATTTTGTATAAATTGCAACCAGTTGTGAGAAAATGGCAACCAGTTGGACCTCCCTGTATGTATTCTAAAGCTATAAATAATGGGATGTCAAAACCGAGTACTAAGATACGAAAAAAAAAAACTAAAAGCTTAGCAAAAACCAGCATTTTTCCTCTTAATTAAATCCACTCAAACAGTTACGAAACATAAATCAATGGAACATACTGTACAAAATTGCTTTACTTTGAAACAAACGGTTTCGCAGAGAGCGAGTTGAATTAAGACTCACGGGACTAATGCACTGAATTCTGTAAAATTTAATTTAGGCGAAGGTTTCTATTGTGCTGGTTTCGTTATGGTCCGATTTCCGAAACAGTAGGGGATTCAAATATTAGAGAAGGCCATTAAAGTAAAGGCCTTTGTAAGGACGCAATACAATGGAAATTCTAATTTAGTCTAAAGATGAAGGAGAGTTGCTTCTCCATTGTATCCCTGATCTTCGTTATGAGTAAACTTTTAAAAATTTGACGCCTTTATTATTTTCTCTTACAAAAATGCTGTGAATAAAATTGAGTTTGTACAACTACTCATTCTAGGTGATTTTCTAAATTGACTCATATTATTGTCACGAATAGAAGTTTGTATTATTTAAAAAATCAAAAATAATAATAAAAAAGACTCAACATCCGTAAGTAAAGGAGACGGTCAGAAGACTCCGTCTCGTGCCACACTACGTAGTCGTCCCGAATTCTGTAACCCGCACCGGGTTTGCAAATTAATGAAATAATATACTATTTTTGAATTATAATAATCGTGAGTGCAAAACCCTCCAAGTAGTTTGATTCTATCTCTGCTTTACAATTTAAACGTGACATTATCAGTTGCGTATCGTAGTGAATTCCAAATTGGTAGTCAATGCTGTTTGCCAATCAAATCATTCCCACTTTATTCCTCACTAGTGCGGTAAAGCATTCTTACCACAGAACTAGATTTACCTATAGACCTTAAGAAAGGTCGTAAGGTGTGCTTGTCCTATCGCTCCTGAACGACGGATAGTTTTAAGTTTTTACCTTAAAAAATGTTCTTCTCTATGTGCCATTGGACCAATCTTTTTTTATTTTCTTAGATCGTAAGGTGTTATACATTGACAAGTTCAGAAAGAAGCTCTCTGTCATTGTATACCTACGAAAGTAGGTTTGCTAAACCTTCTTAACAAGTGTTCTTCTATAGCCTCTGAAGATGAGCTGCTTCTGCGCTCAAAACATAGGGCATAGAGCATTTTATGGTTTAAAAGACCAAATAAATTTACTGTGGGGACGACTTTGTGTTATTCAACAAACCTTGTCTAATCTGTCTTTTATTCTATTATCAAAAAAGTCGACTATTTAACATTTTCACGATCGACACTTTAACTTCTTTTTGTTCTTTCTCTGCTTATCTATTAATGGATGTTTGCTACTCTCACAATCCTTAGCCATGACATTTTCTTTCGTCCTAGTCCTCTTCTACCCTCGATCTTGCCCTCAATAAACTAAACGGCCGAATCTTCCTTAGGGTCGTGATCACTGATGTCAAATTTGGAGGCTCTAGGACATTAATGATTATCAAAAGAGGATCAAGTTGGTTTACTGACGGATTCTCTCAGATGACACGGGTCAGACTAGAAGACCCATAAGTCTGAATAAACACGCGACTGTTTTTCGGAGAAAAGTATTTACAATTTAATCTTGCGGACTGAAGGTGGTATCTATCCCCAAAGTGGACAGTATATCAACATTTGGTCAGACACCAGGGCACCCTCCCTGTCGAAAAGGTAATCTTCCGGCCGATTCTAGAATGTCTCCTCGGAGATTTTCTCGCTGGAAAATAACGTACACCCCATTTGTAGAGCCTGGCAGATTGGCCAGATTATAGTATGCACACTGTTTGTTGGAATCACAAAAAGCATGGCCACTTGTTCCATGGAGGAATCTTGGCTAAGTAATAATTGGGACAGGTCAAGTAACTCTCAATTCTCTGAACACGAATCAACTAATGAGACTTAATAGAATCAATCTAAGCACAGTGAAAGGCGTATTGACCGGTAATTGTTACCTTAGACGACATCAGTGTTTTATGGCTGTTGCTGAGGATTCCGAGTCTAAGAATGTTTAGAACATCTGGATAAACTGTGCTGACTTTCCACCGGCTGCGTTTTGTGGGACAGCCAGTATTGTTACCCTAAAGACTTCTTCTTGTTAAACTGCCATGCAGATTCCTGCGTAGGCGTCCATCGTTTCCGTCATCATATGAGTGGTGCCTGGATGTTCCGTATTCCTGTCCATTGTAGTATGTTTCGCAGCCAGGATAGTTTCCTTCTACCTGTTCCTCTCTGGAGAATAAAACGTTGGAAATGATTACATTCTCCGGGTGGTATGTGTCCAAAGTAGCCAGTTTTGCTTCTTTAGATGTTTTCGAAAAGTTCACGGTCCACCAAACTAGCTCTTCTCAGTATGTCCTCGTTCGTTACATGATCAATCCACGATACTGTTGATCGTTGCTGTTTTCAACGTCCATGTCTCTACTCCCTACAAGAGAACGCACTGAGTTTTAAGAACGTTGCTCGAGCTTATATGGGTCAGATATTGAGTAACTTAAGGGAAAAGGGAGTAAGCAGTTCAAAAATAATACAAGTTAGTAAGAGATGCCTAGACCATCAGCTATTTTCAAAGTTTCAAACTATAAAGTCTCTTGAACTATTCCTTCAAGTTGTCCTGTCTGCTTTCAGCCCTATCATAATAATCCTAGGTCAATTTGAATTCAGTCTAATTGGCTCGGCATCTTAATCCCTACGTGGATTAGGTCTCATAAACACCTCGAGTGATTGAGGCTTCCACTGTCAAATTTAAATTTCCGTCTGCCTGTAATAATTCAGAGGGGTAAATGTATTTAGTGTCACAAGTAAATTAATGTCGCCACCGGGGCGTGATATTTAGGCGTTTGTGAACGATCGTTTGTTAGACGGCGGTCTTAATTTGAATTAATGCTGAAGCAATGTTTTGAGACAGTTGTAAATTGCATTTTCAGTAAATTAGAGAAAGTTTGTAAGAAATATTGTGATTGGAAGATAGAATGAACGTCGATAACTCAAGCTTAAGTTAGTGCCTAACTGTTAAAGAATAATGAGTTTTATTTCCATCAACAACTTGTTGAATTTAACTGAGAATTATAACTTTACCTTAAACAGAATAAAAACTTCCTGACAAAAAGACTTCTGAACCTTATGGTTTTCAAAAGAAAAAAGAAAGTTGTTCTAGTAAATGCTTCACTTTGTGTTTAAAATTTAATACGAATTTATAAAAATGCTCCATATGATTGGAAAAATGTATATTAATTCATTTTAATAAAAGTATTATCGTGGCTTATACACAATGATCCCTTCGAGCATAGCTAACTCAGAATATTCAGCTTATCCTCTGGTCAGAATGCCTCATGTCCAAAAGTGCAAAACCTGGATCTGGCGAGAGACAGCAGCATTTAGCATTATTTTCCATGCCAATTCGGTACATGTGAGCTCTTAGATGGCAATAACCGGTATACAGTGCCGTGATAGCCTTTAAGGGTAGAGGAGACTCCTGCTGAGAGCAGGAGATTATCAGTCCTAGTCTTGGACGGATGCTTCATAAATTCCTTGGAATGGACTATCCCTGGAGCTGTCAGCCATGAGCCAGAGTCTTCTTCGTTGCACCACTCTGAGATGATACTCTTTGCTTCACTGTGAGTAAGACCGATCATCGGTTCTTGATCAGTGAAGGGTTCCCCTGACGCTTGTTTCCAAAGTGCATCTTCCCTAGCATTGCCTGTGAAGCCGGAGTGACCCGAAATCTACATTAGGATAACACTGTTGGTTTCTCCAAGAATCTTTAGTGCTTCATGACAGTTGCAAGCGGTCTTTGACAGGTACCGACGAAAGGATTAGGTTAGGTTAGGTTAGGTTAGGTTAAATTGAAAGGTCTCCGATCATCTTCCTGGAGCAAATTTGGATGACAAGCAGTTCCGCCTGGAGGACCGTTCGGATGCTGCAATTCCGAGCCGTCCGTGAACTATCCGATATGGCACGAGGGTCCTGTAGCTTAGTGTTCTGGCTGCCATGGCTGGAAGGCTATCAAATGTCATCGTCAGAGACTCGCGGTTTACAATTTCAACTCCATGTATGCTGACAGGGCACGAGTAGAGTGATGTAACCAGTAGATGGCCAACCTCGCCTCTGTCTTCAGAAGAAGCTGAACAAAAGGCAAATTGAGGGGGCAATCAGACAGGCCTATTTTGGTATTGAAGACACTTTATTGGCTGCGGTGCTCTAGAGACTTTTGCTCTAGAGGTTAGGATGGGTCTGAGGATACTATTCTAAAGCCACAGCATCTGCGGGAGACCAACACTTCAGAATTTTCCACAGATACTTCAGCAACTCCATAGAGAACCCTTTGTTTTACTAAGTAGACTTTCCAAGTGCTCATTCCAGGTGGCAGTTCTGTCAAGAGTGACTCCTAGATACTTCACCTGAGTCGAAAATGGTATTGCTTCAAGTTGTTTTGAACACCAAAAATTGTTACCACTTACTTATTTCAGAGTTTTTTATGTCAAGAGGAACTTAATTTTGTGTGGTAAATAGTAGGTCGTCATGCCTTAAAAAAAATGATTTTGTCTATTAATACTTAAAATGAAAAGGCAGTGGTAGTTCTGCATTCCAAAGAAACCAATTTGGGTGTGAAGTTGTTAAACACACAAAGCTCTCGCATTGCATACGAATGTCTTAGGCAAACAAGCAGAATGTATTGGCTAGTTAGCAGCTCGAACCTGAATTAATAAAACCTTGTTGGGCACCTGTAAGCAGACACTTGGCAGCCCTATTCAATCATCAACTAACCATTAAAAACTTCGTCAAAATTTGATGGAAAACTGCAAAAATATTGTCCAGGAATAGGAAGATTCACAAAAAAGTTGGTTCTTGGTCTATTTTTGCGTAGAAATCCCTGTATAGTAATATCATATTGAACCCAGTGTAGAAGTTGGTCTGCAGAGGGCTCGAATCTGGAAAGAGGCGACAAACTCGCTTCCACTATTGGAGACTCTGCAGTGCTACTATTTGCTTTCAGCAAACCCTACACAATCAACACGGAAGGTATTGGCAACAATTCAATGGCAGGTCTAATAAACCTCTACACTGATGAATCGAAAAACCAAAATGGGCTCAGGCTGTGGAATTTACTCCAAATCCCTCAAACTGAAGCCCTTGGTTCCATGCCAACCGTTCTTCAAGCAGAACCAATCGGCATAACTAAAGCGGCAGCACAGATAGCCAGTAAAATCACTGACAAAAACGTGCACATTTACACGGATTGCAGACAAGCAGTACTAACCCTGCCCAGACCACGTCTCACGTCAGAACTAGTACAACAATGCCACCCTCATTGAGGCATAATCACAACAAAGGTGCCGATTCTGCCAAGAAGGCTCCCAGGCTTCAGCCTTCTGGACCAGAACCCTTCGTGGGTCTGACCATGATGGTAGCCAAAAATCTTATCAAGTAGCGCTTTTTAAACAGCGGTGGGACGATACCATTGGCTGCAACTTGTCCAAGGCACTTCTAAGCTGTCCGGATAAAGCTGCGGCAAGAAGATATTTGTCAATGACCAGGAAAAGGCTACGCCATTATAACCTAATCAGGATGAAGCTATGTAACACCCCCTTATGCAGGGCCTCTAATCAAGAAAACGAGACGATGTAGCGTATACGTAGGACCAAGTTGGGCCAATCTTTCCCATCCCTTGAAGAGATCAGAAGCACCGCCCTCGGCGACGTTATCGCCTACATTGTATCGCTAGGCTGGATGACCACCTCTCTTGCAATGGGCCTACTGTGGCCTAAGTTAGAGTAAATAGTAATATCATGTCTTGTTTGGGCAGGCTTTCTACTGTTCTTTCGAGTAATTTATAAAAGGATCCCTTAATGACTTTGTTCTTGTATTCCGTAGGAGCATATACTGATAATAAGGATATGTTATACCAATCTTCCTTTCTTCGTATGTAGGTGTCGGATTTACGGGTTCAAAACGCAGAACCCTATTTACAAGTTGCTCTTTTATGACTTATTCTTCTTGAAACAGGCTTTCAGCCTGTTTTTCCAGCTTTAAGGAATTTCTTGTGTCGTCGACATCCAGCTATCCCTCCACATCTTTGCTGGTCTGCCTGGCGGTCTTCTAGAGTGTGATTATCCGTTTCTCGCAATTGTAGCAATTCTATTATCTTCCATTCTGTTGATGTGTTGATTCCATTCTCGCCGTCTCTGTCTCGTCAATCTTACAATGTCCTGTATGTCGCAGATTCGTATTATTTCTTGGTTGGGTATTCTGTCACGTAGCGTGATACTGCAGAGCGTTCTCATCTCTGCCGTTCGGGTTATGCTCTTGGTTCTGCTGGTTGCTGCCGTGGCGTCTGCGGCATATGTGATTATTGGGTGATTATTTGATTTTGATCTTTCTGCTTCTATTTTTAGTAGGTTTTTCCATATAATGTCTCTCAAACATCCGGCTATTCTAGAAGCCTTATCTATTTGATTCTTTACCTCAGATCTCCTGTCTTGATGAGCGGTTACTTCTACCTCTAAGTATCTGAAGGACATCACCTGTTCTACTATTTCGTAGTTAGCAGCTAGTTTGCAACTTCTAGGTTCTTTTGCTACAACTAGTGATTTTGTCTTGTTTATCGCAATCGACATATTGTAGCGTCTCGCTGTCAGGTAGAATTGATGAAGTAGTCTCTGCAGCTCATCTTCGTTTTCTGACATAATTACTGCGTCATCCGCGTAGCACAGTATTGTTATTTCTCCTTTGTTAGTTCTGTAACCATGCCCCCCCAGGGAGAGTCTCCTGTCTTATTCCTGTTGATATGGGCACTTCTTGGGTGAGGCTGTTGTTCACAAGTATTCTGGTCGTTGTATTGGTGTTCAAGTTTTCAATAGTTCTAACTATTTCTTCCGGAATGCTGCCCCGTCTCAATATGGTTGTGATATCATTTAGCCTCACTCAATCAAACACTTTTCTCAGATCTATGAAGCACATATACGCCGGTTTCTCGTATTCGATAGATTTCTCGACTATTTGTCGAATGATGATTATGGCGTCTGTGGTAGATCCCTGTTGTTCTTCCATTATGGGTATTTGTTCTGAGATGATACCGCATATGATTTTCGTGAATAGTTTCATCACGGCCCCTAGGATTTTTTGTTGAAGATAGGGATAGTTATGCTTTTCTTCCAGTCGGTTGGTATAGTTGTTTCATTTAAGATCTTCTGGTAAAGATTGGCTAGTTGTTCGCTAAGTGGTTTACCTCCGTACTTTATCAGTTTGTTGTTCAATTCGTCGATTCCTGGGGCTTTTCTGTTTTTTAGTTCCTTGGTATATTTTTCTACTAGTTCGTGGGTGATACGGGTAGTTGCTTCTGCCATTGCTGGCAAACACAAAGTCGATCTCCACAAAGGTTAAGTATGTTAGTTAACTTTGTGGAGACATATTGATACAATCATCAAATTTATTTGGTTTTCTTCTCTCTCAGGACGGCAACGCTAAATAAATGTTAGAAATGTGGAAGCATTATTCTAAATACAATTTTCAGAGGATGTTCTTAAAAGAATGGAAAGCCTTTGTGCTTTATGGGCAAAATTCAAAGTAAAACGAATTGACGTAAGAACGTAATAGAAAGATAAATGCTTTAAATATGACAAAGAGACCTTTTTATTATATTTTTAAGGCATTTCCTCTTGCATTTTACTTTCCTTTTTGCCCTACTATGATGAATGAAAAAAATGGATCTGTTTTGAAAAACGTCGATCGTTTTTGCAATATTGCGATAAAATTAAGCAATTTTCTTAGATTAAATTAATATTGAGCAAATAAAATACATACCGAGGAGGAAAATGGAATTCAAAGTAACCTGACACCTCTTCCTAATCGGAAATTATACAAAAATTGAAAACGTGCCAGTTTGCTGAACCGACTTGTTTTTACGTTGATAAATTGGAAGTGCGAAACAACAAACGAAAATGGGATTTGTGAAAATACCCATGTTTTTCAAATAATAAATTTTCCAGTTTTAAAATTACAATCTAAATAATTGCTTTTGAACTGTAATTGCGAAATCTATTTTGATATTGCCAGCCAACTAAATAAATGATTTGTTTATACGTAAATTGTGATAGAGCGCTCACTGAAGTTAAATCCATATTTTTGATGAAACACACACGCTTTTTGATGTATTTCTTCTTATTTTTTTAAATTTTTAGCACTACAAAATATAGACTTATGGTATGAGGATGGTACATTTGGTACTATTAATATTAGGTTTTTAAAGTTGCCAATAGCATATAATTAAACAGTACTCTGATCAGAAGTGCCTAGGAAAGCTCAATGATCTAGGAAGGAACAACAAGGTAACCCTCCTCTGAGTTCCGGGGCAGTCGGAGTAGAGGGTAACGAACAAGAAGATACTCTGTCACGAAAAGGAGCATCAGCGCCACTGATCGGGCCAGAACCATTCTGCGGCCTTGGAGAAGCATATGTCCAGGAAGAACTTAATAAAGCTGAAGAAGAACTGAGAGCAAAGCACTGGCAAAGACTTCCAGGACTAAGGCAGGCCAAAGATCTCCTCGGCAATGTTAACCGAGCAAGATCGAAGACACTGATTAACCTCAGCAAAATTAGTTTCAAGGCATTAACGGGGTTACTAACGGGTCATTGTCGACTCAGAGAACATCTAAAGAAGCTAGGCCTAGAAGAGGACAGTACCTGCAGGTTCTGCAGAGAAGAACGAGAAACGCTCCACCACATATTGCTGGAGTGTTATGCTGTACGCCACAGAAGATTAAACACACCGGGATTATACCAGCTGGCTGTGGAAACCCACTCAAGATCCTAAAATTCCTTAAGAAACTGAATCTTAAGGGGCTGCTATGAACACGAAACCTTGAAATAGCAGAAGAAGATGGGATACAATAGATCTAATCAGGTTGCAGTACATCTGTCACCATCCACACCTACCATTACCATTACCATTATAACATATACGTACGTATTTCACGCCATGGGCAGCACCAACTGCTTGATGTCTAGCCATCGTGGCCTCCATTTTACTACTCGTATTGTCCACTTCTTGGTGTCTGGCCTTGCCACATGTCCAATCCATCGCCACTAAAGCTCAAGGCGGATTTTCATCTGTCAGTTTTGCACTGTTGCTGGCGCAGTTTGAATGATACTTGAAATTCTTCTTCTTCTTAGTCGTGTTCTCATGGAATCAGGTTCAGCTATTAAATTTAGTCTTCCATGTTTGTCGGTCCATGGTTTCAGTTAGCAGGGTTAGTAGTCGTGTAAACTTCTTGTTTCATAGATATATTGGTGCGTTTCTCCGTCCATAAAATCCCATTTCAAACGCCTCTATTCTTCGCATGTCTGATGTTTTGAGCGTCCAGGATGCTGCGCCGTACAGAAAGATGACTGCAGCGAAACACATTCTGGAAAGATCCATTTCCATCACACTTTGGGTTGTGCTAAGGCATTCTGCCATTTTCTGCATTAGGGTACAGTTTCCAGCCCATATGATACAAGTAAGATGCTCATAGACCTTTGAGACTTATAGGGATATTTTGGTTTTTCTCCATATGCGCCCAGCTTAGTCGTATTCTCCTGGTTATCTCTTGTCCAATTTAATTAAATGACCTAGGTTCATTTACATTCGTATTCTTCTACAGTGTCGAACACGTACTGATCTATTGTTATATGCAGATCATCTCTACTCATGATATTAGTCTTATTCAAGTTAATTTTTAGTCCCATCTCTCCATGGAGTTTTTTCATCATAATTTTGTCGCTGCTTCTTAACCCAGTATCATGGGCAAAACGTAGATGGTTCAAATATACTTTGTCCTTATACCTTTTGCTTCCCAGTCCAACTTCTTAAATACATCGTCCAGGGCCAAAGTTAACAATTTGTGTAAGATATGTATGTGTATTTTATGAGGGTGGAGTATCTTGTATCTATTCTGGGCGTGTCCATTACTGTTAGAATCAAGCTATTGAGTCAAACCTTAGAAGTCAAACGCTTTATGATAATTTATGAATGCCATATGGAGAGGTATATTGTATTCAACACTTTGCTCGATTATGTTGTAGGTGGTCCGTTATGCTAAAACCTTTTCGGATACATGCCTGTTCATAGTTTATCGTTTTTCAAATTTGCGGTATCGTCTTCCTTGAAGAGCAAAATAACTTCTGCATTTTGCCATGCTTTGGGGATCTTGGTGAAGGCATTTTTTAAGAAGTATTCTCTTAGATTACCTCTTCTAATACATCTTCCTCCATTTTAATCATTTCAGTTGTTATTCGATCTTCCTCATTTGTCTCAGCTTTAACATTACTCCTGTTTTACCTATATCAGGGATCTCTTCAGAACCTGCGTTTGTGATCTGGCGAGGTTCTTGATTCTGAGGTTATTGAACTGTATAGATCTTGGTAAAACCAACATTATTCCAATCAAAAGAGGAGTAAGGCAAGGAGACACCATCTCACCAAAACTTTTTACCTTTGCCCTGGAGGATGTCTTTAAAAAACTTGACTGGCCGATTTGCCGACGATATTGTGGTCGTTGCCAGCACAGATGAAGAGCTTAAAAACATGCTTCGGGAGCTTTGCTGCAAATTGGACTTGAACAAAACAAAGATCATGAGTACAGAAGACATCCAGGTGACCGTTAACGACCAACCCCTGAAGGTTGTCTCGGAATATGTTTACTTAGGCCACAAAACTCAACTTGGCAAAGAAAATCAATCTTCCGAAATCACAAGAAGAATAGGCCTCTCCTGGGCAGCCTTTGGCAGACTAGGATTTATCCTTAAATCTAGTGAATTTCCTATAAATTTGAAAAGGAGAGTGTTTGATGCCTGCTTGATGCCGGTTCTCACATATGGACTAGAGACAATGGCAAACAACCCAACGAGCAATGGAGAGGGTTATGATAGGAATCACTCTAAGGGATAGAATCCGCAACGAGGAAATTCGTAGAAGAACTAGACAGATGTTCTAAGGCTTGTGGCACAAATGAAATGGAGATGAGCTGGTCATGTGGCAAGGCAGGACGACCACAGGTGGGCACATAGGATACTAGTTTGGCGCCCAAAAGAGACCAAACGGAGCATTGGTAGGCCCCAGAGACGATGGCGAGACGATATCCAGAATGTTGCAGGAAGGAATTGCACCCGGACTGCTAGAAATAGAAAGGCGTGGAGGGATTTCGAAGAGGCCTACATCCAGGAGTGGATAAATACAGGCTGAGAAGAAGAAGAGATCTTGGTAGAAGCTTTGAATAATGCTGTTCACGATTATTCCCTGTTTGTTCCTCATTTTACTTTACCCTTTGATAGAGTTGATATTAATACACTTATGTTCTTATTATTTTCTATTGTCTTTTTAATCAATCAGGTGTTATGTGCTCGTAGATCGTTTAAGATTTCTTTGTGGATGATTTTGTTTATTTGATTTTATTCATTTGATTCTCTGCTCGTATTTCTTCATTTCTCCATATAAGTTTGCACATGCATATCTGTTTAACAGTTGTGTGTTTAAAGGCTTTTTGTATTTTTCTGTTATTTTTCTCCAAGCCTTCCAATAGCGCAGTTGTTAATTTCTTATTTAGTGTCTCTTGGTACTTACTGTCGTTTTGTCAAGAAGGATCTGAAAGAGACACGAAAAAAAGTCAAGAAAGTAAAACTTTAACGCTTCTAAGGAATGTTTAAGGATCATCCACGTAGTTTTACATTTTGGGACACTCTGTAAGCATCTTGGTGGTACGAATCCCGTAATTGATATGATGGGGAAGAGGACAAAGTGTAACATTTTGAGTGGTTTACACATCCTGTAAGTAATAAAATGGCGGAAATAATGGATTTTGAAATGTTCATCATAATTTGCCAAAACACTGTTGAAAATATTTCGAAAACGGTTATAGATACAGAAAAATTGTAAAGGAACAACATTTTGAGTAGTATAGTGACATTCAAGCTATATACAGAACTCTTGTAAATTGTTTACTTATCAAGTAAACTATTGAGTTTGGGTTAGTTTTTTCAAACAAAATTTCTTATTAATTAATACTGATTGTAATTCTCAGTCTGCAACAATCCAAACCGAACAAATTCAACAGCCAATTAAGACGGAATATTGATTACTAGTAATTAAAGCAAAGCGCAGAACTCATCAGGTGTCGTTAATCAAGCAAATTCATTAATTCACCGTCTTTGCCATCAATAAGTCATAAGTCATTAATATTTTATAGACCGCACATAACGAACGTTTGAATATTGAACATTAAAACGCCCGTACTCTACTCTTATTACCATTAAATATTTAATATTATACGATAGTAATTTTAATATAAAGATGCTCACATTTAGTTAGTGCTTCATTAATTTAAGTTTATTATATGAATATTTACATAAAACATATTTCATTTTGAGAAGGTTAAGAAAAACTTGTTTGTATATTATGAATAAAATATGTATAATACAGTTACAATGTGAATTTATTTTTCGAACAAGAAAAACATTTTATATTACTTACTCTAGCGTATTTTTATAGACTTGTGCATGGTTTACATTAAATTATTGTATTGTCAAAATCAGCTAAGGAACTATGCTGCTTTAATATGGCAAAACTCAAAGTAATAAGGAATGACGTAAAAATGTAATAGAAATATTTTGAAAGTGACGTTTACCTCTTTATTTGATATTTTTGAAATATTTACCGTTCTCTTTGTCACGACATACCATTTTACTTTGATTCTTGCTACGTTAAAGCAGCAGTCTCAAAATATGACAATTTAGAGTTTCCAGGGTGTTTCAGAACTAGTCAGCAAAAATTGACTAACTTACGCTACATTTCTAAAAAAAAATCTTCTTTACCAAAACACAGGCTAAAGTTTAAAATTTTATTTTGTTTTCTCCCTGTAGCAACTACACTTGTTGCGGTTTGGTAGACTGGGAGAACAGCGCCCCTGAAACGTACGGAGACGTGTAGGCCTCCTGTGTGGGTCTGTCTGCTGGATCTTGGTTGTCCCAGGAATATGACCCTCATTAAAACATATCTCGCCGACTCTTCTTTTCCCAAGCATTCTCGGCAAGTAGGATCTTTGATGATACCTATCAAGTACTGATGACGTCTCAGCTGGCAGTGCCCGGTCAGTAGACTAGTCGTCATCCTCAGATTATCCCTGCTTAGTTCCAGCTGGAGTGTTTTGTATTCTTGGTAGAAAGGCCAATGAAAAGTTCCTTCGCCTTCTTCATACCTAGGGCGGAGTCACAACGTTCTTGAAACAGATCCTGGGCTAATGATTTCAATGACAGGATCACCTTCGGCTCTGGACCAACGGGTACTTTTTGAGCAGCCAGTTTTGCCAGTCGATCCGCTTCTTCATTTGCTAGGATACCAGCATGTCCCGGAACCTCTTTAGCACTGATTGCCATGATGGCAACTTGCATGATCTCAACTGTGCCTTGAAACGTACAGGGACTTGTAGGCTTCCTGTGTGGGTCTGTCTGCTGGATCTTATGTCCCTGGTTGTCCCAGGAATATGGCCCTCATTAAAACATATCTCGCCGACTCTTCTTTTTCCAAGCATTCTCGGCAAGTAGGATCTTTGATGATATCTATCAAGTACTGAGGACGTCTCAGCTGGCAGTGCCCGGTCAGTAGGCTAGTCGTCATCCTTAGATTATCCCTGCTTAGTTCCAGCTGGAGTGTTTTGTATTCTTGGTAGAAAGGCCAATGAAGAATTCCTTGGCCTTCTTCATACCTAGGGCGGAGTCACAACGTTCTTGAAACAGATCCTGGGCTAATGATTTCAATGACAGGATCACCTTCGGCTTTGGACCAACGGGTACTTTTTGAGCAGCCAGTTTTGCCAGTCGATCCGCTTCTTCATTTCCTAGGATACCAGCATGTCCCAGAACCTCTTTAGCACTGATTGTCAACAACTTGCATGATCTCAACTGTGTCCTCCTGTCGTGGGGCCGATAGTAGTACAATACCGGATCGCATCAACCTCAGCCTGGAATACAGTGGCGTGTGTACCCAAGGCAAAGTACTTTGCTGTCTGGCTTGTCACGGCATAGGCATCTGCCACCGTCAGCCCTCAACTGTTCCGTAAACCAGTTAGATCCATCGAAAACGACCTTCGGGGCAAACAAAGCCGGCTCCGAAAGGTTCTCAAACATGGACACGCCATCGTACCCCGAGGAATTCCGATTCACGATGCGCGAAAACGCTTTCCTCAGCTCAGCCACATCGGTAGGGCAAAAGTAGAAACTGCAAGAAATGTTCACCGGGATCCCCGTCAGTAACAATGTTAGAGGTTATGCTTTCCGCCACAGAACAGTAAAAAGCATTCAGAGCATCGGGTTCCAAGTCATTCGCACTTCGGATTTAACAAGCTGATCTCTTCCTTTCTGTTGATGATGTTCTCGTGCTTAAAGATCTCAATGGCTTCTCTAGTTACTTTAGGATAGTAACGTTGCGATCGATCCAAAACCTCCACCTCTTCAAAACAAATATCGTGCCCTCTGGAAAGTGCATGTTGATTTCTCGGTCTGTCCCAGTCTGCAACTCCTCTTGTGCTCTGCTATTCTCGCGCTGACACTACGTTTAGTCGTTCCAATATATACGGATCCACAGCTGCACGAAATCCTGTAAACTCCAGAAGCCGATAAAGAATCCCGTTTGTCCTTGGACGATCTGAGACTCTGTTGTATTGTGCGGGTTGGTTTAAAGACCGTCTTGACCTTGTGCTTCTCTAAAATCCTTCCAATCCTATCCGTGATCTTGTATGGTAAGCAAGTCCAACCAACTTTCTCTTCAACATCTCCCGTTTGTTGTCTACGTAGTTCGATGTTTCTTGGGCTAGTGGCTCTGTTGAATTGTTGTCTACTGAATCCGTTCCATCTGGAAACCTTTTCCAGATGTTTAAGATCCTCTAACTCTAATGGTTCGCAAATCCTTCTTGTCCGCTCCGATAGGGTTAGATCCACTATTGAGGTAACTCTACTAACTTAAATTGACAACCGAAAATTTGCACAACATGAAAATTGACTTGAAAGCTGTCATTTTGACTTTTAAACGTCAAAAATTGACTCAGACACTTGTAAATGGACAATCAAGTCAATTTTCAGGTCTCTGACTATCATTTCATGCTTCTAGTCCCAAAAATCTGAGTGAGATGTAAGAAATTAGGGTTTTACGTAAATTTTCATGCTTCATGCATTGATTTCAACATTTCCAACTTAAAATTTGACTTGAAAGGTTTCATTTTGACCTTGAAAAGTTGAAAATTTACTCAGAAACTTGTGATTGACTTATCAAGTCAATTTTTATGCTTTTAGCCTTAAAAATCAGAGTTAAATGGAAAAAAATGGGCTTTTAAGTCAATGTTCATGTTTCTGACTGTTCCCAAGATTTCAAACTTAAAAATTGACTTGAAAGCTGTCATTTTGACTTTTAAACGTCAAAAATTGACTCAGAAACTTGTAAATGGACAATCAAGTAAATTTTCAGGTGTCTGACTATCATTTCATGCTTCTAGTCCCAAAAATCTGAGTGAGATGCAAGAAATTAGGGTTTTAAGTAAATTTTCATGCTTCATGCATTGATTTCAACATTTCCAACTTAAAATTTGACTTGAAAGCTTTCATTTTGACCTTGAAAAGTTGAAAATTTACTCAGAAACTTGTGATTGGCTTATCAAGTCAATTTTTATGCTTTTAGCCTTAAAAATCAGAGTTAAATGGAAAAAAATGGGCTTTTAAGTCAATGTTCATGTTTCTGACTGTTCCCAAGATTTCAAACTTAAAAATTGACTTGTAAGCTGTCATTTTGACTTTTAAACGTCAAAAATTGACTCAGACACTTGTAAATGGACAATCAAGTCAATTTTCAAGTCTCTAACTATCATTTCATGCTTCTAGTCCCAAAAATCTGAGTGAGATGCAAGAAATTAGGGTTTTAAGTAAATTTTCATGCTTCATGCATTGATTTCAACATTTCCAACTTAAAATTTGACTTGAAAGCTTTCATTTTGACCTTGAAAAGTTGAAAATGTACTCAGAAACTTGTGATTGGCTTATCAAGTCAATTTTTATGCTTTTAGCCTTAAAAATCAGAGTTAAATGGAAAAAAATGGGCTTTTAAGTCAATGTTCATGTTTCTGACTGTTCCCAAGATTTCAAACTTAAAAATTGACTTGAAAGCCGTCATTTTGACTTTTAAACGTCAAAAATTGACTCAGACACTTGTAAATGGACAATCAAGTCAATTTTCAGGTCTCTGACTATCATTTCATGCTTCTAGTCCCAAAAATCTGAGTGAGATGCAAGAAATTAGGGTTTTAAGTAAATTTTCATGCTTCATGCATTGATTTCAACATTTCCAACTTAAAATTTGACTTGAAAGCTTTCATTTTGACTTTGAAACGTTGAAAATGTACTCAGAAACTTGTGATTGGCTTATCAAGTCAATTTTTATGCTTTTAGCCTTAAAAATCAGAGTTAAATGGAAAAAAATGGGCTTTTAAGTCAATGTTCATGTTTCTGACTGTTCCCAAGATTTCAAACTTAAAAATTGACTTGAAAGCCGTCATTTTGACTTTTAAACGTCAAAAATTGACTCAGACACTTGTAAATGGACAATCAAGTCAATTTTCAGGTCTCTGACTATCATTTCATGCTTCTAGTCCCAAAAATCTGAGTGAGATGCAAGAAATTAGGGTTTTAAGTAAATTTTCATGCTTCATGCATTGATTTCAACATTTCCAACTTAAAATTTGACTTGAAAGCTTTCATTTTGACTTTGAAACGTTGAAAATTTACTCAGAAACTTGTGATTGGCTTATCAAGTCAATTTTTATGCTTTTAGCCTTAAAAATCAGAGTTAAATGGAAAAAAATGGGCTTTTAAGTCAATGTTCATGTTTCTGACTGTTCCCAAGATTTCAAACTTAAAAATTGACTTGTAAGCTGTCATTTTGACTTTTAAACGTCAAAAATTGACTCAGACACTTGTAAATGGACAATCAAGTCAATTTTCAGGTCTCTGACTATCATTTCATGCTTCTAGTCCCAAAAGTCTGAGTGAGATGCAAGAAATTAGGGTTTTAAGTAAATTTTCATGCTTCAGGCATTGATTTCAACATTTCCAACTTAAAATTTGACTTGAAAGCTTTTATTTTGACTTTGAAACGTTGAAAATTTACTCAGAAACTTGTGATTGGCTTATCAAGTCAATTTTTATGCTTTTAGCCTTAAAAATCAGAATTAAATGGAAAAAAATGGTCTTTTAAGTCAATGTTCATGTTTCTGACTGTTCCCAAGATTTCAAACTTAACAATTGACTTGAAAGCTGTCATTTTGACTTTTAAACGTCAAAAATTGACTCAGACACTTGTAAATGGACAATCAAGTCAATTTTCAGGTCTCTGACTGTCATTTCACTCTTCTAGCCTCAAAAATCTGAGTTAGATGCAAGAAATTAGGGTTTTAAGTCAATTTTCATGTTGCAAACATTGTACTCAACGTTTCCAACTTAAAAATTGACTTAAAAGCTGTCATTTTGACTTTTAAATGTTGAAAATTGACTCAGAAACTTGTGATTGGCCTATCAAGTCAATTTTTGTGATCAATTAATAAATCTCATATACTTTGATTAATTTACAGACGAAAAGTCGTTGCTCCTGGTACTTATTCTTACTTTACTCTATGCAACTGCCCAGTACATAGAGTTTAAAAAAGAAAACTTCCTTCTTAAATATCCTCTGTATACGTATTTTGCATAGATATCTAGATTGAAATTTATACGTTACCAAATCAAAAAAAAATGCCATGCAATTACACTCCCATTACCAACTAGTAAATCATGGTGCAACAGGTCCCCAGAGCTCCATCTGGCTGTCAAATTATACGCCTATTGGTAAATGATTTAATAATCCATCAATCGTTACGGGCAATATGTTGCCCCCGTAGGGCTGCCATTTATAAAAGTAGAGTCTATAATTCCATTCTTTGGCATACCAGACCGTGCAAATAAAGTGTCCTTTCCGGGTCTTTTCATTATTCAAATTTTCAATGGAATTTTACGAACCCAAAAATGCAAATCGCTTCCATTCGGTTTAACGTTAAACTGTTCGGATAATGTTTTCAAATAGATTTTGCTTGTTTGCCATCCATTCGCATAATCCTGTAAAATGCTTGCTTATTTTCGTATTTATCTCCCGGTTACGTTAAACATTTGTGCACTAAGCGGATGCATGTGGAGGGTTAGTTTTTTTAACGTGACAAGCTGTTATGGGTTTATTTTTGAATTGCAATAGCTATTTTATATTTATATCCTGAAGGCCGAAACAGCCAAAGCGATATAAGTGGGCGTTATGATAACGCACTCACTATTTATCGATCAGATATGTTGGTGTGTATTCTTGAAAGGAGGGAATAGAATTATCAAGAGAAAGATCTGTAGAATGTGACAGGATGCCGCAATTGGCAGCTTCTTCTGTCACATTCTGTCAACATTTCTCTGGAACATTCCGCTTCTTTTTTTCAAGAATTAGGGCGCTGGTCGTTTTAGCTGAGATATCTTTTCCATAACTTGTGAAAGATATCTATCTAATCGTTCAGTATCTTAAAATCCAAGATATCTGCAGGGTTATCGAATTATCACAAAACTACTGAAACCTTCCATCATTTCCTTTTTTTGTAAATTTAACACTAACCGTTGACATTAGAACAAAAATGTGAAAAACCAAAAACGTATGATATTGTTACGATTTTCCCGTGGGTTCACACAAAGTCAATTTAACCGAACAATTAATAAATTTATTTACACTTCAAAACACTCCGTACAATAATTAACACAGCTACTAAAAACACTACTACAATTCCACAACTATTCCACTATTTAAAGTTTACCGCGTTCCCAAATTCACTACTACTGCGGTCGAGACCGCGTCTTTTATATTCGCAAACCACGTTCTAGAATGACCGCGAAACGCTTCGCGGGTTGCCTTGATCATTCAAGAATCTTCCAGGTAGCGTTTCCTAACTGTGGCCTACTTTAATACGCGCCCGGCCAGATATTGCGGCGCATCGGTTTCATCGAGTATCGAGCATAGTAGGCCCACACCGTAACACTGCCCCCCTCTTAAAGCTGATCGTCCCGATCCGCTTCATCTAGTCCCTGGTATTTCTTGAGTCTGTCCAGATGGACAATTTTCATCTTGCCTTTGGGGCTGCGTTGGACTCTGTACGCGACGTCATTTAACCTTTTTACCACATGGTAAGGTCCCTCCCAGTGTCGTTGCCATCTTTGACTTAATCCTTTGCTCCTCCTGGGTTGAAACATCCACACAGCATCACCTTTCTTATAATTGCCACCAGTTGGTCTGTGGTCCAGTGTCATCTTCATACGGTCGTTGTTTGGTTTCATCTTCTCTCTCTCAAGTTCCCGAATTGTGATGGATTCCTTCTGTAACGAACACTGGTCACACCGTTTACACCATTCCTCAACGTCCTTTCTGAAGTTAATCCAGTAAAATCGATCTCTTATTCTAGCCAAAGTCTGGTTTACTCCAAAGTGTCCTCCTCCGCGACTGTCATGTAGTTCTCGCAGCACATTCTCTTTGCAGGAATTGGGCACTATTGTTTGGTAAACAAAGCGTTTTCCGTCTGGACTTTCCCATTTGCGAGTAATTAAGTCATCTCGCAGTCGAAGCGAATTCCACTGTAACCAGTAACCCCTTACTGTTGGTCCATATCTGGAAATCTGTTGCCGATCCGGTTTCAAATCCTTCTCCAACCATCTTCTGATTACTTTCAAATCAGAGTCTGAGCGCTGTCCTTTTATTATGTCTTCCTTAGAAACGCTGCTCTTCATTCTTCTTGTAGCCTCTTTATCCGTCACCTTCGCGATTTGACCAATCCTCCAACCATTATGAATTTGTCCTTTCCGGTACCTTAAGTCACTATCCAAAGCTTGACGACCCTCTACATATCGCGGTAAATGTCTTTCCGGATTCTTCATTTCCTGCTCCTGGTTACGCCAGTTCCGCGGGGTCGGTAAACGAGACTGCTGTCTGCAATTCCATTGGTAATGTCCTTTACGTCCACAAATATAACATGTAATATTTCTTTTAACAGAGGAGTTCCGGTGATTTGTTCTGATGTCCTGATTTCGTCGACACTGTGGGTTTGGAGAACAAGACCGCTGTCTGCAATTCCTTCTAATGTGTCCCGTACGTCCGCATCGATAACACTCCACTCTCGTGATCGGACGTGACCGTTCTAACTGTCTGGACTGACCATTTCCTAATGCTGCCATTTGTTGCACTAATTGGCCGAACATTGATTCAATTTTATTTATTGATGTAGCAACATGATCGGCTGGCGGTTCTCTCTCCTCTTGAATAGTCTCTGGCTGAAAGTCATTGCACGCAGCTTCAATTTCCAGCGCTCGAATCAGTAATTCGCTGTTGTTGCTCCCTTTGAACATCTTCAGCCATTTCTTTACCTCCGGATCTCGAATCCCATCTACAAAATACTGTGCCACAAGTTCTTCTTGGATTTCATCCGGGACGGCTGGGTAAGCCAGATGCACAAGGCGACGAATTTCGGTTTCAAACTCTTCTAGATTTTCACCAGTTTTCTGCTGTCTTGCCATTAATTGCGTTCGATACAGTCCTTTCTTATGTTGATCCCCATAACGACGTTCTAATGCAGCTACTAATGCTTCATAGTTGCTTCGTTGGGCGATAGGCAGAGTCTGTAACAGCTCCAATGCAGGTCCTCGTAATGCCACCACCGTACAGCCATTTCTTCGTTACTCCATCCATTTGCATTTGCAGCGGCCTCAAATTGGAGTTGGTACATTGCCCATGAAGTTTGACCGTCGTATGTGGGAGGCTTGATCTTGTTGAGCCCGTTTCGGGTGATCACTGTAGAGCTGGCTCCTCTGCTGTCAATTTTCCGCTCTAAGTCGCGTAGCTTTATCTCTACATCATTCTGAATTTTATTTATGTCCTCCGGAACATCATTAATGTCCTTCCGAACATCGTTGTGAATTTTACTGAGACTATGGGTTACATACTCTTTGATTTCTGTCTTGGTCCCCGCTAGAACGTTCAATATTTCTACGTTACGGTTTTCATGCCGCTCTCTGTCTTCTTCTTTGTCTTGTTGTCGAATCCTTTCTTGTTCTTCCTTGTTTCGTTTTCGAATCTTTTCTTGTTCTTCTTTGCCTTGTTGTCGAATTCTTTCTTTTTGTTGTCGAATCCTTTCTTCTTGTTGTCGAATTCTTTCTTCTTGTTGTCGAATTCTTTCTTCTTGTTTTTCCTTGTTTTGTTGTCGAATCTTTTCTAGATCTTCTTTGGCTTGTTTAAGCATAGCTTCAAATTGGGCCTCCATGTTTGCACTTTGACGTCTTGTTATTGGCATAAAATAAATTTAACACACCACTGTTCCGAAAATCTCTAGTCCGGTTCTGAACACAAGTCTCTAACCCGAAGTTTACTTCCAATTCACGTCGCACTAAAGTCTGATCGCACTTCTGACACCAATTGTTACGATTTTCCCGTGGGTTCACACAAAGTCAATTTAACCGAACAATTAATAAATTTATTTACACTTCAAAACACTCCGTACAATAATTAACACAGCTACTAAAAACACTACTACAATTACACAACTATTCCACTATTTAAAGTTTACCGCGTTCCCAAATTCACTACTACTGCGGTCGAGACCGCGTCTTTTATATTCGCAAACCACGTTCTAGAATAACCGCGAAACGCTTCGCGGGTTGCCTTGATCATTCAAGAATCTTCCAGGTAGCGTTTCCTAACTGTGGCCTACTTTAATACGCGCCCGGCCAGATATTGCGGCGCATCGGTTTCATCGAGTATCGAGCATAGTAGGCCCACACCGTAACAATATCTTCCAGCCCATTTGTTTGACATAACGAAGTAAATAGAAAAAAATGTGTCTATAGTCTATCCGGCGAACCTACGGAGTAATAAAAACGAAAATTAGGAGGGGTTGACCCGCCCCGTCCATTAGTATTGGTCTATATCCAGTCCGTTTTACAATATAATATCTTCTTCTCTCTCTAATATAAGGACTTCTCGGGTCTCATGTCTCGATTCACTTTTACGTACCTGTTTTACAGTGTAATGCGGGTCGACCAAAGTTGCCGCCCATCGAATTTTATTACTCCGTAGGTTCGCCGGATAGACTATAGGTTTTGCCATTTCCAAGATCCCAATGATGGGTCACTTTGACAGTTCCCACCCTGTATAGATAAACCTTATTGGAAGACCTCATTGATTGACCAAAAACTAGCTACGCCACTGGATTCTACGGAAAAATATCCAGAACAATCCGTTTTAAATTCTTTAAACAGTTTAAAGATATCTCAGAAACAAGGGGTGATGATGATGGAAAGTACTATTTCTCAACTTTCTTCTTCTTCTTCTTGAAATAGGCTTTCAGCCTGTTTTTCCAGCCTTAAGGAGTTCCTTGCGACGTCGACATCCAGCTATCCCTCCACCTCTTTGGTGGTCTGGCTGGCGGTCTTTTAGAGTGTGGTTTTCCGTCTCGCGCAATTTTAGCAATTCTATTGTCTTTGCCATTCTGTTGATATGTTGATTCCACTCTCGTCAATCTTACAATATCCTGTATGTCGCCGATTCGTCTTATTTCTTGTTTGGGTATTCTGTCACGTACCGTGTGTCCCGTGATACTTCGGAGCGTTCTCATCTGTGCCGTTCGGGTTATCCTCTTGGTTCTGCTGGTGTCTGTCGTGGTTTCTGCGGCATATGTGATTATTGACCTTATGCATGAATTATATATTCTGGTCTTTGCTTCTATTTTTAGTAACTGGTTTTTCCATATAATGTCTTTCAAACATCCGGCTATTCTAGAGGCCTTATCTATTTGATTCTTTACCTCAGATCTCTTGTCTTGATGGGCGGTTATTTCTACCCCTAAGTATCTGAAGGACATCACCTATTCTACTATTTCGTGACATATTCATCATCATCATCATCAACCAGTCCTTAAAAAGTCCACTGCTGGACATTGGCATCATCATTATTAAAAACGAACAGATTTTAATATCCACAGAAATCGTCAAGTTTCTGGTGCTATAAAAATACCTTAACGAGCCAACTTGTTGCTATGGATTTCGCATTTGCATTGAGTGCGGCTGTGCAAGCCCTTGCAAAATAGCTGTATTCGTGGGAGAACTTCACTCGTTTAGTTCAAAACTTCATGTCGATCAGCTGCACGATGTTTTAATATGTAATCGCAAAATCTCTAAATTACCGTACTTGACCCTAACATGCAACCAATTTTTCGCCATATGCATGCGAACACAAAGCTGATTTTCTTGCAGTTATATTATTAATTTATCTTTTTCGGAAGTAAAATTATCGCTGGTAATATAAAATTTAGTTGCTAGCTAACATGCAGATAACCTGCTGTAAAGTTCTTTTTCCATTCCTTTATGGGCCAAAGTTAAATAGAGTCTGAAATATAAAGCTGTGCATATAAAACCGTCACGGAGACCGTAATATATCACTAGGGAGATAACTGAGCGACTTTATTTGGGCCATCTGTCTTCAGCTAAAAAATAATTAAACTAATTATTATGCTTTCTTTCGCTTTTAGATTTAGAAAGATGTGTTACTTTAATGTCACAAAAATTATTATATATTATATTAATGTAAGGGTTTAAAATACAACTGTGTGTTGTGTTATAGTTTGTTGAATATTGCATAATCTACAAATTCTGTTTTTCTTAATTTGTATCATTTGCTTGCTCACAGACTGGCAGGTCTCAATATGCTGATTACAGACTCAGCTAAATCGTGGGGTCATCTCGGGAGCTGGGGGGAGGCGTTAAGGGAGTGCCCGGAACTGTTGGTGAAGCAGGATTGGGTGCCTCCAACGCTTCTGTTCAGCGGACCTCTAAAGTTTGTAGTACCCGAGAGGGAAGACTGGGAATTCTCTCGAAACTCTATCCTCCCATCGCATGGAGACCTCTGGTTTGCAGATGGATCCAAAACCGTGACGGGGACAAGGGCAGGTGTGTAGTGTGCGACTTCGGAGACGAGGCTTAGCTTCCCTCTAGACTGCCACTGTACCATCTTCCAAGCCGAGATCTTCTCGATCATCCGATGCGGGGAGTTCATTTTAAACTCACCGCTACGCCGGAAGAATATATTTATCTGCAAGAACAGCAAGGCAGCAATGGCTGCCTTAAAAGCTGGTTCAACGACAGCTGCGCTGGTGCTGGAGTGTAAGAAGACACTCCTGTAGCTCACGCGGATGGCCAAGGTACGTCTAACTTGGGTTCCAGGGCACTCCGGTGTTAGGGGTAACGAGGAAGCGGACAGGTTGGCTCTTCGAGACCCGTAGGACCCGAATCTATTGTAGGACTAGCCGGTGCGGTCAGATCCGCTATTGTGGACTGCATCTTCTGGCAAAGATCCGATATTGCTTGGGAGGAGGCCGGAGGCATGCAGCAGTAGCGATGTCTCATGGGCTTCTTTCCAAGAAACAAGTCGAAGTCCCAGATGGAATTATCCAGAAAGCCCTCAGATGTGTGACAGGACTTCTCACGATGATCGATTGGTCCAATAGTAAGGATTTAAAACTAAACTCAACCAAAACTGGCCTATATTGATGATTTGATGATATTGTTAGATGGGCTCCCTTCGGAGAAGACACTTAGGCCGTTAGCCACAAGTTAGTACCCCTCCAGTTCGGTGGCCCTCACAAAGCCACAAAGCCTCCTTGGCCGGGTACCTTGAATATCTAAGGGCACTGTGTGAGAACGTGTGTCGGAGAGTTTCCTCGTCTTCCAGACACAAGCGACATACCGGCATGTGTCTTCGCATCTGACAGTGACCCGTGAGAAGTCCTCCCTCCCATGAGACATTGCGACTGCCGCATGCCTCCGGCCTCCTCCCAAGCAATATCGGATCTTTGCCAGAAGACGGTCCACAATGGCGGATAAGACCGCGCCGGCTAGTCCTACAGGTAGGGTGCTACGGGTCTCTCTTTGGAACCACGAAGGGCCTCCTCGTATCCCCTAACACCGGGGTGCCCTGGAATCCAAGTTAGACGTACCTTGGCCATCCGCGTGAGCGACAGGAGTGTCTTCTTACACTCCAGCACCAGCGCAGACGTCGTGGAATCAGCTTTTAAGGCAGCCATTGCTGCCTTGCTGTCCCTACAGATAAAATGAACTCCCCGCATCGGATGATCGCGAAGATCTCAGCTTGGAAGATGTACAGTGGCAGCCTAGAGGGAAGCTAAGCCTCGTCCCCGAAGTCGCACCATACACACCTGCCCCTGTCACAGTTTTGGATTCATCTGTAAACCAGGCGTCTCCATGCGACTGGAGGGTAGAGTTTCGAGAGAATTCCCAGTCCTTCCACCCACCACCTTCTTTATCCCTTTAACAAACTCTAATGTGAGTTTGTTTTGGTTCCAAAGTTTCAAGAGCAGTAACAAGTGGATTACAATATTTAGGAAACGTCAACAAAAGGTGGCAAACAATGTCAGTTTCTTCTAATTTGGCACCCACTGACTTGGTGGGTTTCCTCAAACTTCACAAAATGAGTTTCCAACAAGTCACCTTGAGCTAGTTTCATTGATAATAGAGCTTTTTCCTCAAAAATAATTGACTTGCAATTCCTTTACGCTGAAACACAGCTTCCAAAGCCTTCCACATTCCATAAGCAGTTTTCTTGTCCCTGACATATTCCAAGTAGGAGTTGGCAATGCACTCTATTAATATGGCCTTGCACTTCTTATTCTGTTTCTGGAATTCTTCATTTGGACCCTTTTGCTCATTTTTTATACAATAAAACAAAATTAGGCATTTTTAGAGAAAAAAAGGTTCAAATTGATTGATTAAAACACACCTAGTATACATACTTAATAGACAAACTATAGTATAACGAATACTATTGAGAAAGAAGTAGTAGTCCATATTCTTTCAGTGGAGTCGCAAGAGTACGAAAGGAAGGAAATGACAAACAGTCTTCTCCACAATACTTTATTATGACCTTAGATGGTAAGGTCTGCTCAACAAGTTTCGGTCACATAAATGACCATCTTCAGGAGCTACAAGAATAACCTACTTTACATGGTGTACCATAAGTTTAATGTTAAAAAACGAGATGTTAAAAAACGAGAAAACGTACCTTAAATCGATCGATCAATGTGACTACTGTCTTTTTACAAGGGGAGAGACAGAGAGACCCATGTTATAACGAATTAGTGACTATAACATAGTTAAGTAGGTGAACAATGCTGTAAAATTTAACACATGTAACAATTGATTAAAGGGATTATAGGGAAATTTAATAGTTACCTCATTATGGAGAAAAAACTAACTATAGCACATTAAATTAAAATTAAACAAAAAACTTAAACTAGACCCATTTAGGGCTGGGTGAGACCCTAGGGGGAAAAAAAGATCTTAAAACTCGTGCACCATCCACTGAAGAGGCGATCAAACAGGAAACAAAATGGAGGTGCAAAAATTTTTAAAAAATTTCACATTGATAAGCCGTTAATTTGAAGGCAGAGGGGGAACCGTTAAGAGGGGGTTACAATAAAATAAAATAAAATCAATAATTTAGCTGACAACAGGTGGATAGTTCTGCAACCCACAAAACAAGTGAAGATCAACAATAGAAAGGTTAAAAACCCGCAACCATTCATACCGCAGGTGGTGGAGTTGAAAGTAAACAATGCACCAAACCAGCAAACAGGTGGACAACGTATTAAGCCAGATGAGGGTGGCTAATAGGGGTTCAAAAATGGTGGCAAAACTGCAAGAAATGCCGACACCGACACACGCCACGGTGAGGGAGGGGAAAGTGAAAAAGGAGGTGTTAGGGTTGTGTAAAAGGGGTATGTGAAGCATTAAAAGGTTAAGGACCTAAAAAAGGAGGTTGATGTATGGTTAAGCTGGTCATTCAGGCAGGTGCACCCACCATCATCAGAAGCCTTGTTAATCTCAAGCACCTCAAGGTGGTTAAGTAGGCTGCCCTTACCACAGACATGCAGAATCTTGAAACCCTGTTCGGTGTTGAAGGTATGATTATTCTGACGAAGATGTCGAGAGAAATTAGATTTCATGTAAGAAGTATTTAGGTTAGGGTTGTTGGTGAACTTCAAGTACTCCCGAGTGTGTTCATGAATGCGAGTGGAGAACTTCCTGCCCGTCTGACCAACATAGAGAGCATTACATCCTGGGGTACAACAGGACAGTTGGTAAACGCCTGATTTATGGAGTTGGGGAGTAGGGTCTTTGGAATGGGAAAGGAATTGTCTAGAGGTGTTGGAGACTTTGAAGCAAATATTTATGTTATTTAACCTGAAAATGTTTTTAACCTGAAGTGACAGTGGGCCCATAAAAGGGATGGAAAAGAATTTGGGGTTTTCAGGTTTGTCTGAATGTATTAAGTTCTTATTGACAAATTTTTTAAAATGGTTAAAATAAATTTTATTAACTAATGTGTTTGGAAAATTATTATTGGTTGCTACTGTTCTGATCCAGGAAAGTTCTAAGTTAAAGTTTGTTTCAGACATTGGTATGTTAAATAGACGGTTAAAGAAACAGTTTAATGACGCAACCTTTTGATTAATTGGATGATTGGATTGGAAGGGGATTATGCAGTCAGTGCTTGTGGGTTTGTGATAGATGGAAAACTCAATGTGGTTACAAGACCTGTAAAGCAAAATATCAAGGAAAGGTAGTTTATGGGATGACTCTAGTTCCATGGTGAATGAGATTGAATGGTGTAAATCATTAAGAAACAAGAATAGTTGTTGAAGGTCATCTAGAGACCCATCAAAAATACAGAAAATGTCATCCACATATCTTTTGAAGAAGAGTATTTTATTGAAGGAGTGGTAGGATTCTAGGGAATGTTCAATGTTGGACATAAAAATCTCTGCTAGCAGAGGGGAAAGGCATGAACCCATAGCCAGGCCTCCGGACTGTGAATAGAAAGTGTTGTTGAACTGGAAAAAGTTTTGGTCCAGTACCAGAGCCACCAGGGTTAATAAGTCTTCCACCTGGAAAGGGTCAAGACCTTCCGAAGAGGACAACAAATCCTGGACCAAGTTTAAACAATCAGGTGGTGGGATGCTGGGAAAGAGGTTGGAAACATCGAAGGAGACCATGATTGCTGTGTCTGGGATGATTAAGTCTTTGAGTTGGGAGCAAAGTTCAAATGAATTTTTTATGGAATATTTACTTTTAAATCCGGTGGTTTTAAGGATAATATCATTTAACCAGGCAGAAAGATGGTGGCAGGGAGAACCGCAAAAGGAAACCACTGGTCTGATGGGGATATTGGGTTTGTGGATTTTGGGAAGGCCATAGAGTTTGGGAACGGAGGGGTTGATAGGTATGATTTTGTATTTATTAAATCCCAAAGGTGTTAAAGTAGTCTGGACTCTATTAATAAATGACTTAAATTTCACCAGGAATTTGTCCAGAGGGGAGGAGTTTAAAATTTCAAAAGAGTCCGAATTCAGAAAATCCAGGACCTTGTCCATATACTGAGTTCTGTCAAGAACCACTACGCAATTGCCTTTGTCAGCTTTTGTTACTATCAAATCGTTGTCTTTGACTTTTTTCTTAAGTGAGGACAAGTTCCTGTTTTCTGTCTTGCTTACTGCAGGAACCACTGAAGAGAGACCTCCTGCGTGAAACCTGTTAAGATGGACAGCGCAAGCAGATCGAACTGCACCTTGTGAAGCTTCAGGGAGACTTCTAGAGATTACGTTCTCCAAATGGGCAGAGAAAACTTGTAAATCATTTACTCTAGGTGAAAAGTACCTAGAGTAAATGATTTACAAGTTTTCTCTGCCCATTTGGAGAACGTAATCTCTAGAAGTCTCCCTGAAGCTTCACAAGGTGCAGTTCGATCTGCTTGCGCTGTCCATCTTAACAGGTTTCACGCAGGAGGTCTCTCTTCAGTGGTTCCTGCAGTAAGCAAGACAGAAAACAGGAACTTGTCCTCACTTAAGAAAAAAGTCAAAGACAACGATTTGATAGTAACAAAAGCTGACAAAGGCAATTGCGTAGTGGTTCTTGACAGAACTCAGTATATGGACAAGGTCCTGGATTTTCTGAATTCGGACTCTTTTGAAATTTTAAACTCCTCCCCTCTGGACAAATTCCTGGTGAAATTTAAGTCATTTATTAATAGAGTCCAGACTACTTTAACACCTTTGGGATTTAATAAATACAAAATCATACCTATCAACCCCTCCGTTCCCAAACTCTATGGCCTTCCCAAAATCCACAAACCCAATATCCCCATCAGACCAGTGGTTTCCTTTTGCGGTTCTCCCTGCCACCATCTTTCTGCCTGGTTAAATGATATTATCCTTAAAACCACCGGATTTAAAAGTAAATATTCCATAAAAAATTCATTTGAACTTTGCTCCCAACTCAAAGACTTAATCATCCCAGACACAGCAATCATGGTCTCCTTCGATGTTTCCAACCTCTTTCCCAGCATCCCACCACCTGATTGTTTAAACTTGGTCCAGGATTTGTTGTCCTCTTCGGAAGGTCTTGACCCTTTCCAGGTGGAAGACTTATTAACCCTGGTGGCTCTGGTACTGGACCAAAACTTTTTCCAGTTCAACAACACTTTCTATTCACAGTCCGGAGGCCTGGCTATGGGTTCATGCCTTTCCCCTCTGCTAGCAGAGATTTTTATGTCCAACATTGAACATTCCCTAGAATCCTACCACTCCTTCAATAAAATACTCTTCTTCAAAAGATATGTGGATGACATTTTCTGTATTTTTGATGGGTCTCTAGATGACCTTCAACAACTATTCTTGTTTCTTAATGATTTACACCATTCAATCTCATTCACCATGGAACTAGAGTCATCCCATAAACTACCTTTCCTTGATATTTTGCTTTACAGGTCTTGTAACCACATTGAGTTTTCCATCTATCACAAACCCACAAGCACTGACTGCATAATCCCCTTCCAATCCAATCATCCAATTAATCAAAAGGTTGCGTCATTAAACTGTTTCTTTAACCGTCTATTTAACATACCAATGTCTGAAACAAACTTTAACTTAGAACTTTCCTGGATCAGAACAGTAGCAACCAATAATAATTTTCCAAACACATTAGTTAATAAAATTTATTTTAACCATTTTAAAAAATTTGTCAATAAGAACTTAATACATTCAGACAAACCTGAAAACCCCAAATTCTTTTCCATCCCTTTTATGGGCCCACTGTCACTTCAGGTTAAAAACATTTTCAGGTTAAATAACATAAATATTTGCTTCAAAGTCTCCAACACCTCTAGACAATTCCTTTCCCATTCCAAAGACCCTACTCCCCAACTCCATAAATCAGGCGTTTACCAACTGTCCTGTTGTACCCCAGGATGTAATGCTCTCTATGTTGGTCAGACGGGCAGGAAGTTCTCCACTCGCATTCATGAACACACTCGGGAGTACTTGAAGTTCACCAACAACCCTAACCTAAATACTTCTTACATGAAATCTAATTTCTCTCGACATCTTCGTCAGAATAATCATACCTTCAACACCGAACAGGGTTTCAAGATTCTGCATGTCTGTGGTAAGGGCAGCCTACTTAACCACCTTGAGGTGCTTGAGATTAACAAGGCTTCTGATGATGGTGGGTGCACCTGCCTGAATGACCAGCTTAACCATACATCAACCTCCTTTTTTAGGTCCTTAACCTTTTAATGCTTCACATACCCCTTTTACACAACCCTAACACCTCCTTTTTCACTTTCCCCTCCCTCACCGTGGCGTGTGTCGGTGTCGGCATTTCTTGCAGTTTTGCCACCATTTTTGAACCCCTATTAGCCACCCTCATCTGGCTTAATACGTTGTCCACCTGTTTGCTGGTTTGGTGCATTGTTTACTTTCAACTCCACCACCTGCGGTATGAATGGTTGCGGGTTTTTAACCTTTCTATTGTTGATCTTCACTTGTTTTGTGGGTTGCAGAACTATCCACCTGTTGTCAGCTAAATTATTGATTTTATTTTATTTTATTGTAACCCCCTCTTAACGGTTCCCCCTCTGCCTTCAAATTAACGGCTTATCAATGTGAAATTTTTTAAAAATTTTTGCACCTCCATTTTGTTTCCTGTTTGATCGCCTCTTCAGTGGATGGTGCACGAGTTTTAAGATCTTTTTTTCCCCCTAGGGTCTCACCCAGCCCTAAATGGGTCTAGTTTAAGTTTTTTGTTTAATTTTAATTTAATGTGCTATAGTTAGTTTTTTCTCCATAATGAGGTAACTATTAAATTTCCCTATAATCCCTTTAATCAATTGTTACATGTGTTAAATTTTACAGCATTGTTCACCTACTTAACTATGTTATAGTCACTAATTCGTTATAACATGGGTCTCTCTGTCTCTCCCCTTGTAAAAAGACAGTAGTCACATTGATCGATCGATTTAAGGTACGTTTTCTCGTTTTTTAACATCTCGTTTTTTAACATTAAACTTATGGTACACCATGTAAAGTAGGTTATTCTTGTAGCTCCTGAAGATGGTCATTTATGTGACCGAAACTTGTTGAGCAGACCTTACCATCTAAGGTCATAATAAAGTATTGTGGAGAAGACTGTTTGTCATTTCCTTCCTTTCGAATACTATTGAGTTTTAATCGAGGTTTAAACTTCTATTCGAGTTTAAAATATAATTTTAATCAAAATATGTATTGAGCATCTCCTTTTCCAAAGTTCCAGATAATGGATCTAAATTTTAAGATTTTAGCATAATTACATATCGTTATCAAAGTTATTCCTAAAACTTTACGGCTTTAAATTTAATTAAACTTGATGGCCGGGATTAATAATGGTATTGATTAATTACTGAGGTTTAATGGCGAACAAGAAATTATCATAACTTTAGGAAAATCTGTTCTCTGGACTCTTTTTAAAAACTTATTAGTATAATTAATGAATTATTTATGCAAATCTGTAACTAATTACTTACTATGAATGATTTTTAAAATTTTTCTAAGACAAAAAGAAAGTAATGAAAATGTTAATTAATTTTTATTTTATATCAGAACCAAGTCCAATTTAGGTAAAGAACTGTAAAATCATGAACTTTCACAATTTTTGTCAAAAGTTGCACATTGCTGCAACGTAGAAGAATTAACTAACTAAACCAAAACTCTACCATCATAAATACAGGGTGTTGAGAGGAAAAAATTTGCCTGTCACCTGTTTTTCCATATTATCAGTTTATGATCGACAAAATAATTTCCAATCGTTCCGTCCAAACCTACATTCTTGGAATCTATACCAATCTCTTAAGCATTTTGTTGCTTGCGAGTAGGATTTGTACCTTAATTATTTATATCTTGTTCTGCAATTTCTAATCAAACTTTAAGCTTTTACTTGGATTAAATTGGAATCGATTTGGTTAAGCCTGGCACTAAATGGATTTGCCACAAATCCTAAAGCTTTTGCCTTTGTAGAGTATCTATGATATAAGCTTAGATTTATATAAATCATGACACAATTGATTTTTCTAGCAATGTAATATTGTTCTTGACGTGTTTTAAGGTCACTGCAACTTTGAACTGTGCAACTTTATTGGATAATGGTCTTAACACGCTAACTAACAAGATTAGTCTGAAACCTTGCAAAATTCTACCTAACTTATTATTTCTAACTTTTTTCCCAGGACAACAGAGTAATATAATAACTGAGATTTACGTAACTGGATCTCTTTTTAAGTATTATCAAGTTTTCTTTGACAAAATGAACTCCTGAGAACTTTAAACATTGAAATAGGTTCAAGTTGACAACTTATGTTTGTCAGTATACAAGAAATCAATCTATCAACATGTTACATATTGTTATACATATAAATAAGGCTCAACATCCGTTAGGAAGGCAGACGATCGGAGACAGTCATGATACTCCGTCTCGTGCCACACCAGGAAGTAGTCGTCCCGAATTTTGCAACCCCAATTAATAAAATAGTAAATCTAATTCTAAATTATAATAATCGCTAGTGCCAAACCCTCTAGAATGCTGCCCTCATAGTCTAACGAATGTAAGTACAATCTGTTTAATTATTGTAATGTTTTGTGCATGTAATGTTACATAAAATCATAAGTCATCACAATTCAATATTATGCAACTATAGGGATGTTTAGGATTATCGATCCAATTAAAACACGTTTATTCTAAACTGTTTACAGTACGATAAACGTCAATATCGGCAATGAAATCATTGTAAGGGCATTACAAATGCAAGAACAATAAACGCTCGAATAATCAAGGTTATTAATTAGACTAATGATGGCACAGAGCTTTCTATTCAAATTGTATAGGTTGTCTCTCTATGAATGCTCCTCTAAAAAATTGCCAGAAGGATTCCAAGAATGCTCAAAAATCCTGATTTAAACACTTGGGATAATCCAGAGATATTTAAATACACCCAGAAACTACCAAAAAGAACTTTAGAATTTGATTGAAGTCTCTGGAAAAGGCCTAAACCATCACAAGCTTGTGACCCAAGTAATGGAGAACATACCAAAAGCTACTCCTACTTTCTGTCGACTTAAAGAAAGCATATGACAGTGTACCCCTCAGTAGACTGTGGCACTCTCTGGAAACAAGCAACATTGATGTACAGTGGAATAAAGCGGTAAGATCAACAGATCAGGGGCTTAAGCAGGGATATTGTCTGTCATCAACTCTTTTCAAAATATACTTAGAGCAGGCAAAAAGTTAGAAGAAAAAAGCAGAGGAATTGGTCTCTGTGGATGACGTACGACTCCTCAGAGGTATGGCCACTAAAAGAGACAACAAAGAAGATGGACTATTGGAGAAGAGCGGCAGGCAGGTCAACGATGGAAAGAATACCAAATGAGAGAATCAGAGAAATAATGAACGTCAAGCATACAATAGTGGACGACATTTAAGATAAACGACTAGTATGGTTTGGGCATGGGCAACGAATGCCAGAGACGAATACCTAAACAAGTAATGCAGTGGAAATCAGGCGGAAGGAGGAAACGTGGAAGACCCAAAGGAGAGATGGAGTAGACGAAGAGATCCAAAAACTAGGACTAGAGGAAGAGGCATGGAACGACAGGAATGGATGGTGATGGTAAACCGATATTTATATATAGGTTATGTTACCAGACGAGGTCCATTAGACGTCCTATACATTTTCCAATGCCAATTAATGTTCGCTTATGGATGTCCATTGACAAAATCTTCTCTGGCATCATCAGAGTTATCCACTCCCTTAACTAGTCGCAACTCAAATATGAGAGTTTATTTATAGGTTGTACTATATGGATTCCAGAGAGCGTATTCTTGAAACAAAGGAAGGAAGTTATCAAGAGAAAGGTCTGTGACGGGAACCTGTTATTGTCAGCTTCTTCTGTCACATTCTACCCACACTTCTCTTGAGAGTTCCGTTCCCTGCTTTCAAGAATTAGGGCCCAAGAAATTCGCAAATATTCATGAATTTAGCCTTTTTTTCTGCTTTCAAACGTTCAAATCATGTCAGAAGGGCGGACTTCAGAGACGGTCTTCAATTTGTACTCATCTCAGTCAGTTTTCCTTTAAAACTCACGCAATTTCCGATTTTCTTAAGTCCTCCTCCACAAATGTGAACTGATACAAGCAAGAATCAAAGTCACTGAAAGATGGTGCACGTCCATGGGTCTGACTAAAAATCCATCCAAAACCACTGTTGGCTGGAAAATCCGAAAACGATCCAGATATCTGGAGAAGTCGTGTGTAATACATTTTCAAACCTTGTGTTACAGAAGGTTTAAGGGACGATTACTGTAAGAGGGAACGAAAACACACTCTTAAGGGGCACTAAATCAGTGTTTTGAATCTACTAATGTGCAGGTAATTACGCTTGGGCAATATGGCGACGTATAATAACGTTTGAGACTCACTGGACATGTAGGTCCATCCTTAATTACAGTTGTAATCCCTATAACGTTTTAAAAACGAATAAGGAACCCAGATTACACATACATTATCTATGTAGGTCAGGAAACAGCCTGCAACACACATGTGGTCTCATGCTCGAATATGTAAATGGAATTTAAATTGCGATTTATTATGACGACAATACAGACATACAAACATCCAAATGCGGAAACAATACAGTTTAATAGCCGACGAGATGCCGTAATACTCTTCAAGAAATCACCTCGTTGCAGAATAGATTTACTTTCACTTTAATCAAAATGGTGCATACGACGTGATCTGTAAACTATAGTTTTGAAATCACCAGGCATTACACAGTTCACTAAACATTAACAAATATTTTTCTCGCTTTTGGTTGATTTCAGTGACGGAAAAGTACTTATTCTGTCAGTTTATTTGAGATTTAAAAAAAAAACATAAACGAAAATTCGTGTGTAGAAGAATGTTGTTATAAGCAAGTCACTATGTTGATACTGAGTTTTTGATTGAGACTATGTACTAATTTTCTTTACTTGCTTTCTAGTACTTTAATTTCCAGTTAAGTTTTTCTTACTCAAATCAATCAATCAAAAAAGTAGCTTTATTGTCGGAAACTTAAAGTCATTGACAAAGCTCTGAAAACACATACAAAAACAGCAAAAAAGAACATACATAATTATTACACTACACATACAATATGAATCACACATAATTACCTAACCTAACCTTACAATTATTAAAATAAAAACAAAGCAAAAAGGCAGTTACCCTGTATAAGAAAGGAGAAAGAGGATCAAAAACACAAACAGTACTGCTTGGTCAATTTATGGCAGAACAAGGCGCCTTAAGAACTGGAGTAGAATTCGTCCAGAGAATAGTACGACCCGTCAAGCAAAAACCTCTCAGCCTCACGCCTAAATCCATGCGCAGATGACTGGCCTCTCACGTGGAGAGGAAGGTTATTGAAAAGTCTCTTGCCACCGTAAATAAGCGACGACTTAATCTTCTCCGTGTGAGGAATGGGAAGCCTCAAAACGAATCTACTGCGAGTCACCGAGCCGGAGCCCTCGGACAACTGACCCCCAAACTTGCCACGGACAAGACAAATCGTCTCTAAGATGAAAATGCAGCACAAGGTGAGGATACCATGTTCAATGAAGAGGGATCTACATGAGGCCCTGTATCCAACACGACACCTCAATGCTCGCTTCTGCAGGAGAAACACAGAATTGAAGCGGCTTCGAGAACAAACTCCCCAGAAAGCTATGCCGTAGCGGAGATGGCAGTCAATCAGCATAGTATGCACTCCTAGCTACATGGTAATCCAGATTGCCAGAGATTACCCTCAATGCATGGCAACCCGACGGCAGTCTAGAGCACAGACCGTCCACATGCTCAGCGAATCGAAGCGAGTCGTCAATAATAAGACCAAGAAACTTGTTCATTCCAGGGGCGAACAATGGCTCACCCTCAACAAAAATCTCCTGCAATGAGCATCCAAAATGTAGGATCTTGGTCTTACTTATATTTAATGACAGTAAGTTGGAGTTGCACCATTGTTTGATTATGGAGAGGTCTCCATCAATAGTGGCAGTCAATTAATCGGCGCTCTTGCCGCTCCAAAGAATGGTCGCGTCATCAGCGAAAACAGTGAATTGTCCGTTAATAGGGAGCGAAACAATATCATTGATGTATATCAAGAACAGCAAAGGTCCAAGAACAGAGCCCTGAGGGACACCCGAAGTTAACATTAACTCTCCAGAACCATGGCCCCCGATGAAGACCTCCTGGCTCCGGCCGGACAAGAAAGAGAGAAACCACAACAAAGAAGCGGCTCGGAAGCCATAAGCTTCAAGCTTCCAAAGCAAGATCTGGTGGTCTACGCAGTCGAAGGCCTTCGACAAGTCGCAAAATACCGCGGCCGAAATATCGCCGGAGTTCATGCGATCATACAGATCCTGAAGAAAAGAAAAAATAGCATCATTCGTGTCCATCGCTGGCCGGAAGCCAAACTGAGATGGGCTGAGAAGCTCATGACGCTCCAGAAACGACATCATCCGCCTCTGGACCAGCTTCTCCAGCACCTTAGACAGTGCCGGAAGCAGGGCAATCGGTCGATAGTTAGCCGGGCAGGAGCCGGAGGGATGTCATATTAGTCATGTGCTCTCTATTCAGTAGTTTACAAAAAAATATTTCGTATTTCATAACCCACATTGAAGTTAACAGTTGGCAAATCGAGGTCAACTAAAAACATCACTTTCATCATTTCTGCACTTATAGGAAAATAACTATATTTTGTTAGATTATATTGTGTGAAGCTTAAGTTTTATCTAATTATCTGTCTGCAGCACTAAATGAGCCCCTTATTATCCCCTTGGCGAAAAAGAACAATGCAACAAAATGCGAGAACCACAGACTAATCAGCCTCATGAGTCACACACTTAAGATTATCCATTACAGAATATCAGTGCGAAAGAAACATCGGATCCACACAATTTGGATTCAGACGAGGTTTAGGCACGAGAGAAGCATTAGTTGCGACTCAAGTGCTGATTCAGAACTGCAACGATCAGAGAAAGGACATAATGCTGTGTTTCATCGATTATGAAACGGCGTTAGACAGAGTCCAACATCATAACTGATCCAAATCCTAAATAGATTGGACATAGACCAAAAAGACATCCGCTGCATTCAAAGCCTATACTGGAACCAAATGGCTGAAGTCAGAGTTGGTAACAATCTCACAGAAGCAAGACCAATTTGTAGAGGGGTCAGACAAGGTTGTGTTCTCTCCCCACTTCTCTTCAATTTATGTTCTGAAGCCATCTTTCAGGAAGCCCTAAAAGAACGTGGGCGTTAAGGTGAATGGCGTACGGGTCAACAATATTCGTTATACGGACGATACACAGTATACAGTTCTAATTGCAGATAACATGGAGGATTTGCGGGATATGCTTGGGACTGTCGGGGAATGCAGTACGAACATGGGCCTCCATATCAAAACCAGGAAGACTAAATTCATGATAATTACTCGAAAGCCACAAGAATTTCAAAACTCAAGCCTAACATATAAGACCAACTGATCATTTCTATGACTAGTTTAAAGTAGTTGTAAGTTATCACTGTCAGGCAATATCTCAAAAAATACTGCGGAAATACATCTAAATATTCCAGCATTTACATATTAAATGACAATGCAGGTTTGTGCTAAATCTGCTTATAAATTGTCTTAAATATATTGTGCAGTACGTTTCTATTTTAAAGCCATTTACTCAGCATTTTAATTCAGCGCACAATAGAGATGAAAATACAGGGTTTTCAAAGAAGAGACAACCATAAATAAAACAAAACTTGCAATAAAAAAGACATGTATTACTAACCAGTTTGTTACAAATAACCGCATAAAAAAGTGACCTACACTTAAATAAATTAATTTAAAATGCAATGCAATAAATATTGATATTCATTCTTTCAAAGCTTCCTGAAGCTTTTTCCTGACCAAAGCCACCCTTTCTTCCTGCCTTTTAATGTCCTCCTCCGACACGTTTACAGCTTGAACCAAAGGCTGTTTAGGATCCAAAAACACGCCCGGATTCTTTTCCAGCGAAGCTTTAGCTCCCATCTGGCCTGTAATAATATTTCCTTCTAACTAAATCGGTTAAACATAATCATCCAAATTTCAGTCAGTGTACCTGTTACAGAGCTTGAAGTCACGTGTAACGCAGTAGCCACACTCTGAATGATAGTTTCTTCGGTTACGTTTGGTCCTACAGGTTTTAGTCCTTTGGGCAGTTGCATGGCGTCGAATTCCACTCCGTCAATGTCACAGGCTCGTAAACCTTCCAGTCTTTTCTCCCAAAATAGTTGTTTGGGTTTCTCCTGATTGCCATTTTTATATTCTGAAAGATCACATCTGTTTTATAACAATACAGAAGCAAAGAACGAGATGTGAAACTATTGCAGGTAAAATTATGCCACAACTTTCTAAATCCGACTGTGTAAGTTTGTAACTATTGATATATTGTAAAAGAGTGATGGGTGTTGATGAGTCAAACAGAGAAAAAGTAAAAAAAAGGTGAGAAATGTAAGTATTTTCTTTAAAACAGTTCAAGAATTGCCCCCTTAAATATTAACATGTCAACAAAGAACATCCTGTATGATAGAATTTTAATTATTATAATATTTGGAAATTACGTACTTTTCCTTTAACTTGCCTTAAACTGTAGTTATTATTAATATTTGTGGATTGCTAGTGTGACCAAACAAAGAACAAAATTATGTTGCACTACTAAATACCTATAAAAGTGCTTAAGGAAGTTGCGGATGTAATACCTGAACCGCTAGCAACATTAAAGCTGTTTATAAGAAGGGTGAGAGGAATAATGCAAATAATTATAGGCCAATTTCTATCCTTCCCAATATTTGCAAGGTTATTGAGAAGGCATTATCTTCTAGACTTGTGAGTTTCTTGGATGCACAAGCAAAACGATTTTAGAAAAGGTAACTCCAACATGAGAGCTATTTATCAAATACTTACAACTGTCTTGCTTTCCTTAAGTGAAAACACATATACTTCAGCAATGTGTTTGGATTTGTCTAAGGCTTTTGATAGTGTTGACCATGAAGTGATGCTGACAAAGCTGAACATGATCATATCTTACTGGTAGGACTCAACAAGGTGGTTGAAGCGAGTTATCAGGGTGTAACAGTTCTGTCCGATAAAGTGTTAGTCAACAGAGGGGTACCTCAGGGTTCTGTCCTAGGTCCACTTTTATATATTCTATATACCAATGAACTCTCGGAGATGGTAAACACACAATACTATAAGCTGATCACTTTGGTTCTGAATGGTACATCCTTAGGGTCTCTCTCGTCCAATGGCGATTGACCAGCTTCAGCAGTATTTTGCATGCAATAATCTTCTCTTAAATGTGTCCACAACTAAATATTTATCACCCTTTAACTTTTCTCCATGGTAATAGAGAGATTTCAACGGTCAAGAGCCATTAATTTTTTGGGAGTCAATAAAGATGAGAGGTAGAGTAGAGGAGAAGCTCTGCGGATGGATCCAGCAGAGGGTGTCTGCACTGAGACAGGCCAAACAGCGAAGCACTTTGCATTGGGTACACACGCTATTATATTCCAGGCTGAGGTGCTTGCGATCTTGTATTGCGGGCTAGAACTACTCTCGGGCCCGCGACAGGAAGATACAATTAACATTTGTACTGACAGCCGAGCTGACATCATGGCAATCAGTGCTGAGGCAGGGCAAAGAACTCATCAGTGGAATGGAGAGAAGCAGAGAGAACTTAAGGACGGTGACCGGTTTACTGACTGGCCACTGCCAGCTGAAACGGCATCAGTACTTGATGGGTATAACCGAGGATCCTACTTGTCGAGGATGCTTGGAAGAGGAAAGGTTGGCAGGACACATCTTGTGTGCTGTCTAGCCTTCATTCGTTCGCAGACAACATTCCTGGGACAGTCAATAATGACGCCCAGGGCAATCAAGGAGCTAAGACCTAGCAGACTGGTTGGCTTCATAAAGTCGACTGGACTGCTGTAGCTACCAATAACCAGGATGTGACGGGCCCATACAGGAGGCCTATACGTTTCTGGGCGCTGCCCCCCCGGTTTGCCAAACAAATAGATGAGAGGTTGGATTGTTTGGCTGGGGGGTTGTCGCGATACTGCTTTGCAGGATGGTTGCTTGGCTGCACTGTCAGCATATCATGCGTTTGTGGGGTCTAGCTGCAGTACGGTTTGATATTTTGGGGCAACTCTAGTAATATACATAGAATATTTAAACTTCAGAAAAAATGTATACCCTACGTTCTATATTTAGTTAACATGAATTGGCGGTATTCATGTAGGGAGTGTTTTGTTGAGTATAAGTTGCTTACTGTCTCAAGCATGTACATTTTTCATTGTTTTATGTTTATTATTGATAATTCGGATCTTTTTGCTGACTCAACTGCAGTGCACGAGTACCCAACAAGAAACCACAACCTGTTGCTTCAGACTAGATATAACCTAACCTATATGCAACAAAACGTTGGGAACTCGTGTAAGAAGATCTACAATTCGTTTCCCATAGAGGTGAGAACACTACCAGAGATTAAACTAAGAAGATGACTAAAACTTTATTAGTTGAAAAAGCGTTTTACAGCCTTAGGGAATTTTTTGATAGCGCTAGGTCTATTCCTTTAGAGTAAGTTTTCAATTACTGCATAACTGTTTTCTAGTTGTCTTTTCTTTTTTGACATTGTTCCATACCCTTTACAAGGGTCTTTATTAGTTTGTACTGAAATGAACAAAAATAAATCTATCTATCTAATGAATTGCATTTAATTACTTACACGGTTATTGACCTAATAACCATAAGTGGTAAGAGTTAATGAATGTTACATTATTTATGATATTGCCCTACTAATGTCATATGAACTAATATATTTCCCTTGGTAAATATCAAATGAAACAGTCTAAAAGATCCTGTCTGTCCCCCAGGGTATTATGTAACTAAACGAAATTCGATCCATTTGCAGCACTTGAACGGTTGCAAAGAAATTTAACACGGCATTATTGTAATTTCAGCTGTCGCACTATATTTCAAGAAATTTCATGCACTGATACGTATTAACATAAAAACAGCCCGACAACAATGTAGATTGGGATTGGGAAAATTAATTATCACAACACAAGACAAAATTGTATCATTATGTATGTATCATTACCCAGTTTTAGTTTTTCCTGCAATCATGGAGAAAAGTGTACTTTTCCAATTTTTTTCTGTCGAAAATTATGATTTTTGTTGCATTGATGATTGAGACGATAAGATCTTCTATTCCGTTCTAATGCGGCAAAGTTGGCTAACATAGGGAAAAGTGTGTTTACCGCATTCGATTAAAACTGCAGTCAGAGTGCATAAAGTGTCATTTGTTAGGCAAATAACAATGGAAATTTTGAAGATAGGGTTTTAAGTGTGTTGGGAAACCAGAGAATGTTTCTCCATTGGGAAAAGTGTTGTATGTCCTGATTGAAACAACTTTTTGTGAGACCCTGTCTGTTTGAAACTTTCGCTACTACCGCTTTGTGATTGTAATGTGATCATGTCATACATCATAGTAAATAGAAAAATCAAAATGGTGTTTATATGCAACAAGAGAGTTGATACCGAATGTTTGCAAGTTTTGATTATTTTAAATTAAACACCCTGTATTTTATTTGCTCAATCGAAAAATCTTTTTTTTCTCTCAAATGTATGTATTTTTGCGGTTATATTGGTTACTTAATATAATAAAGTTTAGACAGTTGCAAAAGTTAAAATTATAAGAGACAGGTCACGTGACTTTGATAATTCAATTTTTGAGCTTGCAACACTGTAAAAGCCAGTTGACAGCTGGCAAAACAGTCACGTGACCATAAAAAATAATTTGAACTGTAAAAATTTGCTAAATCCAATTCAGACAGTAGTTAAAGCTGAAATTGTAAACTACATGTCATGTGACGTTAAGGAATGCTATTCTGAGCTTGCAACACTGTAAACGCCAGTTGACACCTGTCAAAAACAGTCACGTGACTTTAGAAATATAGTTGAATTCTGGAAATTTAGTAATTTAGGACATTTAGACAGTTGAAAAAGATGAAATATTCAGAGACAGGTCATGTGACTTTGATAATTCAATTTATGAGCTTACAACATTGTAAAGGTCAGTTAACAAATGTCAAAACAGTCACGTGATCATAAAAAATAATTAGAAACCGTAAAAATTTGCTAAATCCAATTTAGACAGTAGTAAAAGCTGAAATTGTAAACTACACATCATGTGACGTTGAGAATGCAATTCTGAGCTTGCAACACTGTAAACGCCAGTTGACACCTGTCAAAAACAGTCACGTGACTTTTTAAGTGTAGTTTAACTGTTAAAAATTTGATAAATTAAATTTAGACAGTTGCAACTGTCTAAATTGTGTGACTGCTCTAATGTTTTTAAAAGATTTTTAATTGGGCAGATACGGCCCTGATATTTGGCACAAACCTAGCACAATGATGGCCAAATCTAGGGTAGTAGCAAAACTGTAGAAATACAATCATTAAGGTTGATTTTCGCTTGCACTAACTTGCCAACTTAATGCGCAAAATTCATTAGGATAGTGGCGGTGTTTCAGGCAAATTTGACCCTTACAAAAATTATCATTTGCCAAAACATTTTCAAAAAAATTCCAAGCATTACGTCGTGGTAGTCCTAGTAAGTCACGTGACTGTGTTTTCCTAATTTTCTACAGTCAAATCAGCCTTCAACCAGTCAAAAAATGTTTGTGGTGCATCTGGTCACTAAATCGTAAATAACAGGTATTTGTAGCACATTGTATATACTTTTTTTACATGATGGACAACCAATGAAATGAGCTTCTCATTGACATATAAAAATCGATTGGTTAGTCGTTTGCCTAGAAGGCGTCAACATTGACCAATTTTTTTGGGGTATCTTTTTGTTTAATCCTTAAAAACTCACTTAATTGCACTACTTTCAGTAGAGTTTCATACGTCAATAGATAGCCAATGAAATGAGCTTTCTAAAAATATCCCTATTTGGGTTGACAGGTTAGACGGTTTGACCACTAGAGGGCGTCCAATTTGACCAATTTTTTTATCACTTTCTTGGTGCATCCTTTTGTTTAATCCTCAAAAACTCCCTTAATTTCACTATTTTTGGTGAAGTTTCATACGTCAATGGATAGCCAATGAAATGAGCTTTCTAAAAATACCGCAACTGGGGTTAATAGGTTGGACGGTTTGGCCACTAGAGGGCGTCAAAGTGGACTCATTTTTTCATGACTTTTTTTGGTGCATTTTTTCGTTCAATCGTCAATAACTAGCTTATTTGCTACACTTTGTATAAACTTTTATATGTCAATGGATAGCTAATGAAATGAGCTTTTTATTGACGTGTAAAGTTGATTGATTAGTTGTACGCTCGGTTGTAAGGTTTCACCACTAGAGACAGTCAAAATTTTTGAAAGTAAAATTACAAAATTAATAATTTTTCCTCTTTTTCCAAAAAAAAATTACCAAACTTTATTTATGTTTATATTTCAATGTATAGAAAAAATATTGTATGATAATTTTTTTATAGTATAAGTAATTTAGACCCTTTAAATTTTATTGATAATACTAATTAAGCCCCCAGTAATGCCTACTTATTCTTAGTAATGTTTCCAAGTAAAGCCCACTAATTCCTACAGTTTCTACACTACTATAATGCCCCAGTGGTTTACCCCTCGAACCTACCTGACTTGACTTTACTCTCCTGGGTTTTATAAACTGTCACCGGTTGTTTAAATATCGAGGCAGTTTGCCGAATGGGGGGCACAAGAGAAGCATCATTCCTCATAGTTCTATTGTAGTACAAATCAACTTTACCAACTTGCAGACCACTTTTGCGTAGCGCTTCTTCTCTCTGAAATCGTTTTGGTAGTTGAGCACACTCATATTTGGTTTTTTCAATGGTGATTCCCACTGGAATAGCACTCATTTTCACTACTACAAGCTAAATTGAATAGTCTGAATCGATTTGTTGATTTATTTAACAGGCAAAATAAAAAGTAAATAAAAAATCAAAACATTTTTAAAAGTAGGGTTAGTAGTTTACGATCTGTCTGTGTCAAACTGTCAAATGTCTTTTATTAGGGAAAGCAGTATGGTAATACAGTGATCAGGCTTTGTGTGTCTCACTCCGGCGCGATGAATATCTATGCGATAAAAAAAGATCGAAAATTCGTCAGACTAACACGAGTCGGGTACAAAGCTGAATACGGACTGAACTGGGGATGTCCTTGGTTATCGATTGGCAAGCAGGGGCTAGGCATGTGTTCGTTGTTCGTTTACGCCGAAGCAAGAATAACGGTCTACCGAGTGTTGTAGGTTGTAAGCTGTACAGGGTGTTACAAATTCGATGCACTAGCATTGCTCTCTGAGAAGTATAGTTGATAGAGCTTTAATTAAATGGAAGCAGAGTTGCGCATTTTACTGCTAAATAATTTGGTAAAAAAAATTCCAAAAATTTTCAGTACATTCGGAGATATCCAACAAAAACCGAAAAAGGAATAGTAATTGGCATCTTATTTAAAATTATATTAGGACCAAGTTTTTATAATTGGCACTTTAGAAACGGTTATTGGCACCATATGGAAACGTAGGTAAAAAAAGTAAGCTCCAAAAATTTTGCTTAACTCGCTTATTTGACAGTTGACGACCAAAAGTGATTGAAATGAAAAGATAGTTCAGGTCGTAAACTTTCCAAAAATATGCTCATTTAAGTTAATCGGTTGCACTGTTTGGCCGATAGAGGGCGTCAAAGTCAAGCTTCACAAACCTAAAAGTGATTTAACCACTTTTGCTTTAACCTAAAAAAATTCAGTTGTTTGAACAGTTTACGACAAAAGGTCACTGAAGAATGATCAAAATCAAAAAAAAATTGGGATGATAGTTTGACCGCTAGAGGGCGTCAAAGCTTTTTGACAATTTTGACCATGTTTGCTTTTTACACAGTTTTTGATATAATTTCCGCAAACTAAAAATTGTTTTTCACTTTTTTGAGAAACCCTATACTCAGCCGTTAATCTGAGACACTGTAGTTTTGAGGGTTTTCAGTTTGTGCACCGCCCTCTGTACAAGAAAGTCTAGAATGTCACTTTTAATGGCGGCGTTAGCGGTTTTCGTTTTGTACACAAACCTATGCAGATGCAGTAGAAAATATGTTTTTTTTTTATTTTTTCGTGTAGTTGATTAGAAGTTGTGAGTGAAAAATCAAAGAACGCTTCATTCCTGATCCAGATATGTATAGATATGGCTTTTTATACCCAATAAAGTCCAGCCAAAGCAAGTTTGGTTAGAACCCTTTGTCCTGGAATGTACAACAAACTAATGTGAAAACTGCTCAATCAAAGAAAATTTGGAAATCCTTGAAGTTAGATAAGCAAAATTGGTCAATGGGTTTTATATTATTACCAAGACCTTTCTTTTAAAATGTAAATGTGCCAATGGAACTTCTAAAAGCTGTCCTGTTTCTTCAGAGTAAACCTTTGTTCCTCTCAAAATGCAGGCGGCCTCAAAATGTAACTCACATACCTATGTATGTAAGAGGCAATAAGTTTACTGAATGAGAAAGCATATTGTACTTACCACTGAGTATTGTGTTGGAGTAAAATCATTCCAGTTCAAAGCTTTCAACCACTGTTGGGTTGGAGCAGGGCCTTTTGGAAAGTAAAAGACTGATACTTTTGGGCCTTTCACCAAATTGCTTTTACAATTTGGCAAACAACAAGTGGACGGCATATTGTAGAGGCAAGAGAATTTAAGTTAAAAAACCAACAACAAATTATAGAACAATGAAGAAACAATAACAATAGTGATAACACAATAAAATGGACACAAACTACACTTTCACTAGAACAATAAACATATAAACAACAATATATAATAGCAAACAAAAATTACTTTGGCAAGTAATCCCAAGTCTTGACTTTAAACCTTAAAAATTAATTTAATCATCGAAAAACTCAATTTCCACAATACAAACAAATGCAAACTGTCAACCACTATTTCGGCCATATTGGAATTTTTGTAGTGAAAAACAGACCTCTAACTTGAAGCGTTCCTGAGATATTTCGCAAAAACTACAAAAGATCAACTTTGACGCCCTCTAGCGGCCGAACCGAAAAACCTAGTTAGATTTACTTAACGTCACGTGAGAGCACCATTTATTAGCTTTCTTTTGTTATATGGCTCGTATATACAGGATGGTTCAAATAAGCGAGTTATTCACGATTTTTTGGAAAAGTGCACGAAGCACGAAAAATACATCGAAGGAGACCATGAGTGCAGATGTGTAGATATTGAGATATCTTTGAGATGATTACATAGTTCAGTAGATTTTTGTATCGAATACTGACTTCTAAACTACTACTACTACTACTCCGTAGCACTACAGCCCAGGGTGGGTCTTGGCTGCCTCGACTATATCTGCCTCCACCTGGAGCGGTCGTGGGTCATCTCCCTCTATTCTTGCTGGTCTACACCAAGGATAACCTGTTTTATTAGGCGATCGTTTTGGCTTCTTTGCAGGTTCCCTGCCCATCTTAGTCTTCCGGACTTTATCTCATCCTGAATGATGTCGAGGCTTTGATATATTTGAGCAAGCTCAGCATTGCTTCTCATCTTATAATGGCCAGTTTCAGGGTTTCGAACAGGGACCATATATCATGTGCAGGTTCTTTCTCTCAAACCTTCTTAGGAACTCTGTGTCGCGAACTGTCAGTGTCCTCTTTCTTTTCTTTAGACTTCTAAAGTATGTAGTAACTAAAATACTCACTCATTCAGCCTTCTGCATAGGCGATAACATGGGGAGTTGCAAAAGGGGGACAGCTGGGTTAATAGAATAGGTTTTCTGTAGATCAACTTTGTGTGTTTTGCTTACTGTTACACTATAAAGTGAAGATGGACTACTTCTTTTCAAACATTTTTATAGTTCGTTCTTAAAGAGATGGAATCAAAGGATGCAGTCTTGCCAGGATCACCCTGGGTGAGCCTAGGAAGCTGGCGCCGAAGAAATATTTGGTGAATATTTGGTGATTCACACTGTCAACTAAGGAAACACCTCCATACTATGGGGCTAGTGGACACACCTCTATGCAGGATGTGTGAACAGGAAGATGAAACTGTCGGGCATGTCTTAGGCTAGTGTCCGGAGTTACCGTCAATAAGAGAGTGTGTGTTCGGTGAGTCTTGGCCTACACCTGCTGACATAAAAGAGATGTACCCCTAGTGACCTGTCCACCTTCCTGGGACGGTTACCTAGGTGGACAACTCGGGAGGATGGCCTAAGTGCTGTGGGTCTACACTCACCCTCCCCACTCTACAGATACAGTTCGTTCTTAAGTATAAGAACAGGAACTAGGAAGGACCCTTTTTATTTTGTTCCAGTGTAAAGTGTTTGTTTGTTGTTTATTATTATTCATGAAGCAAAATATAATGTTTTCGCCAATCCTGTAAAAACAGTTTAAAATAAAGTCAGTAACCAATTTAGTGTTAGTTTTACCATCCTATTTTGGTTGGTATTGTTGTGATTTTTTGTTTGCCTTCTCTCTTGTGACAAATTGAGAAGTTACCACAAGTTGACGTAAACATATAACAATAGTTGATAACGAAGGCGGAATGATACATTATTTTGTAGCTAGACGAAAAAACTACCTATTGCAAAACTTTGGTAGGAGGGAGAAGCAAAAACAATCAATAATATGTAAAATATCCTTGGTCCAAAAATTTTGGGTGCGCCATTGTCAAAATGCAAGATCCTGTTATATTAATCTAAGTAAAGTGAATGGTGCAAATTAGTAGTGATTTGCAAAGCCGTACCAATTTGAAGGTTTCGATAATTTGTGCTTTTCGTACTGGACAACCTGATATTGGAAGCAACTAGATAGGAAGTGTTATTATATCAATAAAGACTTGATAAGCAGCCTAGATTCATGGTGAAGGAATCATAATCGTGATGATTTGAAAAACGTGTCTAAACTTATATAATTCACGAAAGTTGCGGTTTTTCTCGGGCAGTGGTACCTTCGAGGGCACTGCACCAACATCAGTTGCCTTTCTATAAGCGCCGACCTTGCATTATTATTGCAAGGCCGTTCCTCGAGATTTGTCCATCTCTCTCAAACGCAACACCGCTTATTTCATTTTGTTTATAACTGTATTATTAAACCACTTTGACTTTTGCTTACTACCAACAACTCGATCGGATTGCTTCATTGAATGTAGGTACCCTACCCAAACTAAAATCTTGTCTACTACTAGATTAGTATCGGTTGATATTTTGGTCCGGCTGCGGTTCGATAATTGCGCTAATATATTGCGTAATATGAGTGTGACTAAAATGTTCTAAAAATTCTACTTAGGATTTGTGTATTGTTTGTCAATCTTAGTTGATTTATTATCAGAATGGTGGTATTGGATACAGCCTTGGATATTAACTTTGGGTATGTGTAAACCAAATTGTATTACGTTTTAGCAGATTATTTGAAACTTTTATCAAAATTATACCTATTTTAAATAACATAAATAGTCACTTTTAAACATTGTTTATCAGAAATTAAATTAAAATGCATTGCGATACTTGTGGTTTTAAACAAAGACGTGAATTCGGTCATGGCATGTCTTTGATAATAATATTTAAGCAAGGTAGTTTAAAATTGAACGATTGTGTTAAATGTGTATCTCGATGTGGCTGTGAAGAGCCTTTTTGGACTGTTGAAGGCTGTGAGTCCCTACTACAGAGAGCAAAAATGCAGGACGCAGTGAAACAGCTTATGGAGATGATGAAGGAAATTATAGCAAGCCAAGTAAGTCAGGATAGCAAATATGAGGAGATGAAAGCAAGTCAAGACACGATAAAAGCAAGCCAGGAAGAGATAAAAATTAGCCCAGTGAGTCAAGACCAGTTCGATGCGAAACTGGAAGTAATGCAAGCTAGCCAAGAACAAAAACTGGAGGAACTGCAAGCCAGTCAAGACCGTAGTAGATAACATAAAAGAACAAATCAACGACCAGTTAGATTGTGTTATAAATAAAATGAAGAGCGACATGGGAAATAGGATTAAATATGTGATCCATAATAGAATCCTGTTGAAGAAGTTACGGGAAGAATAAGTGGAGTGAAGAAACTGTCCAGAACCTACACCTCCAGTGTATGGTATGGTAAGACCTCCTGGCAAATTTACAGAAAACAGTTCGAGGCTGATAGGACAAAACAGGCATTAGCCTACCTATATGGACACCCATATTAGAAAGGAGGAGCTTGAGGCTGCCGTGGAGGCAAATAACTGGATATCAAGCGACAAAGTAACCGCCTTGGTTTTATCGCTCAGAATTGAAGCCCTGGAGGTTTTGCAAACCTTGGATGAGAGCCGTTATAGGAATTACGCAGACTTGGTCCAACACTTAGAGATGAGGTTTGAAAACAAGCATCTAGAGCAAGTTTACGAGAGACAGTTATCCAGCAGAAGCCAAGAAACCTTGCAGCAGTACGAACAACTGCATCCCAGGACATAAGAGAGCGTTTGTAAGAGACGTAAAAGATCGTGATACTGAGCAAACTTTAAGACTAAGCAGGTGCAAAACATTACATAATGGTCTTGACTACGCTTTGGAGTTTGAGGCAGTAAAGCAAGTCACTAGGACATGCACAAGTGGGCCAAGTAAGAAGCTGAACACCAGAGTACAGGAATCGATATTCAATCAGACTGGAGACCTTACGAAAAGAGCTAATGAAATTCTGGAGTAAAGTAAAGAAGCAAAACAACCGTAGTGAGCAAACACATTATCTCGTTCTTTTGAATGATGGAACTGCGAGGAAAAGGGGCACATTCGACCTGAATGCCCTAAACCGAGAAGAATAGAGACCCAGAAAAGTTGTGAAAAGAGAAGTCTGCACGATTCTTGTGATGCTGGAACTGAGGTGAAGAAGAACATAAGCAGCATCAGTGCCCCAAACCAAAAGGAATGGTAAATTATGGAAGAGAAAGCCTCTAGCCAATGTTCACCAGAAGACTGAAAATTATCATTCACCTTCAGTTATTAAGGTGAGCAATACTGGCTTAGTAGTGAATCGCGAGATTTGCGGAAGGAATTGTCAAATGGTTGTCGACACTGGAAGTGGTTTCACCATAGTAAAGCATTGCAGAATTAGTGATACTGGAACAAAGTTTATATTGGAAACAGCCGGAATAGATACAATACCTGTATTGAGAATCCGTGAAGCTAAAATCAAGTTCAGCATGAATTCAATTATTTGGTTCTCGTAGCCAATATAATCGATGATGTTCTGATGGGTCTGGATCTTGTGAAGCAACATAAATTCCATTTGGATTTGGAAAATAGCCTGATCAAGGTTAATCGAGACGAGTTTAGTGTGAAGATGACCGAACAGACAACACGAAGGGTTACATTGCAAGGAAATGACTTGCCCAGAGTCATGAGTGGTTTTAAAAAGTGAAGCAGTTTTGACACAGAAAATATTGGATACACATCATCGTCCAGATATCGACTTAGTTGAACAAGTTGGAGGAAAGAACAAGTTTGGAAGAAGTAGTCGACAAGGCAGACGTTATGGAACTACATACTCATACATACTTGGAAGGAAGGGATTTTAAAACCTTTTACGAACGTTAAAACGGGATCCTAAAGGTCACTTGACTGTTTTAAATGGCGAAACATTGATTAAAGGGTCACGTGACTGTTTTTCAGTTTAACCTGATATTTTGAAAATCTCGTGCCTTTTTCCAAAGTGCAAATGGTCACGTGACTATTTTCAATCATCAAATTTAATTTTAAAAGTCACGTGACTGTTTTTTCAGTTTGAAGTAATATTTTGAAAATCACGTGACTTTTAAAGTAAAAATGGTCACGTGACAGTTTTAAATGTCAAAATATTATTTAAAGGGTCAAGTGACCGTTTTTTAGTTTTAAACTGATACACTGAATCACGTGACTATTTTAAAAGCTTAAACTATCATTCTTAAGGTCACGTGACAGTTTTTGCGTTAAAACTGATATTTTTCAAGTCGCGTTACTCTTTTTAAGATTAAAAATGAAACTCGTAATGTATTTTAAGTATAAAATTAAATAAAAAAGATGAAATTTAAATAAAGCAACTGAGAGTAATGGGTAGAGTTCGTACATTCAAACATTGCAACGTAAAGTTCAAAATGACCGTGCGAGAAAGTTAGACAGTTCCCACTTTCTATGGTGATTTTGACAGAGTTATTTACTAAAGCTTTTTAGAATGACCGGACCAGTGTCACGAAACGATAATTACAGTCCCAAATTTAGCGACCAAAAAAGGAACTAGTGGAGCAGACAAATTACCGACGTAATGCGGACTTTATTTGTGTTTGTCGCTTCCTTTATCTCGATCGGATTACGCTTTAGTGTAGAGCTCGACGCTAATCTTTGGACGGTCCCGAACTGTCAAACCTTCGTCAAACCACTTTTTCCTCTTCAACAAAGTTCGAGTCTTTTCGAGTGATCATTAAAATGTCTTATACTAAATCCAGATCAGCATGGTTCACTCAAATTTGTTAACGATCCGACCAGAATTACTAATACGAGTTACAAAACCACCAAAGAGCAGTGATCATAATGTTTTGTCTATGGTTATTGATGCACATCTGAGAGATTGATTACTTCATGCAGAAGAAGTTACATTATTGCCTCGACAGCTTGCATGAACATCAGATATACGGATTTGAGTGTTGTGCACATAATGGCTAATACGAATCTTAAACTTGAGTGGTGTCCTAGAACAACAGTAGTCTTACAAGAAAAACATGTTGACAAGAAATGGATAACTGAGGCCATCAGAAGCAAGATGAGACAAAGGGACAGCCTGTACAAAAGAGCTGTGTACGAAAAAAGCTTAGGAGCTAAGGAGTATCATTGTTAGTGATATGAGAAAATGCAAAGAATCATTTTTCACAACAAAGAAAATCCACAAGAGTTGTGGAAAAATGCTTCCAGATAAAACAGATCAAATTTGTCAGATGGCATCAACTTTTCGGGCTCAACATCTGTAGATGAGCAAGAAATAGTTCAACAATTATTTTCCTGATAGTGTGGATACAATAGTTTACCAGATCCCGGCATGAGGCTTGCCACTACCACTAACTTTGAGAGGTAATCAACGAACTTTTGGAAGGTTTAAGCAGATATGTGGCATTATCACAGCGGTATTTAAGGATTCCCTTTGTCACATTATAAATGCATCTTTGAGTAGTGTTATATTTCCCAAATCCTGGAAGACATCTATCGTTTTGCCTGTTCCAAAAGTGCCTAATACTAGTGTCACACCCGTGTTAGTAGTTACGGTGCACACCCAGTAACCAGCATAGTCAGCAATTTTAGGATAATGAGGTCGCTGACGAATATAAAAGATGCACCGTAGCTCGACTAAATCACCGAACTCTGGGGTCTTCCCCAGAGGGAGGTCACTTACTGATCTCTGGGTTGTGTAACGTAAACGCGGAGCATTAGGTGACCAAGTGCCACACCAGATAATCAGCCCTAACAAAGGAAATAGTGTGGGCGAGCAGCAATAGTTGTCTCCCTTTGCTAGGAGCACAGCATCTTTACCGGCTCGATGAATGCCTTCGGACAAGAGTATAGGGTTCATTCATCCCCGCTAAAGCGTACGTCCTCCGTGAATCCTACAGCTACTGTCCAGTATCCTACGTCATCATCTACGCCGTCTTGGCAATCTGGGGGTAAGAACATATTGTACTCTTGCCTTAGTTTCCAAAATAAAGTGGGTTACCTGGGGAATCCTGAGGTTTCTTCCCTATTGATACTAGTCAGTTTCGTCCTATTAACACAGTGCCATGAGACATTGTTCACCAAAGTCCTCGAAAACGAAAAGAAGGTGGAATACGAATTAACGACATTCCATTGAACAATTTGCGCTATGCGGACGATACAGTACTTCTCGCCGAAAACCTGTCCGACTTTCAAAATATGTGGAATAATCACATCTAGTCGAGAATATGGTCTAACACTCAACGTTAAGAAGACCAAATACATGATTGTTATCAAAACTGACGTGCCAAATGTGGATCTGAATGTGGAAGGCGAAACGCTGAGAAGAGTCGAGTGCTATGACTACTTGGGGACCAGTGTCAACTGTTCTGTGGACTATTGTTCAGTATTGGCATTGAGAACGCTCGTGCATCCTTCATGACAAGAAGCTGCTCTGCAGTCGCGATCTGAGCCTGGACCTAAGAACTCGTATGCTCAAATGCTAGTGTGGAAGCTTGGACCCTGAGCGAAAATTGGAAACCTTCGAGATGAAATGAGAATGTTGAAAATACTATGGACGGAACATGTTACAAACGTAGAGGTCCTAAGAAGAACGGAGAAAAAAACCCTTTGCTAGTACCAAAGCGACTTAGTGGGCCCTGTGAATGCCTTCTAACCTGAGTCTAGGTTACCATTCATCTCGCCCTCCGCGCCCTCTGTATGTTTTCGACAATAAAGCGAGACATTATGCACTCGGATGGTGGATCTAATCAATCAAACAATGTTGTTGTTACCGCTCGCATTATGTTAAACTTGGTTGTGTTTTGAGTGACAAAAAGTGGTGATTGATATAATACTTGATGTGATTCAGTTTTAAGTTTTGCACCCTTTTGCATATCAACTGCAATAAGTTTGGGAGGATTTACTTTTGTACGTGAGTGTTGTGACAGTTCAAGGTAATTTGTCAGTTTTTTTTTTTAAATACTTTGAGGCGTGGCTTAAATTGATCATTTTTACGATTAAAAACGTTTATACAATAATACACAAGGATTCAATTCTCATCTGGCATCTGTGAGGTTTACGAGTTAATTTTTGACACAGAAAATAGTCAAAAAACTGGATTTTTCGACGACTTACTTTGAAAGTACCTCATGTACGCTTCCATTTAGAAGCAGAAAGGGGTTATTTGCCGCGCGAGAGCAGAAAGAGAGATTTTCTGCTCTAGAGCGTTTTCGCTTTCTACTAACAATCTAGTCACCAACTTTTTTCGGCGTTTCCATAACAACGCTTGACATACCTGTTTGAAATAACCACATTCCGTCAAAGTGATTTATCGGTGACAATGAGTTCGAGCGACGAAAATGATGTGAGTTGTCCTTCTAATCCACCCCACAGCAGTCGTCGAAAAAATATCGTCTATATTTCGAGCCAAAAGTACTTTTGCCGCTTTTACATGATTGCAGCGTTCGGCTTCGCCTCAAGCTGCAAATTTCATGTGCAAGCGGCAAATATATACTTTCCGCTCTTAATATAGAATATACTATTTTACTGCTGTTTTTCCAAGTTCCAAATTTTTTTTTTGTTATTTACTACTAGAAATAATTTTAACATTCGATCTGCATTATCGAGTGTCTGAAACTGGATTTCAAGCACTAAAAAGAGTGCGAAAATCAAGACAAAACACAAACAAGACTGGAAATGACTTTACTAAGACAAAAGAGAGTCCAAAAGTCAATTTTCAGGACTGTAATTGGTGTACAACTCAATTTTCTGGATTAAAACAAGACTAGAAATCAATAACTACACATAACAGTCCAAATCATCACCAAAGAGTCTGGAACTGAACTTTTACCATTAGAAATAGTTTAAAACTCGATTTTCCAGTCTTAAAGCACTAAAAATAGTCCAAATTTCTTAGAAATGCTCCAGTTTATGTTGCACAAAGATGGTGAAAAGCCTTAAAACTCAATTTTTCAGGCTGAAAACAGCTTGAAATGCTCGAATTTTTATCACTAAGGTGTCTAGAAGCCGATTTAATAGTGACAAAACTTGAAATAGCATTTTTAAGAACTAGAACTAGAAAATTGACCAAAAAACTTAAAAACTTATTAGTAAACCTAAAAACTGTTTTGGTAACTTGAAAATTGAGTAAAACTATTAAAAATTTACTAGAAAAGTTGCAAATTGACTGAAAAACTTGAAAATAGATTTAAAAACTTAAAAACTCACTAGAAAACTTAAAAACTGTCTTGGTAACTTGAGAATTAACTAAAAAACTTGAAACCCACTAGAAACCTCAGAAATTGACATGGTAACTTGAAAATTGACTAAAAAAATTAAAAATTTAATAGAAAAGTTGCAAATTGACTGAAAAACTTGAAAATAAATTTAAAAACTCACTAGAAAACTTAAAAGCTGTCTTGGTAACTTGAAAATTAACTAAAAAACTTGAAACCCACTTGAAAATTGACTAAAAAAATTGAAAATTGACTAGAAAAGTTGCAAATTGACTGAAAAACTTGAAATAGCATTTTTAAGAACTAGAACTAGAAAATTGACTTAAAATTTTTAAAACTCACTAGAAAACTTAAAAACTATCTTTGTAACTTGAAAATTGAATAAAACTATTAAAAATTTACTAGAAAAGTTGCAAATTGACTGAAAAACTTGAAAATAGATTTAAAAACTTAAAAACTCACTAGAAAACTTAAAAACTGTCTTGGTAACTTGAGAATTAACTAAAAAACTTGAAACCCACTAGAAACCTCAGAAATTGACATGGTAACTTGAAAATTGACTAAAAAAATTAAAAATTGACTAGAAAAGTTGCAAATTGACTGAAAAACTTGAAATCGCATTTTTAAGAACTAGAACTAGAAAATTGACTTAAAATTTTTAAAACCCACTAGAAAACTTAAAAACTATCTTTGTAACTTGAAAATTGGCCAAAAAACTTAAAAACTTCCTAGTAAACCTGAAAACTGTTTTGGTAACATGAAAATTGACTAAAAAATTTAAAAATTTAATAGAAAAGTTGCAAATTGACTGAAAAACTTGAAAATAAATTTAAAAACTCACTAGAAAACTTAAAAGCTGTCTTGGTAACTTGAAAATTAACTAAAAAACTTGAAACCCACTTGAAAATTGACTAAAAAAATTGAAAATTGACTAGAAAAGTGGCAAATTGACTGAAAAACTTGAAATAGCATTTTTAAGAACTAGAACTAGAAAATTGACTTAAAATTTTTAAAACTCACTAGAAAACTTAAAAACTATCTTTGTAACTTGAAAATTGAGTAAAACAATTAAAAATTTACTAGAAAAGTTGCAAATTGACTGAAAAACTTGAAAATAGATTTAAAACTTAAAAACTCACTAGCAAACTTAAAAACTGTCTTGGTAACTTGAGAATTAACTAAAAAACTTGAAACCCACTAGAAACCTCAGAAATTGACATGGTAACTTGAAAATTGACTAAAAAAATTAAAAATTGACTGGAAAAGTTGCAAATTGACTGAAAAACTTGAAATCGCATTTTTAAGAACTAGAACTAGAAAATTGACTTAAAATTTTTAAAACCCACTAGAAAACTTAAAAACTATCTTTGTAACTTGAAAATTGTCCAAAAAACTTAAAAACTTCCTAGTAAACCCGAAAACTGTTTTGGTAACATGAAAATTGACTAAAAAAATTAAAAATTTAATAGAAAAGTTGCAAATTGACAGAAAAACTTGAAAATAAATTTAAAAACTCACTAGAAAACTTAAAAGCTGTCTTGGTAACTTGAAAATTAACTAAAAAACTTAAAACCCACTTGAAAATTGACTAAAAAAATTGAAAATTGACTAGAAAAGTTGCAAATTGACTGAAAAACTTGAAATAGCATTTTTAAGAACTAGAACTAGAAAATTGACTTAAAATTTTTAAAACTCACTAGAAAACTTAAAAACCATCTTTGTAACTTGAAAATTGAATAAAACAATTAAAAATTTACTAGAAAAGTTGCAAATTGACTGAAAAACTTGAAAATAGATTTAAAAACTTAAAAACTCACTAGAAAACTTAAAAACTGTCTTGGTAACTTGAGAATTAACTAAAAAACTTGAAACCCACTAGAAACCTCAGAAATTGACATGGTAACTTGAAAATTGACTAAAAAAATTAAAAATTGACTGGAAAAGTTGCAAATTGACTGAAAAACTTGAAATCGCATTTTTAAGAACTAGAACTAGAAAATTGACTTAAAATTTTTAAAACCCACTAGAAAACTTAAAAACTATCTTTGTAACTTGAAAATTGTCCAAAAAACTTAAAAACTTCCTAGTAAACCCGAAAACTGTTTTGGTAACATGAAAATTGACTAAAAAAATTAAAAATTTAATAGAAAAGTTGCAAATTGACTGAAAAACTTGAAAATAAATTTAAAAACTCACTAGAAAACTTAAAAGCTGTCTTGATAACTTAAAAATTCACTAAAAACTTGAAACCCACTTGAAAATTTTGGGGCCTCTATTATTTTATATAAATGACTTGGTTGGTGTGGTAAACGTATCAAAATTTCAGTTGTTTGCCCACACGATACAATGTTATATTACATGTAACGGGAAGAGACATCAAAGAGTTACAAAGCAGTATGAATGCAGAGTTAGAATTAGTTTATAAGCGGCGTTGAATGAGGCATCCATAGAAAGTAAGGAACCCATCTCAGAATATTAGAAAATCGCTCCTCTAAGACCAACTACAATCAAATTAAACTTTCTACAGGCTGTACTATCTCTATAAAATGTAGCGGAATTTACCGTCAGCAATATAAGAAATCTCAGACGCTTCGTGTTTTAGCTTTTATCATTTATCTTAGGTTTAGGCCGTAATTAAACCGGTAGAGTCTGCAGTAAACTTGAGTTTTAAACCGTAACTTGTAAAATTGCAATATTTACGTATTAACGAAGTTGAAAATGTTAAGATTTAACTAAACCGGTAAAAGTGGCTGAGAAGACAAGTATCTACTTGCATTTATAATTGAACTACCTATGTAAATTTTGACTGGAATCTTGTCATAATCATTTTTTGTGCGGATATATGAAACAGCTTGCAAGTAGTGCTAAACAAGTTCAATATCGTAATAAATTGCGATCGTTTCTTTATTTAGATATAAAACCGGCCCAGTTTTCAACATACGTTCTTGAAATCTATCTCAGCCTTGGTCCAAATTTGTGACCTTTTCAGATTTATTGAACCAAACAACTTGAAACTTGATAAACACTTTGCAAACTCTATTTTTATTTTCAGGTCAGGTAGTTTAGGGGCAACCCCTAAACCGTTCCTGCAGCCCTCCCACAATCCGTCTGATGAACAAATGAGCAGTGATGCAGAGACATTAGAGGATGCTAGAAGGTTAACTCGAGATCTTAGAGCTAAAACCAGGCAACAAGCCCAGCAGATTATGGCATGGCGAAGGGCGTATAAGATGCAGGTAAATTAAATATCTTGGCAATTACATTGGCTGCCCTTCATTATACGTTGAAGCACCCTGTATCCCGGTCTCCTCTGAGAATATGCCCCAGGTATGCTATCTTTCTGATCATACTAGTGTCAATTCAGGAACAGCATTTGCTCTATTTAACACTTCCTTGTTGGTCTGCCTAGCTGTCCAGGATATTCAGAGGATTCTTCTATGTAACCACATCTCAAAAGCTTCCAGGTGATTGATTGTAGCAGCCTTTAGGGTCCATGTCTCAGCTCCATTGGCCAAATATAACATTTTATCATTCTGAGAACGCTTTCATTTTCTGTCTTAATTCTGCACTTAATTTCTTTATCTGAGTCTAGCTGTTCCCTGATATAACAACCAAGATACTTCAATTGGGTAACTCTCTCAACGTTTTGTTGGTCTATCTGTAGGGAAGAATCAGCGTGGGGATGGCGATTGAATATCATAACCTTTGTCGTATTGACAATTTCTTCCTGTCGTGTTTACACAATCCAACAATTCTCGAAGGTGGTGAATACTATCGCACAACATGGCCGTGTCGTCGACATATCGAATGTTATTAATCAGTTCACCATTGATCTTTACTCCAAAGTTCTTATCCTGCAAAGCCTGTTTGGGACCGAATGCATCCTTGTCTGATGCCTGGTTGGATGCTACACTCATCAGCCAGTCTTCTGCCTCCAATACAAGTTCTTTATAATTCTCAGATCTCCAGCATCAATTCCCACGGTTCTTAATATGTCTAGTAGTCTTCAATATTGTACCTTGTCGAAAGCTTTTTTTATAATCTATGAAACATACATAAATATCCTTGCGCTGGTCACGGCACTTTTAGGGCAAAAAGTGCCCCATCCAGATCTTCCTCGCATTGACTCCTTATCATTCCATGTATTATGCAGAGAAAAACTTTCAATGAATGTATCTCACCAGGACATCCTGTTTTCTTCGAATTTGAGAATTTCTGGGCCTTCATCTTGATTTACGTTATCCTGCCTGTTTGGTCTGTTGTCCTCAAACAATTCAGTCACATATTTACTCCATACTTCTAGGATTTCTGTTTCACCAATAATAGCTTTTTCCGCGCTATCCTTTAGTAAGCTTTTTTTTTTAATTAAATATACAATCCATGAATTAGTGTCTTCTTTTTGGATAAAGATAAACTGAATGTTCCAATGATAGCAAAAAACTTGGTTTTGAAAAGAGATTGCAAAAAGTTTTTCTCTTATGGTTTTGGAAAAAAGATTTTCGGAATCAATATCAGCGCCTGTATCAATTCAAAAACATCAAATCATCGTTTTTATCTCTGATGAAAAGACGTGATTGTCATTTACTTATTTAATATTATTGATTTTTAAAAATTATTTTTTGTTTAAATTTTTCCATAATAAATCAATATAAACCAAACATCATAAATCATCCCTGTTCGAAAACATATCTCGTTCGTTTTTTATGACAAAAATTAATGCTTTGGTAAGGGTGTGAAGATTTTGATCTACTTTTAGACTGCAATTTGCCAAATATTGGATAGGAAATTTAATGGAGACTCCAAAAATGTGCTTAAAACAGTTATTTTCTTACTCCAAGTGGGTTTTACAGATGATTTTGTTCTTGACTGTGTTTCTGGTAGTTCAAACTTTGACATCACTTTTCTCTCTGACTGTATCAAATTTTGTAGTATTTTTCAAGTTATTGGATAAAAAATTTACTGAGAATTCCAAAAATATGCTTTAAACAGTGATTTTCTTCCTGTAGGTGGGTTTTACAATCGATTTTGTCCTTGAAACTGTGTTTCTGGCAGTTCAAACTTTGACACTGATTTTCTCCGTGACTGTACCAAGTTTTGTAGTGTTTTTTTAGGCTATTGAATAGGAAATTTAATGAGGATTGTAAAAATGTGCTTAAAACAGTCATTTTCTTACTACAAGCTGGTTTGAGTGGTTTGACAGGTGATTTTGTTTTTGACTGTCTTTTCAAACTGTGTTTCTGACAGTTAAACTTTGACACTGATTTTCTTCTTGACTATACCAAGTTTTTTAGTGTTTTTTAGGTTCTTGAATAGTAAATTTAATGAGGATTGTAAAAGTGTGCTTAAAACAGTGATTTTCTTACTCCAAGTGGAGTTGACAGGCGATTTTGGCCCTGACTGTCCTTTTAAACTGTGTTTCTAGCAGTTTAAACTTTGACACTGATTTTCTTCTTGACTATACCAAGTTTTTGAGTGTTTTTTAGGTTATTGAATAGGAAATTTAATGAGGATTGTAAAAATGTGCTTAAAACAGTAATTTTCTTACTCTAAGTAGGTTTTACAGGCGATTTTATCCCTGACTGTTCTTTCAAACTGTGTTTCTGGCAATTCAGATTTTGCCACCGCTTTTTGGTCTGACTGTATCACATTTTCTAGTGTTTTTTTAGGTTATGAAATAAGAAAGAAGATTACAAAAATGTGGTTAAAACAGTCATTTTCTTATTCCAAGTGGACTTGACAGGCAATTTTCTTCCTGACTGTCCTTTCAAACTGTGTTTCTGGCAGTTTAAACTTTGACACTGATTTTCTTCTGGACTGTACCAAGTTTTGTAGTGTTTTTTAGGTTATTGAATAGGAAATTTAATGAGGACTGTAAAAATGTGCTTAAAACAGTCATTTTCTTACTCCAAGTGGGTTTTACAGGCGATTTTGTTTCTGACTGTCCTTTCAAACTGCGTTTCTGGCAATTCAGACTTTGCCACCGCTTTTCTGTCTGACTGTATCACATTTTCTAGTGTTTTTTTTAGGTTATGATATGAGAAATTTCAATATTATAAAAATGTGGTTAAAATCGTCATTTTCTTACTCCAAGTGCAGTTGACAGGCGATTTTGTCCCTGACTGTCTTTTCAAACTGTGTTTCTGGCAGTTTAACCTTTGACACTGATTTTCTTCTTGACTGTACCAAATTTTGTAGTGTTTTTTTAGGTTATTCAACAGAAAATTTAATGAGGATTGTAAAAATGTGCTTAAAACAGTCATTTTCTTACTCCAAGTGGACTTGACGGGCGATTTTCTTCCTGACTGTCCTTTCAAAATGTGTGACACTAATTTTCTTCTTGACTATACCAAGTATTTTAGTGTTTTTTAGGTTATTGAATAGGAAATTTAATGAGGATTGTAAAAATGTGGTTAAAATAGTCATTTTCTTACTCCAAGTGGGTTTTACAGGCGATTTTGTCCCTGGCTGCCCTTTCAAACTGTGTTTCTGGCAATTCAGACTTTGACACCGATCATCACATTTCTAGTGTTTTTTAGGTTATGAAATTAGAAATTTAAAGAAGATTATAAAAATGTGGTTAAAACAGACATTTTCTTCCTCCAAGTCGAGTTGACAGACGATTTTGGCCCTAACAGTCCTTTCAAACTGTATTTCTGGCAGTTCAAACTTTGACACTGATTTTCTCCGTGACTGTACCAAGTTTTGTAGTGTTTTTTTAGGTTATTGAATAGGAAATTTAATGAGGATTGTAAAAATGTGCTTAAAACAGTCATTTTCTTACTCCAAATGGAGTTGACAGGCAATTTTGTCCCTGACTGTCCTGTCAAACTGGCAGTTCAAACAATGACATCACTTCTTTCATAAATGTGCTTGTAACAATCATTACTTACTTACTTACTTACTCCAAGTGGTCAAAATGTCGATCACGACTTACTAATAAGATCGTCATTAGATTTTAATCCTTTTAATTTGTGTATTGTGTTACTGTGAAGAAAGAATTTGAATGCCGTTCATGTTATATTCTGGACAGTTGTCCGATTATACTTTAAAATTAAATTGAAATTATTTAAATCCGCGTTACAAAATTGGTAAAAAGGTAATTTAATTAAAAAAAACAAAAAGTAAATTAATTTGTACAATATTATTGCTTTACTACTATTCTAAATATTACATTTTCGTAACAAAGTACCTACTTTCAGTTTAAGTTTATATGTTCACCTTCAAAAGACTTGACAACATGCTTATTTTTGTAATAAACATAAATAAAAAATATCAGACAACAAGTAACAATTACTAAACAAATGTTGCTAACAATTATACCAGCATTACCGCCTGATTGAGTGTGTTCCATGGTTTTGACCTCTGGTGTACTCGGATGAGGACTGAGTGCCTCTTTTAATTTTGATATTGCAGTTTTAAACTCGTCCAATAAGATTTTTATCATAATTTCTTCATTAGAAATTCTAGTTTTTACATCTTCCTCCAGTGTCAAATTTGGTGAAGTTGTGTTCAAACTGTTTAGTGTCAGTTTTAACTTTGATATTTCTTCTTTAACTATCTCTTTAACATTCTTCTGTTGTTCGGTTGCATTGAAAGTTGTGTTCAAACTGTTTAGTGTTAATTTTAACTTTGATATTTCTTCTTTAACTATCTCATTAAGTTTCTTCTGTTCGGTTGCATTGAAAGTTGTGTTCAAACTGTTTAGTGTCAATTTTAACTTTGATATTTCTTCTTTAACTATCTCCTTAACATTCTTCTTTTGTTCGGTTGCATTTAAAGTTGTGTTCAAACTGTTTAATGTCACTTTTAACTTTGATATTTCTTCTTTAACTATCTCTTTAACATTCTTCTGTTGTTCGGTTGCATTGAAAGTTGTGTTCAAACTGTTTAGTGCCACTTTTAACTTTGACATTTCTTCTTTAACTGAGTTTAAACTTTCCATAATAACTTTCGACTCTTTGGTTTGTACTGCTAATAAAGTGGTGTAATTTAAATATAAACTTTTAAATTCCTCGGTAATTTGTTGATTGATTAGTGACTGAATTCTTTCTGAAGGGTTATAGGTGATTTCTTTATTAGTACTAGTGGTAGTGTTATTGCTAGGACTGCACCCAATTCCGTGAATGTTTGTAGTGTTATGGGTACTGCCATGTGTAAGTTGAGCACGATTGGATGTTATCAGGTAGATAAAGTCTTTTAAATCGGAGCATTTCCAGTAATTTCCTTCTAGAGCTACTTGGCTCAATTCTTTGAAATTGAGGAAAAAAGAGTACCAATTGTTATCAGAACCGTAAGAATTTTCGTGGATTAGATTATGTGATAAGTCCAGGTACTGTAACTTTTTAACTTTTCTAAAGGAACTGGTTGGAATTGACGTTAAAAGGTTGTGACTTAAGTTTAGTTTGTACAACTCAACCGCCTTCACAAATGAACTTGGATCTATAGCCTTAATATAGTTATAACTTAAATCTAAACTTTGCATGTTTGGTGATACAACTAGAGAAAAAACGGTTAAATTGTTATGACTTTGATTAATATCCGTAAAGTGTTCAGACATTGCTGCTGTTTCTAGTAAGTTATAGCTTAAATCGAGCCTTACACCATGAGAATCAGGAAGGTTCAAGTCAAACTGTTTGATTCGATTTCCTTGCAGCAGAAGTACTTCAAGGTACTTTTGGTTAGTGAATGTGTTTTTCGGTATGTGACTGATATTATTGAAACTTAAATCTACCACAAACAGGTCCAGTTGATTTGCGAAAGACGTGTCACTTATAGTGTTGATACTATTTTGGGAAATATTTACTTTTTGCAATTTCAACAAAGGAGAAAGATGGTTATCCAATGCAGTCAGTGAATTCATAGTTAAGTTCAATTCTACTAAATCTGTAAATGCTATAAAAACACCTGGAAGAATTTTCTGAATATTGTTATGGGACAAATCTAAAACAAGAACCGTTGTACGTTGGAAGAAATATATGGGAAAATCATTAGCTGATAGTTCCGTTCTATTATCTGAATAAATAATTCTTAAGCTTAACGGACGATTTTGTGGAATATCTCCAAAATTTGAATTATAACTTTTTATATAAGAGGTCCACTGATTTGTTGCTATGAAGGTTGGACATGATTGAATGTAATCACCGTATTCATCGTACTGCTGATTGTTGTAGCAAGGATCACTTTTCATTTTGTACTCATATAGGTACTCTTGGGTATATACCTGCACACAAACCAGAAGTACATAGAACCACACTGCACCAATATTCAGTGCACAAGATGGCCTGAAAGAAAATTTGATTTTTCACTGTGACTAAAGCCAAAAAAGTACTTACATTTTTTTTTTTGTAAAAGTCTTTAAATACACACTTCAAAATAGCGCTGCTTGTTACTGTGAACTAGTAAAACGTTCTGTTCCTATGTAACTTTTAGTGGTATTTTCGCCTACACAGCTAATATGTCTGATATGTTCCATTTCCATACACACACAATATAATTTTGCTGATAAGAAGAATTTGATAATGTACAAAGAACCTATTAAAACGTTACTTATTCAGATTCAGCAATAAATTGATAATTTAATTGCAACTGCTATACAGGGTGATCTTTCTATCTTGAAAGAGTCAATCCAATTTTGAAGCATTGCTTGAAGAACATAACAAATAATTAAGGTCGTTTTGAGTCACTATACCGGGGATAGTAACTATTATTAAATTATTACACACGTCATCTAAACAATTACGTCGTATTTTGGATTGTAATTAAAAAAATTGACAGCTGTCAAATCAAGTTTGACAACTCTCTGATCCTGCTACAACTCTACTGGTTTGATTGCTTTTAGCTGAATTATAATAAGTCATTTTTGCCTTGTAACTCCTTAAAGAGGTCTTAAATGAAAAAAATACCTAAACCCAATCCTGTAGAGGAAGAAATTTGCTACATCTTTCCTTATTTACACTATTTTGTAGCTCCTCAAATAACGGAGCTATGCTCAATCAAAATGAAGTAAATCTAAAATAGTAGTTTGGTGCACTTGGACACTTTTTACCTTGTAACTCTTTAATCATGTAGAGGGTGGAATTTCCTACAATTTTTCTCATTTACATTTTTTTGTAGCTTCTCAAATAACGGAGCTACGCTCAATCGAAATGAGGTTAGTTTAAAAAAAGCAGTTTGGTGCATTATTGCATTGTAACTCTTCAAAGAGATCCCAAATCAAAAAACACCTTAATACAGTCCTGTAGAGGATGAAATTTGCTACATCTTTTCTTATTTACACTATTTTGTAAATAATAATACGCACAAAGAAAAGAAACTACGAACAACAAAAATATGAAAATATGGAGAGAGACCGGCCCAAACCAGGCTCCAGGGAATTCTATAAAGCAATCTCCTCTGAGAAAAGAGGACATAAAACCAATTCCATCCATACACTGAGAGACAACCAAGGCCGCATGATAATCGACGGTAGAGAAATAACTGAAGAATGGAAAAAGTATTTTAGAGACCTCCTAAACATCATACAGGAAGAACAACACAAAGAAGAGATCTATATCACAGCGGACATGCCCGTCAAAAATCCCTCCTTTGAAGAAACCCAAAGGGCCTTAAATAAGCTTAAAAATCATAAAGCGCCGGGCACGGACGGGATACCAGCAGAACTTCTGAAATATGGGGGAGACGCACTACATCGCCGAATCCACCAGCTAATAACGCACATATGGTTAGAAGAAAGGACACCAGCACGATGGAAGGAAAACATAATAGTGCCCATCCACAAAAAAGGGGACAAAACAAAATGCGCGAATTATAGAGGAATCTCACTCCTAAACACGGCATATAAAACCCTCTCAAACATCATTCTTAGTAGACTAATCCCTTATGCTGAAAATGTCCTAGGCGAATATCAAGCCGGGTTTAGGGCAAACAGATCAACAATAGATCAACTATTCACGCTGAGACAACTTCTAGAAAAGGGATGGGAGTATAACAGACCCATACACAATCTTTTCATAGACTTTCGACAGGCATATGATGAGCGTAGAAAGAAGCCAAGTATGGAATGCCATGGCGGAGTTCTCAATACCAAAGAAACTCATTCGGATGACCAAAGTTTGTATGGAGGGTGGAATATCTAAAGTGCGTGTAAATAATAAACTCTCTAGCAGCTTTGAAATCAACAGTGGACTTAAACAGGGCGATGCGTTATCTCCACTACTTTTTAACCTTGTATTGGAGAAAGCCATGAGGTCGGCCGAAATAAAAACAGAACTGCTATCGGCTCAAGGTCCCAAGCTGCTACTCGCATATGCGGATGACATAGATCTCGTTGGAGACTCCACCCTATCCACGAAAGACATTTTCAACAAGGTGGAAGGAGCAACAAGTAAAGTAGGGCTGAAGATCAATGAAGAGAAGACGAAATATATGTGTATAAATAGAACAACACGAAGAGACAGAATAGGGCAAAATGTGACGATCAACACCTTTAATTTCGAAAGAGTACAACGTTTTAAGTATCTGGGGGCCGTAATCACAGCGGACAACGATGTTACCGAAGAAATAAAAAACAGAATCCAATCTGCAAACCGCTGTCTGTTTGCACTGAATAAGCTCATAAAATCAAAAAATCTCACAAGAAGTTCAAAGATCAAAATCTATAAATCCATCGTCAGACCTGTAATAACGTACGGATGCGAAACGTGGACCATGACCAAAGCAAACGAAGAAAAGCTAAGGCGCTTTGAACGAAAAATACTTAGAAAAATTTTCGGACCTCACCATGACATCACCACAAACCAGTATAAGATCAGAACCAATATCGAATTAAAAGCACTCTACAACGACGCCGATATTGTCCAAGAAATTAAATCACAGCGACTAAGATGGGCAGGCCACGTGCACAGACTGCATAACGAAAGACTTGTAAAACTGGTATGGGAGGAGATTCCCACAGGCAAAAGACCACTCGGACGTCCCAGAATGCGATGGAAAGATAACATCCAAGCAGATCTCCGGAAAATGAACATTCCATTTGACCCTAGGTTGATGGAAGACCGAACAAATTGGAAAAAAGTCGTACAGTCAGCCAAGACCCACCCAGGGTTGTAGAGCTACAAGAACAAGAACAAGAACTATTTTGTAGCTTCTCAAATAACGGAGCTACGCTCAATCAAAATGAAGTAAAATAGCAGTTTGGTGCACTTTATCACTTTTTGCATTGTAACTCTTTAATCATGTAGAGGGTGGAATTTCCTACAATTTTTCTTATTTACTCTTTTTTGTAGCTTCTCAAATAACGGAGCTACGCTCAGTCGAAATGAGGTTAGTTTAAAAAAGCAGTTCGGTGCATTATTGCATTGTAACTCTTTAAAGAGGTCCTAAATGAAAAAAACACCTTAATACTATCCTGTAGAGTATGAAATTTGCTACATCTTTCCTTATTTACACTATTTTGTAGCTTCTCAAATAACGGAGCTAAGCTCAATCAAAATGGAGTAAGTCTAAAATAGCACTTTGGTGCACTTTTTCACTTTTTACCTTGTAACTCTTTAAAGAGGTCCTAAATGAAAAAAACACCTTAATACTATCCTGTAGAGGATGAAATTTGCTACATCTTTCCTTATCTACACTATTTTGTAGCTTCTCAAATAACAGAGCTACGCTCAATCAAAATGAAGTAAGTCTAAAATAGCAGTTTGGTGCACTTTGTCACTTTTTGCCTTGTAACTTTTCAATCATGTAGAGGGTGGAATTTCCTACAATTTTTCTTATTTACACTTTTTTGTAGCTTCTCAACTAACGGAGCTACGCTCAGTCGAAATGAGGTTAGTTTAAAAAAGCAGTTTGGTGCATTATTGCATTGTAACTTTTTAAAGAGGTCCTAAATGAAAAAAACACCTTAATACAATCCTGTAGAGAATGAAATTTTCTGCATCTTTCCTTATTTACACTATTTTGTAGCTTCTCAAATAACGGAGCTACGCTCAGTCAAAATGTTAGTTTAAAAAAGCAGTTTGTTGCATTATTGCATTGTAACTCTTTAAAGAGGTCCTAAATGAAAAAAACACCTTAATACAATGCTGTAGAGGATGAAATTTGCTACATCTCTCCTTATTTACACTATTTTGTAGCTTCTCAAATAACGGAGCTACGCTCAATCAAAATGAAGTAAGTCTAAAAATAGCAGTTTGGTGCACTTTATCACTTTTTGCCTTATAACTCTTTAATCATGTAGAAGGTGGAATTTCCTACAACTTTTCTTATTTACACTTTTTTGTAGCTTCTCAACTAACGGAGCTACGCTCAGTCGAAATGAGGTTAGTTTAAAAATAGCAGATTGGTGCATTATTGCATTGTAACTCTTTAAAGAGGTCCTAAATGAAAAAAACACCTTAATACAATCCTGTAGAGGATGAAATTTGCTACATCTTTCCTTATTTACACTATTTTGTAGCTCTTCAAATAACGGAGCTACGCTCAATCAAAATGAAGTAAGTCTAAAAATAGCAGTTTGGTGCACTTTATCACTTTTTGCCTTATAACTCTTTAATCATGTAGAAGGTGGAATTTCCTACAACTTTTCTTATTTACACTTTTTTGTAGCTTCTCAAATAACAGAGCTACGCTCAGTCGAAATGAGGTTAGTTTAAAAATAGCAGATTGGTGCATTATTGCATTGTAACTCTTTAAAGAGGTCCTAAATGAAAAAAACACCTTAATACAATCCTGTAGAGGATGAAATTTGCTACATCTTTCCTTATTTACACTATTTTGTAGCTCCTCAAATAATGGAGCTACGCTCAATCAAAATGGAGTGAGTCTAAAATAGCAGTTTGGTGTACTTTATAACTTTTTACCTTGTAACTCTTTAATCATGTAGAAGGTGGAATTTCCTACAATTTTTCTTATTTACACTTTTTTGTAGCTGCTCAAATAACGGAGCTACGCTCAGTCGAAATGAGTTTAAAAAAGTAGTTTGGTGCATTATTGCATTGTAACTCTTTAAAGAGGTCCTAAATGAAAAAAACACCTTAATACAATCCTGTAGAGGATGAAATTTTCTGCATCTTTCCTTATTTACACTATTTTGTAGCTTCTCAAATAACGGAGCTACGCTCAGTCAAAATGTTAGTTTAAAAAAGCAGTTTGTTGCATTATTGCATTGTAACTCTTTAAAGAGGTCCTAAATGAAAAAAACACCTTAATACAATCCTGTAGAGAATGAAATTTTCTGCATCTTTCCTTATTTACACTATTTTGTAGCTTCTCAAATAACGGAGCTACGCTCAGTCAAAATGTTAGTTTAAAAAAGCAGTTTGTTGCATTATTGCATTGTAACTCTTTAAAGAGGTCCTAAATGAAAAAAACACCTTAATACAATCCTGTAGAGGATGAAATTTGCTACATCTCTCCTTATTTACACTATTTTGTAGCTTCTCAAATAACGGAGCTACGCTCAATCAAAATGAAGTAAGTCTAAAAATAGCAGTTTGGTGCACTTTATCACTTTTTGCCTTATAACTCTTTAATCATGTAGAAGGTGGAATTTCCTACAACTTTTCTTATTTACACTTTTTTGTAGCTTCTCAACTAACGGAGCTACGCTCAGTCGAAATGAGGTTAGTTTAAAAATAGCAGATTGGTGCATTATTGCATTGTAACTCTTTAAAGAGGTCCTAAATGAAAAAAACACCTTAATACAATCCTGTAGAGGATGAAATTTGCTACATCTTTCCTTATTTACACTATTTTGTAGCTCTTCAAATAACGGAGCTACGCTCAATCAAAATGAAGTAAGTCTAAAAATAGCAGTTTGGTGCACTTTATCACTTTTTGCCTTATAACTCTTTAATCATGTAGAAGGTGGAATTTCCTACAACTTTTCTTATTTACACTTTTTTGTAGCTTCTCAAATAACAGAGCTACGCTCAGTCGAAATGAGGTTAGTTTAAAAATAGCAGATTGGTGCATTATTGCATTGTAACTCTTTAAAGAGGTCCTAAATGAAAAAAACACCTTAATACAATCCTGTAGAGGATGAAATTTGCTACATCTTTCCTTATTTACACTATTTTGTAGCTCCTCAAATAATGGAGCTACGCTCAATCAAAATGGAGTGAGTCTAAAATAGCAGTTTGGTGTACTTTATAACTTTTTACCTTGTAACTCTTTAATCATGTAGAAGGTGGAATTTCCTACAATTTTTCTTATTTACACTTTTTTGTAGCTGCTCAAATAACGGAGCTACGCTCAGTCGAAATGAGTTTAAAAAAGTAGTTTGGTGCATTATTGCATTGTAACTCTTTAAAGAGGTCCTAAATGAAAAAAACACCTTAATACAATCCTGTAGAGGATGAAATTTTCTGCATCTTTCCTTATTTACACTATTTTGTAGCTCCTCAAATAACGGAACTACGCTCACTATTAAACCACCCTGTAACTGTCCAAATAACAGAGTTATGGGCTGTCAAAGTAAAAACTGTCAAATTCAAACTGTACAGCAAACAACTCAGTTTTAAGAGTAAATAATTCTATTATTAGACATTTTAGGCAAAAACACTATACAGGGTGGTCAAAAGAGAATTTGAAGAACTACAAATTGGTATATTGAACCACCCTGTAATTGTCAAAATAAGCGAGTTATTGACCTTACAATGAAGTAGTTTACAGGGTGAGTCATTGAATTTTTTACACGTTCGTAACTTGTTTAATTTTCATTTTATCAAAAAATTACCAAATATAAATCTTGTAGATATTTTCGTCTACTTTATTCCTAGATAATCAATCAGTATACAGGGTGTCCAAATTTGAGTAACAAACCAAACTTATAATTTTTCAAACAGGATGGCCAATTTTTTATTTGATTTTTGGAATCTACGTCAAATTCTAGGCCTACTTGATGTAAAATGTTTGTATCGATATTCAATTGTTTTTGCTCTAGCAGCCTTACTTTGACCACCCCTCTCGAAAGCAGAAATTCCCAATTTGAGCGAAATTTTGGTGCACTTTTCCAGAAAATTGTCCATAACTCGCTTATTTGAAACACTCTGTATAAAACCACCGTATAACAAAAGAAAGCTAATGAATGGGGCTATCACGTGACGGTGAGTGGGCACGGCTGAGTTGCCCTGTTTAGCCGCTAGTGGGCGTCAAAATTGACTCTCGTTTTTTGCAGTTTTTACTTAATATCTCAGGAAGGTTTCAGGTTAGAGGTCTAAAATTTGTATCACAAATGCATGTCGATGGGATGCAACTTTTACCTTCTTTACACTTTTTTGGGACCATGCACCGTTTGATCTTGAAAAATTAAAAACTAAAATTGTCAAGAAATTTCAATGGTGATACTTTCTGATTTTTTTCAGAAATTTTTTATTTTCAAAATTAACCTCGACTGCCTAAATAGCTTTAGGTTAATAGTGCAAAAATGACTAAAAGTGTCATTTGTCAAAATGTCATTTTGCAAGAGTGCCACGCCCAAAAAAGTGTCAAAATGTAAATAATTTTAAGGTCATCTCCGAAACGGTGCCAGTTAGAGCAAAATGGACGTCAGATTTGTGTTCCCCAGGTTGAAGTTAGTTAAAAAAGTCACTTTGATTGATCAAAATCCAAACTGGTCGCCGTTAGTATAGTAGGCCCAAAAAATCCTTAATTTAGACTAAACTTCCGTGCACTTTTCCAGAAAATCGTCCTTAACTCGCTTATTTGAAACACCCTGTATAATACCACCGTATAACAAAAGAAAGCTAATGAATCGGGCTATCACGTGACGTTGAGCGGGCACAGCTGAGTTGCCCCGTTTATCCGCTACGGGGGTTTTTGCTCAATACCTTTTTTACCAACGAACTCAGCTCGATGGGGCGCAACTTTACCTTCTATTTTGTACCATGCACCATTTTACCTTGAACAAAAATATTATTCTCGTTATTGAGAGCTTCTACTTTTCGCAATATTATCTCCCGAGCTCCATAGCTAGTTTGTCTGTAAGGTATCCCCATAAAAAACGTGTCTAATGATGTTAGGTCGGGACTATTTGCTGGCCAGCTTGTAGTTCCAAATTTCCAAAGGGATAATGTAATCCAATTAATGTTAAACTAAGTGTAAATTTTGACATTCCCCTAATTTTGCCGGTGTGATTATTTCGAAATTTTAATAAAAATCGTAATTATTTTGAGAAGTGTTGATGTTAGGTTAGGTTAGGTTATATTAGCTAGCAAATAACGGTTTTGAAAACAAAACAGCGTTTTCTACAGAAAGATATGGGGAATGCTAAGAAGAAACAAGCTTGAAGTCAAAGATACAGTGCAAACCAATAAAATCACATCAGAGCAGTGGGAAACATACTTTAAAAATCTATATAAGGAAGAGGAAGACATAGAACAGCAACAGAATGAGCATGAGGAGGATAACGATATTCAATTAACAATAATTGAGACTATACAAAGCATCTTAAAGTACCTTAAAAATAGAAAAAGTCCTCGACCAGACGAGATCACCAATGAGATGCTTAAATATGGCGGAAACAACCTACAGAACGAAATATTAACCCTATTTAACAATATCATAGAAGAGAGAAAAATACCGGACGAGTGGAAGAATAGTGTAACCATACCCATTTTTAAAAAAGGACAGAAAACAAATCCAGAAAACTATCGTGGAATAACACTGCTTGATAGCACACTCAAAGCATTCAGAAAAACAATGCTGGAAGAAATCACCAAAACCATAAACATACGAGAAGAACAACAAGGCTTCCGAAAAAACAGATCCACTATCGATGCAATATTCATTGTCAAACAAGTATCAGAAAAATCTATAGAATTCAATAAACCTGCGTACATGTGTTTTGTCGATATGACCAAGGCTTTTGACAGAGTACGCCTAATGTAAAAAAAAAAAAAAAAGTACGCCGATGTTTTAGAAATAATGAGAACAAAAGGTCTTAATCATAGACTAATTAACCTAACATACGACATTAACACCCAGTGTAAAACAAAAATCAGGGCAGGACATATGACAACAAAAGACATAGAGATCAACACAGGAATTAGACAAGGCGATTCACTTAGCCCCTTCATATTTAATTTGATAATGGATAAAATAATTGAAAACCTACCCAAAACTGCTGGATTCAAAATGGGAGGCACATTCTTCCATGCCGTCTGCTATGCTGACGATGCTGTCCTTATTGCGGATTCCGAGGAAAATCTCCAAAGATTACTACATTCCTTTAACACTCAAGCAAAAGAATTAAATATGGTCATTAACACCGAGAAGACCAAATGCTTAGTAACATCTAAAGAACCGATAAGATGCAAGTTGGAAATAGATTCTAAAATTATCGAACAGGTAAACCACTTTAAGTATCTGGGAGCAGAAATAACGAGCCATGGAAATCTGTATAACGAAGTTAGAGAGCAAACAATGAAGGGGGCTAGAATTTCGGGATGCCTGAGAGAAATTGTCTGGAAGAACAAATACCTTAACACCGAAAGCAAAACCAGGATATATAAAACGGCCGTAAGACCTATCATAACATACGCGGCAGAGACAAGATCAGACACAAACAGAACTCTACAACTGATGAGAACAGTCGAAATGAAAACATTAAGAACCATACAAGGCAAAACGCTACACGACAGAATTCGGAATGAAGATATTAGGCAACAATGCGAAATACAGGACATAGGAAGGTGGGTGAGACAGAGACAAAGATTTTGGAACAAACATATAAAAAGAATGGAGGACAGCAGACTCGTCAAAGCCGCAAAAATGAACAACCCAGTAGGAAAAAGATCACAAAGAAGACCACCAAAACGATGGCGAGAATGCTGGACATCATCCTCCGGGGAGGACATGCTGGCAATGAACAGGCAGTAGCCTACTAATATGGTTCACCATGTTAGAAAGAAAGAATAAGAAGAAGAAGAATTATGAATTCCTGTTTCTGAGAGCCGTAATTAACACACTAATATAAATTTTGTTCTAACGAATTTTGTAAGCTGCAGAAAAGGTTCCAAATTTTAGGTTTTCTCATTACTTATCAATCAAAAATATACCACAATAATTTAACAAAATGGGATACGATCAGTGAGAGAATGATAACGGCGAATCTCCTTATCCATGGGCATAAAATAACTGTCATAGCAGCCTATGGACCAAATGAGGACGCACCAGTATTACACAAAGATGAGTTTTAGGACCAATTAAATGATATAACGACAGATCTAAGAGATCAGCGTGAATATATCCTACTTGGAGATCTAAACGAGTTGGCAGCAAAGGGGACAGCGAAATTACGGCGAAGAAACCCTCAACAACAATGGACGCTTGAAGTATGCCAACAACATGAATTAAAGTTTCTATCAGCATAAAAACATCCACAGATATACTTGGCACCAAAAAGATACAAGAGGACTCAGGTCAGAAAGTAACAGACACTATAGTCTATCCGGCGAACCTACGGAGTAATAAAAGCGAAAATTAGGAGGGGTTGACCCGCCCCGTCCATTAGTATTGGTCTATATCCGGTCCGTTTTACAATATAATATCTTCTTCTCTCTCTAATATAAGGACTTCTCGGGTCTCATGTCTTGATTCACTTTTACGTATCTGTTTTACAGTGTAATGCGGGTCGACCAAAGTTGCCGCCCATCGAATTTTCTTACTCCGTAGGTTCGCCGGATAGACTATAGAGGCTATAGGGGGATACAGTGTGACTCTGACCATTATCTTCTAGCATCAAAATTCCACATCACATTTAACACGACCGCTGCTACCATACTAAATCCAGAATGTACTAATCAGCATGGTTGACAAGAAATATAACATTAATGGATTACACGAACCTAGTATTAGGGGACTTTACCAGAACCGGTTAGACCAGAAGTTGGATAACGACTATTTGACACTCGAAACTGAAGAGTTCTACTCACATACATATAATGGAATCCGTAAAATCGGCTGGAAATGAAGTTTTGGGTATGGACAGTACCTCTCCCTTTAAAAAACATAATAACTTAACCTGGAATGAAGAACTACAATATCAAAGAACAACAAAGCGAACAGCATATCAGAAATGGCTACATGGCTAAGAACAAAAAAGACACCTGGGAAAGAAAATGTATTGAAGTGAACTAGGAGGAACAAGATCATCGGAAGCCTGTAAATTAATCATAAACCTAAAATTCATCCATGGAATGGCATGGATGGATGGAACTATAGGTCTGGATATATCTGTTACCAGTACAATGAGCCGTCTCTATGGGAGTTCTCAGAAACTAAAGGAAGAGTACAGTCCTCTGGAAATTGAAGAACAAGCTGGTTTTCGAGCCGGTCGCTCTTGTCTGGACCACATATTCAGTCCAACTAAATGAAAAGTCAGTCGCCATGAACAGAGAGACGTATCTTCTGTTTGTCTACTATGGTACTAGCATAACTATTGCAAGTAGTAGAAAGGTCCCGAATTAATGTCACGTTAATAGCTGCGGTCAGATCACTATACGACCATTCTTCATCTAAGATCAAATTGAAAAACAAAATCTATATTGTCTCTCTCCCACACTATTTAAAATCTATCTGAACGAAGCTTTGAGGCGATGGAGAAGATCATGTAGTGGGATGGGCATACAAAAAATAAGAGAAGACAGAACCTTATACACCCTGCACTTTGCAGATGATCAGGTTGTTGTATATGACAAGAAAGCTATTAAAAGAGTACGAAGAATGGGGGCTGTTGGTAAATCGTTCCAAAACCAAATATCTATGTATTGGAGACGACAGAGATGATCTTCACCCACAAGAAAACGAAATGATAAGCTGCTGTACTGAATATACATACCTGGGGACAAAAATTGATAACGGAGGTCGTACAGAGAAAGAAATAGAGGACCGAATTATGAAAGGGAAAAAGGTGATAGGCTGTCTGAACTCGATCCTTGTATGTATCTCTCGAGAAAAGAAGCACCTCTTATACCATTCAATATTCAAAAGTATAGTGCTGTACGGATGTGAAACCTGGCAATTAACAACAAATTTTGTAGAAATGGACTTTTGGCATAGATCAGCAGGAAGGTCGAGATTGGAAAAAATAACGAATGACAAAAGAAGGTAGAGACAACTATAGTAGAAGAGATCCAACGTAGACAACTAATATGGTATGGACATGTAGAGAGGATGGAAGATACTAGAATACCTGAGCAGATCCTCAAATGGCTCAAATGGATGTCGACAGAAAAGAGGAAGACCCAGGGCGACATGGACCGGCGGAATAGAGAAAGCTATGTCGGAACGAAACTTGTAAACAGGGTGCGTATTCTTGAAATGAGGGAAGGGAATTATCAAGAGAAAGACCTGTAGTGTGTTCTCTTACATTCTATCAACACTTCTCTTGAGAATTCCGTTCCCTGCTTTCAAGAATAGGCCCCCAGGGAACTGGGAAGACAGAAGAGGCTGGAGGCTAGGAACTGGAAGGCGCAGGACGCTATGAAACCGGCTATATACATAGAAAAGCGTAATTTGTAAAGAACCAAGCACTCATACAACTGTCAACTTAAATCACACTGGCCTACTTTACTCCAAGACAGTAACGAGGTGTTAAATGCACACCCAGTATAAAGCTTATTACAGTATTAAGTCTATTTTTTCAAATTTTTCTCACGGCTCCATGTCTATTTAGATTTTAGTTTATGATCACGTTTTCTTAATAACCGGATCGTTGCGAAGCGGATTTATAACTTATTGGGAAACAGAATGGGTTATTGTTCTAGTTTGTGAAGTTCTCACGAAAACATTTTTTTCGATATCGGCATGCTCTTAAAGTAGGTCTATTTAACAATAGACATTTTTGGCTTAAGTGGTCTACAAGGAGAAAACAGACTGTCATAAAGAATGCAGTTGTGTCAGTAGATAATTGTTACCCAATAACCCACCACCCAATTTTTCATAATAATTTACATTTTTTTGGGTGAAAACCTATATTTTTTCTATACAGCGTTTTTCAATGAAAAGTAGCCACCCTGAATATCTTCCAAAATAGTTTCTCTGTTAAAAAATGCTAAGACACGTCAACAGAGATTGCAAGGGGGACATCTTTTTACGTAGGATTTGAATTTCTGCCATCAGCCCCTTTGCCGCCATAACCACCCCCACTAAGTTTTCAAATGGCACCATACCCTGTGTGGCACATCGTTGGAAAGGGTATTTCATAAGGAATTAATTGCACTATTTTATTTGTAACTGGTTGGCGGTTATCATTTAATTAATGGCTCAAAATAACCTCCGTTACTTCCATACAATAATACAAGCGACTTTGGAAGAGTTCGCGAACATTTGTGAGAACTTGCGGTGTCAGTTGTCGGCATTCATGTATTATTCTCTGCCTAAGGTCTGCAATATTGGCCGGCTGTGTTGCGTAGACTTTAGATTTTAAATGCCCCCATAGAAAAAAGTCCAACGGAGCGAGGTCGGGTGATCTCGCAGGCCATTCCATGGGACCACGTCTACCAATCCATCTTCCAGGAAATCGATTGTTCAGATATTCTCGAACGGGAAGTGAATAGTGTGGAGGTGCACCGTCTTGTTGGAAAATTAGTTGATTTTCAAATAAATTTTCATAATTTTCTAGTAGCTCTGTTATGGTCGGATCAACAATGGTGTCAAGAAGCTCAAGATAAGTAGCGCGATTCAAATTACCGTCAATAAAAAACGGACCAACAATGTGGTCTCCTAAAATACCTGCCCAAACATTAAGTTTTTCTGGATATTGGGTATGGGTTTCCCTAAACCAATGTGGATTCTTGTCTGACCAATACCTACAGTTATGCCTGTTCACTTCTCCATTCAAAAAAAAACATACACTCATCATTGAAGCAAATATTGTACAACAAGTTCACGTTGTTTGTCAGATTAGTAGACATAATTTCACAAAATTGTAGTCTTCTATCATAGTCATCTTCGTTTAATTCCTGAACCAATTTTACCTTGTATGGATGAAAATGTGTTTTTTTTAAATTCTCCATACACTGCTTGTCGAAACACCCGATGCATGGGAAATTTGATTTAAAGACTGATTATCCATTGCAACGTGTCCCAAAACAGCAACTTCAATTGCTTCATTAATAATTTGTCTTTCAGGTTGATGTTTTTTGTTTGTCACTGAACCAGTTTCCATGAATTTTTGCATCAACTTTAAGACATACTGATGACCAATTAATTTATCTGGATGGAACGTACAATTTCTATTCTTTCGGCAGTCGTGTAAACCATATTGACAATGTTCCTTCAAAACGAACTTACAAGTTGACCGACTGAGGCAAAAACATGGAAGGGAAAACAGGTATTCGGTAGTGTTATCAGCAGTTTGACCAAAATAACAAAAAAACGTTTTTATTTTTTTTGGTCTCAATTCAAAGCAAATGTACAAATAAAATAGTGCAATGAATTCCTTATGAAATACCCTTTCCAACGATGTGCCACACAGGGTATGGTGCCATTTGAAAACTTAGTGGGGGTGGCTATGGCGGCAAAGGGGCTGATGGCAGAAATTCAAATCCTACGTAAAAAGATGTCCCCCTTGCAATCTTTGTTGACGTGTCTTAGCATTTTTTTAACAGAGAAATTATTTTGGAAGATATTCAGGGTGGCTTCTTTTCATTGAAAAACCCTGTACATTAATCCACTTTTTAAGTAATTTTCTAATTGCAGGAACTCTTCATCAGTAGACTTCAACGAGAAAAATGCGATCAGCTAAAGGCCATAAGTTCCAAACTGCTCCTATTCGAGTCGAGACTGATACGTAAACAAAAAGACATTGCTGTGATGTTGAATGTTAGAGAAAATTTAATATTTAAACAACAACGGTGAGTTCTGATATCAACCGACAATAATTGAGTGCTAATCAATAATCGGTTATTTTTACAGACTGATAGAAACCCTCACCAATAGACTAATCGATAATGGCCTGGAAGTACCACAAAACGAGATAGCAGATTTGGACTACAGTTTTCCAGATTTGGAGTCTTTGAATGACTCGGACAGTGCTGTGGTGATGGAAGATACGGACTACGACAGTTCTTATCATGTTCCCAAATTTAGAACGTTAATTTCTGATGGAATTACAGTGATGCGGTCGATATCGGATGCGATGGATCCTAATTTGAAGTATACCAGCAGAAGAAGTAATGGATTTTTGAGAAGGCCTGAAATTCTCGAAACCGTCTACAGGTAAATAATACATACAGGATGGTCCAGATTTAAATGTCAATAATTTATCATTCGAGTGGGGTTTCATGATAAGAGATACTCCTTCTTAGTGATCAGTTTCGGGCATTCCAGCTGTCATTTCTCCGTTTGTTTACATTGATTTTGGTTAGCACTCGACTGATGACAACTTCAGTCAGCGTGCAGAAAAGTATCACTTTCCGCACTTGTTAGGAAAGTAACTATTTCCGGAAAAATTCTGCCTAAGAAAAATACAATCCTTCAAATTTCAGTTTAAAAAAACGATTTTTTGTCACACCGTTGGAGCAATTTTGATCAAATTTAGAACAAGTTCTTATGAAACAATACTCATTATCCAGTGGCGTAGATACAGGAAGATGAGTTTCATTTTACCGCATTATTTTCTGTGAAAAATTACAGTTTTTTTCAAATTTTCTTATTTAATTTGAAAACTGAAATTATCTCTTACTTAAAACTTTGTTTAGGAGATAATTGAGTTATTACGTTCAAAATTACTTCGAAACTGAACTACATTTGTGGTAAAAATTTCAGACCTCTATGCTGAAATCTTCCTTAGATATTGAGCAAAAACTGCAAAAAACGGGAGCCAATTTTGACGCCCTCTAGCGGTATGTTGCTCAAATTTGGGACACCCTGTATACTGATGGATTATCTAAGAATAAACAAGACAGAAATATCTACAAGATTCATATTTGTTGATTTTTTGATAAAATGAAAATTAAAGAGTTATTTACTGTTAAAACTGAGATATTTGCTGTAAAGTTTAAATTTGACAGTTTTCATTTTGAAAGCCCATAACTCTGTTATTTTGACAGTTGCACGGTGGTTCAATATACCAATTTGTAGCCCTTGAAATTCTCTTTTGACCCTGTATAGCGTTTTTACCTAAAATGTCAAAAAACTGAGTTATTTACTATTAAAACTAAGTTATTTGCTGTAAAGTTTGAATTTGACAGTTTTCATTTAGAAAGCTCATAAGTCTGTTATTTTGACAGTTAAAGGGTGGTTCAATATACCAATTTGTAGCCCTTCAAATTATTCTCTTTTGACCACCCTGTAGAGCGTTTTTACCTAAAACGTCGAATAACTGAGTTATTTTCTGTTATTTGCTATAAAGTTTAAGTTTGACAGTTTTCACGTTGATAGTCCATAACTCCGTTATTTTGACAGTTACAGGGTGGTTCAACATACCAATTTGTAGCCCTTGAAATTAATTCTCTTTTGACCGTGTATAGTGTTTTTACCTAAAACGTCGAATAACTGAGTTATTTACTGTTAAAACTGAGTTATTTGCTGTAAAGTTTAAATTTAACAGTTTTCATTTTGAATGCCCATAATTCTGTTATTTAGACAGTTACAGGGTGGTTCAATATACCAATTTGTAGCCCTTGAAATTCTCTTTTGACCGTGTATAGTGTTTTTACCTAAAACGTCAAAAAACTGAGTTATTTGCTGTAAAGTTTAAATTTGACAGTTTTCATTTTTAAAGCCCATAATTCTGTTATTTAGACAGTTACAGGGTGGTTCAATATACCAATTTGTAGCCCTTGAAATTCGCTTTTGACCACCCTGTAAGGCGTTTTTACTTAAAATGTCGAATAACTGAGTTACTTTCCATTAAAACAGGATTGTTTGCTGTAAAGTTTTGAATTTGACAGTTTTCATTTAGAAAGCCCATAAGTCTGTTATTTTGACAGTTACAGGGTGGTTCAATATACCAATTTGTAGCCCTTCAAATTATTCTCTTTTGACCACCCTGTAGAGCGTTTTTACCTAAAACGTCGAATAACTAAGTTATTTACTGTTAAAACTGAGATATTTGCTGTAAAGTTTAAATTTGACAGTTTTCATTTTGAAAGCCCATAACTCTGTTATTTTGACAGTTACAAGGTGGTTCAACATACCAATTTGTAGCCCTTGAAATTTTCTTTTGACCGTGTATAGTGTTTTTACTTAAAATGTCAAATAACTGAATTATTTACTGTTAAAACTGAGTTGTTTGCTGTAAAGTTTGAATTTGACAGTTTTCATTTTGAAAGCCCATAACTCTGTTATTTTGAAAGTTACAGGGTGGTTTGATATACCAATTTGTAGCCCTTGAGATTCTCTTTTGACCACCCTGCATAGTGTTATCACCTAAAACGTCGAATAACTGAGTTACTTTCCGTTAAAACAGAATTGCTTGCTGTAAAGTTTGAATTTGACAGTTTTCACTTTGAAAGCCTATAATTCTGTTATTTTGACAGTTACAGGGTAGTTCAACATATCAATTTGTAGCCCTTGAAACTCTCTTTTGAGCGTGTATAGCGTTTTTACCTAAAACCTCAAAAAACTGAATTCTTTACTGTTAAACTGAGTTATTTGCTGTAAAGTTTAAATTTGACAGTTTTAATTTTGAAAGCCCATAATTCTGTTATTTTGACAGTTACAGGGTGGTTCAATATACCAATTTGTAGCCCTTGAAATTCTCTTTTGACCACTCTGTAAGGAGTTTTTACTTAAAATGTCGAATAACTGAGTTACTTTCCGTTAAAACAGAGTTGTTTGCTGTAAAGTTTGAATTTGACAGTTTTCATTTTGAAAGCCCATAATTCTGTTATTTAGACAGTTACAGGGTGGTTCAATATACCAATTTGTAGCCCTTGAAATTCGCTTTTGACCACCCTGTAAGGCGTTTTTACTTAAAATGTCGAATAACTGAGTTACTTTCCATTAAAACAGGATTGTTTGCTGTAAAGTTTTGAATTTGACAGATTTAATTTTGAAAGCCCATAACTCTGTTATTTTGACAGTTACGGGGTGGTTCAATATACCAATTTGTAGCTCTTGAAATTGACTTTTGACCACCCTGTATAGCATAGTAGAAATGTAAACAATCACTCACTCAAATGTAAACAACATAAAACTGGATTTGTATCAAAGTGTCTTTAAGTAATTCCTTAACTTGAAACTTAAGTAGGTGATTAATGAAAACTTTTCGATTATAGTGTGGAAGAAGATGCTGACAATGACAATCAAAAAGACGAAAAGAGTGACCTGAGCAAAAGAAGAGAATCGTTCGCGATGAGGGGCAAGTCAAACTGTAACGTAGACTCCCATGAAGAATCAACCAACCTAAAGAAAAAATCCTGTGATGACACTAACTGTACAGATGCTCTAAGTGTGGAGGTTATTCAAAGGTATGGAACAAATCCAATCTCAAAACGTAAAATTTAACTTTGTATTCTCAAAATTTGTAGGCCAAATGAAGATTTCAATCCAGGAAACGTTGGCGAGCAATATAATGCAGAACAAAAACCGAATAATACTAATCAAGTCAAGACTTACAATCGGGTTATGTCAAATCACAGATCGGTGACCAAACCTAAAGATGTGAAATACAAAAGGATCAACAAAGCTAAATCGAAAAGCTTGGAAGAATTGAGGGGGAGACTTAAAAACTGGGTGGAACAAGGCAGCAAATTACCGGGGATTGCATTGGAGCATAGTCAGAGTTATGCTTAATAATTTTTAGCTAAATTGACGTGATTTTTATTAGGAATTAGAGGCAGAATTGAGATTATTTTAAATTTTGCTTAATTATAACGGCAGTATTAGATTGCTATGCGCAGTTTCTGGTTATGTATGTTACACTTGTACATTAACACTATTTAAATGAAGAAAGTCACCCACTTTTTTGATTATAAGTTGCATTTTTCATTAGTGCGAGGCTGTTTGTAGTATTTGTCAACCAAAACATAAACACTATAACAAAATACACAAACTTTTTTAAAGACAAATTCTTGTATCTTCCACATATTCCTAGTTGCACTTTACCCACCCATTTGTAATAAAATCCTACTTACACTGCATTTTTCTAACAGTCCTAAAGACGTTTTAAGGCGAGCAGGGCTTAAGGCTCTTTTCGCCGTTTCCCCTCAAACCCTCCCCGTAAGGTGGGGAGGGCACCCCTGACCTATGCCACCCAGATGTCCCGTCTCCCTGACGAAGGTAAGGATCCGTCCCCACTCCAAGGAAGACAGTTCCCTGCAGGAGAGTGTGGATGCCCCAAGAAAGCGCTTCCTGATAGAAGACCAGCGATGGCACACTCCTAATAGGTGATATGATGTTTCCTCCGCCGTTCCACATTGTGAACAAACATATCTATCACCAATTCCTAGTAGATGCAAATGTCTGTTTAGGCCACAGTGGCCTGTCAGAAACGCAACCAGTGTTTTTAAGGCCCAGCGACTCCTTGACATCAACCATTTGGCTTTTGCCTTGGTATCGCTTGGGATTCTAAAATTCCTTGGCTTGTCTGCACCCTTCCGCCTGTTTCCACGTCTCTGTGGTATCTTCAAGCGCCCAGGCACTTAGTGCGCTTGCTACCTGTCTGTTGTTTAATCCTATGTGAGGTTTGGCAGTTATTGGACTCTCCGAAGAATCCTAGCCGAGCCAATGCATCGGCCCGCTCGTTTTCCGCAAACCCCATATGTGCCGGAATCCACACTAGGTTTACCTGCTTCTGCTCTGCCACTTTGTTCAGGGCATCCCAGCATTCCTGAATCAGTCTGTTGCCCATCCTGGCACTACAAAGTGCTTTTAGGACACGGAGGTCGACTCCGGACGTGACTGTCGGAGTAGATCTCAAGCACTCCCTCTCGTCCTTCTGTAACTTCCTTGCTTGTGGCGACCTCGAGGATTTCAAACAATTCCGCCTGAAAGATGGTCGTCCACCCCACCCCAGCAAAAAATATGCCCTCTTGTTGGTGTCTTGTTGGTACACTCCCGCCCCGGACCATCCCGTATTGGGAGACTTTGAGCCGTCGGTGTACCAGCTTTGCACCTCTTCTCGAGAAGTCACTGACCTACTATCCCAACTTCCCTGGTTGGGATTTCTATCTTAAACTTCCTTTCGAACCTAAGTCTTATCAGTTGCGACCACCTTTGCCCCCAAAGGCCTTCTTCTCCGAAGGCCTTCTTCACCGCCGGCCACCAGACCAAGCAACCATAACAGATCCTCGGCCTTACAACGGCCGTGTATAACCACCTCACCACGTGTGGTTTTAGGCCCCAATTTTTTTCCAGAGCCCGGCGCAAATGGCACATAGTGACAGTTGCCTTTTGTATGGCTTCGTCTACGTGAGTTTACTGTCTAAGGTTACGCCCAAGTGTAAGAGGTGTAAGAAGTTTTCCGCGCAAGACAGGCGGCCTATAATTTTTAATTTGCCTTCTCTTTGTGAAGAGCATGATCTCCGTTTTGCTAGGATTAACTGATAATCCGGCATCGGTGCACCATCTCTCTATTATCTTACAAGCCATCTGCATTCTCTCGCAGACAACGCCCAGGAATTTCCTTTTGACGAGAAGTAGAAGCCCTCTCGGTCTAACCGCCTCAGGAGTTCGTCCATAACCAGACACCACAGGCGGGGGGAAAGGAAATGCCCTGTGGACAGCCTCCCCGTACCTCGATCTCCAGCCGTTCTCCCCTCAGGTAGAACAATTTTGTCCATAATCATGTTGAATATACGAGTCGTAAATGGGCTGAGTCACCTTGTCTTATTCCTGTGCGTATTTGCATTTCTTCCGACAGTGGTTATTGATCTCGTATATTAGTTTTATTAATATCTGGTTCACTTCCTTTCCTCGCATTATTTCAATGATGTCCGCCCGGTCGAAAGCTTTAGTCATGTCAACAAAGCACATATACGCTGGTTTGTTGAACTCTAGAGATTTTTCTGTTATTTGCTTCACAATGAAGATAGCATCAATGGAAGACCTGTTTTTTCGAAAACTTTGCTGTTCTTCGCGAATTTGTATAGTTTTGTTTACTTCCTCTAACAAAGTCCTAGTGAAAGCTTTGAGGATGCTGTTGAGAAGCGTTGTTCCACGATAATTGTCCGGGAAAAGTTAAACTTTTCTGCTTCTCAAGGTCAACACTGATTATGTTGTGGACGGATGTCCTATACGACTTCTTACTAAACAGATTGAAGATTGCCATATCTACTATATACAGGGTGGAAACTTTCAAGCTGACCCATCATTGGGATCTTGGAAATGGCAACAGTTACAGGATTTGTTAAATGGAGCAAAAGTTCATATACACGGACAGCAGAAGTGTCCTCCCAGGTATTGTGCCTGCTCCTGATCCTGGAAACGATCACATCAATCATCTTGTCTCTGGGGAGACTGCATGTGGAGGGATTTGACATTGGCCTGGCATGGATTCTCGGCCACAGCGGGATTGAGGGAAACGGTATGGCGGATTACCTGGCAAATAAAGGGAGATTTATTGCAGACAAATTCGACTTTCAACTTGGATGTGGATGTGGAGACACATCTCAACTATAAAAGGGACCTTGTACGCTGAATTGGTGGAGAAACACTTGAGGACACCATGGTTCGTGGGAGGAAAGCACCTGAAACGTAGAGAGATTACTACCCTAAACCGATTGTGTAGTGGACACTGTCTCTCTCCAGTATACCTCCACAAGATTGGTGTTCAACCGGATCCACTGTGTACTTATCCTCACAACACTCCGGAGCAAAATCACCTTTACTCAGCTTTGCAACCTTTGCTGCCCACAGGGGCACCTTTTGGGGTGTCATCTATTCTGCTCTTCTCCCTTCTTACCGCCTCTAATACAGTAAGTTTTCTTAATTCTGCTCAACTTGAGCTGCATGTTTGACTTTTGTGCCTGTCCTCTTACTGGCTTATAATATAGTAATGATAATATGTTGTATTTACTCAGACTACTCAGACTCATCCCCAGTGATGAATCCTTGCCATATTTACAGCCACCATTCAGCCGAATAGTCCTGGCAGCTGAAGGTCGTTAAACCAAAATAGCTAAGCGTCAAATTCGTTAAAGATTCTGATGATCGTTTTGAATTTTTTGGTCCTTCCAACCAGCAAAATCCACCCTTTTCTTAGGAAGAATGGGAAATGGTTCAATTAAACGAAAGAGAAGATGTTATGGTGGTCAGATATGTTGACAGAAGACGTTCACATCTCTAAACACGAGAAATATTCAATAATACCTTCCCCCATCTGGAGCTGGGGGGTATGTTCGGGAAGTCAAACCAGCCACTCGGTTGTAGATTGATACTTTTATGATAATTTGTGGTGTGATTTCAGGATCTACATCTTCCAGGCCTCATATTATTCTAGCCATTCTATGGTCACAAAGTAGTTCTGGTTAGATTTCTTCTCAGGTAGCTTATTATCTTCAAAGAGACGGTGAATAGGTAGTACTTCTATCAATCAAACACTTTCCACCTGAGTATGTAATATACTATTCCTGACCCGTGTGCAAAGTAGTTTTCCCGCACTTAACCCGTCTGTTTAACTGCTTTCACGTGCGGAAAAACTACTTTGCGCACGTGTTAGGAAATCTACTTTTTATAAAGATGACACCAAATTCGACAAGTAAAACAAAAATACTGTAGGCTAAGTAACTGTCAACATTACCCACTAACAATTTTCTTAATTAAAGAAAAACTGTTGTACATAAATTATCATAATCCGTGATGAAGTTAGCTGAGATAATGTTAGTAAACTTTATACAAAAAAATCTTTGTCTGTTATGTAAATTATGTATATTATAACACATTACATACATTAGACAAAAATGGTACATAGTATATAAATTGTTTTCTAATCTTAAAAACAGATTGCTATTGATCAAATTAATCATATATGACAATCATAAATTATCCGTAGGTTATGTTAATTATAAAAAAAATTGTAAATATTGATATTTTGAATTGTTAAAGCAGCAAATTCTAAATTAGATAGGATTTAAATATTATTGATAAACGTTGAAAGTATTGAATAAGTGTTTTCCTATTAAAGTGTTCAAAAGGACAATTATCATCACATTATTTGATTTCAAACAGTATTATACAGAGTGGTTAGTTTTATTTTGCAAATATCAAATACAAAAAGGGTAGGAATTTCAAGTAATCTAGGTATTTGGATGTCGAGGATATCTCAAAATTGTTAGATGAATTCCACATTAAACGTTATCGAGAAAAAAATTTCAAAAATCCATAAAACCTGCATATATATAGCTTAAGGAAAATTAGTTTCACATTCCTACCTTAGTTTTTCCTTAGCTATTTCAAAAAACAATGTGTAATTTTCTTTAAAAGGAAAACATGTTATGCACTTTTTACCTCATTGTAAGTAAGTATGTACAAAAAATGGTCCAGTTTGAATAAAATAAGTTGGTTAAAAAACAAAAATCTCATGCAAATTGAACGAAATCTGTAAAATAATCGATTAATATTATATCTAAGGCTAGATGGTTAAGCCATACTGAATATGTTTGTAAAAAACTCACATTTATATACAGGGTGGTCCAGTTTTAAGTGTCAATAATTCACCATTTGATAGCCAATCAAAAAATAAGTTGACTTGCATTATGTCATTTTTCTGAAAAACGTTTCCTAAGGAAGATACAGTCCTCGAAATTTCCATTTAAAAAATCGTTTTATAGTTTAAAACTGAACATCCTTGTTCTTCTGTTGAGTGTCTGAAACTGGCATTCAAGAACTAAAAAAAGTCCGGAAATCAAGACAAAGATTGTATTGTGCATGAAACTCATTTTTTACTACTAAAAATAGTATAAAAGTTGACTTTTAATGCTAGAACGGACCTTACTATAACTAAAGAGAGTCCAAAAGTATATTTTCAAGACTTTAATTGGTGTACAATTGAATTTTTTGGACTGGACTACAAGTCTAGAAGTAAATTAAATTTTCGGACTATTTTATTTCTGAAAATTAGTTCTCAAGACTATTATTGTAGCATTTGGTACCAACATTTTTTACTTTTATTACTGAAGGAACTTGACTTTTGGAAATAGTCTTAAACTCGATTTTTCAGTCTTAAAAAGCACTAAAAACAGTCTGAATTTCTTAGAGATGCTACAATTTATTGCACCTATGAGTGTAGAAGTCAATTTAATAGTGAAGAAGCTTGAAATAACATTTTCAAGACTATGGTCAGTGGACACACTGGCTTTTAGGCCTGATAAGTCAAAAACTTTGTGAAGATAGTCTTGAAACTCGATTTGAGGCACTGAAAACAGCCTTAAAACACTAAAAACAGTCTAGTTTATTAAGAAATACCCGAATTTTTAACAGTGAGACAAAGCTTTGAATGCCATTTTAAGTCTATGAAGAATGTAACAATTGTTTTTTAAGTTTGCTATGTCAATAACTTGGTGAAGATAGTCTTGAAACTCGATTTTCCAAGCTGAAAGCAGTTTTAAAGCACTAAAAATAGTCCAGAATTCGAAGAAAATGAAAAGCAAAGTAAAAAGCACGAAAAGTTAGTTTTCAAGACAATTTTCATGAATCTAATGTCAATGTCCTGCATCTAAAACTATTTTCAAGACTAAAATATTGAAATTTGTCTTCAAATTATGAAAACTTACTTCAAATGCAAATTTTAAGCTTCTGATGTCACTTTTCATTAGTTCAGTCACATTTTGGGGTTCAAGTCAATTTTTAAGGTTTAAATGTATAAATTTGTAGTAACAAGTTCTTGAAAAAGTAGTTTTTATGTCTACAAGTCAATTTTTAGTATTAAAGTCTCTCGATTTGCATGAAAACTTGTTACAAACACAATTTTTAAGCTTCTGAAATTTATATCTTTTCTAATTCAATTTTCAAAACTAAAGTCTTTTAGTTTATCTGGAAACTATGAAAACTGGCTACAATAATATTTTTTAAACTTCTTAAGTGAATTTTCCGTTTCCAAGACAATTTTTAAGTTGGGTTGGGTTAGTTTTGGGTCTTTGACCGTAATAACGTGTAATAAAGTGCTTGTTCCAAATTTGATCAATATTGCTCCAACGGTCTGACAGTTATGACAAAAAAAAACGATTTTTTAAACAGAAATTTGAAGGACTGTATTTTCCTTAAAAAGCAGTTTTCAGGAAAATGACATAATGAATGTCAACTTATTTTTTAATTGGCTATGGATTGGTGAATTATTCACATTTAAAACTGGACCACCCTGTATAACTACTACTGTACCAAAGCTTTTAAACGTGAATTTGACTAGGCTGTTGTATGTTAAACTAAGGTTTGCTTGTAAAATATAAGTGTGTAATTCAATACAGGGTGGTTCAGTAAAAAGCGTATGCTACGTGCAAAATTAAACTTTTGCACGTAGCATTTAGCTTTTTACTGAACCACCCTGTGTTCTTCACCGTGCTAATTTAAGAAGCTTTTAAATTAACTGCTTTTGTGATGAATTAAAATTAAATCTAGTAATAAAAATTATCAAAACTATAATTTCCTACAAACTGTTCAATAAAATCTAGCAAAATTGTAGTAAACTACAACAAACTAAAACCTGTTAAGATTTACAATATTCTGATACGTGACCTAACATATGGGTTTAAACTATATTTTCAAGTTAAAGATAAACAGAAGATATGTAAGATGCAGATCAGGTATTAATATACGTCACAATATATCAGATCAGTGTATTTTTGACCGACTTACTAGGTGAAACCAAATCAAATACCGTATATTTACTGTACTGACTTTAAGGGAATTATGTATATTCGTTATTTCCTTTTACTTACTGTATGTACAAATCCAGTTTTATATTATCTGTACATATTTCGTCTATATCAAAATATAATGTTATATTACTTGTGTATGAAATGTTTGATTTCAGCCACCCTTGCCTCGTCTCATCAGATTGAGATCCAACTGTCTGAGGTATCAGAGCAATAATTGTATCAGCTAGCTGATATTTGTAATTGTATATTGTTAGACTGTAAAACAGACCAATTCCCAGGAACAAAACTACTAGATACATCGCCGGAACCGTTCCAAGGTAGGTTATACTTACAAGTATTCTCCAGTTTGGTGGATGCGTGATAATAGGATAATTCCTGCCATTAGTATAACAGATACTTTTCATAGTAACTGTTATGCGTTATCAGGATGTAGACACTGGAGATCTGAATATTGGTATTATCACATTTACATAGAAAAAGGATCGGCCTCAATGATGACCCTTGAGGAAGCCTTGGTTGGTTTGATAAGTAGTAGAAACCGGATACCACCATCACCCATTACTCACAACAAACAGTTTGCCTCTTATTTGAGAGATATAAGCCGTTTTGAGCATATACCCGCGTGGACAAAGTCGTTCAAACAGAATATCGTAGTGTATTGAATCAAAAAAAGGTTCTCCACAACAAATTTGTAAGTATCGAGCATCAAGAAGGTTAGAGAAATGAAGTTGTCGACAAGTATATAATCTGAATGAAATGCACCGAAGATCAATGTATTGTACCGTTTTTCCCATAAAACCCACCACTGATGTTGCTCCAGAATCGGAAAAATCGTGTAGACGGCTTCCCTTGATAATTTTGATTGTTTTGTCTCCTCTTTTCCCATCTTTCCTGGTTGTCTATTCTTCTCGGTTTAGAACATTGAGCTCGAACGTGCCCTTTCTCTCCACAGTTCCAGCATTCAAAAGAACCTGTTTTGTCTGTTTACTTTAGTCCACATTTCCATTAACTCCTTTCGCAAGGTCTCCAATTGCCGATTCAACTCTGATTGAGTAATTGAGTGGTCTGGATTTTCATAACGTTTCCCTCACTTTGGTGTACAGGTTCTTATTTCGGGTTCTCGTGCATATCCTTGCGACAGTTGTTTTACCGCCTCAAACTCCAAAGCGTAGGCGAGGGCATCATGTATCACAATCCTTCAGACCAACAAAGGCACTGGGTGCCAATTCTTGAAAGCAAGGAACAAAATTCTCAAAAGAAGTGCTGAAAGAACGTGACAGAAGACTTGATAATGGCAGGTTCCTGTCACATTCTGCATACTTTCCTCTTGATAACTCCCTTCCTTTGTTTCAAGACACCCTGATGTTTTGAGAGGCAGTTGGGTAAGCCAGATAAACCAAACGGGCAATATCAGCAACATTTCTTGGGTTCTCTGGATTCAGCTCGATAGCTGTGCCTCGTAAACTTGCTTCAGGTGTTCCCAAATCTCATCTCCAGATGTTGAATCAAGTGTTCCTAAGTCTTATAAAGGATTTCATCCAAGATCTGCAAAACCTCCAGGACTTCTTTTCTAAGTGATAAAACCAAGGCGGTGGCTTTGTTACTTGATGTCCAGTTATTCGCCTCAGCAGCAGTTTCAATCTGTTTCTTGTATATCTGCCAAGAGGTCTTACCATCATAGACTGGAGGATTTAATGTTCGAACAGGAATTTGGACTGGTTGGACAGTTGCTGGTTTTAATGACATTTCCTGTAATCTATCAACTTCCCTCTATATAAGCTCTGCACAGTTTCCTCGACTCCGCCCTATTCTTTTATAGCTTCCAATCTTGTTTTATTCCATCTCAGTCTTCATTTCATTAATCACTCGATCTAACTTCTCATCTTGCTCCGTAATTTGGCCTTTTATGTCAGCTAACTTATGGTTTTGGCAGGCTTGCATTTCCTCTAGTTTGTGCTCTTGGTTGGCTTGGATTGCTTCCAGTTTCGCCTCGAACAGGTCTTGTCACTTGGTTAATTTTTATCTCTTCCTGGCTGGTTTTTATCTCCTCAAATTTATGGCTTTGACTTTCCTAATTTGCTTTCATTTCTTCCAACTTGCTGTCCTCTTGCTTCCCTACTGCTTTAATTTCCTTCATCATCTCCATAAGCTGTTGTACTGCGTCCTCCATTTTCGCACACTTTGTAATCGGGTACTCACAGGCATTCAATCAAAGTCCACTTGACAATTATCACGTGACGTAAATAATGTTCTACAATCACGTGACAACTGTCGCTAATATCAAAACTGTCAAACCATGCTCTAAGGTTGCAAAAATCAGGATTTAGAAACGTTTTCTTGCAGTATTTGATATAAAACGTGTTTTTGGGATTTATGACAGTTATTTTGACAATTGTCACGTGACCTTCTAACTAAATAGTGTTCTACAAGCACGTGACAAATGTCACTAACGTCAAAAGTGTCAAACCATGCTCTAAAGTTGCAAAAATCAGTATTTAGAAACGTTTTCTTGCAGTATTTGATATAAAACGTGTTTCTGCGATTTATGACAGTTATTTTACCAATTGTCACGTGACCGTCTAACTAATTAGTGTTCTACAAGCACGTGACAAATGTCACTAACGTCAAAAGTGTCAAACCATGCTCTAAAGTTGTAAAAATCAGGATTTAGAAACGTTTTCTTGCAGTATTTGATTTAAAACGTGTTTTTGATAATTATGATAGTTATTTTGACAATTATCACGTGACGTCTAGCTAAATAGTGTTCTACAATCACGCCACAACTGTCACTAACGTCAAAACTGTCAAACCATGCTCTAAAGTTGCAAAAATCATGGTTTAGAAACGTTTTCTTGTAGTATTTGATATAAAACGTGTTTCTGAGATTTATGACAGTTATTTTGACAATTGTCAGGTGACCGTCTAGCTAAATAGTGTTCTACAATCACGTGACAACTGTCACTAACGTCAAAACTGTCCAACCATGCTCAAAAGTTGAAAAAAATCAGGGTTTAGAAACGTTTTCTTGTAGTATTTGAAATAAAACGTGTTTCTGAAATTTATGACCGTTGTTTTGACAATTGTCACGTGACCGTCAAGCTAAATAGTATTCTACAATCACGTGACAACTGTCACTAACGTCAAAACTGTCAAACCATGCTCTACAGTTGTAAAAATCAAGATTTAAAAACGTTTTCATGCAGTATTTGATATAAAACGTGTTTCTGATAAGTATGACCGTTGTTTTGACAATTATCACGTGACGTCTAACTAAATAGTGTTCTACAATCACGTGACAAATGTCACTAACGTCAAAATGTCAAACCATGAGATAAAGTTGCAAAAATTAGGGTTTACAAACGTTTTCTTGCAGTATTTGATCTAAAACGTGTTTCTGAGATTTATGACAGTTATTTTGCCAATTGTCACGTGACCGTCAAGCTAAATAGTGTTCTACAATCACGTGACAACTGTCACTAACGGCAAAACTGTCAAACCATGCTCTAAAGTTGCAAAAATCAGGGATTAGAAACGTTTTCTTGCAGTATTTGATTTAAAACGTGTTTCTGATAATTATGATAGTTATTTTGACAATTATCACGTGATGTCTAGCTAAATAGTGTTCTACAATCACGTGACAAATGTCACTAACGTCAAAAATGTCAAACCATGCTCTAAAGTTGCAAAAATCAGGATTTTAAAACGTTTTCATGCAGTATTCGATATAAAGGAGTATTTTTCAGATTTATGCTTTTTGACAATGGTCACGTGACTGTCCATGTGACGTGTCACGTGTTGTTTTGATCTATAGTTTTTTGACTGATTATTCTACTTTGAGGAGCGTCTATGAATCCTGGATTGCCGAGAGCAATTCATATTAATTCCTTGAGGGTTCCTTCATAGTCATAATACTTATTATTTTTACTCCTTGAGGCTACCTTGGTTCAAGGAATAATAGGCGCATTCTTTCTACTCATAATTTCGGATCCAAACGCGTTATGATCTAAAAATCACATGACAACATGATTACAAACTCACACGGAAGTCACGTGACCTTTGGAACATGACGCGTTTGGATCCGAAATCACTATCCGGTTATTTGCGTAAGTTATTTTTGTTTGCTGCCGTTCATAAGTTTTTCAAGTTTTCACGTTGTAAGGCCAAAAGGAAAAAGGCCAACCGTATGAGTTTTTTACTTTACAAAAAACCGGATCTAACTCAACAGTGATTGAACACGTTGAAGTGCGATGATTTTACTCCATCACACTCAATGGTAAGTACAAGTGCTTTCTAGTACAGTAAACTTATTAGGTACTTGTTACATGCACAAGTATGTGAGTTTCATTTTAAAGCATCCTTCATTGTGAGAGCAACAAAAATAACTTTGAATGAATGTTCTTGGTAATAACATAAGAACCATTTACCAGTTTTGCTTACCTAGTTTCAAGGATTTACAGATTTTCTTCTACTGAACAGTGTTTAAACTAGTTTGCTGTGTGTTGTACTTTCCAGGACAAATGTTGACTTGATTGTGTATAAAACGCTCTATCGATACATATCTGGATCAGGAATGAACCTTTCTTTGATTTTTCAGTCACAACTTGCAATCAACTGCACGAAATTTAAAAAAAAAACATATTTCTTACTGCATCTACGTTTGTGTATAAAATCGCTAACGCCGCCATTAAAAGTGACATTTTAGGCTTTCTAGTATAGAGGGCGGTGAACTGTTCCGTCGCGAAAATGCGGTTTTTCTTGACAAGACCCAACAATCCGTCAGCTGTCACTGTCACTCATTGTCAAAATTGTCACAATACTGACAATCAGCTGTTTCTAAAAATTATTTTGTGTGGTGGAGATGGATATTTTGATATGTGGAATTTTTTTGTGGTATTGTGGAAGTGAAATAATTAATAGATCTTAAATAGTGTAAGTAAGGATTATTGCTATGGAAGGTTTAGCAAGTTGTGTACTTGGGTAATTGATATTTTGTTTGATTTGACATCAGATATTTCTAAAAAAATTGTCTTGGTTTCACTCCATTTTAGAATTATTTTCCAGCATCCAAGGTATGAAACAGTTTACTCTTCAGTTAAACCAATTTTTTTCTTGTTGTAGTTGTGCAAGAAATCTGGCTCAACATTTCTAAAATTCATATTCAGGTGCAAATCTTCCTTCACATCTTGTAATGGTAAATTTTTGTGGCATTTCAGAGTTCAGTCATGGAAACACCATCACTTACCTTCGAAGAAAAATTGAAAAGGATCTTCTATCTAAACCATATAGACTCAGTGTTCTATGTTGGTAATCCTGACTTTTATCAAGTGGACATAAGTCCCTTAAGAAGAAGCACAATTCAAGAGGTGATTCAGTCTGATTTGAAGGAATTCTTTGCTGTACTGGATATAGCAAACAAGGACAAAAGCATCCCAAGACGAGAAATCATTTTCTTTGTGCTTGGCAAATTGTTAAACCAAGGGGAATTGACGATTGAGAAAAAGCTCCAGATTACTGCTAAAATTATTGAAATAATTGAAAGTGATTGTGATCTTTTTACATTTATTAAGTATTACACACAATGCAAGACTAAAAGCAAAATACCTTCTTCAGTGCAGAAAATTATAAGAAAGTATTATAGCAACAAAACTGCAGCAGAACTGGCAAATTGTGTGGCTAAAGTTAACAGAATCAATAAATGGTCTCATAAGGACTTAATTAAATTGGCTCATTATAAATCTGAAAACCCATGTAAGTATTAACTTTCATATTAATTTTATAATTTATTATGAATAAGTCATTGCAAAAACAGTGTTCAGTTTATATTAGCAAGACCCTGGCATTCCAGAGAGCAACTTATTTTCACATAAAAATTATTAAATTAATAATAAACATTTGTTGGTAATTGCTTCCTTTTTGAGATACAGGGGGATAATTTTTTGTACACCAAAATGCCTTTAAAATACCTCACAATGTTCAAAATGCTGCATCATAGTGAGAAACCTAGTAGTAGTAGTAGTGAGAGCCTTAAAACTGCCTCGAATTGCCTTGAAATACCTCAGAATGTCTTTAAATTATTTAAACTGCCTCAGAATGCCTTCAAATGTTGAAACAGTTATAAGGCCCCTGATATAGAGATAATGATAAACTTTGATAAAATACAGGTTTGATATTAATTTTTTATGGTCAAATGACAGTTTATAGGTTCTACTACTGTCAAAATGTCAATGACTTCCTCAGGTTACTCGATTGTTTTTCCAAATTTTAAAGACCCAAAAACTTAAAAAAAAATGTTTACAGTCAGGTGACACTTTTTAGGTTAGGTTAGTTCTGCACAGTTGCCTGAAATTATTATTATTGAGTTATATTTTGACGTTTGCACGAACTGTCATAGTAACATGTGTCAAATAAAAACTCTTATACTTTAAAAGGTAATTTAAATTTAGACAGTGGTAAAATTGTAACAACTACGCCACATGACTTGATAATTTAATTTTTGAGCTTGCAACACTGTAAAAGCCAGTTGACATTGTCAAAAACAGTCACGTAACCTTTAAAATGATGTTTAAACTTTAAAAAATTGGTATATTAAATTTAGACAACTGTAAAAGCTGAAATTGTAAAAGACAGATTGGATGACTTTGATTATGCAATTTTAGAGCTTGCAACACTGTAAAAGCCACCTGACATCTGTCAAAATTAGTCACGTGACCTTTAAAATGTTGTTTAAACTTTAAAAAATTGGTAAATTAAATTTAGACAACTGTAAAAGCTGAAATTGTAAAAGACAGATTGGAAGACTTTGATTATGCAATTTTAGAGCTTGCAACACTGTAAAAGCCAGTTGACACCTGTCAAGAACCGTCACGTGGCTTTCAAAATGTAGTTTAAACCTTAAAAATGTGGTAAATTAAGTTTAAACAGTTCTGAAAGCTGAATTTGTTAAATACACGTTATGTGACGTTGATAATGCAATTTTGAGCTTGCAACAATGTCAAAGCCAACTGACATCTGTTAAAATTAGTCACGTGACCTTTAAAATGTTGTTTAAACTTTAAAAAACTGGTAAATTAAATTTAGACAGTTGTTAAAACTTAAATTGCAAAATACACGTCATGTGACGTTCATAATGCAATTTTGAGCTTGCAACACTGTAAAGGCCGCTTGACATCTGTCAAAATTAGTCGCGTGACCTTTAATATGTTGTTTAAAATTTAAAAAAGTGGTAAATTAAATTTAGACAGTTGTAAAAACTTACATTGCAAAATACACGTCATGTGACGTTGATAATGTAATTCTGAGCTTGCAACAATGTCAAAGCGAACTGACACCTGTCAAAATTAGTCACGTGACATTTAAAATGTTGTTTAAAATTTAAAAAACTGGTAAATTAAATTTAGACAGTTGTAAAAACTTACATTGCAAAATACACGTCATGTGACGTTGATAATGTAATTCTGAGCTTGCAACAATGTCAAAGCGAACTGACACCTGTCAAAATTAGTCACGTGACATTTAAAATGTTGTTTAAAATTTAAAAAAGTGGTAAATTAAATTTAGACAGTTGTAAAAACTTAATTTGCAAAATGCACGTCATGTGACGTTGATAATGCAATTCTGAGCTTGCACCACTGTAAAAGCCACTTGACATCTGTCAAAATGAGTCACGTGACCTTTAAAATGTTGTTTAAAATTTCAAAAATTGATAAATTAAATTTAGACAGTTGTAAAAACTTAAATTGCAAAATACACGTCATGTGACGTTGATAATGAAATTTTGAGCTTGCAACACTGTAAAAGCCACTTGACATCTGTCAGAATTAGTCACGTGACCTTTAAAATGATGTTTAAACTTTATAAAATTGGTAAATTAAATTAAGGCAACTGTAAAAGCTGAAATTGTACAAGACAGATTAGGTGACTTTGATTATGCAATTTTAGAGCTTGCAACACTGTAAAAGACAGTTGACACCTGTCAAAAACCGCCACGTGGCTTTTAAAATGTAGTTCAAACGTTGAAAATTTGGTAAATTAAGTTTAAACAGAAGTGAAAGCTGAAATTGTAAAATACACGTCATGCGACGTTGATAATTCAATTTTGAGACGAGTTCACGTGATCCCACAAAAAAGTCACATTCTGTCAGGTCTGGTAAACGTGGAGTCCATGCATTTGATGCGCCCCTGCCAATCACTCTTTCATTATAAGTTTTTATGACATTTAATAACACATTTTTATTGTTATCTTGTGACACTTGTAAAGCGTAAACAAGGCGCACACGCCTATGGGTTTATAAGCAAAAAAAGTTTATTTTGGCGAGATCTACTAACTACTAACCCTCCATTATAAGGCACAATAGTTTCGGAACACTCTGTACTCTGTAGTGTTATACCTAAATTTTGTGCTTATTCCAAACCTGAAAAAAGGTTCAGGGTGTCCCATTTACAAATGAGTATATTTGGTTCATATCTTAATAATTATGTGTTACAGGAAAAAACAAGGGGGTTCTAAATAATTGTCATATTTTTAAAATCACTCTGTATCTCAGAAATACACTGCGCCATCGTTTCTTTCACAAAAATAGAGCACAAATTCGCGAACCGCATTCCTCTACCTTTGCTAGTTTATGAGATTCCCCATAAAACCATCAAATTTAAGACACCTCTGGTATTTACTATTTTGTTCTAGTGAAAAATGCGGTTGTTAATTACATCCTTACTCGACAAGTGAGCGACAGAGCTTCAGAAGAAGAGCTTAATGTTCTGGAGATCCTCACAAAATCAGACGAACTACGGCGCAGCAAAGAACCTGTAGATACTGTTCCAATTGTAATAAAATACAAGTGCACAATCGATCAAGTCTCGTCTAGTTTGCTTCAGAATTCAGATGTAAGTTTTGCACATATTTTATTTTGCAGAAAATTTAGAGTTATAAGTTACAGTTTACAAAATTGAATGTATTTCTAGATGTTTCAAATGCCTCCTGTTGAGTTACAACATTTTTTCCGTAAAAAGTAACTGTATAGCAGCTTTGCTAATCAATTTTTTGGTCTGAAACAAAACAGTGTGGTATTTAACTTAATTTCTGTACAACAATTTCTAAAGTTTCGGTACTAGCAATAGGAATACTCTTTGCAGGTTTGGGGTGCAGCAATCCAGTTCATGTCAATACAGGAAATCTTACCGTACCTTTTCAAATTGTATAAACACGGTTTCCTAAAGTCGGGTTCCTTTATTAGTAACTATCTAATAGGCTTGTTTACGAATCCTGTTAAGGTCAAAGCATGCGGTGTTCATCCCATGGAAGTGTTTATTTTCACAAAGAGATTGGAAAAAGGCGGAAAGTAAGTAAAAATTCAGTAATATTATTATTATTATTCACTTAATGGTAATTTTTACTGAACATTACGCCTACTTTCATTGTTAAAAGTATGAGTATAACTTCATATACCGGGGATTCCATTTAAGAATATTCAATATTCATTACCTACAACCATCAGTGTAAATAACCAATTACTTATTGTTCTCAGTTACGTAATAATAATAAATGCCTTATTTGGCAAAAAGGTACATATACTTAACAAATTACACAATATACAGCATAACTATAACATTACCTATTTGGTGTAACTATTGCTAATATAAAATTCATCTAAGGAGTAAGGACACAAATCTAAAAGTAATTGTTTTATTTTTGTTTTAAATGTAGCATAGTGCAAAGTTTTTAGTTTATTGGACAGGGAGTTGTACAGTTTGATGCTGTTATTGATGTAGCTCTTGTCGGTTAGGGTAAGTCTGTGTCTTTGTGTTAATAAGTTTTCACCGTGTCTTGTGGTATAATAATGTCTGCTGCTTACTGTTGCAAATTCTGATATTGTGGATTTTGCATGTGCCAAACATTGGTATATGTATAGGCCTGGTAAGGGTAGGATTCGGAGATCTTGAAAAGAGCAGCTGTCCAAGGACTCTAGTTTGCCCATAATTTTTATGGCGTTTTTTTTTGTAACAGAAAGACCTTTTGCCAGTCTGTCGAATTTTCCCAGAATAATAGGCCATATGATAGTTTGGACTGGAAAAGACCCATGTATGCTGTGCGGGAGAATTCTATTGGAGTGGTGTGTGAGATTCTGCGGAGCAGAAATAGGGTCAAAGAGGGGCTTTTTGTCAATCGGGTGATGTGGTGGTCATGTAATGGACCCTCTTTATGCAGTTATAAGGTTGGGGAGAAACCAACTGATCTAATCTTGAAGGAAATTGTTATTGTTTACTTTTCTTGTTTTCCGAGGTCATCGCGTAACGCATTTTTCATACTTTTTCTTCTATTGCCCTATCCGATTACGGACGTTGGCTATCATCATGGCTATGCGGATCTTATTGGCTGCGCATCGGAACAGTTCAGTAGATGTTGCTCCAAAGCATTTTCGCAGGTTAGCCAGCCATGAAATTCTTCTTCTTCCAGGCCCTCAACTTTGCCTTGGATTATGTTTTGGAGAATTCTGCATTTGTTATTTCTCATGATATGGCCAAAATACTCAACTCTACAACTAATTTTCTACGCTTCACAGTAAGCATGATTTCAGGCTCACATCCCATTCTTCGGAGTACTTCTTCGTTTGTAATTCTTTCTATCCAAGTGATTCTAAGAATTCTTCTGAAAATCCACATTTCAAAAGCTTGCAGCTTTTTTTCCATAGCGTCCAAGCCTCCACACGATACAGAAGAGTGGAGTATATATAACACTTGACTATTCTCTTCTTTAGAGCCAGATTTCAGATCTCGACCTGACAGGAGCGACCTTCATCTGCATAAACGTACTTCTCGCTATTTCAATTCTATGTTTTATCTCCTGTGTGTGATCCCAGTCCTCGTAAAGTGCAGCCGAGATAAGTGAACTTTACCTTCCTCTCAACTGGCTTATTGTTTAAAGGCTACCTGGTTGGACTGGATTTTTACTAATCACCACATATTTGGTCTTATTGACATTTAAGTTCAGTCCGTACTCCTCACTAGTTTGGTTGACCCTGTCTAACAACTCTTGTAGCCCCTCTATACTGTCTCGATTTGTGTTTTTTAGAGCCTCCTTGAAAACGCTGTCTGAATAACGATTGAACAGGAGCGGCGACAGTATGTAACCCTGTCGTATACCTCTTTTGATGTTAATGTATTCTGTCTGCCTATTTTCAACTCTGTTCTCGTAGAGGTTAGCGATAATTCTGATGTCTTTTCCATCCAGTCCAATATCTGTTAGCATCTCTATCATTTTTCCATGCTGGCATCTGTCAAAAGCCTTGGTGCAATCCAAGAAACACCTATACACGTCGCAGTTTACGTTCTCTGCACCGCTGAACCAAGACCTGGACTGCAAACAATGCTTCCCGCGTTTCCAGTCCCTCTCTGTTGTTCTCTTCACATTTTTTATATATCCGCGCATGAATGATCTTGAGAAATATTTTAAGTACATGGCACATCAGGCTAAGGGTGTGGAAGTCCTCGCACGATTTTGCCGTGGATTTCTTGGGCAATGTAATAAAGGTGGATGCAAGCCATCTTTCTGGACTTGATCCGGTATCATAAATTTTGTTAAAAAACGCAGTTATTCATACAGTTTTAAGTAAATACCAATTTGTCTAATCTAGAATATCATATGCAATAGCAAACACACATCAAGTAATGTTACCGAAAATACTAATAATAATCGTCTCATCCCACATAACGTAAAAAACTGCGTTTCAATACATATAAATCGGGAAGCTTAGTCTGAAATGTCGGAATTTGTAATTGCTATCATTTTTCTGATAATACTCATCTGTCAATGCTGAACTGTCAATACCGCAGGTGTAATGCGGGCTTTACACCAAAAGTTTGAGTTTAAAGAAGTTGTACAAGTTTATTTTATGAAATTCTACATCAAATAAATGTATCAACTTTCTTGGATGGTTAACTGTTTCATTTTACACTTAATCAAACTTTTATATCAAGGCTGTCAATTTAAAATTTTAAAGTTTTGCCAACACAAATTAAATATACATGTATTGTAATTTAAAACTGTATGCATAATTCTTGATTTGGTGTTCTAACTTTCACGTGATATTTTTCTGTGACCTTCATGTTTATAATTAGTAAACATATTTGGAGTTAAAAAAATTATACACTCCCAAGTAAGAGCTGCTAATTGAGGAGGAACCCGGTAAAAGGGACTACACCAAGCCCAAATCATTCGGACCTATCAGTTTAACGTCCTTTCTCATGAAAACGCTGGAAAGTATGATAGACAGGTACCTAACAGAGGAAGTCCTCATCAGGACTCCGCTGCATAGTAACCAGCATGCTTAGGTCGACAGATACGGCTCTCCAAAAGCTGAACAAGGATTACAAGACAAGGAGGTCACATTGGTCCTCTTCTTTGATGTGAAGGGGGCATTTGATAAGGCCAGAACAAGCAATATCTGCAACGCTCTCAAATCGAAGAAGGCACCTGTTTCAGTTATTAACTGGGTCCGGAGTGCGATAGCGAGCCGCAAGGCCAGTGCCTGCGGGAGAACGGCTGGAGATCGAGGTGGCTGTCCACAGGGCAGTTGCCTTTCACCCCGCCTGTGGTGTCTGGTTATGGACGAACTCCTGAGAGGGCTTCTACGCGGACGATGGCGTAGTTCTCGTCAAAGGGAAATTCCTGGGCGTTGTCTGCGAGAGAATGCAGATGGCTTGTAAGATAATAGAGAGATGGTGCATTGATGCCGGATTATTAGTTAACCCTGTCAAAACGAAGATCATGCTCTTTACAAAGAGAAGGCAAATTAAAGATTATAGGCCGCTAGTCTTGTACGGAAACTGTAGACGAAGTCATACAAAAGGCCACTGTCACTATGTGGCATGCGCCGGGCTCTGGGAAAAAACTGTCGCCTAAAACCACACTTTATGAGGTGGTTATACGCGGCCGTTATAACGCCGAGGATCTGTTATGATTGGTCTGGTGACCGGCGGTGGAGAAGGCCTTCGTATCCCGGAAACTGGCGGGTTTGCAAAGACTAGCCTGTCTGGCAATAACCGGTGCAATGAGAACGACATCGAGTCTTGCATTAAACGTTCTTCTGGGCCTTCCTGAGTTACCTCTGTGGATACGCAGGGAAGCCGCTGCGACGCTGCAGAGGATGAAATGCGGCTCTAAAAGGTATGACAACCACCTGCGTTAGGGACATACAAGTATAGCGGCCGCCATGCATCAGGATATTCCAATCCTGGGGGCAAGGGTGGTCGCACCTGACGTAAGACTTAGGTTCGAAAGGAAGTTGAAGGTAGACTTCCCAACCAGGGAAAGTTGGGATAGTAGGTCAGTGACTTCTCGAGAAGGGGTGCAAATTTGTGTACACCGACGGCTCAAAGTCTGGGGATCGTATCGGATATCGGTCTGGGGAGTGTACCGACAAGACACCAACAATAGGGCATATTTTTCGCTGGGGGGGTGGACGACCATCTTTCAGGCGGAATTGTTTGCAATCCTCGAGGTCACCGCAAGCAAGGAAGTTACAGAAGGACGAGAGGGAGTGATCTACTACGACAGTCAGGCTGTCCTAAAGGCACTTTGTAGTGCCAGGATGGGCCTGATTCAAGAATGCTGGGATGCCCTGAATAAAGTGGCAGAGCAGAAGCAGGAAAACCTAGTGTGGATGCCGGTACATATGAGGTTTGCGGGAAACGAGCGGGCCGATCTACTGGCCCGGCTCAGGTCTTCTGAGAGTCCAATAACTGCCGAACCTCACATAGGATTAAACAACAGACAGGTAGCAAGCGCACTAAGTGACTGGGAGCTGGTACCACAGAGACGTGGAGAAAGGCGGAAGGGTGCAGACAAGCCAAGAAATTGATTGGAATCCCAAGCGACGCCAAGGCAAAATTGGTGATAGCTATGTATGGTGATATTTAGTGATATATGGTGTTTGTTCACAATGTGGATCGGCGGAGGAAACTGCATATCACGTATTAGGAGTCTGCGATCGCTGGTCGTCTATCAGGAGGCGCTTTCTTGGGTCCTCCGCACTCTCTTGCAGGGAACTGTCTTCCTTGCAGTGAGGACCTTGCCTTCGTCAGGGAGACGGGACGTCTGGGTGGCGTAGGTCAGGGGTGGTAAGGTGGGGAGGGTTTGCGGGGAAACAGCAAAGTAACTACTAAGAGCTACTAAAATCAAACAGAGAAGAGCGGCTCTACTCGCTGTGATTGCTTCTTCTGTGTTGGTGATCCAATCAGAACCAGCTAAGATTTAAAGGAGATGGTGTGTCAGACCATGGTTTCAAAATAAAACTGGATTAAAAATGTTAAAAGAAGAATTCCAGGAATACCCTGCACAATTGAAGGAATATTTGAGGATGACAGTTTTAATAAATTTCTCAATTGGGTAAAGCCTTTCATAGAAAAATAGGACACCAACACCAAGCAAAACTGATCATAACATTGCAGTGGTGCTCCTCCTCCTCAGGGTTGTGGGGTTTTGGGAAAAAGACTCTGAACAATTTTTACTTCGTTTTATTACGTTTTTAAAATCAAAAACTTAAAGATGGCAATCTGTTTGTTTAGCGACCTCGCCACCGCGAATCCCCTACCGTCCGCCGCACACCGTCCTTGTTTTTTAACGTTTACGCGCACTGTTGCCACGTTGCGTGAATACCGAACACCGAACCACCTCAACATTGAGGTTCCGGACTTTTTTTAAACGTTGGCAACACGAAAATCAGGAGATTTGATGTCAAATAATTGGTGAAAATAGAACACGTCCTATTTCCAAATAATTTGAAGTACAATTTAGCTTTACACTCGTTCAATTTTACGTTGAATTGGCTTCATGAATAAGTTCCTCAAACTTATTTGAATCCAATGTACTAAAACATGTAATTTTAGTATTAGCAATAAGAAATGTTGGATTTTAAGTAAATTCAATTATTACTAATACTAAAATTAAATTATTTTTTTGTAGTAAGCATTGATTCTATTCTTAGTACTAATATTAATACTGTTAAGTACTAAAATTAAATTTTCACTTATAAACTAGGCTTTATTATTAAAAATTTAAAAACTGTAAACACCGAGACGATTATAGAAATGATTGAAAGCAGTAGGCAGTAACAGATAATATTGGAAGTTGAAAAAAATAATTTTGAATGCGTTTTTGTTTGAATTTGCACAGATTTTAAATTTCAAATGTGACATAAATTGATAATCTAACCCAGCTTGAGATAGTAGTGGCGCCTCCAAGTTCCTTTGGATGAACTATAGAATCTTTCAGTCAACCTGTTCATAAGCTTCGAACACTCTCCTTTAGTATTATATCCTCGTTGACTACACCCTGAATAAGTCAAACTTAGGCCTTATTTTAATTTATGATACATATTTTAGGCCTTTAGACTTGAAACTATTAAACTATTTACAAAACGAAAAGAAACTAACAGAAGCGGATCTCAAAAAGTTACAAGCTAGACCACAAGTTAAGTGTCCCCATATTATTGCTGCGCTGGACAAATGTTTTGAGTTGGCTTGCGGCAATGTTGCACCAACCAATAAAAGGTATATTTATAGATCATATTTGAACATTTCTCATTGTTTGGAAATAAACTATAATTACAGATATTTGGTGACAATTGACGTATCGCTAGAAGCAAAAAAGTCTCATTGCATTGGGAGCAAATATCTTACATTGTTAGAGGCCGCAGTTGGTTACACTATATTTTTATTAAGAGTCGAAAAGAATTTACTGATTGCTACTTCGATAGATGATAAGTTGGATTTGCTTAGTGTGGGAAAAAGTAAGTATACGTTGTTTAAGTATAACTGTAGTTGCCAACTTAAATAATTAACGAAGCTAAATTGAAGATTTTCAACAATTTAATACAGTGAAAGAACATTTTTGTAAGTTTTGTTGTTTATAAGCAAACTTGTGTTTATTTTATGCTTTACACACTTATACTAAATTATTTCAATACTCAAACTAAGAAGGCTTTCACGGCGGGTCAAAACTGAAATATGGTGGTCCAATGGAATTTCTTCCTAAAGGAGGAATGACTTCTTAAGGAAGAAATTCCATTGGATCATGGCTTATAACCCCGGATAACTTTCATATTTCAATACAACTCATTTTGTATTTCAGAAGCAACTTTCTCGGATTTGTTTAAGAAAATAAACACCCAGACAAGTAACAAGACTCACTTGTACACTCCAGTAGATTGGGCAGCCAGTAAAAAAAAGGAAATCGACGTTTTCGTCAATTTTGTACACAATAGTTGCATATCTCGATGCTCGAAAAATCAAAGCTGTGAAAATCAAAAATGTGAGGCTCTGATTAAATATCGATCGGAAATGGATTTAGCGAGCTCCAAGTAAGTAGATACAGTGCGTCCCAAATTCAGGTTCTACACGTATTGGGATCTCGGTAACCGTAAGAGCTACAGAGTCTGTTAAATGGGGTAAGTTTTAGAGAGTTTTATGTGAAACTTAGTCCCGTTTTCCAAATTAAATTATCTTTCTCCGTTTTACGGAAAATTGGGAAAACGTCATAGGCTCTTTAACAAAACCAAAGAGAGTTTTTACGTAGAACACGATGAGTTATAATGGAAAATTTGATTAAAACCAGTGAATATGAAAGTAAATTGTTGTGCTTTTAAGGTAATTTGCTGTTGTTTGACATGGATTGTCAACAGAAGCAACAAAAATAATTCACATTTTCAATTCCGACTTTTTTTTTGCTGCAATCCGTAAGTTACTCGTTTTTCTATTTAAATTTTGTACCAATGTCCGATTTTGACGCCAACGATGGTCAATGTACACCGCCGGAGATCGCGGAAATCGCTCAGAATGCTATTGACAATTTAGTTCACATTAAATCGATTAGACTGAGCGGCAGTAAAAGTACTTTTGCTGCCGCTGAAGTTGCCTAGCATCCGGCGCTTTAGAAATTCAACCTTTAGTGTCTGGACGTCCAAAATCATACACAGAAAATCAAAAATCAGGATAAACAAAACCATCATCAGGCCGATACTATGCTATGGATGCGTCATGACAAAGAACTCACAGAATAAACTGGATGTGTTTGAAAGAAGAATATTAAGACGGATCTTCGGGCCACTTAATAAAAATGAGATATGGAGAAGAAGATATAATCATGAAATCTACCAACTTTTCAAGGAGGCACCTATCTCAGAATTCGTCACACTACAGAGGCTACGATGGGCAGGCCACGTAGTAAGAATGCCGGATAACAGGCTACCAAAAAGAGCCCTCAATAGTAGGATGCAGGGCAGAAGACCAAAAGGGAGACCACGGTAAAGATGGGAGGATGGAGTGACAGAAGACGCGCAGAACTAGGTGTCAGAACCTGGAGGAGAGCGGCGTTGGATCGACAGTGTTGGAGGCGGAAGATAGAGGAGGCCAAGGCTCAATTTGGGCTGTAGCGCCATTGGAGAGAGAGAGAGAGAGTGTCTGGACGTAATATTTTTGATGTAAATTTTGGCTGGCATTAAAAAAAAAACTCTGCGATTGCGCTTAATTTTGATGAATACAGAATTTCAATATAACATAAAACAGTATAAAACGTATTTCCAAAGGTTATGTAGTCTATCGACTTTGGGGTCGCCATCAGGAAGTCTTCTGGTCTACCATTACTACCTTACCATGATCGTATGGTACATTCTTCTGTGATAATGGTTTAGATTTCTCCGCAATCACAGAGAGGAGATGGTTCCTTGCCTCATTTGTGTAAAGTGTATGCACATCTGTCATGTTGAGTTCTGATTGTTAAGGAATGCACACATTGACGCGAATTGATTCGCCGCGATAACGAAGCGAATATTTCGCGACACAGGCGGTAGAAAAATTCGTCTCTCCTATCACATTTGCGCGAATATTTCGCGACACGTAGGAAGTCAAAATTTGTGTGTACACTTGCGCAAAAATTTCATAAGTAAGACATTTTTTTTTATTGATTATATAGAAAGATGGATTCTTCAAGCACTGAAGAAGAAGCAATAGTATTATTGGCTGCTTTAGAAGATGAGGAAGGTGAAAAGTAAGGCATTCTAACAATTTTTTATTAAATATAATTATGTGGGAACTTTAAATTCAGTAGCGCCTTAACATTTACAGGACAGGAAAATGTTTAACGTCAATTGAGTAATAAAAAGTAACATTTTGTGCTAAAGTTGGTGTTTTTTTTTTAGAAAAAAGCTCTGGACACATGATATAAATTTGGAAAGAAAAGAAAAAGGCGAATTTCATACACTCATGCCACAACTGCGACTAGATAAAAAGCTTTTTATAAATATTTCAAAATGGACATTGCTTGTTTTGATGAAATATTAAATCTAATTAAAGATGACATCGAAAAACGATATACCAGTTTACGAAAAGACTTAAATCGCATAAAATCGGATATTTCTTCACAAACTCTATTATCATTTCAGTTGAAGCCATCTTTGATTCGCAACGAAAACGACAGAAAACGCGGCTTGTCGCGAAAGAAATAAAATTCGCTGGAGTTTCGTTGTCGCCAGGCGAAATTTTCGCGCCAGTTTGTTGCTCCTCGTTATACGCCAAACACTTTGAGTCGACGAATATTTCGCCGTCGCACCGAATTATTCGCGCCAGTGTGTGCATTCCTTTAAGCGTGGACCATGTTTTACGTGGTAAATCGAAACCCGGTCGCTTGTGGGTGATGCACGGCATGTTATTGTTTTGTTGTGCAGACCATGCGTTTGTAAGGTTGAACTCATCTTCTTCTTCTGAACACAGCCATCGAAGTCGATTATGGTTGGCATCATCAATGTCCTGATGGATGGGTAAATTTCTATTGTCCACGATCTTCTTATACTCGCAAGAGCATTTATTCATCGCAGGGGGTGGGATATGGCTTAAGACTGGGTAGCCATTGCGTGGGAGTTGGTTTGATGACACCAGCAATCATTTTCATGGTGTTATTTAGCTGCGCATCTATTTTATGTACGTGTGGGCTGTTTAGCCAAACTGGAGCACGTATTCAGCAATTGAAAAGACAAGACCCAGCGCAGAGTGGAGTTGTACCGCACAGTTCTTGAATTATGTTGTTTCTTGACTTTAGTTTTTCCGGCAGTTCTCGATATATGCTCTCTGAAAAGTAGTGTTCTATCAAGGGTTACGCCTAGATAGTGGGTAGTAGGGTGTTTTCAAATTGTATGTTAACTTCTCTTCTGGCGAGTTTATTATTCAGGTGAAAGCAGGTGACTTGAGGTTGGAGCCCCCACTAGCGAAAATATTTTTCCACCGCTTCCAGGTCTGTCGTTAGGGTCTCCTCTGACTGTTCAACAGCGCTGCATCTTGTTGCAAGAACCCAGTCATCAGCGTAGCCAAACTTTCTTGATCTTGTTTCTGGCATGTCGGCAATGTACAGCCTAAAGAGGAGTGGAGCAAGGACTGATCCCTGTGGAAGCCCGTTCTTTAGTTTCCTTGAGGAGCTGATGTCGGATCCCATTACTACCTGAAACACTCGGTCGTTCAGCATGCTGTCTATCAGTCGGGCAGTTAGTTTGCAGGGGACTACACGTAGGAGCTTGCCCTCTCTCCACACTGTGTCGAAGGACGCCGTTTTTAGTTTTCTTTGAAATCCTGCCTCAATGTGGGTGGTGAGTGATAAGACTTGATCTGCACAGCTTCGTTTAGGCCGGAAGCCTGCTTGTTCGACCGGAATCACTTCAAGTATTCTTGCGCTGATTCTGTTATAGATAAGCCGTTCTAGTAGCTTGTAGATTATACAAATTTGGAGATATTGGCGTTTCAAGATAAGAGATACTCCTCCTGGTGATCAGCTTTGAAAACAATTTCGGACATTCCAGCTGTCCTTTCTCCGTTTGTTTACGTTGATTTTGGTTAGGAATTTAGCACTGGTTTCATAAATTTAAAGTGACAGTGTCATATTATTTATAATGTTAGGTTAGGAACGTCATTTGTTTTTCATAATGGCGGCGTTATTTTCATATTGGCCCACTATGACACAAATTTAAAAGACGTTTTTCTGAAGGCGAACTCTCTAACGAATAGCAAGGAAATTTCTTTGCTGTCATAGAAAACCCTTCTCTATTGTAATATATGGTACTCTCTACGTTTCGATTGGCAAAGATCGGCACTCAACGTATTCGGGTTGTGCAAAATAGAAAGACTAAATGAGGTCTTGCTAAGATTTTATCTCTCTTGGGGCTATGAAATTTTGTATTTGTCAATCTTTCTTTTCCGTCGTCTTCTAAAATTCAAATGTTTTGTTTTTTAACCTTTATGCCCGTCAGTGTCAATAAGGTTGGGTTGGGAACCAATTGATTGTGTTTGCACCCCCCTTTCTTTATTTTTGAGTTTTTAGTTAGTGTTAATACATCTATTAGTTGTTATTTTTGAGGTGTAAGCTGTTCATGATGGAATGGTTGTGTTATGGCTATATGGGTTCTATCAACACATCCTAAAGTCCCATCCCACTTCACAAAATGTATAACAATTGGTAGCATGTTTACAAGGAACTGAGAAATATTAATGGTCTAACAAGAAAATAAGAAACTGAAGCAACAGAACTACAATAAATAAAACCACCAACAAAAATGGCAACAAAACGGATTATTTTAGAATGTAAACTTTGAAATATATGATTAATTACTGAAAAAGAAAGTAAAAAATGTAGAATTATTCAAATTATTGTCATTGATACTTGCCATTAACCCTAATAACGACGAAACAAGTAAAAGCCCTAGATTTATTACTAGAAATTAGTCAATGTTTTTAGGACCGATAGGTTCCCGTTTTCTGTTGACGGTGTCAGCCGAATGTGATAGAAAATAGCTTAGAGAGTTCCAACAGTTAATAGAAAGAAATTTCCTTTCTTGTCTATTTCTATGCGTTTTCTATTTCCTACATCGTTACGGAGTTCGCCTCCTGGTCTTAAAAAAGTAAATAATACCATCATCAAGAACATCATTGAAAAGGATTTTTTAGGCGCTTTCCAAAAATGCAACAATTCAAGATGGCGGCCATAAGAATTTACTCAGTTCAATCAAATCAATCAATCAATCAAAAAAGTAGCTTTATTGTCGGAAACTTAAAGTCATTGACAAAGCCCTGAAAACACATACAAAAACAGCAAAAAAAGAACATACATAATTATTACACTACACATACAATATGAATCACACATAATTACACCTTACAATTATTAAAATAAAAACAAAAAGGCAGTTACCCTGTATAAGAGAGGAGAAAGAGGATCAAAAACACAAACAGTGCTACTTGGTCAATTTATGCCAGAACAAGGCGCTTTAAGAACTGGAATAGAATTCGTCCAGAGAATAGTACGCCCCGTCAAGCAAAAACCTCTCAGCCTCACGCCTAAATCCACGCGCAGATGGCTGGCCTCTCACGTGGAGAGGAAGGTTATTGAAAAGTCTCTTGCCACCCTAAATAAGCGACGACTTAATTTTCTCCGTGTGAGGAATGGGAAGCCTCAAAACGAATCTGCTGAGCCGGAGCCCTCGGACAACTGACCCCCAAACTTGCCACGGACAAGACAAATCGTCTCTAAGATAAAAATGCAGCATAAGGTGAGGATACCATGTTCAATGAAGAGGGATCTACATGAGGCCCTGTATCCAAAACGACACAAGCACCTCAATGCTCGCTTCTGCAGGAGAAACACAGAATTGAAGCGGCTTCGAGAACAAACTCCCAAGAAAGCTATGCCGTAGCGGAGATGGCAGTCAATCAGTGCATATAGTATGCACTCCTAGCTACATGATAATCCAGATTGCCAGAGATTACCCTCAAAGCATCATCCATATCTCGGAAAGCAAGCAAAGCTAATTACGTCATCGTAAAAATGTCTTAGTTTCGAAACTCTCTTTGGCTTTGTTAAGGAGCTGTATTGTTTAAAATGCAGCTTCTGAAGTTTTCCCAATTTTCCGGAAAACGGAGAAAGATAGTTTAATTTGGAAACCGGGACTAAGTTTCCCATAGAATTCTCTGAAACTTTCCCTATTTAACCGACTCTGCAGCTCTTACGGTTACCGAGATACATGTAGAACCAATTTAGGACTCTAATGTCTGTTTTTAACTATTTCACTGGTTTTTTATGTATAACTTTGAAATTGACGTACCATACCTGCATTCTTGAATAATTTAATAACGTTCTTTACTTGTCAATGTAAAACTTTTGTAATATCCGGTGAGTTTCCTGTGAAAAATGGCAGAACATTTAAAAAATACAGATTTCATTTAAAAATATTCCAGTCAAATTCACTGTAAAAGAGTAAAAAATTAAAACTAGTTTTCTGGTCACCCAAGGACGGTAGTAAAGGATTGCTTAATCCCATAAGCGCAATGTTGCCCGTATCTTTACGTCTAGACTTTACTGTGACGTCAGGATACATGCGCCTCCGGGAAACAAAATCGATCGAGCATTCCTTTACTGTTTACCGTCCTTGCCGGTCATCTAGTACACCCTGTATTTATTGTGTTTTAGGTTTCTTACATTTGCACCAGCGGAACGTTCCTTATCAATATCGGACGACGCCCTTGCAAACGTTTTGTACATTTTGGGCTTTGATAATGTTGCGTGTCGCGTAGCTGAATGTTTCTCCAGGGGAACATTCTGTTGAATGATTGAAATTCCGCTGTCCAGCAAAAATAATAGTCTCTCTTCCATTGCATCAAAACCAAGCTCTCTTAAACATACTTAATCAGTATAAAACTAAGGGACAAAATTGTTCTGGACTGTTTTGCATCGTGCAACTATAAAACTGAGATATAGTTTCCATCCACAAAGAACGTGTTCGAATATTTACCATTATCGACTATAATTAACTTATAGTTAAATGATTGGTGTATAGATTGTAAGTTCATTGATTATTTAAACGCATATTTATACACGGTGTCTCTAAAATGTGCAGAAAAGTGCTCCTACATATTTTTTATGCTTAAATATGATAATCTAACCTAGCTTGGTACAAAACTTACAGTTAAAACGAAATCAAATCGAAAAACGAAAACAACAAATGAAATGTTCATTTTCAATTGCCTTTTCTCTTCCTGTAAACCGTGACACAATTAAATGTATACAGAGTGTCCAAAAAACAAAGAGAAAGACAGTTAAATTTGAAACCAACGTTTTGCCAGTATTGATCGCGTTTACCTTTCTTTCAGTATCTGGAACTAGTGTAAACCCAGTCATTCAAGTGCAAAAAAGCATTCTGAACATGTATGGTCTCTTGTAAAATTTCCGTATCTCTAACAGTTTCCGAGACATTCAACTTCTTTAAATTTTTTCTGAAAATTCTATGAAAATTCTTTAAATTTTGTATTTCCGCCATTTTTGGGGTTTTTGCGACCGTAAAAACCTCCAAATATTCGCTTTGAACTGCTCTTTCACTTCCCGTAAATCGTGATATAATTAATTATATACAGAGTGTCCAAAAAACATAGAAAAAGACAGTTAAATTTGAAACCAACGTTTTGCCAGTATTGATTGCGTTTATCTCTTTTTCAGTATCTGGAACTACTGTAAACCCAGTCATTCAACTGCAAAAAAGCATTCTGAACATTTATGGTCTCATGTAAAATTTCCGTATCTCTAACCGGTTCCGAGACATTCAACTTCTTTAAATTTTTTGTGAAAATTTTTTAAATGTTGTATCTCCGCCATTTTTGGGATTTTCGCGACCGTAAAAAGCTCCAAATATTCGTTTTGAACTGCTTTTTCACTTCCCGTAAACCGTGACATAATTAATTGTATACAGAGTGTCCGAAAAACAAAGAGAAAGACAGTTAAATTTGAAACCAACGTTTTGCCAGTATTGATCGCGTTTACCTCGTTCTCAGTATCTAGAATTAGTGTAAACCCAGTCATTCAAGTGCAAAAAAGCATTCTGAACATTTATGGTCTCTTGTAAAATTTCTGTATCTCTAACCGTTTCCGAGACATTCAACTTCTATAAATTTTTTGTGAAAATTTTTTAAATTTTGTAGCTCCGCCATTTTTGGGGTTTTTGCGATCGTAAAAAGCTCCAAATATTCGTTTTGAACTGCTTTTTCACTTCCCGTAAACCGTGACATAATTAATTGTATACAGAGTGTCCCAAAAACATAGAAAAAGACAGTTAAGTTTGAAACCAACCTTTTGCCAGTATTGATCGCGTTTACCTCTTTATCAGTCTCTGGAACTAGTGTAAACCCAGTCATTCAAGTGCAAAAAAGCATTCTGAACATTTATGGTCTCTTGTAAAATTTTCGTATCTCTAACCGTTTCCGAGACATTCGACTTCTGTACATTTTTTGTGAAAATTTTTTAAATTTTATATCTCCGCAGTTTTTGGGGTTTTTGCGACCGTAAAAAGCTCCAAATATTCGTTTTGAACTGCTTTTTCACTTCCCGTAAACCGTGACATAATTAATTGTATACAGAGTGTCCAAAAAACAAAGAGAAAGACAGTTAATTTTGAAACCAACGTTTTGCCAGTACTGATCGCGTTTACCTCGTTCTCAGTATCTGAAACTAGTGTGAACCTACTCATTCAAGTGCAAAAAAGCATTCAGAACATTTATGGTCTTTTGTAAAATTTCCGTATCTCTAACCGTTTCCGAGATATTCGACTTCTTTAATTTCTTTGAGGAAATTTTTTAAATTTTGTATCTCCGCCATTTTTGGGGTTTTTGCGACCGTAAAAACCTCCAAATATTCGCTTTGAACTGCTCTTTCACTTCCCGTAAATCGTGATATAATTAATTATATACAGAGTGTCCAAAAAACATAGAAAAAGACAGTTAAATTTGAAACCAACGTTTTGCCAGTATTGATTGCGTTTATCTCTTTTTCAGTATCTGGAACTACTGTAAACCCAGTCATTCAACTGCAAAAAAGCATTCTGAACATTTATGGTCTCTTGTAAAATTTCCGTATCTCTAACCGGTTCCGAGACATTCAACTTCTTTAAATTTTTTGTGAAAATTTTTTAAATGTTGTATCTCCGCCATTTTTGGGATTTTCGCGACCGTAAAAAGTTTCAAATATTCGCTTTGAACTGCTCTTTCACTTCCCGTAAACCGTGACATAATTAATTGTATACAGAGTGTCCAAGAAACAAACAGAAAGACAGTTAAATTTGGAACCAACCTTTTGCCAGTACTGATCGCGTTTACCTCGTTCTCAGTATCTGAAACTAGTGTAAACCAAGTTATTCAACTGCAAAAAAGCATTCTGAACATTTATGGTCTCTTGTAAAATTTCCGTATCTCTAACCGTTTCCGAGACATTCAACTTCTTTAAATTTTTTGTGAAAATTTTTTAAATTTTGTAGATCCGCCATTTTTGGTGTTTTTGCGATCCTAAAAAGCTCCAAATATTCGTTTTGAACTGCTCTTTCACTTACCGTAAACCGTGACACCATTAATTGTATACAGAGTGTCCAAAAAACAAAGAGAAAGACAGTTAAATTTGAAACCAACCTTTTGCTGGTATTGATTGCGTTTACCTCTTTCTCAGTATCTGGAACTAGTGTAAACCAAGTCTTTCAAGTGCAAAAAGCAATCTGAACATTTACGGTCTCTTGGCAATTGAAAACAACACTTTTGGTAAGTTGGTAAGATCGTATCTTGATTGGGTTAGACCGTCATTATTTAAGGGTACAAATTGGTTTTTCTGCATGAGACACTCTGTATAGTTTCATACTAACAGTAATACTGTATAAACAGGGTTTTTCCGTTTGTTTTGGAATTGCTTACCGCTTTTGCATAAACCACGACTGAATGTGATTTCAAGCAATAATCTATTTATTTCAGTTTAACTGAAAAATTAAATTATACCACCAAAAATTTTATTTATTTATAAATTAGAGTTATTGTTTTATTTATTTTTTTATTTTGCTACTAAGGGATTGCTTTTTATTTTTGTAACTTTTATGCTTAGTTTTTTCTACGTTAAATGCTTAAGTAGATCTACTACAAAATTTTAAAATTATGTTCTTTAAATTTGCTGTGAATTTTTTTCTTTGGTTGTTTTTTTTTTGTTGAATTTCTTAATAGTTGCATTAAAAGGCTTTATAAAAAAAATGGAAAATCGTAGTTTCTTCTCACTCGAACCAATACTTTTCAATATGCAGGATAAGTTAGAAACTCAAAAAATGGTAAAAGGAGTTGGTTAATTTATGGCATATTTGGTGCAATTTTGAGTTTAATATTATCTCGTCTGAACGTTTGAAAAATTGCTATAACTTTGGGAAATTATTCAAAAAAATTTAAATTTTTAAAAATAAAAAATTTATTTAGTTTTAAGCTAATCTATTTTTCTATCAAATGGGTGTTTCAAAACAAGTAAAAAAAATTGCAAAAAAGATCATAACATTAATAATTACTTTGTAAATCAAAATAACATTTTTTCTCCATGATTTCAAATACCCTGTACATTTAGAGCATCATTGGTTGTTTATGATAAGGTCATTTAATCCAGATTTATTAGCTATTTAATTGTGATTGTAATAAATATAGGTAGATCTGACATATTCAATGTTGTAACTTTTAGACTGTAGGAATATCTAATTATATTTATAAGATAGTTTTTGTGCCTTGAAATCATCATGTAATGCTCAATTACACGTTTAACCGTTAATATATCCAAAAAGTAAGGTTATTATAAAAGCAAAATAGATTTAAAAATGCAGAATGGTATCTCAATCCAACATTTTCGTGTATTACAAAGCAACACGATTATGTCTAAAACAACGAAAAAGTCTCATTTTTCGTAAATTATTTAAGATACACTAGTGTGAGTAATTAAAGGGAGAAATTTAATTTTTGAAAGATTACACAGTCCATATCATGACCACTTTTCGTTTCTTTTTCAGGCCAAAAGTGACTATTTTGTTTTTTAGTGACTTAAATTACTAATATAACACGTATAATTGGATTTAGTAAGGACACACTGATTTGCAAAAGTCAAGAACCATTGGCAGATATAGAATTCTATGATTAAAAAAATTTTACACACTGTTTGTGCAACAATTATCCTCATTCTTCCTACTTTTTGACAAAAAAAAACAAAAGTTTTATTAAAAGCCATTTGGTTGACACCAAAAATTGTAATTAAATTATTAAATTTGTAACTATAAAGAAAAAGTTACAACTTTAACGTTTTCTAATAATTAATTGCTTTCACAAAATATATAGTTGGATTTTTACCTTTTGAGAATGACGTCATCTTTTTACATCTTTGTTTCTCGCATATCAAACATGTGAAATAAACAATTTTAGCAAAAAAGGTACGTTATTAATTTTGTCATCTTGTCAAATTAAAAACGTTGACATTTACTGTCACTTTGATATAAACAAATATCAAAGGTATAAAAATGCTGCGCGACAATGAGCAAGCCCAAATGCTAATTCTAAATGTGCTGCTTTTTTTGGAGTACGAAAAGAAACAGTTTCCAGGTGTCATCCCAATTGATTATTCCAATGTGTATGATAGAGCATCACAGGCTTTAAAAGTGAGTACTGCTACCCTATGCCGAATGAAAAAGGCTGGAATTTAAGCTGACGACTCCTATTTTACAGTCAGTAAAACTAAAATTACCGCTTTTATAAAAAACAAAGAAGTTGGTAATGTTGGTATGCCAAATTACTATTTTCGCTTTATTGTACACAGCACAAAATCAATGAACATTAATAATATATTATGTTATTAGGAGTAGAAGAGATCTTAAATGAGTGCAAGCACACCTATTCACTGAATGAATGATGATTAAACTGAAACTTTCATGATCATGTGATTTTCAAGGCACTTGATCATCAGTCACTTCCGAACGCACTAATTTTTCAAAGCATTTGTAGGTTAAAATTTGTGATCTAATTCCAGACATGTGTGTTTTTTCACCTGCTTGACGTCATTCTCAAAGGGTAAAAATTTCTTTTTTTTTTTTTTTTTTTTTTTTATACCTTCCAAAACGCTTACCTTTCTATTCATTATACAGGATTCCACAAATTTGTGTGTAAGTATGGGAATTTCGTAAACGGTAAGAGATTTGGTTCAATTACAGGAAAATTGCGGAATTTGGAGTTTAATAATATACTGTCTTAAAATTTCCATTACTTCCGGAGATACTAAAAAAAAAGAAATTTTGAAAAGACATTTTGAAAATTTCTTTTTTTTTAGTTGATTTATTTGATGAGTTAACTAAAAATTAATGACACTTTACCATTTCTTTAAAACCTGTCAGTATCATATTTAAGATCCGACGTTTCGGTTTTTGGTTACCATCACAAACTGTCATATCCCTATACAGGGTGTCCGGGTAAGGTTAGGGAGCGGCTGTATATCAACAACGGTAAGGTCTAGCGATTGGAAAAAAAAATCTTACAATCAAAGTTTGGCCCAGGAAATGGCTGGAAATTAGTTTGAAGTTCGTAACTCCGTCGCTGGGGGGCGTAACTGCTACTTATTCTGTCAGTGCCTATCCTCTATGGATGTTGGCAGTTGATCTCCCGTGAGTGATCCCATTCCTTGTTCAGGCTACAGCCCAAATACGTTATTGTATCTGCTGTTTCTAAGCTTTCGTTATTGGCCTTGAACTGTTGGTACTGCACCTCATCGTTTTTACTAACTACAAGAATTTTGGTCTTCTTGCAATTAAGCCTCATTCCATATATGTTACAAGCCTCCACCACTCGGTCTATTAATTTCTGTAACCCCCCAGCACTATCTGCTTTGAGAACTGTATCGTCCGCATACCTTAAATTATTGATGGTCTCCATTGATCTTAATGCCTTCCTCTTGTTTCACTGAGCGCCTGTTTAAACAGTATCTCGGAATACGTGTTAAACAGAGTTGGCGACAGTATGCATCCCTGACGCACTCCCCGATTCACTATAAATTCTTGGGAGGTTTCGTTGTCTGTGCGCACAGTCGCTCGAGTGGTGGAGGCTCTGGAGGATTTACGGAATGAGGCTTAACTGCAAGAAGACCAAACTTCTTACATTTAGTAAAAACGATGAGGCGCAGTACCACCAGTTTAAGGCCAATAACGAAAGCTTGGAAACAGCAGATTGTAGTGCTTTTTCCTCGGTTACGTTACCTCGGGCGCCACCTTCGTTATTTATAGTGGCTGAAATTCCACTTTGCGGTGCCTGGGTAGCCTTTAGACAGCTGAAGAAAGTTCCAGAGGGTTCGGGAAATAAACAAAATTAAAACAACTGTTTTCACTAAATGTACTGGATTGCGGCTCTCTGTACTTACAGCAAATACTTACGGTAACGGTTACCTAATGAAACGAAAGCTACCTTGTTCAGTGGTTCGGGGAAAGCGTGTAACGGTAAAGAAAACTAGCTACGGACCCTTCACTACTGTTTAGCCGGACTACTGTAGATTATGACTGTCTAAGACACGGTGTAAGTACGGCGGTACGGTACGGTTATGTAGAACTAGCTACTCGGCGCCGGAATTTGCTCCAAAAACCCAAAGACGCTCAATTACGTGACCAGCGGTGTTCCCGTCACTCGATCTAATCTCTATCTGCCGCTCCGATTCCCCGGGGTTCGACAAATAGAGCTTCCGTGGCACACTGTTTCCCCAGAATCATGCAACAGAGGTTTCAAGTCTCGTGGCGTTGCCAGTCACACAGTCGCTAATCCCTCCAGTACCCCAAACCCGTTCACTACTCCGTTTCCCCGGAGCCAAGTAAACGAGCTACAGGATTCACCGCTCCTGCTTGCCACACCGTTTCCCCGGTGTCAAACAAACAGGAACAGGACCAGAAGGATTACATAACTGTTTTCAAAAGAAAGTTACTGTAGCCTGCGCCGTCACCAGAAACACCCTCAAACGGAAAAATACTATAGTAGTTTTCCTATTCAGTGTGCAAAGTTATGTTTTCCCACACGCGAAAGCAGTTAGACGAACAACGCGAAGCGGAGTTCGGATAAGCTTCAAGTGCGGGAAAACTACTTTGCACACGTGTTAGGAACAATATTTTTTCTACGAATGAAATATCTATACATTTTGTTTTTAATTTTTATTGATATTAAAAACAACAACTTATAACTATTTATTGTTATTAACAACATTAATGTTAAATGTACAGTTGGTCGCGTTTTTTAAATTGATCGCAGATTGAGCAACTGAAGGTAAAATACTGGTACTTGGAACTGCTTCACTTTCTTTAGGATTGAAGGTCAGAATTTTGTTACTTAATCCTTTTTTATAACTTGTGGATTCATCAATGTATTCTTCAGCTACCGTAGTCGATTTCCAACCCCCCAAGCGTTTTATGTCAGTGATTCCTTCTCCAGAATCGGCCAGGAACGTTGCCGATGATCGACGATAACTGTGCCCTGGGTAGAGTTCTGGATTTGGCAACTTCAAAAAAATAGCTATTTCAGAAGGCATTTTTCCAAAACTGTTTACTCCAACACTTTGCGAAAAACATTTACCCTTTCTGTAAACTAGGAAAAAACGATTGTTTGACTTTTTTGAACGTAGGCCGGTGTATCTTCTGTACAGTTGCAGGTAGGTTCCGTTATGAGCTTCTTCTGATATTATAAAGTTTCTTGCTGTATGATTTTTGGAATCCCTAATTTTAACAATTATGAGGTTTCCTTTGTCTTCAATATCTGTAGTGGTTAAATTGGCTAGCTCTTCCCTTCGACATGCACCAGCAAGTCCGAATATAGTGGCAACTTTAATTAACAGGTAAATTTCATCTGGTTCATAAAACTGAATATTTCTTCTTCTTTTGTAAAAATTTTCGCCTTTTTAGGTTTAAAACCAACATTCTGCTTTTTCAGAAATGCAGTGAGCTTATAAAATTCACCGATATCGATGTCTCTTTTTATTTTTATTACATTTTTGAGCATTGAATACTTTGACCACATTGTGTTAGGTTTGAATTCTTTGCTTAAAGTAACAAAATACGCTAAAAGTACCTCTTCCTTTAAGGTTTTTATCCCCTTTTGTTCGCACCATTGGGTAAACAACTCATATTGTTTCTCATATTTTTCTCGCGATTTGAGAGGCAGCAATTGCAAACTAGCCATGTTGGCGGCTTTTAGAACATCTTCCGGAAGTTCATCTTCAGTGATATCCATTATGAAAATAGTTTTTTTAACTTAAATAAGTAAGAATAAACACTGTTGTAGACTTTAAATTGCATATAAATGCGTTGTTTGACAATGAGCTTTGGTTTCTAAGGAAACAAGCCTCATTTCCAAAGACAGAGACAAGGTGGTTTATTTACCTAAACTGTACGGAAGAATAATGTGAAAAAAGTCGTGTTTTTTATATGAAACCCCTGAATATTATTACATTTTTGAATTCTACGCAAAATTCTAAGCAGATTTTATGTATAATAGTCTATATAAAACCACTATGATCAGCATTTTAAAAAGTGTGCGGGAAAAAATTTTTCCCGCATAATGTGCGGGAAAGTTCCACTTTGCACACACTTTTACGTATGCAAAGTAGCTTATTTGCAAACATTCGTAGAAAAAATTAGGAACTTCGTTACAAGATACAATAACGTATTTGGGCTGCAGCCTGAACAAGGAATAGGATCACTCACGGGAGATCAACTGTTTTCGACCGCCTTAGAAAGGTCCTATGTAACATGCACTAGGTCCTAAAGTGTTCTACGTCTTCTCCACGCTTCTATATGGAGTGGAAGCCTGACCCTTGACAGATGCTACATCTAAACGCTTGAAATGTAGTGCTACCGCCGCATGCTCAGGATCTCATACACTTACCATGTCACAAATAACACCGTGATCCAACGAATGCAAAAGGAATTAGAAATTTTACATAGTGGCGAGAAGTATCAACTGCCAACATCCATAGAGGATAGGCACTGACAGAAGAAGTAGCAGTTACGCCCCCCAGCGACGGAGTTACGAACTTCAAACTAATTTCCAGCCATTTCCTGGGCTAACTTTGATTGTAAGATTTTTTTTTCCAACCGCTACACCTTACCGTTGTTGAGATTTAGCCGCTCCGTACCCTTAACCGGACACCCTGTACTTACCCACGAATTTGTGGCACCCTGCTGTATTGTCACGTCATTAAGTTTTACTGTGATTTTTGCCATACTAAAGGTGAATTCATAGTTTTGTTTCCGTAAAACATAAGGACGTAAAACATAATTACATAAAATGAGAAACTTCTACCTTTTGGCAGCCAATATTGTCAGAAAAAAATAGGTTGAGTGGTTTATTTGGTGATTTACATTTTTAGTGGCATTAGGATTTGTATTTAAAATGGTCTTTGACGATGCTTTTATAGTGGAGGCTGTTGGAATATTGTGTTGTGCTACTAAAGAAAAGAAGGAGAAAAACTCGTCTGGAAAAATCCAGGAAAATTAGTAAGAAACGATCCCAATTAGGTTTTTATAAAACATATGTTTTGCCAAAGAAATCTAAAGATGAAGCCCAGTTTTTCAAATATAAAAGGTTGACTTTAGCATCTTTTAATAAATTGTTACATTTAGTTACACCAAAGTTATTTTGCCAAATGGAATAAATGCTGAACAACGTTTGGCCATTACATTACATTAAGAACTATCTAAGTTGGAGTAAATAAAAGTATGCGATTCGTAAAAACGTAAGAACATTAGCATAAGAAATGAAAATGGTTCATTTCTTATGTTTTTGTGTTTAACGGAGTTATGTTTTTGTTTACGTTTCAAACTGTGAATAATAGCTGTTTTACAGGAACAGAACTATGAATCCACCTTTACTCACCCTAAAAAACTCATTTTTTGGTTGTAAGTTGATGTTTACTAAAATAATAAATTTTTATATTTCAAATTTTCAGTGTTAATGAAATAGGATAAATTTAACTGTAACAAACTTGTAAAACCTTCTTGATATATGCTTTATATTGAGTATCTTGCAGGATGTGATAACGCTTCTAAGAACGTATTATTTATTAGATCTGATTTACAACAAATTATATTTCGATGATAATATTTTGTAATTTATTAAAAAATATTTATTGTTAAATAAAAATACTGCTTTTTTTCTATCTTTGGTTTTACTGTAGGATGGGGATCTGATCCTAATATCAGTTGATTGACTTTTATTAAAGGTTTAAACAAAAACGGAAATTAGTTTTATTTTTGTTTTTATTTAAAACAAACGTACATTACCTCTTATGACTCTTGCACAATGAACCTAAATTAGTTTTTTTATCACTGGAGGTGATAATTCGTAAAGAAACGCGGATTTCTTTAATTTTGACGTAAATTGTGAAAGAGGCAGTAAGGTACTGGTACATAATGGTAGTCTGTATTTTATGAGTCAAGTCCTATATAAAGAATAAGTAATATAAGAAGTCATAAAGTGATATATAAAATAAATATCATACCCAGAAACCTATTGCGCAAACTTTACCGCAACGTCCTATTATAAAATATAAAACACTAATCGTTTGTCCTTATTGTGAACAATTTGTTTTGCTAGTATTAAGTCAACAAAACAAATCCTTAATGAGAAGTCAAAATTACCGTCGAAGGGTCAGTTGTATAGGTTCCTCATTAAACCTTAAAATTAGTAAGATCGTTTGGGGTGAGATTGATCATCAAGTTGCAATTTTATAAATTCAAATCTACCGCTCAAACCACCAGTTAGTTTCGTCAGTCAACACCATGTTTGTGTAGAGAAGACCGCATCAAATACGTAGGTGCTGATAAGCTAACATTGTTTTAGAAAATTGTCTTTTAAATTTGTGGCTGTTCTGACTGGCCTTCCTAATTTCCAGAACTTTGATTGGTAAAAGTCACATTATGGTCTAGTATTGAATAATTTGTCGATATGGCACTACTTGTTGATGTTTCCGGACGCCGTATTTCGAGATTTAGTTATTTCGGATAACACACTGTGAGGTTATACCTATATTCAAATTTACTCGGTGGGGTCAGATTGATTGCGCTTGTGGGGGGCGAATGATCAATCTCACACTGAAAGGCACGAAAAGAATTTTAGGGCGTGTTTCACGGCCTTACTGATCATGTGTGTTCCTTTTTAGAAAATAAATCATGCCACGACAATACAAAGAGAATTTAGGTGCACGAAGATATGCAGATTATGACCCAGCGACAAAAAAACGGGAGGACAAACCGTTTTCTCCGAAGAAAATTAATGAAGAAAGAGCTTTCATCAGATCTGCCAATTTGTGTGGAGAATGGGGATTCCCATTGAGTATTCTGGATATCCGGAACCTATTAAAAAATTATTTAGATATGAAAGGCCGCAAGAAAATTCAAAGACAATATGCCAGGTAAAGACTGGTTATATAGCTTGTTAGCAAGGCACAAAAATGAAATTAGGCAAAAACGTCGTGCAAATGTTTCGCGCGAAACTACAGAAGAATATTTCCAAAATTTACGCGAAACACTGAAAGACGTTCCTACTTGTAATATGTTCAACTATGACAAGACTAATTTGCAGGATGATCCCGGCAAGAAGAAAATGCTCTTCGTCAGTCTCTTTCTCATACGTCATGTGTAAGGCCGAAAAGCTATGGCAGCAGTGGGTAGAAATGGGACCTAGAGGAGAACCATGTTATAAGGAGAGGTGTTGCAGTTCGGGATCGCGGTATAACAGAACGCATCATGGGTGGATGGATGCACAAACCTTTACAGAATGGTTTGAGTCATCATTTTTGCCACATAAAAAGGTTTTCAGGACGTAAAGTTTGTCTAGAAAATGACATTGTTTTCGTCTGCCTTCCCAGGAACTGAAGCCATCTTACCCAGCCTTTGGATGTGGGATTTTTCCGGCCATTTAAGATCGCATGGAGGAACGTATTGACGAATTGGAAAGCTACACATAAACAGCAATCACGAAAAGATAAAAAGGATTTTCCTCAACTTCTGGCAACTACTCTCGTCGAAATGGGAAAAAAATCCATCAAGAATGATCTCATTAGCTCAATTCCAGCTACAGGAATAGTTCCGTTGGATCCAGAGCGCGTCCTATGCACAATTTTATTTACAACAGCAGAGATTTTTAGCAGCACCAACACGTAGAAATATTAAACGCAAGAAAGTAACGGTAAAGCCCGGCAGAAGCGTAACAGCAGGAAATGAAAGTTGAAGCGATTCGGATGCTCATGAGTCAATTATCAACGATAACTCCGATGATGAACCTTTTGAAGATGTTCAAGAGGTTGTACGACAAGAAATTGAATATTTTGAACCACGAATTGAAAATATCGCACCTGGAAAAGTTGTACTCGTGAAGATCTTAGGAGGATCTAGAAAAAAAAAATGATTTACCGCTGCACCGCAGTACTGACGTAGGAAAACAAGAGATTGAACTGTTGGGGATGAAAAGTTCTGATAAGACAAGAAAGTTATTTGCTCCCCAACCAAGAATTTGTAGCTGACATAGAAGACATTCTAGCTAACACATCATTCAATAAGTCCCGGGACTAACCCACAGGTGGCACTACAAATCGCATTTTTATATTTTTCCCTTGAAGTACCATCTTTCAAACGACAGCTGTCAAATCCTGAGCTCATTCCCTCCAATATTTTGTTTGTGAGAATTTTTTAAAACATGGAAAAAAGTGATTTTCGTGTGCTGATTAAACACTGTTTCCTGATGGGAAAAAACACCGTCCAAACAGAACAATGGCTTGAAAAATGTTACGGGGACTCTTCTCCATCGAAAACAACGATTTGTAGGTGGTTTGCTGATTTTAAACGCGGTCGTACAGACACAAATGACGCTGAACGGTCTGGACGCCCAAATTCGGCTGTTGTTCCAGAAAACATCAAAAAAATCCACAAAATGATATTGTCTGATCGTAAACTGAAAGTGAGTGAGATAGCTGAGGCCTCAAAGATATCAGAAGGTACTGTGTTAACAATTTTGCATGAACATTTGGGTATGCGAAAGCTGCTTTTGAAATGGGTGTCGCGAGTGCTCACTATTGACCAAAAACAACAACGAATTGATGATTCAGCGCTGTTTGGAGCTGTTTAACCGTAATAAAAAGGATTTTTTGCGTCGATATGTGACCATGGACGAAACCTGGATCCACCACTAGACACCTGAATCAAAACAGCAGTCATCTGAGTGGACTGGACCCGGCGAAAGCCGTCCAAAGCGACCAAAAACGCAACAATCGGCTGGCAAGGTTATGGCCTCTGTATTCTGGGATACACACGGTATGTTGTTCATTGACTATTTGGAAAAGGGAAAAACAATCAACAGCGACTACTATTGTGCATTATTGGACCGATTGAAGGATGAAATCGCACTAAAACGGCCCCATATGAAGAAGAAAAAGATTCTCTTTCATCAAGACAATGCACCGTGTCACAAGTCCATAAAAACGAAGGTCAAATTCAACGAATTGCTTCCCCACCCACCGTATAGTGCAGACCTGGCCCCCAGCGACTACTGGCTGTTTTCAGACCTCAAAAAAATGCTCCAGGGAAAGAAATATCAATCAAATGAAGAAGTCATCGCTGAAACTGAAGCGTATTTTGAGGCCAAGGAAAAATCGTTCTATAAACATGGTATAGAAAAGTTGGAATGATTGTATCACTCTAGAAGGGACTATATTGATGAATAAAGACGAATTTCATGAAAAATAATTGTTTTTCTTAGTTGGTCCCGGGATTTATTGAATGAAGTGTTATTTTACCAAGTCCTGCTGTAAATAATGTCAACCATAAAGTCACTTATTCATTCGAAAAGCAAATCGGTGTTTACGAAATGTAACAATTCCTAATTTTAATTGATATTTTAGAACTTAATATTTCCTTGTTAACAAAATTAACATAAACTTTTTTAATGACCAATTTCACCCCAAATGACGGTATTGAAGTTATAGAGCTTAACTTCAGACGAACGTTTAACTATATAACCTATAAAACTGGCGCTTAGAGTAGTTATGTTCACGAACAAAATAAAACAGAACAAATCTATCGTAAACTCTCGGCAAATATATAAATCGCAAAGTTACAACTGCTTATATTCAATACAATCACGCACCATTTTCACAAAACTGTTCCGCTAATACTAGCACATCCCATCAGGTGGAGCAGAGTCCTTTTAATATCCGAATAAATAATGTAATTTATTCTATATTATTTCTAAATATTGAAGAACGTACCTGATTTTCCCTGTGAATATTGTGAGGTACAAAGGGGTTAGACACCTGGGGAAGCAAGGGTGGAATGGCACCTAGTTCGTTGAAATGTGACAATTGCTCAGTCAGTTCGATCGTACCCTGTTCTACTACGGTCAGTATGGCCCACATTGGATCTGAAATTAACAATGTGTGAATATAGAATAAAATAGAAAAATATTTATTGAATGAACATATTATTGAAAGTAACAATCACTGCGCTATTCTCGCATTTTCTTATGTAATAAATTAATATACATGTTTCGAAATGCCGCTTTGTTACACGTTAACATCCAGAATTCAGTAAGCACACTATCTGGTAAGGAAAACTCCTTTTAAATTTCTCAGTTTGATGTAGTGGTATGTTAAATCTTACAACATTTCTTAGGTCTAAATTATGAATATCTTGTCTTGTCTTAAAAATATCTATTTTTTTTAAGATTGATTTATTTATTTTTTCTTTTTGCGCAAATTAAAATTTATAAGGGATGCCAGGGATTTTAGATTTGTCAGACATATACAGGGTGGTCCAGTTTTTAGTGTCAATAATTCACCATTTGATAGCTAATCAAGAAATAAGTTGACTTGCATTATGTCACTTTTCTGAAAAAGGTTTCCTAAAGAAGATACAGTCCTCCAAATTTCAATTTAAAAAATCGTTTTATAGTTTAAAACTGAATATCCAAGACTTGTGAAAGTCCAAATTTGTACTGAATAGTCTAAAAACTGTTTTACTACTAGGAATGGTCTTATGATTCGCTTTCTCAGACTGCCATCCTGGTTGAGTGTCTGAAACTGGCATTCAAGAACTAAAAAAAGTCCGGAAATCAAGACAAAGATTGTATTGTGCATGAAACTCATTTTTTACTACTAAAAATAGTATAAAAGATGACTTTTAATGCTAGAACGGACCTTACTAGGACTAAAGAGAGTCCAAAAGTATATTTTCAAGACTTTAATTGGTGTACAACTGAATTTTCTGGACTGGACAGCAAGTCTAGAAGTAAATTAAATTTTCGGACTATTTTATTTCTAAAAATTAGTTTTCAAGACTATTATTGTAGCATTTGGTTTTTTACTTTTATTACTGAAGAAACTTGACTTTTGGAAATAGTCTTAAACTCGATTTTTCAGTCTTAAAAAGCACTAAAAACAGTCTGAATTTCTTACAGGTGCTACAATTTATTGCACCTATAAGTGTAGAAGTCAATTTAATAGTGAAGAAGCTTGAAATAACATTTTCCAGATTATGGTCAGTGGACAAACTGGCTTTTAGGCCTGATAAGTCAAAAACTTTGTAAAGATAGTCTTGAAACTCGATTTGAGGCACTGAAACAGCCTTAAAACACTAAAAACAGTCTAGTTTATTAAGAAATACCCGAATTTTTAGTACTGAGGTGTCTAGAAGTCGATTTAATAGTGACAAAGCTTGGAATGCTATTTTAAGTCTATGAAGAATGTAAAAATTGTTTTTTAAGTTTGCTATGTCAATAACTTGGTGAAGATAGTCTTGAAACTTGATTTTCCAAGCTGAAAGCAGTTTTGAAGCACTAAAAATAGTCCAGAATTCGAAGAAAATGAAAAGCAAAGTAAAAAGCACGAAAAGTTCGTTTTCAAGACAATTTTCATGAATCTAATGTTATGATGATGATGTCCTGCATCTAAGACTACTTTCAAGACTAAAATATTGAAATTTGTCTTCAAATTATGAAAACTTACTTCAAATGCAAATTTTAAGCTTCTGATGTCACTTTTCATTAGTTCAGTTACATTTTGGGGTTCAAGTCAATTTTTAAGGTTTAAATGTATGAATTTGTAGTATTAATAAATTCTTGAAAAAGTAGTTTTTATGTCTACAAGTCAATTTTTAGTATTAAAGTTTCTCGATTTGCATGAAAACTGGTTACAAACACAACTTTTAAGCTTCTGAAATGTTTATCTTTTCTAATTCAATTTTCAAAACTAAAGTCTTTTAGTTTGCCTGGAAACTATGAAAACTGGCTACAATAATATTTTTTCTTAAGTGAATCTTCCGTTTCCAAGACAATTTTTAAGTTGGGTTGGGTTAGTTTTGGGTCTTTGAACGTAATAACGTGTAATAAAGTGCTTGTTCCAAATTTGATCAATATTTCTCCAACGGTCTGACAGTTATGACAAAAAAAACGATTTTTTAAACAGAAATTTGAAGGATTGTATTTTCCTTAAGAGGCACTTTTCAGGAAAATGGCATAATGAATGTCAACTTATTTTTTAATTGGCTATGAATTGGTGAATTATTGACATTTAAAACTGGACCACCCTGTATATCTAATTTTCTTGCGAAGCTAAAGCTGCGGACTGATGGAAGAATAGCTTGTAGAAAGCTTCAAACAGTTAATACACCTTGCGTAAAAGGCTGGCTGGAAATACGATAGTTTTGGCCCCGTCGTTTAATGTTCGAGAACTAAAGCTAAGGAGGGTGTAATTTGCATTGGGCAGTTCCAGTCAGGTACCAATTGGAAGCATTTGTTGCTTCTTAAGCAAACTAGTTGGGAACGCTGCAGAGCTGTCTAAGAGATTTCATCTTTGAAGAGCTAGAGAGTGAGCTGATTGCTGCTGTTTAAAAGCGATACTGATACCCCGACGATGTTGTGAGCGAATTTCAGAAAACCTGAAGTAGGAGTCATAGTGCAACACATCACGTGATCTGTAGACGTTTTGTTTCTTGGACTAATTCCGTAACCATGTCAGAGACAGTAAGTAATTAGGCTAATATACAGTAGTTCATATATCTGCAATCGTTTCTGGTATCCGATCTATTCATTTAGTAGTAGTGGTAGTCATGTAGTATGATGTATGTAAACATTGAGCGCCAAACAATTACCCTGTTAGTGTCTGAATAGAAGAGTTACTGTAGTAAAGTAGTTAGGTTAGTTTTGTTTTAGGTTTAGTTATTTCTCCATTTATAAAATAACTTGGCATCCCTGGGATCTTTTTTTTTGTAGTTTTTATTTGAAAGAATGGATATTAATCAAGATAATCGCGCTCGAGAGTTTCGATGACATAATATTGCAATTAGACAAATCACTAGAATTGTGTCGTCCAACGGTTCAAGAAATCCTTGGAACGATCCAGTCCCGAGAGTGATTGTCTTAACAGTCTGGCAGTAAGATAATTTGTCAAGTACACTCTGGTTGTTTATTTCTAAGTATAGAATAGACAAACATCGCAAAATGTAGACCTACTCGCAGGTTGTATTTCAAGATATTGTCTTGCATATACAGAGTCATTCACGTTATTCGACACGGAAGATTATGACTAAACTACTCACTTTCAAAAAAGTTTTGGTTCTGGGATGGATTGAAATATTTTCAAGATGTATCGGTTGTCCCCAATGCAGAAAAAGTACCAAAGTCATGTTTTTTTTTTCAAATGAAACACCTAGTATATTACTTTATTTTCAGAATCTACGTTGAAAATAAAAGGTACTTTCATTGAGGTTTGATAGATCTAAACTTTTTACAAAAAAAAAAGTTAAAATTAACAATTAGTCCGGTTTTTAGGTAAAATGCTCCAACAGAGTATATTGGGGATATTGTCTAGTTGGTCTTGTGAGGGAGAGGAGGTTTATTATTGTCCAGTTGTGGGGGTTGCCTCTAGTTTCGTTAATCGTTCTGTTATTTTTGTCATTTGTGTCCGTTCGTAGAGTAATTCGTTAGATGGGTTATGTAGCGGGTTTCGAGGATGTCTAATCTTGGTTATTAGTCTAAGTGCAATTTGTTCTGTAGTTTGTATGTGTTTTTTGTTTTGCTGGTCGCATTAACTCTTAGTATGTGTCCGTAGTCGAGTAGAGGTCTACAAATAGATTTGTATACCTCTGTTCTTGTACGTAAAAGCTCTGAAATGTTTAGTTTTTGTTTAATAATTTCAGTTCTCACGTTTTGTAAATTTCAGTTTTTGATCAAGTGTTATCCCTAAGTATTTTATTTCTTGTCTTGGTGTAGTTACGTTACCGTCTTATTGTAGGAGAGTTGTCTTTTATTTTGTGATTTGGTAAGAGTAGTTGGTTTTTCGTGGGGTTTGGTGTTAATCCCCATTTGTAGAACCATGCCGTCGTGTTGTCTGTTAATGTCTGAAGCTCCTCTATAGATTTTGCCGTAGTTTTGGAATGAACATGAGTGCAGTATCGTCAGCATATTGTAGAAAGTAGTCATGCTTGCTTATGTAGTTTTTGTCAAGTAGATTGTGGTTGTACATGTCATGGCAGTAGATATTGTAGGATGATAAAGGCGACTCTTGTGGTAGTCCTTGTTAAGGAAGAAAAGGAAAGGAAAGGGTGTTGTCTATACGTATTTCTAGTTGCCTATTTTCCAGTAAGTTTCTAAAAATGTGGATTAGGTATTTAGGTGTGTTCAGTTTGTGTAGTTTGTATAGTAGTCCTTTGTGCCATAGGCTGTCAAATGCTTTACTGATGTCCATAAAGACACATGTTGATTTCTTGTTTTCAAGATGCGTAGTTTGAATGTTGTTAGTTAGAATGAACAAGAGGTGAACAGTTGAGTGCTTAGGTTTAAATCCGATTTGGTATGGCGGTATGTGTTGTCCAATTAAGTTTTGTAGTCTATTCTTTATAATATTTTCAAACATTTTGCTCAGTACAGGAAGTAGTGTAATGGGTCTAAAGTTTTGTACTTGTGTGTTGTTTAGTCCCGTTTTTGGGATGGGAATGATTATTCCCGTTTTCCAAGTTTCTGGTATTTTTTATGCATTTATTGAATAAGTTAAGTATAATTTTGTGAGTTTGTGGAGCAAAATTTTACTTTTTATATTGTCTTTTCCTGGTGCTGTGTTTTGTTGAAATTGCGAAAGCTCTTTGAAAATGTCTGGCAAATACGTCCGCTTTGTCTTTTTGCGACTTGTCGAAGATTTTACTTAAAATCGGAAAAATACAGATAGGCCTTAGATCGCTAATGGACCTAACTGAACTAGTCTTAGGAATAGGCCTTATTAAGGCGGTTTTCCAAACACTTGGGCCTTTCCCCAAACAGGCATTGTAAAATTCAGTGATGGCAGCAACAATAAAGTGAAAACTGAACAGGAGCATGGTATAAGACAATCCATCATCAGTAATTCGCGCGAAAGTGAATTGATTTTCAACTGCGAGTAGTGTATTGTTTATATAATAATCAAGTGTTTTCATATAAACGGCGAAAGGCACCCTCCCAACACTCTCAAAGTGGTGACTTATTATATTGACATCATGAAACTGATCAGGTATATCCTGTTTAACCTTAGAGCCGTGAACATTCCATTCTTTTAATTTTGACCAGGTCTTTTTGGAGTCATAGTTTACTTTCTGAAGGGTGAAAGCCATATAAGCTTTTTTCAGCCCTGATGGCAAAGGATAGATCATTTTTGAGGTCAAGATTAAAGTTTCTATCTTCTTGAGAAAAAGTCCTTTTATATTTATTGAAAGCTTTCCGTTTTAAACTGATAATTTGTCTTATTGTACGCGTTATGTAGGGTTTATATTTTCGTCTTAAATTTACCGTTTTCTGTTCTCTTCAATATCAATTGAAGAATGAATTTAGGAAAAGGAAGAGAAGGAATTACATTGTCTCGACTAAGAGCGGGTTAATCATAATAAAATTTATTTTGCAAATGGATGACAAAAAATAAACGTCAAGAAACAGGAAAAAACAATATTAGACCCTCTATACAGGGTGATTCACGCTAATGGTATATTAGAAGTATCTAGAGAACAAGTCAATATTTTCACTGCAATTTAGAGTGTACGATTGAATGCGCCCTTTACGGAAAAACTGTTAATAAGTCAGAAAAAGTTAGGTACAGGAAATGTATACATGGATTTGTTCTAAATTTAAGGTTCTTTTACTACCAGATTTTCGGTATTTGAACGTTTCAAGGCTGTACTACACAGGGTGAACAAAAAAAAAGGTTTTTTTAAGTTACAAATAAAAAAAAAAAAACACATTTTTTAGGTGCCAATATAAACTGAGAAATCAGCTGTGAATTGTGGGAGTTCTTAACCTCTAAATGCTTGTAGAAGTATCTGGAAAGTTTTGAGAAGCTTCTAGACTGTTCTCGGAAGTATTTGGAAGGTTCTGAAGGCTTTTAGATGATTCCAACAGTTCTAGAATGCTTTTGAAAGCATTTGAAATGTTCTGGAAGCTTTGGAAAGGTCTTTGAGATGTTCTGAATGGTTTTGGAAGCTTCTGACAAGGATTTGATCTAAATTTAAGGTTCTTTTACTACCAGATTTTCGGTATTTGAACGTTTCAAGGCTGTACTACACAGGGTGGACAAAAAAAAGGTTTTTTTTAGATTACAAATTCTTTAAAAAAAATCATTTTTTAGGTGCCAATATAACCTGAGAAATCAGCTGTAAATTGTGAGAGTTCTTAACCTCTGAATGCTTGTAGAAGTATCTGGAAAGTTTTGAGAAGCTTCTAGACTGTTCTCGGAAGTATTTGGAAGGTTCTGAAGGCTTTTAGATGATTCCAACAGTTCTAGAATGCTTTTGGAAGCATTTGAAATGTTCTAGAAGCTTTGGAAAGGTCTTTGAGATGTTCTGAATGGTTTTAGAAGCATTTGAAAGGTTTTGGATTTGTTCTAAATTTAAGGTTTTTTCACTACCAGATTTTCAGTATTTGAACGTTTCAAGGCTGTACTACACAGGGTGAACAAAAAAAAAGGTTTTTTCAGGTTACAAATTCTTTTAAAAAAATATCATTTTTTAGGTGCCAATCTAACCTGAGAAATCAGCTGTGAATTGTGAGAGTTCTTAACCTCTGAATGCTTGTAGAAGTATCTGGAAAGTTTTGAGAAGCTTCTAGACTGTTCTCGGAAGTATTTGGAAGGTTCTGAAAGCTTTTAGATGATTCCAACAGTTCTAGAATGCTTTTGAAAGCATTTGAAATGTTCTAGAAGCTTTGGAAAGGTCTTTGAGATGTTCTGAATAGTTTTAGAAGCATTTGAAAAAATTTTGGAAGCTCTGGAAGCTTCTGACATGGATTTGTTCTAAATTTAAGGTTCTTTCACTACCAGATTTTCGGTATTTGAACGTTTCAAGACTGTACTACACAGGGTGAACAAAAAAAAGGTTTTTTCAGGTTACAAATAAAAAAAAAAAAAACATTTTTTAGGTGCCAATATAACCTGAGAAATCAGCTGTGAATTGTGAGAGTTCTTAACCTCTAAATGCTTGTAGAAGTATCTGGAAAATTTTGAGAAGCTTCTAGACTGTTCTCGGAAGTATTTGGAAGGTTCTGAAGGGTTTTAGATGATTCCAACAGTTTTAGAATGTCTTTGAAAGCATTTGAAATGTTCTGGAAGCTTTGGAAAGGTCTTTGAGATGTTCTGAATGGTTTTAGAAGCATTTGAAAGGTTTTGGAAGCTTTGGAAGCTTCTGACATGGATTTGTTCTAAATTTAAGGTTCTTTTACTACCAGATTTTCGTTATTTGAACGTTTCAAAGCTGTACACAGGGTGGACAAAAAAAAGGTTTTTTTAGGTTACAAATTCTTAAAAAAAAATCATTTTTTAGGTGTCAATATAACCTGAGAAATCAGCTGTGAATTGTGAGAGTTCTTAACCTCTGAATGCTTGTAGAAGTATCTGGAAAGTTTTGAGAAGCTTCTAGACTGTTCTCGGAAGTATTTGGAAGGTTCTGAAGGCTTTTAGATGATTCCAACAGTGCTAGAATGCTTTTGAAAACATTTTAAATGTTCTAGAAGCTTTGGAAAGGTCTTTGAGATGTTCTGAATGGTTTTGGAAGCTTTGGAAGCTTCTGACATGGATTTGTTCTAAATTTAAGGTTGTTTCACTACCAGATTTTCGGTATTTGAACGTTTCAAGGCTGTACTACACAGGGTAGACAAAAAAAAGGTTTTTTTAAGGTTACACATTCTTTAAAAAAAAAATTTTTTTAGTTGCCAATATAACCTGAGAAATCAGCTGTGAATTGTGGGAGTAATCTTAACCTGCGAATGCTTGTAGAAGTATCTGGAAAGTTTTGAGAAGCTTCTAGACTGTTCTCGGAAGTATTTGGAAGGTTTTGAAGGCTTTTAGATGATTCCAATAGTTCTAGAATGCTTTTAGAAGCATTTGAAATGTTCTAGAAGCTTTGGAAAGGTCTTTGAGATGTTCTGGATGGTTTTAGAAACATTTGAAAGGTTTTGGAAGCTTTGGAAGCTTCTGACATAGATTTGTTCTAAATTTAAGGTTTTTCACTACCAGATTTTCGGTATTTGAACGTTTCAAAGCTGTACATAGGGTGGACAAAAAAAAGTTTTTTTTTAGGTTACAAATATTTAAAAAAAAAAATGTTAGGTGCCAATATAACCTGAGAAATCAGCTGTAAATTGTGGGAGTTCTTAACCTCTAAATGCTTGTAGAAGTATCTGGAAAGTTTTGAGAAGCTTCTAGACTGTTCTCGGAAGTATTTGGAAGGTTCTGAAGGCTTTTAGATGATTCCAACAGTTCTAGAATGCTTTTAGAAGCATTTGAAATGTTTTGGAAACTTTGGAAAGGTCTTTGAGATGTTCTGAATGGTTTTAGAAGCTTTTGAAATGTTTTGGGAGCTTTTAAACCATAAAACACCGATGGATTCATTTAAAAAAAAACGGACTTTTTGCAGTTGTTTATCTGTCCGATTAAAAGGTAAATATTGTCAATATTGTAATCAATGTAAAAATCGTTGGCAGATAAGAAATGGGAAACCCCATCTCGAAAAACACCCTGATACCTAATTTCATAATTTTAAGTTTAAATTAAATTTTAAAAACTATGATTAAAAATAGATTTTTAAATTTCAACTTTGCAGCCCTGTAAGGCTAAATCGCTTTATTTTGACCTCAGCTAACTGCGGCAGAGAGTTGTAAAGACCTTTCAGGGACACCCTGTATGTTACATGAACTGTGATCAGAATGCATATTCCTGATCGTCACAAAAAACATTTAAAATGCGTAAACTTTTATATGGGACGTTTTCCAATAGATTACATAGTTTTGTAGAATATTTGGATAATTTTGTTATTGTTACATTTTTATTATAAATGAAGTCATTTACTTGTATTTTTTTTGAAAATAAAAAATTTAGTTCTAATATGTGACCAAAGACAGAATAGGTTTAGTGATGAAATTCTTGGGCTTAAGTGGCAATTAAGCACCATTCATCAGACTCAAAACTTAAATAAAGGAATTTTGAGTTACATTTAACAAAAACTGTTTCAATATGTCACTTTTTAAGTTTAAATACGCCCCTTCTACACGACAAGTTTTCACGCATGAACAATAGTTAATAATAACCAAAATAAATAAAATATGTTGTAAGTTATAAGTAAGACTAAACATACCTCCAAAATAGGAACCTGTAGGCGTGCAAGCTCTCCATTTGCTCTGGTAAATTCCTGGTATAGGCGGACTATTCATTTCTACAACAACATAAGTGCCTTGCCCAGGTTGTAGAGGGGGTAAATGCACTCTCGGTCCTCCAAAATTGTCTCCATCTGAACACTGCACATAGCAACCCACCGGCCAAGTTTCAACGCCTGAATTACTGATATGCCACGACTTCTGAAACCTACAACCCGGTTGTATGAATAAAAATTTATTTACCACACTGGCGCTATTTACCTGGTGTTGGGCTCTATATTTTCAGACTCAGAAGCATCCGGGTCGGAGACTAATGCCATCGATGGCAATACGTTAGGGGCCTCCACGTCAAGGTACGAACAAACGGCCGCTTGTAAGTTCCTTTAGGTGATCAAAATTAGCCGTGCCTAACCAAAACCTAAAAAACTGACATACCAATTGTTCATATCTAAAAAGAATTCAGCCGTTGAGTAGTTCAGATGGGAGGGGCTGCCCAGTAATTTTTGTAACTGTTTGATAAGTTCATCTTTGTCTGTTGTTCCCATACAACTGAATTGATGTAGTAGTGACTGTTCTATGTCAATAGAGTTGCTAACACCACCATCGCCGTTATCAACATCCATTTCACCCAATATTGCTGAAATACGGATAATAGTTACATGATTTATAGGACAAGTTCAGAATGTCTAATGAGTTGAAGAAATCTGGGAAATTGGAAGAGATTTTGCAGAAGGGTGTTAAAAGGCGCCAGAATTGCAATGTTTTCGTCATTCAACCAAATTATAAGTTGCCTGCTAACATTTTAGTTTACTATAGGAGTAGTAGTACATGGTGTTTTGAACACCCTATACAGGGTGCTACAAGTATGGGTATCTCGGAAACGGTAAGAGATACAGAGTTGGTTTAAATGAAGGCAAAGTTGCCCAATTTGTAGTTCAGTCCAAGGCTGTTTTATCATTTAAAAAAATCCGATTACAACTCCAGAGTATTTTCAAAAACAACGATTTTTTTAATGTAAAGATTCACTGCATAATTCTAAGATAATTGCTAGAAATTCAGTTTTTAAAAAATCAGGTAATTTAAATCAATAATAACGGTAATGTTGGGATTAATTTGAGGAGCAATCATGCAGCTTTAACTTGGAATATATATTCTTTTTTTCATATTTTAAAAAAAGTGGAACACTTAGAATTAGCAACACAGTTTTTTTATTACATTTTGTAAAATTGGAAAATAATTACAACAAAATAACAGATAATAATTGAATAACAGTGAAACCACCAATGGCTAGCTTTTTTTGTCTTATATGAAAGAAAGGAAAACAAAATTTTGAGCATATCTGAATTTTCTAGCAATTATTGGATTCATACTGTTTTGTCAAAATAGTTATCATAATAACAATTTTTTTTTTATTTTTTTTTTATTTTTTACACAAATTATGGTCATATTCAAAAAGCATACATTTCCTAAGGAAATCATATTGTTACATTGTCACTCATGTGTTTTTAAATTTGTTTATGGTGTACAAACTGTAGGAATTAGTGGGCATTACTTGGGAATTGGCAAAATTACTAAGAATAAGTGGGCATTAAATTAGTATTATTAATAAAATTGAAAAAGTCTAAGTTATCATCTACCATTGAAATATAAACATAAATAAAATAAATAATGTTTGGTAATTTCAATGAAATCCGTTGGAAAACAAGGAAAATTATGAATTTTGTATTTTACTTTCAAACATTTTTTTACTGCCTCTAGAGGCAAAACCGTACAACTAATCAATTAACTTTATAAGCCAATATAAAGCTCATTTCATTAGCTATCCATTGACATATAAAAGCTTATAGAAAGTGTAGCAAATAAGCTAGTTATTGATGAATGAACGAAAAAATGCACCAAAAAAAGTCATGACAAAATAAGTCAACTTTGACGCCCTCTAGTGGCCAAACCGTCCAACCTATTAACCCCAGTTGGGGTATTGTTAGAAAGCTCATTTCATTGGCTATGCATTGACATATAAAAGCTTATACAAAGTGCAGCAAGTAAGCTAGTTATTGACAATTGAACAAAAAAATGCACCTAAAAAGTCATGAAAAAATGAGTCAACTTTGACGCCCTCTAGTGGCCAAATCGTCCAACCTATTAACCCCAGTTGGGGTATTGTTAGAAAGCTCATTTCATTAGCTATCCATTGACATATAAAAGCTTATACAAAGTGTAGCAAGTAAGCTAGTTATTGACAATTGAACAAAAAAATGCACCTAAAAAGTCATGAAAAAATGAGTCAACTTTGACGCCCTCTAGTGGCCAAACCGTCCAACCTATTAACCCCAGTTGGGGTATTGTTAGAAAGCTCATTTCATTGGCTATGCATTGACGTATAAAACTTTACCAAAAATAGTGCAATTTTGCGAGTTTTTGAGGATTAAACAAAAGGATGCACGAGGAAAGTGATTAAAAAATTGGTCAAATTTGACGCCCTCTAGAGGCCATACTGTCTAACCTGTCAACCCAAATAGGAATATTTTTAAAAAGCTCATTTCATTGGCTATCCATTGATGTATAAAACTTTACTAAAAGTAGTGCAGTTAAGCCAGTTTTTGAGGATTAAACAAAAGGATGCACCAAGAAAGTGATAAAAAAATTGGTCAAATTTGAAGCCCTCTAGCAGCCATACCGTCTAACCTGTCAACCCAAATAGGGAAATTTTTAGAAAGCTCATTTCATTGGCTATCTATTGATGTATAAAACTTTAATAAAAGTAATGCAAATAAGCGAGTTTTTAAGGATTAAACAAAAAGATACCCCAAAAAAAACAATTTTTATACATCAATGGAAAGCTCATTTCATTGGCATCACAAACATTTTTTGACTGATTAAAGGCAAAGTTGTTTTTGCAAATGACAATTTTCATAAGGGTCCAATTTGCCTGAAACACTGGCACTGTCCTAATGGGTTTTGCGGGGTAGGTTGGTCAGTTAGTGCAAGCAAAATCGACCTTAATGATTGTCTTTCTACAGTTTTTCTACTACCCTAGATTTGACAGTCATTGTGTTTACAGTTTACAGTGTCTATCTCATCTGACCTCATTCTGACAAAATGAGTGTTACTACAGCAAACTCCCCATAAAAACTATGACCAAACTTTGCCATATAAACAACAACAATTAAGTGTTTAAATCACAGAAATGTAGGCATAGCCATTTGATGATTTGGTCTAATATCACTCAGGAGATTCCTAAAATATATTAAAATCAAAATACCCCAACCTAATATTATCACAAAGAAAAGATAATCGAAAGTGACTAAAATCATAAAGTAACATTTATTCAATGAAACAAGTTGTACTAAATGTCTGGGGAGTAGGTACTCTCAGAATGTCTTACTTAAGACAAAGATGACCAGGTTGTTTTGAACAACAAAAATGTCTTTAATCTGAATAGATTATTTCTTTATGTAAGGAGGCTATTACATTCTTCAAGTACAAAGAAGTCATTTAAGAACAATTCACTACAAACTATAAACATTAATTACCTAAATTACTTTTGTTCAATTACATACCTTGTATTTACTATTTATACTGAATCCTAATCAATAATCCATCTATTCTGGAATGACCACACTCAATTAGTGGGACTATGATCTTTATTGCAATGTAAACTATGATTTGCAGTATTTATATTTTGAAGACAATAAAAGAAACCACACTGCTAGTCAGAAAGTTCTTGTTTGTTTCCATTTATGAGTTGAGAAGGCAATACAAAAGAATTTGAAAATCAAACGAGTTTACTTACCTATAATTAATCTAACAGAAAAATGATCTCCTTGGAGTGAAAAGGGGCTTGTTTTTAGGATTGGATTTTTGGAAAAACTGTAAAAAACTGAAAATTATAATAATTTACTGCTCAGTGCAGTGCTCACACAAAAATATTGAGGCCATGTGACAGAATGACAGTATAGAAAAGTGACAAGTGATAACCTGACAGTTGACATTCACAGCTTTGTTAATGCTCCTGGAGCGACCAAATCGTGTTGACGTCACTATTACGTAATGTCACACCTGATCAAATGAAATGTTTTATAAAATTTCGTCATCGTGACGTCACATCAACCGGTGCCGCCATGCTATTGTAGCAAAACGAACTAAGAATTTGTCTGTCAAACATCAAAACAAAGTCATATTATTAAAAGTCAAAAACACTACGTCATACTTTATTTTTATTCATTTACCTATCATTTTATTATTGTGTTTTGTGATTGTGATTCATGATTCATTCTTTTTGTTTGCAGTAGAAATACTGGGTAAATTGATAATTTGCTGGTACTGTCATTTATTAATTAATCGTGATTTAGAAGTGCTTAAACATGGCCGATTTACTTTCGGTACCATTGAAAAAACCTAGTGATGTGGACGTTAGTACCCCCTTAAAGAACCTTATCCAGTCTCGATATAGTACGGCTGATAATCCGGAAAACTGTACAGAAGCCGTGAATGAATTCGCGAAAATCAGAAGTAATGCCATTTGGAAGGCTTTCGAGAAATACGAAAGTTCATTGGAGATTATTTATGGGTAGGACTGTCATATGAATGTATTGTTACAATTTGTGATGCTTGAATGCAATGGTTTTAATTTTCTAGGTACTATGACCAGTTATCAGCATTGGAAGGCAAAATTCCAGCACAAGAGTTGCAAGTACCCTTCAAGTGGAAAGATGCATTTGATCGGGGAAATATTTTTGGACATAAAGCCAGCTTAAGTAAGTACATTGCATTGTTTTCAGTTTTGAATTTTTTAGTATTAAATAAGGCCTAACAAGAAACTGGAAATCATTTATAAACTTGTGTGTGTCTAAAATAACTGCTACTTAAACAATAAACATATTCAGATTAGAATAAACTAAAATAGACATATTAGGAAATTAAGTATAAGATGACATGTATTTGGGATTTTTCTGATTACTCATCTGATCAAATGTCCATTAATTAAGAAGACTTCACTTGGTCAAATCAATAATAAAAATGGTTGTTCACAAAACCTTTTATCCACAATTGGCTTTGTAATGTTTGTTTACTCCTACTAATGATGGGCAATATTGAATTTACTATGACTGATTATTCTTCAATTTTACCAGTAAATTCTAATTTGACCAGTAAGTTTATGGGTCTAATTGAAATTTGCTGAATTTTCTTCTGTCATTAATTTGAAAAATCAGAGTCACTACACTTTTCATACACCCCCTGTATAGTAGCGGCAGTGATGGACTGTGAAAATTCCAGAGATGATTCAAATTTTTCGTAGTTTTCACCATTTCTGAGTTAGCTAGCAAAAACTGGTTTGGTGCAACAAATTTTCAAATTAGTTGAAATTGTGGTTTGAAATTTGAGCACCCTGTAACTCGGTTACTTTTGGGAGTTTGGGGAGGTTGAACCACTCAAAATAACCGTCTTGAGCTCCTCTTTATGTTGGTGTAAAGCAAAAAATGCTATCAGAAAAATTGGGTACAGGGTGACCAAAAACAGTCAATCACCATAAATTTCATACACATCCTGTATGAATCCTGTATACTGAAAGCAAAAAACGGTCCTGCAAACTTACGGTGCTGAGTTAAGGAGTTGATTAGGAACATTTTTGGTCTCTTGCAAAATTTTCGTAACTTTCACCGTTTTTAGAAGTTCAGGGTGGTTTAACCACTTAAAAGAACCGTTTTGAGTTCCTTATTCCAGCGGTGTGTAGAGTAAAAAATTGTATCTTAAAAATTGCCTACAGGGTGACAAAAGTAGTGGACCAACATACTTTTCTTCACATACCGTTTCAGCAAAAACGGTTCTGCAAACTTATGGTGCTGAGTTAAGGAGTTGATTAGGAACATTTTTGGTCTCTTGCAAAATTTTCGTAACTTTCACCGTTTTTGAGTTATTTAGGAAAAACTGGTTTGGTGCAACAAATATTTAAATCAGCTTAAATTTGTACTCTGAACACAGTTTAAATGACAGTCAGGGACAAAATTGCCTGTAAAACTCACTTAAAGTAAGAATAGTTCACAGTTTAATAGCTCCATGGAGTTAAACAATAAAAATACAGTTTTATAGCTTCACGGTGTAGCTTATGACAGTTGTCACTCTTCTGAATACTTCTGGTAGACCAATTGAGGTCTTAAATACACTGTTTAATACTGCATCTGTTAAAATCCTTCTTATAAAGGTATGAAAGTCAATTCTTGTATTTTATACTAGCTAGTTTTCAAGTAAGTTTTACAGTTTAATAGCTTCATGAAGCAAATTTGAACAGTGTATGATTTACTGTTTTACAGCTTTATGGCATTGATTTTGACAGTTGTCACTCTTCTGATAGACCAAGTGAGGTCCTAAATAGACTGTCAAACACTGCATTTTCCATGGGCAATCATTTAGGAGGAAGAAGGAATTTTAGTGGATTTAGAAAAAGCATTTGATGTGTTCTCTCATGTGTCTGTCATCTTTGTAATAGTTAGACTGTGCTAATTTGCATCTAATCTGTCACATTCAAATCTTGCCATAGTTTAATCGTTAAAGCCAATTTGAGAGTTGTCAAGAGCGCAGCAGAAAGCAAATTAGGTATATTTTAGTTAGCTCAAAATGTACCCAAGTTTCAAATGGATAACAGGCGATTTTGTCCCTGACTGTCCTTTAAACTGTGTTCAAATTTCAGACCACAATTTCAACTAAATTGAATATTTGCTGCATAAAATCGGTATTTCCTAAATAACTCGAAAACAGTGAAAGAAAAGAGACCAATCCCAGAGTTGACCAGAGAACCAAATGTTCCTAATCAACTTCTTTATACAGCATGTACAAGAAAAGTGTGATGGGTCACTATTTTTGTCACCCTGTACGCAAAAGGTAGAATTTTTTACTTTACACCATTGGAAAGAGGGGCTCAAAACGGTTCTTTTAAGTGGTTGAACCACCATGAACTCCCAAAAATAACTGAGCTACAGGGTGCTCAAATTTCAGACCACAATTTCAACTAAATTGAATATTTGCTGCATAAAATCGGTATTTCCTAAATAACTCGAAAACAGTGAAAGAAAAGAGACCAAAAATGTTCCTAATCAACTTCTTTATACAGCATGTACAAGAAAAGTGTGATGGGTCACTATTTTTGTCACCCTGTACGCAATTTTTAAGGTAGAATTTTTTACTTTACACCATTGGAAAGAGGGGCTCAAAACGGTTCTTTTAAGTGGTTGAACCACCATGTACTCCCAAAAATAACTGAGCTACAGGGTGCTCAAATTTTAGACCACAATTTCAACTGATTTGAATATTTGTTGGAGCAAACCAGTTTTTGCTAAATAACTCGAAATCAGAGAAAGTTACGAAAAATTTGTAGGAGACCAAAAATGTTCCTAATCAACCCAGCACCGTAAGTCCGCAGAATTGTTTTAGCTTCCAGTCCAGTATACAGGGTGTGTGGGAAGGAAAGTATGGTGGTTCACTACTTTTGTCACTCTGTACGCAATTTTAAATGTAGAATTTTTTACTTTACACCGTTGGAAAGAGGAGCTCAAAACGGTTCTTTTAAGTGGTTGAACCACCCTGAACTCCAAAAAATAACTGAGTTACATGGTGTTCAAATTTCAAACCACAATTTCAACTGATTTGAATATTTGTTGGAGCAAACCAGTTTTTGCTAAATAACTCGAAATCGGAGAAAGTTACGAAAAATTTGTAGGAGACCAAAAATGTTCCTAATCAACTCAGCACCGTAAGTTCGCAGAATTGTTTTTGCTTCCAGTCCCGTATACAGGGTGTGTGCGAAGGAAAGTATGGTGGTTCACTACTTTTGTCACTCTGTACGCAATTTTTAAGATATAATTTTTTACTCTACACCACTGGAAAGAGGAGCTCAAAACGGTTCTTTTAAGTGGTTGAACCACCCTGAAGTCCCAAAGATAACTGAGTTACAGGGTGCTCAAATTTTAGACCACAATTTCAACTGATTTGAAAATGTATTATATTAAACCAGTTTTTGCTAGATAACTCAGAAATGGTGAAAGTTACGACAAATTTAGAAGAGAGCAAAAATGTTCGTAAAGACCTGCTAAACTCATCCTTGGAAGGTCCATAGTCTGTCAGTGCCACTACTATACAGGGGGTGCATGAAAATTGTAGTGATTCAGATTTATGACTTGTTTAGACCGAGAGAGATTTGCTGAAATATCTAAGAAACGGTGCACAATAGGAATAGGAAAGTATTAAGAATAATCATTAGCGTTCTTGCGAGGAATTCTAAAATAAGTTTAGAAACAGGGTGTTTCATTTGAAAATCAAAAGTTAGTGTTTTTTCCGACTGACCTGGCAACACCGCACATTACAAAATATTCTAGGCCTACACACCAAATTACTACTTCCAATATACCATCACGGTGAATCACCCAGTATCACAATACACAAACTTTTGAGAAAAATAAAATCAGCAGTTTTCGAAATATTTACAATATTCCAGACTTTTTAGACACCCATTTTTGTGATATTTATGTGATAAAATTTGTAATTATTTTTTTTCAGCAATTTCATCTCTAAGTTTTGAAAAAGTCTGTGTCCTTTTCAATATTGCTGCTCTTCAAAGTGCAGTAGCAGCTGCGCAGAGCACTGAAAGTGATGATGGACTTAAGTTGGCTGCCAAATTATTACAGGTATTTGTTTAAATCCTTATTAAACAATATTTTCTTGATTTTAAAGCTGACTTCTGACTATTTCTTGGGTTCTTTCTCCACAAAATGACAGAGGTTCAATAACTTAACTAAAAACTAATTAAAAACTCTTTGTTCAACCTTGATAGAGTATGTTTTTGTTTTGTCATGTTGTTTGCGTTGTAGCAAGCAGCCGGGATTTTCAATCATCTTAAATCCACTGTAATGCTGTCTATTCAACAAGATCCTACTCCTGATTTAAACCCAGATACTTTAGGAGCTTTATCGCAATTGATGTTGGCTCAAGCACAAGAAATGTTTGTTCACAAAGCAATCCATGGTAAGAGGACTTTATTAAATAGATACATAAACATATCTGCTTGTCTATTTACAGATAATATGAAACCTTCTATTGTCGCGAAATTAGCAGCTCAAGCTGATGACTTGTACGCTGAATGTTTAAAGACTCTTCAGAGGGATAATTTGAGGTCAATCTGGGACAAAGATTGGATTTCAGCGGTAAGTAAACTAACTTATTGATTGCTGGATTATTAGTTTTCAGAGTGTACATAATATTAGTTTGTCCTGTACAGGGTGCTGCATTTTCGATGGTTTTACGGGGTACAGAGAAAACGGTAATAGATAGAAAAAAAGTAGCATACGTGTTCTGATCTCTTTTTCTGAGCTGAGATGGCGAAAAGTGGGCGGCGCAAACTTGTTTTGTTTCAAAGATACGGGGGGTTTTCGAAAATTGGTAATTTTTGAACCTCTTCTGTATTTCAGTTGCTCTTAAAGTTATCAAAAAAGGAAGAACGGTTTCCGGTAGAAGTTTTCATATAGAATCCAATGGCGTAGTCAGTTTTTTCTATTCCGTTTAGTTTCTGACATATGACAGTAAGTTACATTTTTTTAAATGGAACATCTTATATATTTTTACGTCATTTATATCTGTTGATTTTTACCTTTTCAACGGTGTATTACAACATAGAAGTTTGTAGAGGTTAATCCTGTTATTTAAAAAAAAGGCCAATATCAAAAATACCAAACAAAATCGGAAATCATATAAACTAACACATCAGAAAATTAAATATTTTTAATAAATCTTATTAAAAATCTAAGTTACAAACAGTTCTACCGTCACTTTAATAAGAAAAGACGCCATTTCTATTTTCTACTATTTTTAAGGTAGAAGTTGAAAAAACTGTTTATAAACGACATGTAACATGTTAATAAGAACATAGCCAAATTTTATTTCGACTGTGGGTATTTTTATAAATATTATTTAGCACTTTTTTGTTAAGGCTTTTTTTCTAATTACCAAGATTACAAGAACGTTTACAAATTTATATGTTTTAATACACCGTTGAAAAAGTAAAAATCAACAGAATTAAATGAACTAAAAATATATATGATGTTCCATTTAAAAAAATATAACTTACTGTCATATGTCAGAAACTAAACGTAATAGGAAAAACTGACTACGCCATTGGATTCTACGTCAAAACTTCTACCGGAAACTGTTTTTCCTTTTTTGATAACTTTAATAGCAAATGAAATACAGAAGGGGCTCCAAAATGACCAATTTTCAAAAGCCCCCCGTATCTTTGAAACAAAAGAAGTTTGCGCAGCCCACTCTTCGCCAGTCATCTCAGCTCAGAAAAAGAGATCAGAACACGTATGCTACTTTTTTTCTATCTATTACCGTTTTCTCTGTACCCCGTAAAACCATCGAAAATGCAGCACCCTGTACAGCAATCAATTCCGGTAACGTAAGTCTCCTAAGAGTGTTATTTATCCATTTTTATCTAAAAAAAATAACTAAAGGGCATCGGTAAAGCCAAACGTCTTATGGCATTTTATGACAATCCACATTTGCTAGAATGTGTGAAAGTCAATATAATTTTAATAGTAGGTCAATTAAAAATTTTAGAAGCATTTTAACAAAATGCTAAATTTATCCTAATTTTTAAGTCACTATTTTTCATACCTGCAAAACTTTTTTGGTGGCAAAAACAACTTTTGCACATTCCCCAAACCATTAGCTATTGAATAAAAAAAAATCACGCAAATAAGTTGTAATTTGAGTTAAAAGATTGATTTTTGAGAGATTTGGGAAATTCAAAGCCGAAATCTTGTTGTACATTTCTGTAGAAGCATCGTCGTTTAAACAGTAATGTTTGCGTTAACACTGCCGTAGTTTTGTCGACAGAAACAAAGAACTCTGTTTTTTATAAATTTTTCTACACGTAGGCCAGGCCTTACTTCAAAAACCAATGTTGTATAAAGGGTGCCCGTTTTACGAGTCTCACCATGGGGATTTCAGTTATTTGAAGAGATACAGGAAAGTTTAAATTGGGACACAATTGAGCAAATAATTTAAAAATTCTTACTACTTTCGTTGATTTATATTTTTTTACTAATTTATTTCATAAGATAACTGAAAAGAAAAATAACTTTACCATTGTAATTTTTTCTCTCTCTTCTTTTAGTTACTATCCTCAACTGTTATTTTTCTTATTGAATTTTTGCTTATTTGAATAGATGTTATTTTTCTGATTATGGTGATGTACCCTATTGTACCGTCGTACTCCTTAATGACACACTTCTTGTACAACACTGTATATTGTTTACAAACAATAAACTGACACCGACTTTTAACCTCGCTATCTGACAACTTCGACTTCACTACAACCATCAACTCAACAACTCACTAACCAGGCCTGGTTCAGCTGCTTATATAGGCTTCCATGGATTCTAGAAAGTTCCCAAATATTCATGAAATTGACTTTCTCTCTCACACTCATTAAGCTATAACATAAATCTCTCTCTATATAAGCAACGGAGCCAGGATTTTCTAGAACACAGACAAAAGAATGTAGAACGTAAACAAAGCAACGTAACATACAGGGATAACAACAAATAACTAAAGAAATCCTAACTAATAATCAAAAGTTCGCTTCGCAACACTGCCCCCCTCCTAGAGTTGATCGTCCCGATCATCAACTTCACCCGCTTTGGGTCGTCGGTAAGGTGCAAGTCGATCCAGGTGAACTATTTTCATTTTCGCCCGATGTCCTCGCTGTATTCTGTAGACGACGTCGTTCAGACGCTTTATAACGTCGTAGGGTCCCTCCCATGACCTCTGTAGCTTCGGTGACTTTCCTTTCTTTCGAGCAGGATTGTATAACCAGACCTGATCACCGGCTTGGAATCCGCTGCTGTTGGCCCTTTTGTCATATCTTGTCTTTAGTCGGTCGCTTGCAAATTTCAACTTCTGCCGGACTTCCTCATGGATCACGTGCAAGCGTTGCGCCAATTTTTCCGAATAGCTATCACAAGAGGCTGGGGGTTCTTCCGGTCCTCCAAAAAGAAGATCCATTGGCAAACGAAGCTCCCTTCCAAAGACAACACTTGCTGGTGTTTTGCCAGTGGAATCATGTACTGCCGATCGATAAGCCATCAGGAACAACGGAATGTGCTGATCCCAATCTGTCTGATTGTTATCGACGACTGTCCTTAGGTAGTTGTCTAGTGTCCGGTTGAAACGTTCCACCATTCCGTCTGACTGTGGGTGTAATGGAGTAGTTCTGGTTTTCCTAATTCCCAATCGGTCACACACTTCCGTGAATACTGCCGATTCGAAATTACGCCCTTGATCCGAATGCAGCTCCCTCGGTACTCCAAATCTGCAGAAGAAGTTGTCAACCAGAACTTCTGCTACAGTAGCGGCTTCCTGGTTTGGTATTGCGTACACTTCTGGCCATTTACTGAAGTAGTCCATTGCGACCAGGACATAGCGATTTCCGGAATTAGTTTTGGGAAAAGGTCCAGCTACATCAACGGCAATCCTCTCAAACGGAGCTCCGACATTATACTGCCTCATACATCCTCGGCTCCGAGTTTTGGGACCCTTGCTACTGAAACAGTCTGCGCAACGCCGACACCAATCTTCTACATCTGAGCGGCTTTGTAGCCAGTAGAACCTTTCCCTAACTTTATTTAACGTTTTGTTGATGCCAAAGTGCCCTCCACCAATTCCACTATGGGCTTCTTTCAGTACGTCACTAACTCGGTTTCTTGGCAGAACTACCTGTAGTCGTTCTTCTTTCCCATCCGGACTATCCCATTTTCTTTTTAGTAAATCTCCATCAATAATAAGGGACTCCCATAATGCCCAATATCCCTTTAATGTTGGAGACTTAGCGGAAATCTCCTCCCAATTTGGTCTTTCTCCACGCTCTTTCCAGTTAATTATCTGTCCTAAATCGGGGTCTTCTCGTTGATCGGCAGCCAAGTTTTCCCGATCCCATGCGATGTCATTTTTCAGAGCGATCCTTCGACAAGACTTTCCAAATTCAGCTATCTCCAGGCGTTTACAGTGATTGCAACCTTCCACACAAGGTCTTCGTGACACTGCGTCCGCGTTTCCGTGCAAACGTCCCTTTCTGTGTTCAATCTGGAAGTCATATTCTTGAAGTCTTTGCAACCATCGAGCTATTTGTCCTTCTGGATTTTTGAATTGAAATAGCCATTTCAGAGAGGCATGGTCCGTCCTTAGTCTGAATCGTTGTCCGTACAGGTATTTGTGAAACTGCTCGACTGTTTTCACTACGGCTAACAGCTCCTTCCTGGTTACGCAATAATTTCTCTCTGGCTCTCGTCCAAAGTCTGCAAAACCTCCAGTGCTTCTTCTCGAAGTGACAAAACCAAGGCAGTGGCTTTGTCACTTGATGTCCAATTGTTGGCCTCTGCGGCAGCCTCAAACTGTTTTTTGTAAACCTGCCATGAGGTCTTACCGTCGAAAACTGGTGGCTTAATATTTGAGCAGACACTAGAACTGGCGACTACGGTTGGCTTTGAAGACTTTTCCTGTAGTTTGTCAAATTCCTCTCGCAAGGTCTGAACGGTCTCCTCCATACCGCTTATCCTCTCATTTACCTTTTCTTCCAAAATTTCCATCCTGTTGTCCATTTCTCCTTTTATTTCATTTATTACTCGGTCTAATTTTTCTTCTTGTTGTTGAAACTGGTCTTTAATTTGGTCTTGGCTCACTTTCATTTCTTCGAACTTTTGGTCCTGACTTGCTTTTAACTCCTCGAACTGCTCTTGACTTATTTGGCTTGCTTTCATTTCTTCAAACTTTTGGTCTTGGCTTGCTTTCATTGCTTGAATCATCTCCATAAGTTGTTTCATTCCTTCATCCATTTTGGCGCTTTGTTGTCGTGTACTCACAGGCATTCAACACACCTTCTGCTTTTGTCGGTTTATTCTGTCTTCCTCTGGATCTCTTCTTCGATTCTCCAATCCCACTTCTGACACCAAATGTACCGTCGTACTCCTTAATGACACACTTCTTGTACAACACTGTATATTGTTTACAAACAATAAACTGACACTGACACTTAACCTCTTAATCTGACAACTTCGACTTCACTACAACCATCAACTCAACAACTCACTAACCAGGCCTGGTTCAGCTGCTTATATAGGCTTCCATGGATTCTAGAAAGTTCCCAAATATTCATGAAATTGACTTTCTCTCTCACACTCATTAAGCTATAACATAAATCTCTCTCTATATAAGCAACGGAGCCAGGATTTTCTAGAACACAGACAAAAGAATGTAGAACGTAAACAAAGCAACGTAACATACAGGGATAACAACAAATAACTAAAGAAATCCTAACTAATAATCAAAAGTTCGCTTCGCAACACTATGTTATGGTTCAGTCTTGGAATTCCGTAAACATCATGAAAATTATGTTTTTGCAAAGAGCGTCTTGAAAATGACATCTCAAGAATCCGTCTATTGGCCAAATGACACTACTCCACTTGATATTACTGTCATTTGTAAAAGAATGATCTTGAACTGTCAGATGATGACACGAAACGCGCTCTAATCTAATAAATTGTCGATTGAAGTAGTAGTCCATTCTCACTCAGTGGAGCTGTACAAATACAGGGGGAACAGTAACACTCAGAAAACAGTAATCACACAAGAAATTTATTAGGTTTTAAACCTTTTTTAAAAAATGCCCAACATGTTTCGAGCGCAGAAGCAGCTCATCATCAGGGGCTACTACCGAACTATAAAGATCCCATAATGGAGAAAAAAAACAAAAAAATAGTTACACTAAAAATAGTCAAAGCTCCTTTCCCATCGTGGCCTCCTAGCAGTGAACAAGTTACCAACTTAACACGTAGAAGGGTTTTTAGAGACATTTCACATCCCAGTTTCAAGATGCCGAACTTTCCCTACACTTAGGGTTGCCCCTCAGGGGGCCCCCTAAAACTCTATGTAATGTACCGTCAAAGAGTTAGATAGTGTTACTATTTTTTTGTATTTTTTTCTCCATTATGGGATTATTACTTTTTGATCCTTAAAAACGTCAATGGGTTTTTTAAAAGTTCTCCCTAAAAACTACAAACACTTAACCCCAGGTCTGCTTTCCCCTTTTACAGAATGACTGCTTAATTTTATAGTTCGGTACTAGCCCCTGATGATGAGCTGCTTCTGTGCTCGAAACATGTTGGGCATTTTTTAAAAAAGGTTTAAAACCTAATAAATTTATTGTAGAGACGACTAAGTGTTACTGTTTCCCCTGTATATAGTAAATTGTCGACTGATACCATGTACTGTACTTCTGAAGATACAATTTCTGATATTTTAGCTAAAGTTTAGTGGTCCATAAATAAAAGACAGACCAAATGCTTGATCGTATGTATTTTTTCGACGTTTCAAGGCTGACTGGCCTCTTCACAACACATGGTGGGTTTATGCTCACTTAACATTTAAGATTTATCATTTTATGCAGTTAAAAGTGAGGTTAACCTACTGAATCGTTCAATGGTCATTTAAAATTTATCATTTAAGTAATGGCCTCGCAGATCACATTCTTAAATGAAAATAGTTCTGCCCATGTTTGGAGCTACCAAAATGCTTTAGAGAAATTTGTTTTAGTTAGATATTTTTGATGTTTTTTATTTAGAAATCCGTGTTGTTGAAAGCAGTAACAAATTTTAAACAGTTAATTTTTAACGGTATTTTCTGTTTCGTTATTTCCAATATAATTGCAAGTAGTCCAAGCGTACCAGTGTATTTTACTTTATTATTTGTGAAAATCATGTGATATTCAGGTAAATTTTTCATAAATCTGCCATAAATCTCAAAAACACATTTTATATCAAATACTGCAAGAATACGTTTTTAAACCCTGATTTTTGCAACTTTGGAGCATAGTTTGACAGTTTTGACGTTAGTGACAGTTGTCACGAGATTGTAGGACATCATTTAGCTAAACGGTCACGTGGCAATTGTCAAAATAACTCATAAATCTCAAAAACACGTTTTATGTCAAATACTACAAGAAAACGTTTTTAAACCCTGAATTTTTCAACTTTAGAGCATAATTTTACAGTTTTGACGTTAGTGACAGTTGTCACGTGATTGTAGAACACTATTTAGTTAAACGGTCACGTGACAATTGTCAAAATAACGGTCATAAATCTCAAAAACACGTTTTATTATCAAATACTACAAGAAAACGTTTCTAAACCCTAATTGTACAACTTTAGAGCATAGTTTGACAGTTTTGACGTTAGTGACAGTTGTCACGTGATTGTAGGACATCATTTAGCTAAACGGTCACGTGACAATTGTCAAAATAACTGTCATAAATCTCAAAAACACGTTTTATGTCAAATACTACAAGAAAACGTTTTTAAACCCTGAATTTTTCAACTTTGGAGCATAATTTGACAGTTTTGACGTTAGTGACAGTTGTCACGTAATTTTAGAACACTATTTCGCTAGACGGTCACGTGACAATTGTCAAAACAACGGTCATAAATTTCAAAAACACGTTTTAGATCAAATACTACAAGAAAACGTTTCTAAACCCTGATTTTTGCAACTTTAGAGCATGGTTGGACAGTTTTGACGTTAGTGGCAGTTGTCACGTGATTGTAGATCACTATTTAGTTAAACCGTCACGTGACAATTGTCAAAATAACGGTCATAAATCTCAAAAATACGTTTTATTAGCAAATACTACAAGAAAACGTTTCTAAACCCTGATTTTTGCAACTTTAGAGTATAGTTTGACAGTTTTGATGTTAATCACAGTTGTCACGTGCTTGTAGAACACTATTTAGCTAGACGGTCACGTGACAATTGTCAAAATAACTGTCATAAATCTCAAAAATACGTTTTATTAGCAAATACTGCAAGAAAACGTTTCTAAACCCTGATTTTTGCAACTTTAGAGTATAGTTTGACAGTTTTAACCTTAGTGACAGTTGTCACGTGATTGTAGAACACTATTTAGCTAGACGGTCACGTGACAATTATCAAAATAACTGTCATATATCTCAAAAATACGTTTTATATCAAATACTACAAGAAAACGTTTCTAAACCCTGATTTTTGCAACTTTAGAGCATAGCTTGACAGTTTTGACGTTAGTGGCAGTTGTCACGTGATTGTAGAGCACTATTTAGTTAAACGGTCACGTGACAATTATCAAAATAACTGTCATAAATCTCAAAAATACGTTTTATATCAAATACTACAAGAAAACGTTTCTAAACCCTGATTTTTGCAACTTTAGAGCATAGTTTGACAGTTTTGACCTTAATGACAGTTGCCACGTGATCGTAGAACACTATTTAGCTAGACGGTCACGTGACAATTATCAAAATAACGGTCATAAATATCAAAAACACGTTTTATATGCAATACTACAAGAAAACGTTCCTAAACCCTGAGTTTTGCAACTTTAGAACATAGTTTGACAGTTTTGACGTTAGTGACAGTTGTCACGTGATCGTAGAACACTATTTAGCTAAACGGTCACGTGACAAATGTCAAAATAACGGTCATAAATCTCATAAACACGCTTTATATCAAATACTACAAGAAAACGTTTCTAAACCCAGATTTTTGCAACTTTAGAGCATAATTTTACAGTTTTGACGTTAGTGACAGTTGTCACGTGAACGTAGAACATTATTTAGCTAAACGGTCACGTGGCAATTGTCAAAATAACGGTCATGAATCTCAAAAACCCGTTTTATATCAAATACTGCAAGAAAACGTTCCTAAACCCTGATTTTTGCAACTTTAGAGCATAGTTTGACAATTTTGACGTTAGTGGCAGTTGTCACGTGATTTCAGAAGACTATTTAGCTAGACTATGAAGTGACAATTGTTAAAATGTAATTCTTGCAAATTGTAGTAAAATTTTGACAATTCTGACAATAGTGACAGACATCACGTGGTTTTAGAGAATAGTTTGGAGTAAGAAAATGACTGTTTTAAGCGCATTTTTAGAATCCTTATTAAATTTCCAATTCAATAAATTGAAAAAGTATATGAAAAGTTTTACAACCAACAGAATGGCAATACCGTAATTAAAGACGGTAGATTATATAGAAAAAACAGGAGAACGGTAGAAGAACTACAAAAACGGTAGACCTGGCAACATTGGTTATTAGTCGGAGTGTGGTTCATCATATTATATTTACCGGCGCATTTTTAAAGAATGCGAAAAGGAAATATATAATATAAATATTATTATTTTTTTTGTTTCTTAATTATTTCATTTAATAACGGGGTAAATTTTGATGGGAGGTACGAGCGGGGTGAAGTTATTGGAAATGAGGTAGGATTGCCCCGATCGGGGTAGTTTTGGCAACGCTGGTACCAGTTCATGAATAAATTCACAAAAAAATCTCAATTTCGTCTTAAACTTTTAAAGCGGCATTTAAATCGACTCCTAATTGCTCAATTTGGCTCAATTTAAACTTCCCAGTACCTCTTCAAATAACCGAGATCCCCACGGTAAAGACTCGTAAAACGGACACCCTGTATTATTATAATCTAAATGCACAGTGCATATTACAAAACACATTGTAGGTTGGTGGCAAGCAGGCAGCCTTTTCAGCTGTAGCCGAATTTTATCAAAGCTTGGTGTGTAGAGAAAAAAAGGCTGTTGGTGAAGAGATATCCAGATTGAGGGTAATACTTTAAACTTAATATTCTCAGTTAATATTAATTAATTATTTTCTTGATTAGACTGCTGTAGAGAAATTTAAAGCGGCCCAATCACGATCCGGCAAAAGTCTGTTCAGTGACCTCCTCAACAAAGCCGAAAGAAATCTTGCAGAGGTTGAGAAAGATAATGACTTTATTTATCACGAAAGAATACCAGATTTCAAATCGTTGGAACCAATTGGAAAAGCTCCGGTGGCAAAGCTTTTGCCTTTACCTGACAAAATGTCTCAAAATTTCAAAGGTCTGTTGTACTGCTCACTTTATTCCAGTAGGCTTATTAGACAGTTTTTCAGATTTGTTCTCGAGTTTGGTCCCTGTAGCGGTGCATCAAGCTCTAGCGTCCTACGATTTGCGTAAAACTGAAATTGTCAACACTGAAATTACAAAATTGCGGGAATCGACCCAAGAATTGAATGGGTGGGTGTTTTTCACTTTAATTAGTGATTTTTTAAAAATTAATTTTTGTTTGACAGGGTTTTGGCGAGTCTAAATCTTCCAGCAGCTATTGAAGTAACCGATTCTACTACTGGTTTGCCTCCATCCATTTTAGAGAAAGCGAACACCGTAGTGTCTCTAGGTGGCATTTCCGCTCTGAAACAGATGATTGAAGAATTGCCAGAATCACTGAAAAGGAATCAGGATATCTTGGATGAAACGGACAGGTAAGTTTTAACAAATCGTCCAAGTAAAGAGTGTCTAAATTATGGATTTGATTGGGTCAAAATTGGGTCAATTAGGTGTTTTTCTCTTTTGATTGAAGGGCGTTTTAACCCCATTTGCATCGTCATACTTTAACCAAAGATAATGGATATTAGTACAGGGTGTCCGAAAATAGTTCGACCAACACTAAACAAGGCATATCTACAGCAAAAATAAGTGTGACAAGTCTTGTAATAACGGTTCTACAAAGCGTAAAGTTGTTGAGCGATTTATGTAGGAGGTATACACAAATAACTTTTATTCTTCTTTGGTTTCTAACAGTTTACTTTAAAAAAATCAACTATCTATTACTTTTTTCTTTTTTCTTTACCTTAACTTAACCTAATCTATTTCCATCTATAAACAGAGTTGCCACATCTGCCCACTCCCCAAACTGTCACTTCTTTTCTTTTAAGATTATAGGTGCTCTTATTTGTCGCATGCTAACTTTGGTATGTAGATCATAATTTTAGCTTTCTTTTAACTAAACCCAATTTTTATTCAAACATTACAAATAACCCAGATATTGACTGGGAAATAGAGCATTGCAAGTACACAAGTTCTTTTTGAAGATGTCATAATTTGACAGCTCATAACTTAGTCCCTGTAACAGTTCAAACGTCAAATTGTAGCACGTGATTTTGGCTTACTTTTATCTGAATACAAGTTTCTTTCAAAAAATAAAATAACCGAGATATTTGGCATGAAATACAACAGTGTACCTGTACTAGAAATATTGAAGGTGTCACAATTTGACAGCTCCTAACTTGGTTACTATGACAGCTAGAAGGTTCGTTCAAACGTCAAGATGTAGTACGTGATTTTGGCTTACTTTTACCTCAATACAATTTTCCTTTCAAAATTACAAATCACCGAGATATTTGACTTGAAATACAACAGTAGCCGCATTCGTTTTCAAGCTCCATGGAGCGAGTAGAGCGTTTTTGACGTCACAATGACGCAACTTGGCAAAACCATTATTTTGACCAACTGTCAAATTACGTCATTCTGACGTCAAAAACGCTCTTCACGCTCCATGGAGCGTAAAAACGAATGCGGTCCAAGTAACTGTACTACAAATATTAAAAATGTCACAATTTGACAGCTCCTAACTTTGTTACTATGACAGCTAGAAGGTTCGTTCAAACGTCAAAATGTAGCACGTGATGTTGGCTTACTTTTAGCTCAATACAATTTTCCTTTCAAAATTACAAATCACCAAGATATTTGACATATGTACAACTGTACTAGAAATATTAAAAGTGTCACAATTTGACAGCTCCTAACTTTGTTACTATGACAGCTAGAAGGTTCGTTCAAACGTCAAAATGTAGCACGTAATTTTGGCTTACTTTTACCTCAATACAATTTTCCTTTCAAAATTACAAATCACCAAGATATTTGACATGAAATACAACAGTGTAACTGTACTAGAAATATTGAAGTTGCCACAATTTGACAGCTCCTAACTCGGATACTATGACAGCTAGAAGGTTCATTCAAACGTCAAAATGTAGCACCTGATTTTGGCGTACTTTTACCTCAATACAATTTTTCTTTCAAAATTACAAATCACCAAGATATTTGACATGATATACAACTGTACTAGAAATATTAAATATGTCACAATTTGACAGCTCCTAACTTGGTTACTATGACAGCTAGAAGGTTCGTTCAAATGTCAAAATGTAGCACGTGATTTTGGCTTACTTTTACCTCAATACAATTTTCCTTTCAAAATTACAAATCACCAAGATATTCGACATATGTACAACTGTACTAGAAATATTAAAAGTGTCACAATTTGACAGCTCCTAACTTGGTTACTATGACAGCTAGAAGGTTCGTTCAAATGTCAAAATGTAGTACGTGATTTTGGCTTACTTTTACCTCAATACAATTTTCCTTTCAAAATTACAAATCACCGAGATATTTGACATGAAATACAACGGTGTAACTGTACTGGAAACATTGAAGTTGTCACAATTTGACAGCTCCTAACTTGATTACTGTGACAGCTAGAAGGTTCATTCAAACGCCAAAATGTAGCACGTGATTTTGGCGTACTTTTACCTCAATACAATTTTCCTTTCAAAATTACAAATCACCAAGATATTTGACATGATATACAACTGTACTAGAAATATTAAAAGTGTCACAATTTGACAGCTCCTAACTTGGTTACTATGACAGCTAGAAGGTTCGTTCAAATGTCAAAATGTAGTACGTGATTTTGGCTTACTTTTACCTCAATACAATTTTCCTTTCAAAATTACAAATCACCGAGATATTTGACATGAAATACAACGGTGTAACTGTACTGGAAACATTGAAGTTGTCACAATTTGACAGCTCCTAACTTGATTACTATGAAAGATAGAAGGTTCGTTCAAATGTCAAAATGTAGCACGTGATTTTGGCTTACTTTTACCTCAATACAATTTTCCTTTTAAAATTACAAATCACCAAGATATTTGACATGATATACAACTGTACTAGAAATATTAAAAATGTCACAATTTGACAGCTCCTAACTTGGTTACTATGACAGCTAGAAGGTTCGTTCAAACGTCAAAATGTAGTACGTGATTTTGTCTTACTTTTGCCTCAATACAATTTTCTTTCAAAAATTACAAATCACCAAGATATTTGACATGAAATACAACAGTGTAACTGTACTAGAAAAATTGAAGAAATTCCATTGGACCACAGCTTATAAGCCTGGATAACTTTTATATTTCAAAACACTAATAACTGAGAAATCTGGTCTAGAATACTGTCGTGCACGCCAGAGTTAAATACAAAACTTTAATATACTCTCTTCTACACAGTTTGAAGGTATTTCTGATTGAACTGAGTGAAAGTGATACATGCAATTAAGGGTTAAACAGGTCATTTCTGGACACCTTGTGTAAAATATTTATTTTTATTTTCTAAGAGCTGTCATCAGTCCTCTACGTGCTGTCTTCAATACCGATCACTCAAAAACTCTGTTAATGTTAATTCCAATAATAAGTATGTGTCAAACTAATTAAGTCACCGTATTTGTCAAAACAACAAAAACTGATCAGCAGTGGAAAAAAACTACTTTTTACATTACAATAAAAAAATCCCTGAGGATGTCAATTTTTATATTTCATTGCGGCATAACGTGTTGTATATTTCAAAATTTTGAGTCGAAATTTTACTAACTTTACATATCAAAGCTGCCCGTTACCTAAAATTTTAAAATTCTATTGTATGATTAGGTACGGTTAGAACAAATTTTTTCAGTACTACAATAGCCTCACAAACTCAAATAGTTCAGTTGGTGTCTCAGTGTATGTTTAAACTGTTTAGTGTTCCCGCTTACGCTCAGTTTCAGGCAATAGTTTAAAAAAAGTAAAACCACTCACTACAACCACCTTTTCAATTAAATAACGATAAAATTATGTTAATTCAGAATGCTAAATGAAGAGAAGGCCGCAGATGACGCTTTAAGGCAACAATTTAAAGAAAAATGGACCAGAACTCCGTCCGACAAGTTAACTGAAATGTTTAGATCAAATGCCGCTAAATATAGGCAAATCATCAATAATGCTGTGGAGGTGAGAATTAATTTTTTTGTGAGAATAATATCGTAACAGTCAAGAGGAATTTTAAGGCAGATAAGCTAGTCCAAAATAAATTTAACACCCACAAATCGATGATGGAACTATTAAGTAACCCAGCTGAACTGGAAAGTTCCCTTCCAAGTGGCAATGGCGGTAATATTCAAAACTCTTCGGCGGTCGCCACTTTAAAATCGCTTATGGAAGAGGTGAGAATATGGTTAAAAAAAAATATTCAGAAAGCGTTTAAAGGTTGTAATTTTTAGGTTGACACAATCAAAGCGGAACGCGAAGCCATCGAGTCCGAACTAAAGAGTGCTACAACTGATATGAAAGATAAATTTCTATTAGCTTTGGCTAAAGATGGTGAAATCAACGAGCCCGCTTTGTCGTATAATACTTTGGGCCAAACTTACGGCTCTTTGCAAAAACAAGTAGCCGAAAGTTTGGAGAAACAAAAAACCTTAGTTCAACGAATACGGGTTAGGAGTTATTTTCCTTCCGTATGTAATAGGGAGTTTAATTCATTTTTGGGTTCAGGCTGCTCACCAAGAATTTTCTTCGGAACGGGGCTCGACCACCGGAGGTAGAGAAGCTATGATGTGTCAATTAGCGTCGGCGCATGACGTTTTCAGGGATCTGCAAAATAATTTGAAGGAGGGATCTAAGTTCTACAATGACTTGACACAGGTAAGTTTGTTACAAAACTACTACTGTGATTAGTTTGATCGATCGGTTTTTTGAAACGTCTTTTAATAGCTATTTATGTAACCAGTTACGAAAAGTTCGATTTTGTGTAACGAATGAATGTTTGTAGGGCGAGCGCAGTGAGGTCCTACAATTTGAATGAATTACACAATAAGACATTTTCGAAACGTGTTGCATACATAATTTTTTCTAATTTTGACCAAAAAGCTGTGAAAACCATCTTTTAAAGTGATTTAACACAAATATTCACTTTCATAGCACCTTGTATAAACTGTGACAACGACATGTTATGATGGATGTCGCCCATATGTTTCTACGGACATGCATAAAAACAGGGAGTGATGAAATGAACTTTTCATAACTAGTTACATAAAGTGATACTTTTCGTAACTAGTTACGAAAAGTAAAACGTTTTGTCACTCTAATCAGTTTTGAAAAGTGTCACTTTATATGCCAAAATTAGGATAAATATATAAAAAGAGAGAAAAGATATAGAAAAAAATATTTTTTCTAATTTTGACATAAGTGACACTTTTCATAACCCTTGCCAGTGACACAACGTTTTACTTTTTGCAATCAGTTGTGAAAAGTTTGTAGGCATATAGTCGGATTTTTACCTTTTGAGAATGACGTCATCTTTTTACATCTTTGTTTCGCGCATATCAAACATAAGAAATAAACAATTTTAGCAAAAAAGGCACGTTGTTAATTTTGTCATCCTGTCAAATTAAAAACGTTGACATTTACTGTCACTTTGATATAAACAAATATCAAAGGAATAAAAATGCTGCGCTACAATGACCAAGCCCAAATGCTAATTCTAAATGTGCTGTTTTTTTTGGAGTACGAAAAGAAACAGTTTCCAGATGTCATCCCAATTGATTATTTCAATGTGTATGATAGAGCATCACAGGCTTTAAAAGTGAGTACTGCTACCCTATGCCGAATGAAAAAGGCTGGAATTCCAGCTGACGACTCCTATTTCACCAACATTTCTAAGAAAATGTCAGTCAGTAAAACCAAAATAACCGCTTTTATGAAAAACAAAGAAGTTGGTAATGTTGGTATGCCAAATTACTATTTTCGCTTTATTGTGCAAATCACAAAAACACAGCAGAAAATCAATGAACATTAATAATATATTATGTTATTAGGAGTAGAAGAGATCTTTAAGTGAGTGCAAGCACACCTATTCATTGAATGAATGATGATTAAACTGAAACTCTCATGATCATGTGAGTTTCAAGACACTTGATCATCAATTACTTCTGAACGCACTCATTTTTCAAAGCATTTGTAGGTTAAAACTTGTGATCTAATTCCAGACATGCGTGTTTTTTCACCTGCTTGACGTCATTCTCAAAGGGTAAAAATTTGACGAGTCAAGCAGCTCCGATTTCAGCCTAAAATGAAAACAAACATTAACTGCATTACTTTAGTTAATATATCTACTATGGAAAAACTCAATATTTGAATTGTTTATATTCAATAAGATAATTATTCCTAGTGAAAAATTAACATAAAAGTCAATAAGGTAATTGATTATAAGAAAGTGCATTGGAAATATGTAGGTGTATGAAACTTGGTGAAAACTAATCTTTATATTTATAACACAATTTGAGCAATTACTGATATTGACTTCAGATGACAAAGATGTGCTTGCATTTGTATTTATTTGTGTATTTTGCACTAAATCTTCTCCAAGAATCCTGGATGCAATTCTTCGCTTGTTCTCTACGGAATTGTCGACGTAACTTTCTACCACTGCGTTGGACTTCCATCCTCCATGTTGCTTAATTTTTAAATCTTCGAAAACAGTGACCAGTGTATAGAGCTGGATTTTAGAAACGCCGCTATATTTTTCGGTATGTTTCCGAAATTATTAATACCCACAAGTTGAGGTCGATATTTTCCGTTAGAATACTTAATAAAAAAATCTATTCTGTGTCGTGTTTGGTGGTCGCAACGAAACGTACTTTTTTATAATTTCAATGAGGTCTAACCCGTCAATGTTCCCCGATGTTACGGCAAATTCACGACGTATGTTTGTCTTTGTGTTAGGAATTGTTACTTTAGGTGAGCATTCCTTGCAGTTTCTACTTTTGCCCTACTGATGTGGCTGAGCTGAGGGACGTGATTTCGCGCATCGTGAATCGTAATTCCTCCGGGTACGATGGGGTGTCCATTAGGGTGTTTCAGAGCCTTGCGGAGCCAGCTTTGTTTTCGCTTGCGGATGCAATTAACGTTTCGTTTGAGACAGGCGAATTTCCTTCCTGCCTAAAACGGGCGATAGTGATCCCGTTACAGAAGGGTGGGGACTCGGTGGACTCATCGAATTTCCGTCCTATATCGTTGCTTACCACTCTGTCGAAGGTGGTTGAGAAGCTGGTAAAAAAGAGGCTGGTTGGTTTTTTGTCCGCTTTTGACATTTTAGACTAGTTTTTTCACTTCTGGAGACACTCTACACTAGCCTTAATGCTGGGGATGTGGCTGCGGCAGTATTTGCGATTTTTCAAAGGCTTTTGACTGCGTGAATCGGGGGGTGCTGCTGCGGAAACTTCACCGCTATGGGGTGCGGGGGACGGCTGCTCCGTGGTTTGAGGAGTATCTTTCGGATACGATCCAGGTGGTGAGGATGCGCCCTTGGTGTGTCATCGCGTGTTGGGCCCTATACTTTTCTTGACCTCGCAACGCTGAATGTTCGGGGTGCATTCACACTTTTTGCCGACGATACGACTCTCCTTTGGCATGCGAGAACGGGTGGAGGCCTCAGGAAGATGATAGCCTTGGATCTTCCAAAGGTTAAGGGATGGTGAGATGCAAATTCCCTTAGCTTAAACATCACCAAAACAAATACCTTTGGTTGTGATTTTGAAGAGTTATATATTGGCGATCAGCATATTGAAAGCAAGTCGGTCACGAAGTTTCTGGACCTTACCATTGACGATAAGCTTAAGTTCGGGAACCATATTTCTCAGTTGAGATCTAGGTTGGCGTCGGGTTGTTATGCCGTTAGGGTGGTCTCGGGCGAGCTGGGGACTGAGACCGCTAAGATGGTGTATTTCTCACATTTTGCGTCGCATCTGCGCTATGGTATAGCATTTTGGGGATTTTGTTCTCGACAGCTGTTTAACTCAATTTTTGTCATACAGAAGAGAGCGCTCCGGTTCATGTGCCGTGTGAGAGCTAGGAAGCATTGTAGACCACTGTTAAGCATGGAATACTGACATTGACGTCTTTCTTGGTCCTCGAGACGGTGTGTCAGATTCACAAAACAGCTTGTGATGGAAGGTTGAGCGAGGAACAGCGTTTGCGCCTGCCTATGCCCCGGTCGACTCGTGTCAGGGGATCAATCGTGTATGAGGGCCTCAAAATCTACAACCATCTGGACAGAAAATATAAGCTAATGCCATACCCACAATTTAGAAGGGGGGTTAAGAGTGTTCTATTAACAAGGTCTTATTACAGCCTGGAAGAGTATTATAGTGATAGTCTTTAGTGTCTTTGGTCGTCTGCAATTCTAACTAATTTTTATGGTTGTACTTATTTTTAGTTTTATTGTTACATTTAACTTCTTTTTACTTAACTTCTATTTACTTTGCTTTGTACACAAGAATTCTGTTCTTATTACAATAAAGCGTATTTTGACTTTGACTTCAAAGTACTGTCCTTCATCAACGAGGTTATCGTGCGAAGAAATGTTAATTCACTTTTCCGGCAAGCACCAGAGATTCCAATAATCAAGGCCACCTAAAATAACAAATATCCATTATTATAGCCGGGTCAAAAAATACGTTAGGTATTATCAAAAACAGGTACCTCTTAGTCATTAGGTAAAATTAGCAATGTTTTCTTTCGTCAGGACATTTGCCTTCTTAGGCTTATAATTTTTGGAGTGGCGCTTTAAAAATGCACGTAAACTAGTAAATTTCTTGATGTCCACATTTCAGACCACATTTGGAGAAAACTAATTTCTCAAGTTACCAATCGGTCAATAATGGTATGTTTACCATGTCAGTAGTAAAAACTTAATTTAGCTTATCATAGTTACTGGAATCTGCTGAGTGTGATCAGTCGTTCAGTAAATGTATAGAGTTATTTTTTCAGTTGTTAGTCACATTCCAAAACAAAGTATCGGACTTCTGCTTTGCTAGGAAAACGGAAAAAGAAGAACTGTTGAAGGACTTAACACAGGAAAGTAGTCGCTCTACACCAGCGGCTCCTCCAGCTACTCCTAGCTATCATACAGGTATTTCACTCAAAATATGTTTATTTAATATTGGTTATTCCTTAAAAACAATAATGTATAATGTACAAGGGCTGAAACAAAAATATAATGCCACGTCCCATTCAACATATTTACCTTTCTATTACAATGTTAATAGGTCATCCTATTTTTGTTTGATTTTCCGTATTTTGATAGCTTTAAGAATCTACAAATTATCATCATTTGCATCGTCAAATTATTGTTTGTGTGAAATTTTCCATAAACCACCAGCCATAAAACCGCGTGAAAGCCTATACGGAGAAAGATAATTGAATTTGGAAACCGGCAATAAGTTTCACATAATCTTTCACATAAAAATATCGATTCGATAAATTGTCTTATTTGGGTTTCTGAACAAACCTTTCGCTTTCATAAATTATGGAAAAGATATCACAGCTAAAACGATCAGATATCTGATCCACAAATAGTGACGCACATGTATTGACGGCTAACCTAAACAAATATGACAGACGGTCACGGACCGTAAGTTCTACACCATTTACACATGTAGTTTAGAAAACATCACTTGGATTTTAAAAATATAAGTTGGATTTCAGAATCTATAACTTGTATTTCATTATCGTAAATTTGGTTTTAGAAAACGTAAGTTGTCTTTCAGATTCGTCACTTGTATTTCAGAAAAGGTCACTTGTATTTTAGAACACGTTATTTCAATTTCAGATTTTTTTGTGTTTCTATGTGGTTATTAGTTCATTGTTTTTTTTTAATATCACTTTAAGCAAAAAAACCCGCCAATCGGGAGTATTAATTTATATAAAATATACAGGGTGTCCCATAACTATATGACAATCCCTTGGGGGCATACAGAGGAGGTCAAAATAATACGATTTGTTCATATATTTTTTTTTAAAGTCACTCCTAAGAAAAATATTGAGCCCCAAAGAACTGCCTTCCAATTAACGTTTTTGGCCGTAACTTTTGAAACACTGTATATTGTAATGGTTATTGGGTTTAATGTTTTATCGAAAGAGACCTTCTATTTGACATGAAAACCAGGTATCTCGTGTTCGAAAGGCAGAAACTAACTGGACCTAAGACACAATTTGCTTAAACTTTGACAGCTGTCATTATTTTCAGCTGCAAACGCCATTAATGGATACTCTTGACATTTTTATCGAAAAATTGTACTCTTCCTTTATTTCGATAAAATAAACGAGATACGGTTTTTGAGATAAATCGATTTTTTATTGAACTGCTTAAACCACAATGTCATTAAAAATATTCGTTAAACTATTTACTTTTTTTTATTTACTTTTTGTGCTCAACTTCAAAATTACAAATGACCATGTCTAAAATCCAACTGCTCTTTTCTATAATACAAGTGACTAATCTGAAATACAAATTGCAATTTCGAAAATCAAAGTTATTATTCTAAAATTGAAAGTACCTTTTCTGAAATACAAGTGATATATTTTAAATCCATCTTATGGTTTCTAAAATTCAACTAACGCTTTCTAAACTACATGTGTAAATGGTGTAGTAATTTGTTGTTTTCTGTGTTGTTAATGCGTTATCAAATGGATGTTTCCTCTTCTTCTAAAATAAAGATGTCATGGAAATTGTCCTTGCTATTGAGCGTTCAAATTGTTTTCGGCATACTAACCCCAAAAATATCTGTCCGATTCTTATCAGAAAACTTCCGTGTAACGACAGATGTACCAAATTTAATTGGTACTCAATTTGATCCTTGTACCAATTTAGACCTCGCCGTGTAAACGTGGTGTTTGTATTGCTATACTGTTTCACTGACATTTGAATGAGCAGGATGCAAATGCACTAGTTTTGCACTGAATTCATCAACAATTAAGCTGAATTCATAGTTTGAAATCCGTAAGAAGTAAGCAGTAAACCGAATTAAAAATAAACAATATACCTAGAGCTCGAATCAGCTAAGAAAAGGCCACAGGCGTCATCAAACGATGATGTCACGATCTCTGTACGTCTCGCTTTAAATATTGCTGCTCTCGTTACTTTCCAAGTTGTTGCAGCCAGTCAGTGGCGTGCTATTATTTTATCAGTAAAATGAAACATTTTCGTCGTTTTTAATAAAGAAAATAAAAGACAACAAGTTTTTCAAAGGAATGGAAACTCCTTCTGCTTCTTTCTTCATAAATTGTAAGACGTTACTGACGATTTCACGGCCTTGGCTGTATATGATAACACCTTTCTTTCCAACCTTTTTGAAAGACATTTTGACAAAATAACGTTTTTTATTCATAACACTATGTGAACTTCAACTGCGACCATCAACAATACAACCAAAACACCAGACTAAAACGGAACCTAACCTAACCCCCTAAGTCTCCCTGTCCGCCACTACATTTTTTTAAACTTGGCAACACCGTTTAGAGTGCCGGCTAGTAAAAGCATATAAAAAGGTCCAAATGTACCTGGCCGCTGCCGCATCTGTTTTAATTGTGTCCAAGTAAAAACCGTACTACGTTGCCAAGTGGCTTTTTGACCGCTTAACAATATATTTTCGGGAATATTTTAATAGGACGCCTCTGATTATATCTAATGCGACGGCAACTGTAGAAGGAGAAAGAAATAGTTTTAAAAACTGCGTCATTGATGATGCGGTGGCCTTTTCTCATCTGATTCGAGCTCTACTTGTAGCACTTTTATTCATAGTTTGACAAATAAGCGCAAGCCGCATGAACCGCAAGCAGTAAGCACCAAGAAATGAATCATTTTCTTTTCTTACCTTGCTTCTTACTGCTTCATGCATCGTCGGCTGCCTGTTTCACCCATTCGTGGGTTTTCGAATTGTCATTTGTCAAGTATCCGATTCTTTCTGGTTTTCACTTGGATTACTTGCAGCTACTATCTTAGAATAGTCATCGACAAAATCCATTTTCCGTAAAATTCAGCAAATATTCAATGAACAGAATAGAAATAAAAAATTCTAACCAAATTTATATTGTAAACCAAAAAATAAACTGTCAAATAATCTGTAATATGTCAGTTTACTAACATCGAAGCGTCGAACTATGAATCCAGCTTTACCAATGCCATTATAACGATTTTGATAAGAATAGAGGTAGAGTTTGATTGGATATTTTATTTTTAATTAATGTTTCTTGGTAATTTTTAGATCCCAATTCAACCTCAACGCCTACTTCATCGACAGGAGGATACCATCCACCGGCACCAGGCCAGGTACCACCAAATCTTCCATATCCCGTCCAGGTACAGGGGATGCCTGTACCCTACGGTGCTAATGCGAACACTCCGTATCCTTCATATGTGCCACCGCCGATGCCTCAAGGTTATAATCCGTACGGAACATGGCCAGGTATGTGATTTTCTGTTTATATTTCTCTCGAATAGCTTTTGAGTCACGTAAGTGCGCCAAAATGTAAAATAACACTAAACAAGTTCTTTTTTAAGCTGGCCAAGTAAAACTAGTCTAGTTTGTTTGTGTGTTTCTTCCCAAACAAACAGAATTTTGACTTAAAGCCCGTTTTTGCAGAGCCACTTAATAAACTGTCCAAGTCACTATTCACAGTCCTCTCCATCATATCCAATCCATTTCCGGCTAAGTAGAACATTGTGTCGTCAGCAAATAATTCCAAGTTACACCCTCTTACCGCCCCCATTATGTCGTTAATAATAATAATAATATGTATTTATTTAGCATAATAGCTATCCAATAAACAACTTAAAAGTATACAATTTATACAATCCCTTATACAACACAGAATTCAACATTTGACTAGAACGACATTTTTCCATCAATACAAAATTTGAAGAATTTCTTGTGCCATAATTATGTACATCTTTAAAAACCTTAATCCTACCACAAACATATGAGGGCAACAAATTATTTTTTATTTTAAATACAAACACATACACACTAAAATCAATTTTTTGCTTTACAGACAAAAAGTTTAAAACATTGAGCATAGTATCGATCGGAGTATAACGGTTACATTTCAGAATAGTTCTCATTGCTCGGTTTAGGATTTTCTGGATCTGGTCAATCTTAAAAGCTGGTAAGTTATACAGTATTGAGGAACAGAATTCGAGATGAGGAGCAGCTATCGTGTTATACAATAACAATTTTGTAGCGAGTGATAACTGATGTCCTATTCTTGCAATAAAACTTACTTTTTTTGCGAATTTTCGAGTAACATAATCGGCATGACCGTAAAAGTTAAGTTGAGAATCAAATGTTATTCCTAAGTATTTAATCTGGTTGGTATGATCAAATTAATTATTGTACTTATTAATTAATGTACAACAACGGTCCTAAAACGGTTCCCTGCGGTAGGCCATGTCTAATACACAACGACTTTGACATGCAATTTTTAAATTTAACCTTCTGGTATCTGTCACAAATATGATTTGAACCATCTCAGAACCGTACTGTCTACACCCATGCCCATCAGCTCTTTCAGTAGTATCTCCCTATCGACTGTTTCAAACGCTCTTCGGAAATCTAGAAACACAAAATTACCCCTGTCCAACTCACTCTTGAAAGTATCACATACATTTGTTAACACAGACTCACATGAATCACGCTCACCAGACTGATTGACTACAAAATGTTATTTTTGTTACAATATTCCTGTAGTTGCTTTTTAACTGCAATTTCCAGTACTTTTTCATACTTTTCTTGGCCTAAATTCGTTACATCGAGTAGTATTTGGTACCTTAGGAACAGGAACAATATCAGAATCTTTCCACTTTCGAGGAAATTCTTCAGTGGACAATGACGTATTGACAATATTCAACAAATAATCACACTCCACAAAACAGGCATCACTCAAAACCTTTTTAGATATGCCACTTACACTCACCCAACATTTTTCATATTTTTCAAAATGGCTTTAATATCCCCTATTGATAAGCTCTCGAATCTTGTAAGATTGTAGCAAGTGTTGCAGTTTACGATCCTACGATCCTAATTCCTGAACAATTGTATGATTTGAAACCTTACGATCTTCAAATTGAAGTTCAGTTGGTAATGAACTGCTCTTACCTGGCAACAATGACTTAAGTTGTTTCCACATTTCGCGAGGGTTGTTTCTGTTGTCATCAATAATTTCTTTGTAGTATCTTTCCTTTTCAATTTTGATCTGCGCCACTACTTAATTACGGATTCTTTAATACTCGTTCCAAATTTCTTCGTCCCTTTCCTGTACGGCACGAACGTACAAATTGTCCCTTATTTTTATGTTTTCTTTTACACTTACTACGATTACTACTTACTAACGTCTAATCCGGATTATAGCTCTTAAGTCAATCCTTCAAATTAGGAGGATTGGATTATGATTTCTTAATCCAAACTGTGAAATAAACATCCAAAATTTGGATTAATTTTAGTTGGGTCTAACTTCGACTATTAAAATGACATGACATTGAAAGTTTTGACGTAAATCATGTCAATGTCATTTGTTTATAGTTCATGCTTACTCTAAAGATGAATAAAAAAATTAAGAAAATGAGAATGAATGAATTTTAAAATTCCAACCTCAAAAAGGACATTTTTTTATTTAAAAAAAACGTTTGAATAGTTGGTTATGTTGTTTGGTGTAAAATAGGATTTAGATACTGTTCTCGCGGAGTGAGTTTACCCGTGCGTCACAAAGGCTACGTCATTTATAATCAAATGAATCAAATCAAGTTTTCGTCAACAAACCTGTTATGTTCATATTATAGAAAAGGGCGTGTCTAAAGCTTCGTCACGTTTAAAATTTTGCGTGTATTGTCAGTCAGAAAGTAGAGATCTTTGGCTGCAAATTTGCACTAAAACAACCTTATACCAAAGCAAATCAAAAATATTTTGACCGAAATAACATTTTTTATTTATGAGAAGTTTTCGTTTGGATCATAGAATTCCGTCTAAATTTGAAACCTTTTGATTTATTTACCAAAATTCGCAGAGATGTATCACCAATATGTAGTATTTCTTTAACTTTAAGCTTTTGATTTAGGTTCTGGATGATTACCTGTTTCTCTAAAATAAATACAACAAATGAAAAATTCAACAAGACATTCTGAGTGATGCTGTAGTTAGTATCTCATATCTCATTTTCAGGTTGCAATCCACTTATTTTATTTTAAACCCACTGGAAAACATATTAGACGCTTATTTTATTTTTTCTATGACTTTATTATTAATATGTTTGAAGAAATTTTTGTGAAAAATCTATAATGCAACCCCAAAATCTCAGTCTCTGGAAACAATGAAATGTTAATAGATGTTTCTTTCAAAAGTAGATATATTTTACTATTATTAACATACTATCGTTGTGCATATCATATAATGTATTTCGAACATCCATTTTAATGCTTTCAGATAAATCAGTGGTCTTGGCCCGTCGATAACATCTCGATTTACGTTTTCTAGGTGAGGAAATCATAAGATTACTTGCTTGCTTTTTTCGAATCGAATAAACAGTTTTGCGGGAAATTTTCAAAGCAGCTGCAACCTTCTAGTATCAAAAAAAAATACAACAGTAAGAATATGTAAGGTCTTAAAATTTCTTATTTTCTTCCTGAACAGATGATAAAGCTTCTAAAGGTCCTCCATTGGTTTTTTCCAATTCAAAATATTCACAAAGGTTAAGAATTAACTGCTGGGCTTGTCTGTGGAGAATTTTTCCAGGCATTTTCTAAAAAAATACTGTAATAGTAAGTAATTCCGAATTTAGGAAAAACCAACTGGCTAAATAAAGACCATAATAGACACTCCCACTTTTTTTTCAAAACAGGTTAGTAATTGTGTCAATTTTGGTTACATCGTGACAGTCGACATAAAAAAAATAAAAATATTAATAATAATATTATGAAAGTACTTACATAATGTTAAAAGCGTAGAAACAATAGCTCTTAAAAGAACTGTGGTGGTGTGGTAAATAAAAAACTTTATAAATGATTAACAACACAAAGATACGGAAAAGAATTAATAGTAAACAAATCAAATAACGAAAGGAAGGAAATGACAAACAGTCTTCTCCACAGTACTTTATTATGACCTTAGATGGTAAGGTCTGCTCAACAAGTTTCGGTCACATAAATGACCATCTTCAGGAGCTACAAGAATAACCTACTTTACATGGTGTACCATAAGTTTAATGTTAAAAAACGAGATGTTAAAAAAACGAGAAAACGTACCTTAAATCGATCGATCAATGTGACTACTGTCTTTTTACAAGGGGAGAGACAGAGAGACCCATGTTATAACGAATTAGTGACTATAACATAGTTAAGTAGGTGAACAATGCTGTAAAATTTAACACATGTAACAATTGATTAAAGGGATTATAGGGAAATTTAATAGTTACCTCATTATGGAGAAAAAACTAACTATAGCACATTAAATTAAAATTAAACAAAAAACTTAAACTAGACCCATTTAGGGCTGGGTGAGACCCTAGGGGGAAAAAAAGATCTTAAAACTCGTGCACCATCCACTGAAGAGGCGATCAAACAGGAAACAAAATGGAGGTGCAAAAATTTAAAAAAAAAAAAAATTTCACATTGATAAGCCGTTAATTTGAAGGCAGAGGGGGGGGAACCGTTAAGAGGGGGTTACAATAAAATAAAATAAAATCAATAATTTAGCTGACAACAGGTGGATAGTTCTGCAACACACAAAACAAGTGAAGATCAACAATAGAAAGGTTAAAACCCGCAACCATTCATACCGCAGGTGGTGGAGTTGAAAGTAAACAATGCACCAAACCAGCAAACAGGTGGACAACGTATTAAGCCAGATGAGGGTGGCTAATAGGGGTTCAAAAATGGTGGCAAAACTACAAGAAATGCCGACACCGACACACGCCACGGTGAGGGAGGGGAAAGTGAAAAAGGAGGTGTTAGGGTTGTGTAAAAGGGGTATGTGAAGCATTAAAAGGTTAAGGACCTAAAAAAGGAGGTTGATGTATGGTTAAGCTGGTCATTCAGGCAGGTGCACCCACCATCATCAGAAGCCTTGTTAATCTCAAGCACCTCAAGGTGGTTAAGTAGGCTGCCCTTACCACAGACATGCAGAATCTTGAAACCCTGTTCGGTGTTGAAGGTATGATTATTCTGACGAAGATGTCGAGAGAAATTAGATTTCATGTAAGAAGTATTTAGGTTAGGGTTGTTGGTGAACTTCAAGTACTCCCGAGTGTGTTCATGAATGCGAGTGGAGAACTTCCTGCCCGTCTGACCAACATAGAGAGCATTACATCCTGGGGTACAACAGGACAGTTGGTAAACGCCTGATTTATGGAGTTGGGGAGTAGGGTCTTTGGAATGGGAAAGGAATTGTCTAGAGGTGTTGGAGACTTTGAAGCAAATATTTATGTTATTTAACCTGAAAATGTTTTTAACCTGAAGTGACAGTGGGCCCATAAAAGGGATGGAAAAGAATTTGGGGTTTTCAGGTTTGTCTGAATGTATTAAGTTCTTATTGACAAATTTTTTAAAATGGTTAAAATAAATTTTATTAACTAATGTGTTTGGAAAATTATTATTGGTTGCTACTGTTCTGATCCAGGAAAGTTCTAAGTTAAAGTTTGTTTCAGACATTGGTATGTTAAATAGACGGTTAAAGAAACAGTTTAATGACGCAACCTTTTGATTAATTGGATGATTGGATTGGAAGGGGATTATGCAGTCAGTGCTTGTGGGTTTGTGATAGATGGAAAACTCAATGTGGTTACAAGACCTGTAAAGCAAAATATCAAGGAAAGGTAGTTTATGGGATGACTCTAGTTCCATGGTGAATGAGATTGAATGGTGTAAATCATTAAGAAACAAGAATAATTGTTGAAGGTCATCTAGAGACCCATCAAAAATACAGAAAATGTCATCCACATATCTTGCTGGCCACACGGGTCTGGATTAAGGATGAGGTCAAGAGGTTATACTTTAGACTTAGTAATACTGACCTTAAACTTAAGTGTTTATTTTTCAAACTAACCAGTGTTCTGCACCCTGTTGAATTTGATTCACTGCACCATTCCTTATTGCAATTTGTGTGTGACATGGGTAGTAACAAATTTGAGGTTTTACAACGTAAACTATCAAGATTGAACCCCTTAACAGTGCCGACTCTTAACTACGTCAATCAAGCCACTTCCAACATAACTCCCAACGTAACCCTTACACCGTCCTCTACCCCACATCTAGCCTCCAATAACTCCCCACATAGTCCGACAGATGGAGCCTCTTTTGTTAATAACATCTTCATTGGTGATTTTGGTGTTAAACCCATTCATAGCTCAGATTTTTCTTTCCACCCTCGAACTCTAAACCTGTCAAACTGTGCCCTATCCCAAAACGATTTAAGTATTTTAAATTTAGGACTTAAATACAATTTCACTTTTTCACCTAGAGTAAATGATTTACAAGTTTTCTCTGCCCATTTGGAGAACGTAATCTCTAGAAGTCTCCCTGAAGCTTCACAAGGTGCAGTTCGATCTGCTTGCGCTGTCCATCTTAACAGGTTTCACGCAGGAGGTCTCTCTTCAGTGGTTCCTGCAGTAAGCAGGACAGAAAACAGGAACTTGTCCTCACTTAAGAAAAAAGTCAAAGACAACGATTTGATAGTAACAAAAGCTGACAAAGGCAATTGCGTAGTGGTTCTTGACAGAACTCAGTATATGGACAAGGTCCTGGATTTTCTGAATTCGGACTCTTTTGAAATTTTAAACTCCTCCCCTCTGGACAAATTCCTGGTGAAATTTAAGTCATTTATTAATAGAGTCCAGACTACTTTAACACCTTTGGGATTTAATAAATACAAAATCATACCTATCAACCCCTCCGTTCCCAAACTCTATGGCCTTCCCAAAATCCACAAACCCAATATCCCCATCAGACCAGTGGTTTCCTTTTGCGGTTCTCCCTGCCACCATCTTTCTGCCTGGTTAAATGATATTATCCTTAAAACCACCGGATTTAAAAGTAAATATTCCATAAAAAATTCATTTGAACTTTGCTCCCAACTCAAAGACTTAATCATCCCAGACACAGCAATCATGGTCTCCTTCGATGTTTCCAACCTCTTTCCCAGCATCCCACCACCTGATTGTTTAAACTTGGTCCAGGATTTGTTGTCCTCTTCGGAAGGTCTTGACCCTTTCCAGGTGGAAGACTTATTAACCCTGGTGGCTCTGGTACTGGACCAAAACTTTTTCCAGTTCAACAACACTTTCTATTCACAGTCCGGAGGCCTGGCTATGGGTTCATGCCTTTCCCCTCTGCTAGCAGAGATTTTTATGTCCAACATTGAACATTCCCTAGAATCCTACCACTCCTTCAATAAAATACTCTTCTTCAAAAGATATGTGGATGACATTTTCTGTATTTTTGATGGGTCTCTAGATGACCTTCAACAATTATTCTTGTTTCTTAATGATTTACACCATTCAATCTCATTCACCATGGAACTAGAGTCATCCCATAAACTACCTTTCCTTGATATTTTGCTTTACAGGTCTTGTAACCACATTGAGTTTTCCATCTATCACAAACCCACAAGCACTGACTGCATAATCCCCTTCCAATCCAATCATCCAATTAATCAAAAGGTTGCGTCATTAAACTGTTTCTTTAACCGTCTATTTAACATACCAATGTCTGAAACAAACTTTAACTTAGAACTTTCCTGGATCAGAACAGTAGCAACCAATAATAATTTTCCAAACACATTAGTTAATAAAATTTATTTTAACCATTTTAAAAAATTTGTCAATAAGAACTTAATACATTCAGACAAACCTGAAAACCCCAAATTCTTTTCCATCCCTTTTATGGGCCCACTGTCACTTCAGGTTAAAAACATTTTCAGGTTAAATAACATAAATATTTGCTTCAAAGTCTCCAACACCTCTAGACAATTCCTTTCCCATTCCAAAGACCCTACTCCCCAACTCCATAAATCAGGCGTTTACCAACTGTCCTGTTGTACCCCAGGATGTAATGCTCTCTATGTTGGTCAGACGGGCAGGAAGTTCTCCACTCGCATTCATGAACACACTCGGGAGTACTTGAAGTTCACCAACAACCCTAACCTAAATACTTCTTACATGAAATCTAATTTCTCTCGACATCTTCGTCAGAATAATCATACCTTCAACACCGAACAGGGTTTCAAGATTCTGCATGTCTGTGGTAAGGGCAGCCTACTTAACCACCTTGAGGTGCTTGAGATTAACAAGGCTTCTGATGATGGTGGGTGCACCTGCCTGAATGACCAGCTTAACCATACATCAACCTCCTTTTTTAGGTCCTTAACCTTTTAATGCTTCACATACCCCTTTTACACAACCCTAACACCTCCTTTTTCACTTTCCCCTCCCTCACCGTGGCGTGTGTCGGTGTCGGCATTTCTTGTAGTTTTGCCACCATTTTTGAACCCCTATTAGCCACCCTCATCTGGCTTAATACGTTGTCCACCTGTTTGCTGGTTTGGTGCATTGTTTACTTTCAACTCCACCACCTGCGGTATGAATGGTTGCGGGTTTTAACCTTTCTATTGTTGATCTTCACTTGTTTTGTGTGTTGCAGAACTATCCACCTGTTGTCAGCTAAATTATTGATTTTATTTTATTTTATTGTAACCCCCTCTTAACGGTTCCCCCCCCTCTGCCTTCAAATTAACGGCTTATCAATGTGAAATTTTTTTTTTTTTAAAAATTTTTGCACCTCCATTTTGTTTCCTGTTTGATCGCCTCTTCAGTGGATGGTGCACGAGTTTTAAGATCTTTTTTTCCCCCTAGGGTCTCACCCAGCCCTAAATGGGTCTAGTTTAAGTTTTTTGTTTAATTTTAATTTAATGTGCTATAGTTAGTTTTTTCTCCATAATGAGGTAACTATTAAATTTCCCTATAATCCCTTTAATCAATTGTTACATGTGTTAAATTTTACAGCATTGTTCACCTACTTAACTATGTTATAGTCACTAATTCGTTATAACATGGGTCTCTCTGTCTCTCCCCTTGTAAAAAGACAGTAGTCACATTGATCGATCGATTTAAGGTACGTTTTCTCGTTTTTTAACATCTCGTTTTTTAACATTAAACTTATGGTACACCATGTAAAGTAGGTTATTCTTGTAGCTCCTGAAGATGGTCATTTATGTGACCGAAACTTGTTGAGCAGACCTTACCATCTAAGGTCATAATAAAGTACTGTGGAGAAGACTGTTTGTCATTTCCTTCCTTTCGTACTCTTGCGACTCCACTGAAAGAATATGGACTACTACTTCTTTCTGAAATCAAATAAATTTCGATGGTGAAATAGAAGCGCTAATCAGTAAATGTGTTTTTTGGAAGACATTCACTTAGATATTTACCCTTTCTGAAAGTGAACAATAGACAAGGAAGAAGTCAATAATGCATGTCTACTTCTAAATCACAAGGGGATGACGCACGGGTAAACTCAGTCCGCGAGAACAGTACAATTCTAATCTAAAATCATAGGAAATAAACTGTCACCTGTTATGGATTAAGGTTAAATCCAATCCAATTTTAATCTGGGTTAGAGAAGCAAAATAAACAAAGTAATTGTCTGTTACCCAGGCTTTGTTTTTAAATGCTGCTGTTTAACTATTTTTACATTCCTTGGACACATACTATTTAAGATTCCTTCTAAGTCATTCACAAAACTATCTGCTAAGATATTTACATCCCCACTATCCCTATATCATCGCCCACATTTCTTAAGGACCTACCATAAACCACAACATCAGCATCCCCAACATGTCCGCCTCCCAAACGGAAAGACAATATAGCGTGATCACTAATTTTCGGCGTGAGATGCACCTGGAATGCAAGACCGCTGTCGTTTGTTTAACAAGAACAATGGAAGCCATTGATGTTATTTACGCGGACTTTAGCAAGGCGTTTGACCAGATTGACCACTCCCTTTTACTCCAGAAAGTTTCTGAGCATTTTGGTTTCTCCGAGAACTTGGTTTCATTGTTGAAATCTTACCTCTTGGGGCGTAGGCAGTTCGTTGAGTATGAGGGCTTTAGATCGGACATGTTTATTCCTACTTCTGGCATATCTCAGGGTTCTAATCTGGATCTAATTTCAACACTCAACTGCAGTACACTGGCGTATGCTGACGACATAAAAATATTTAATCGCATCGATTCCTCTTGCAGGACAGCATATCCGTTCTCAGTCAGTGGTGCCTGGCTAGCCGGCTAAACCTCAACATCTCGAAATGTAACGCAGTCTCTTACTCACGAAATAAAACCCTCGTACAATTTACTTATACACTGTGCGCATCCACCCTTGACAGACTTTCCACTATAAAGGACCTGGGAGTGGTTTTCGATGCCAAATTATCACACAAGCGGCTGCCAGCGCCTCTAAAACTCTGGGCTTTGTTTTGAGAAACTGCAAACATTTTGCTCACCAGGATACTATCAAAGTGCTGTATAACTCCTATGCAAGATCAAAATTGGATTACGGTTCAATAGTGTGGTCCCCTATAAACAACTCCCACACTCAAACTCAGAGTCCGTGCAAAGAAGATTCCTAAACTACTTGATGTTTAGAGAGGATAATGTATACCCAGAAAGGGGTTTGGAGCATAACCGTATTCTTCTTAGGTTTTCGGAACTTCCTCTGGCTGTACGTCGGGAATTGCAGTTTCTATAAACTTACCAACTCTAAAATAGACTGCCCATACTTGTTAGAGCGGGTTTCGTTTAATATTCCTCCTACGGCCGTCAGGCATCAACCAACTTTTTCATTGGCATTTGTCCGAGGTCCAACATCCTATCCCAAGACCCTATACACAAATCCTGTTACAGCTATAACCGTGTAGCGGCCGACTCAGATATTTTTTGCGACAGTTTCTCGTTCTTGTTGCACAGGTTTCGCTCGTTCTCCGGCTTTCCCCCCTACATCCTGTTGTCCACAAGCACATATCCTTTGCACCTACCTCCCCCTACCTTTTTGTGATTGTATTGTGTAACTTCATTCTTGTTCGTCTTTTTTTAGTTTTTAGTATTTAGTTATTTAAGTTTGAGTTCATATACTATCTTTCAAGTGTCCCACTTTTATCATTGACCCGCGTAGGCACAACAACTATCTGGGAGAAACCATTCTTATAAACGCAAGACAATATTTTTTCTCCATAGAATGATGGTTTCGAAATGTCGAAGTTAAAGTCTTCCATATGACTAGATTAACTCAAAATTTGAGCATCATTATTTTGGGGTGTGTGATATAACACAGAACATAAATATCTAATCCTTCTTCCTTCTTCTTTACCCAGCTATTGTAATCCACTGCTGGACATAAGCCTTCCCATTACATTTCCATCCTTTAAGATCCCACACTCATCCACTGACTTCATCATCTCGCCATCTTGTGGGAGGTCTTCCTGCACTTCGTTTGGCATTTCGCGGTCGCCCCTCTAATAATCTCCTCGTCCACCTATCATCATTGCTTCTAGCTACATGTCCTGCATACTGCCGCTTCAGTTTCGCAATTCTTGTTATAATGTCTTCCACTTTCGTTCTTTTGCGGATATCTATGTTCCTAACACGATCTGATAGTTTTATTCCCAGCAAAGAGCGCTCCATTTTACGGAAGTTTTTCTGCACTCGTTCTTGTTAGCGTGAGTGTCTCTGCTCCGTAAGTCAGACACATTGATTAAACACTTTAAACAGATCGGGATATCGCTCTTGAATACTTCGTTTAGTTTACCATAGGCTGCCCATTTGTAGCTCCTGCGTTTGGTTGTCTCTGTGTATTTTTATGTCATGGCCTAGGTATCTATATTCTCTTTCTTCGTCGGTGTTGTGACTTTCCAATGTTAGAGTTTCTCCGAGAACTAGGTTGGTCATTATCTTTGGTGTGTTTATTTGTAGTCCTACTTTTGTGGTGGCATTTGCTAGTTCTGTCGGCATTTCTTGGGCTTCTTGTATATCGTCAGCGATCAGCACGATGTCGTCGGCAAATCGCAAGTTGTTTAATCTCTTACCGTCGATGTTTATGCCTTTTTGTTCCCATTCCAGGTGTTTGAACGCGTATTCGAGGACGGTAATAAAAAGTTTGGGTGACATCGCGTCTCCTTGCCTAACTCCTCTTTCGAGTGGAAATTTAATTGTGTTTTTGTATACAGGGTGGTCCAGTTTTAAGTGTCAATAATTCACCATTCGATAGCCAATCAAAAAATAAGTTGACTTGCATTATGTCATTTTTCTGAAAAACGTTTCCTAAGGAAGATACAGTCCTCCAAATTTCAATTTAAAAAATCGTTTTATAGTTTAAAACTGAACATCCAAGACTTGTGAAAGTCCAAATTTGTACTGAATAGTCTAAAAACTTTTTACTACTAGGAATGGTCTTATGATTTGCTTTCTCAGACTGCCATCCTGGTTGAGTGTCTGAAACTGGCATTCAAAAACTAAAAAAAGTCCGGAAATCAAGACAAAGATTGTATTGTGCATGAAACTCATTTTTTACTACTAAAAATAGTATAAAAGTTGACTTTTAATGCTAGAACGGACCTTACTAGAACTAAAGAGAGTCCAAAAGTATATTTTCAAGACTTAATTGGTGTACAACTCAATTTTCTGGATTGGACAACAAGTCTAAAAGTAAATTAAATTTTCGGACTATTTTATTTCTAAAAATTAGTTCTCAAGACTATTATTGTAGCATTTGGTACCAAAATTTTTTACTTTTATTACTGAAGAAACTTGACTTTTGGAAATAGTCTTAAACTCGATTTTTCAGTCTTAAAAAGCACTAAAAACAGTCTGAATTTCTTAGAGATGCTACAATTTATTGCACCTATGAGTGTAGAAGTCAATTTAATAGTGAAGAAGCTTGAAATAACATTTTCAAGATTATGGTCAGTGGACAAACTGGCTTTTAGGCCTGATAAGTCAAAAACTTTGTAAAGATAGTCTTGAAACTCGATTTGAGGCACTGAAAACAACCTTAAAACACTAAAAACCGTCTAGTTTATTAAGAAATACCCGAATTTTTAGCACTGAGGTGTCTAGAAGTCGATTTAATAGTGACAAAGCTTCGAATGCCATTTTAAGTCTATGAAGAATGTAAAAATTGTTTTTTAAGTTTGCTATGTCAATAACTTGGTGAAGATAGTTTTAAAACTCGATTTTCCAAGCTGAAAGCAGTTTTGAAGCACTAAAAATAGTCCAGAATTCGAAGAAAATGAAAAGCAAAGTAAAAAGCACGAAAAGTTAGTTTTCAAGACAATTTTCATGAATCTAATGTCAATGTCCTGCATCTAAGACTATTTTCAAGACTAAAATGTTGAAATTTGTCTTCAAATTGTGAAAACTTACTTCAAATGCAAATTTTAAGCTTCTGATGTCACTTTTCATTAGTTCAGTCACATTTTGGGGTTCAAGTTAATTTTTAAGGTTTAAATGTATGAATTTATAGTAACAAGTTCTTGAAAAAGTAGTTTTTATGTCTACAAGTCAATTTTTAGTATTAAAGTCTCTCGATTCGCATGAAAAGTCAATCTTCAAAAGTTTTTCAGTTTGTCTGGAAACTATGAAAACTGGCTACAATAATATTTTTTAAACTTCTTAAGTGAATTTTCCGTTTCCAAGACAATTTTTAAGTTGGGTTGGGTTAGTTTTGGGTCTTTGACCGTAATAACGTGTAATAAAGTGCTTGTTCCAAATTTGATCAATATTGCTCCAACGGTCTGACAGTTATGACAAAAAACCGATTTTTTAAACAGAAATTTGAAAGATTGTATTTTCCTTAGGAAGCACTTTTCAGGAAAATGACATAATGAATGTCAACTTATTTTTTAATTGGCTATGGATTGGTGAATTATTGACAATTAAAACTGGACCACCCTGTATACCTATATTGTGTATTAGTCTAGTATATCTGTAGTCATTGACTAAGAGCTTTGAGAATTTTGCGTCTGGTTCTATAGTGTCAAATGCTTTCAGAAAGTCTACAAAGATCAGAACCAACGGTCTATTATACTCCACTGTTCTTTCGATAAGTGTTTTTTACCTGAGGCCATTATGAAAAAAACCACTCTAGGGCATTATTTCTTAAAAAAATTGACCTTAATATGAGTCATTATTGATGAAATAATAGCCCTGTCGGACATTAATAACTCTTTTTTGTCGTAGGTAATTACCAAAACTATCAAGGACAAGTTCCGCCTGGAACCTATCAGCCGGGACAATATCCACAAAATCCGTTTCCCCAACAACCTGGATATCGTCCCCCATGGTAAACAAACTGTTATATTTTCAGTACATTGAACTAATTTAGTGTGAACCTATGCTATTAACAATTCAATTTATCAATAATAATTATAGAAATTGTGCATTTAGTCATGTAATTACTTTAAAAAAAAAAAAACATTTTCGAGTACTGAACGAGGCCTTGGTAATGTGATACGTGATTGTTATTATGAAATGGTATGGATATGGAGAATAGGACTTTTGTACTAGTTACACTAAATGACATATTCAGTAAACAGATATTGAGAACATACAATTGAAAGTTTGACAATTTTAAGTGTCATATAAATATTCTTTCGGCAAGTTACCACCGCTCTTCTGGATACTAAAATTGCTTAAACTTTCTTAAAATGTATTGTATTTTTTGCACAAAATCTGATGGTATTAATGATGGACATTTTTTTAATTATTATTTAATTGAACACACTACCGTAACTTTTTATACAGCGAAATGTATACAAAATGCAATAGACAGGTTTTGAATGTGACGTTTACTTCTTTGTTTGTCACATTCAAAACCGTGTAGGGGAGGGTCGTATATACAGGGACGATTTCTTTGATTTTTTGTGTTTTTAGGTACAACTTTCATCTTCAGAATTTAAATAAATGTTACTACTCTCTACCGTTCGACATAATAAGTTAAACAGTTTTTTTTCGAGGGGTAAACCGCTGAGTACAATTTTGTACACTAATTCCTAATATGCCAATAATGTCCACTAATTCCTTGTAATGTCCAGTAATTCCTAATAACTTCCAATAACTAACCTAACCTACTCACTAATTTTCTAAATTACCACGACTGAAGAGTCTAAAAAACCTTTTTTAATAAGAAAATATGCGTGCAACGATTTAAATGGGACACTTTATATACTTATTGCATTTTTGGATACTACCTCAAATTCTAGACATATTTCGTGTATTAATGTCATACACTTTTCTGTATCCGTTTCTGAGATATTTACCGTTTTATGGGAAATTTAATATTTTCAGTTTCCAAAACAATAATTTTAATTTATGCATATCAGGAAACGTGTTATACAAGGTTTGTTCTAAGAGTGGGTGAAGAAAAACGATAAAATATATTATACAGGATGGTCAAAAAAAGAGCTCAAGACAACAGTCTTAAAAAAGCACGTTCTCTGATTCTCTGTTCAAAATTAAGGTAAGTTTGTATTAGGTCACTTATTTGAAAAATGTATGCTTTAAATTGATCCATTGAACCACCCTGTAACTGTCAAAATAATCGAGTTATTGAAGGTTAAAGTAGTAGCTGTCAAATTCAACCAAAACTGTCTTTATTATCAAACAACTCGTTTATTTGCAACACTTTGTATAGACTTTTTTATGTCGATGAATAGAAAATATAACGGGCTTTCCAAAAATATGGCCGTTTGTATTAATAGGGTGCTTCGTTTGGTCGCCAGAGGGCTCCAAAGCTAACTAAACGTTTTTCTTGACTGTAACTGTAACGACTCTAACTTCGTTGAGGGATTTGTTTTTAATCGGTCAGGTACGGCTCTGATATTTGGCACAAACCTAGCACAGTGAGTGTCCACTCAGTAGAAAAAAAATCATTAAAGTCGATTTTCGCTTGCACTAAGTGGCCAACATAACGCAAAACCCATTGGAATAGTGGTGGCTTTTCAGGCAACTTAGACCCTTACGAAAATTGTCATTTGCAAAATCGGTTTTTCAAGAAATTTCTATGCATTACATCGTAGTAGACCTAGTAGCTCATGTAACCGTGTTTTCTTAATTTTCCAGGGTCAAATAAGCCCTAACCAGTCAAAAAGTGTTTCTAGGGCACCCTGTCTGTAAACCGTAAATAACACTCGTATTTGAAACACCTTCGATTTACTTTTAAATGTCGATGGATATCCAATGAAATGAGCTTTCCATTGACGTACAAAAATCGGTTGGTTAGTGATACCGTTTGGCCACTAGAGGGCGTCAACTTTGACCAATTTTTTTGGTGTATCCTTTTGTTTAATATTCAAAAACCCGCTTAATTGCACTATTTTTGCTAGAGTTTTATACGTCAATGGAGAGCCAATGGAATAAACTTTCTAAAAAGTTCTTAACATGGATTGATAGGTTAGACGGTTTCGCCGCTAGAGAACGTCAAAGTGAACTATTTTTTTATGACTTTTTCCGTGCATCCTTTTGTTCAATCTTGAATAACTCGTTTTTTTGCACCATTTTTAGTAGTGTTTTATACGTCAATGGATAGCCAATGAAATGAGCTTTCTAACTGTCTCCCAATTTGAATGGATAGGTTAGACAGTTCGGCCGCTAGAGGGAGTCAAAATTGACCAATTTTTTCGTGCATTCTTTCGTTCAATCGTCAATAACCAGCTTATTTGCCACATTTTGTATAAACTTTTATATGTCAATGTATAGCCAATGAAATAAGCTTTCTATTGACGTATAAAAGATGATGGGTTAGGGGTACGGTTTTGACGCTAGAGAACGTGAAAATTTTTAAAAGTAAAATCACAAAATTCATAATTTTTTATTGTATTCCAACGGAATTCATTGAAATTACCAAACTTTATTTATGTTTAAATTTGAATTTATTTTCAAAATACCAATGTTCCTCCAGTAATGCCCATTAATTCCTAAAATTTGTACACTATATTGCCCCAGCGGTTTACCCCTCGTTTTTTTTACATTTGACAGAAAAAAAATTAAGTCCCTTTATATACCATATAATGTCCCTGTATGAACCACCCCATGGTATATAAAGGGACAGTAGGATAAAATTAAAGAAATTGATGGTCAAATACATTTTTTCACTTACACTAAACATTCTACTAAAATCAGTAACTCTCCGAGTGAAGTAGAGAAAAAAAATTATTGGACATTATATTTGGCAATTGCTACACCCTATTTTTGTATAAATTTCCTTAAAATTACATTAAATCCTTTTTAACATTTAGTCCATTCTCTACAAATTGGATAAAAATTTGAATCATTTAAAATTAGAGAAATTGTTTCTATCTCAAAGACAGAACTGATGGTCAATCATTGTTGTTTATAATAATTAATTAGATTGTGAGGCGACAGACAAATGTTGGTTAAATATTTTAATATTCGAAAATCAGTCAATCTGTGACAGAATCTTTTATTATTTTCAAAGAACACAGGAGAAAGGGAGAAACTCTTTCGTTTTTTATTAAGTCATTTAACGTTAAGGTAACATTCGTTTGTATCCTCTTTAGTCCGATCAAACGTTTATTTTACTTGTACATGTTGAATTTATAGTGGAAAATTGTTATTTAAATATACTTTATAGGTTACTGGGATGTTTGGTTTGATTTGAATTGGTTGGCCCTACTTCACTCCAATAGACCTTAAATTCTCCTAAAAAATTTTCCTGTCAATAATGAGCCTCGATTGCAGTATGTATTCTGATTTACTATTACAAAAACGTGTGACACATAAGTACAGCTTTCTCGAAAACGGTTCAATTTATCAAAACAAATAAAGAGTATTGTTTGTTTGGTAATGCGGGGGGCTATTTAGCCCGGGTATACGCATAGGCCTCAGATGGACCCGTCGCGTCCCGCTACCCGATGCTACAGCAGTCCCGTTGATTCAAAGAAACTAACGATGCTGGTCGGATGCAGCTCCCTTAGTTCTCTGTGACACAGCGTTGGCTGTCCCAGGTAGGTGTGACGAAGGCGGGGCAGTCACTAAGTACATGCCCCGGTGTTTCTTCGTCCTCCAAGCAGCCTCTGCAGGTGACCGCCAGCGCCAGGTGACAGTGATTTGTCATTAGGCCAGTCACCGTTCGCAGCTTGCCTCTGTTTAGGTTTAGCAGAAGTTTAGTTCGTTTGGGGCACGGACCAAATATTAGGTCCTTTGCTTGTCTCATGCCGGGAGCAGTTGCCCAGCGCTGCTGACAGAGTTTTCCAGCCATGCCTTCTATCGAGCGGACCGCCGTGCTATAGGAGATCCCCACACTAGGTTCAGGTCCTGAGAGCGGTTCCCTAGTTCCAAGGCCGGCAAGTCTGTCAGCCTCCATGTTGTGTGTGTCCCGGCATCCACGCGAGGTATGGTCTCGTCCCGAGACAGGACCCCCAAGGTACTTTTACACTCCATTACCAGCTTGGACCGCACCTCATCGGCCTCAATGGCCCAAAATAAAGAGTACAAGAAGAAGACTGAAATAAACAATATATTTATTTTTTTAAATGAATAAACAAAGAATCCTATAACATGTACTTGCACTTGACCTAGTTTTAAATAAACACACGATACTTGCACTATTTTGCTGTCTCAGCAAAGAAATTCGAGTGTGCTTATGTCGTTCCATTGTTTTAATGTCAGAAAAATAAAGTTATTATTCCAGAAAGCTTCTGACATAATCAGATAGTTTATGACAATTGCCAGACAGTTTTTGACATTGTCAGATAATTTAAGGCAACGCTAGATAGCTTTTGGTGTTGCCCGCTATTGTTAGATAGTTTCAGGCAGTGCCAGATAGGTTCTGATATTATCAGATAATTTCAGGCAATGGCAGATGGCTTGCAGGATTTCTAGATAGTTTCTAGCAATTTCCACATACTTTGTGATACTACACGAGATAACTTCTGACATTATTAGATAATTTAAGGCAATGCTACATAGCTTTTGGCTTTGCCAGCCAGTTTCCGGCTATTGTCAGATAGTTTCAGGCAACGCCAGATAGCTTCTGACATTGACAGATAATTTAAGGCAATGCCAGATGCCTTCTAACATTGTCATCTTCTCCTGGACTCTTATTGTTTTTTTTATTCGTATTCTTAGGTAGGTAAATAATTAAAAATGCGCATTTAAATATCAAAATATCTCGGTTTATTATAAAAAATAAACAATCACACATTTTATATACAATAATAATATACATTATTTACATTATATCGGTTGGACAATCAACCATGCATTCTTTAACTGAAAATCACAAAAAGATCATAAATTTGTGTATATTTATGGAAAACACTAGAAAAAACATTAATTTGCGTCATCACCGAAATATTTTTCTTCATCACTGTGTAGGCTTAGCTTTAAGGTTTGTACACTGTGTATACTATGCTGGCCTAACAATTTTGGATTATTTCTGATAGTTTCGTAGAGTAGCTTAGTGTCTAGAGTGAGAGATCTTCTTATCTGAAATATTGAGTGTCAATTACTCGTTTTATTAAAACTTTTGGGTGATATACAGGGTGCATTTCAAGAGGTTCTCAAACTGTTTTTGCAGGTCAGAAACACCAAAATTGGATTCTCAAGTTTGAGACAAAAATTGGTTAAGTTTGACGCCCTGTAGCGGCCAATTGGTTTAACCTACCAACCAGTGTTGTCATATCTTTAGAAAGACTATATGTTGGCGTACAAAAGTTTATATAGGGTGGGCTAAATAAGCGAATTATTTATTTATAGACTAAAAAAGTGGAAAATAAATTAATTAACTTTGACTCCATCTAGCGGCCCAACCAATACCGCTAGAGTCTACCCAGAGTGTACCAAATTGGTGAGTCATTTACGATTGAGTGAATTATTGCATAAAAATGGAAACATAACATACTCAATTTTGACGCCCTCTAGCGGTCAAAAAACCAAATTTGTCATATTTGTACAAAGCCCATTTTATTGGCTATCCATCGACATATTAAAGTGCTTACCATGTCAGTCAAATAAGGAAGTTATTTAGGTTAAACAGAAAGTATTGATCAAATTTTACGTCCTTTAGCGGCAAAACGATTCACCAAAAAAAAACGGTCAAAATGGCGGAATTGTGAGTGCGTGTGTCACGTAACTTTGACAGAACAGAAAAGTAAGAAGAATTTTAGAAAAAAACAAAACAAAATGTCCGGGAGGAAATCACGTGATCTTGGAAAAACTGGTTGGAATAAAACAATTAAAACACGTCAAAATGGCGGAAATTTGACGTGATCTTACAAAAAAAAAACGGTTAAAATGCATTGTCACAAGTTTACCAACTCAGTTATTTGGAAAAAAAATTAGAAGAGTAAAGTTGTAGGAAATTTCCCTCTCTACAAGATTGCATTAGAGCACTTTTGCCATAAAGGGCCTCCTTAGGGAGATATTTCCTAAAAACTGTGGCAAAGCACAAAAAAGTGCCTAAACAAGTTCAACCAAGAGTAACTCGATTATTTGAAAAAAAAAAATTAAAAAGTGTTCAAGGGGAAAGTTGTAGGGAATTTCCCTCTCTAGGAGACTGCATTAGAGCACTTTGCCATAAAGGGCCTCCTTAGGGAGATATTTCCTAAGAACTGTGACAAAGCACAAAAAAGTGCCTAAACAAGTTCAACCAAGAGTAACTCGATTATTTGAAAAAAATTAAAAAAATTGTGCAAGGAGAAAGTTGTAGGGAATTTCCCTCTATACGAGACTGCATTAGAGCACTTTGCCATAAAGGGCCTCCTTAGGGAGACATTTCTTAAAAATTGGGCCAAAGCACGACAAAGTGCCTAAACAAGTTCAACCAAGACTCGATTATTTGAAAAAATTCAAAAAAAGTGTGCAAGGGGAAAGTTGTAGGGAATTTCCCTCTCTACAAGACTGCATTAGAGCACTTTTGCCATAAAGGGCCTCCTTAGGGAGATATTTCCTAAAAACTGTGGCAAAGCAAAAAACCCTAAACAAGGTCAAACCAAGAGTAACTCGATTATTTGGAAACATTTCAAAAAAATGTAAAAGAGGAAAGTTGTAGGGAATTTCCTTCTCTACAAGATTGCATTAGGACACTTTTGCCGTAAAGAATCTTCTTAGGAAGATATTCCCTAAAAACGGTCTCAAAGCAAAAAACCCTAAACAAGTTTAACCAAGAGTAACCCGGTTATTTGAAAAAAATTAAAAAAATCTAAAAGAGGAAAGTTGTAGGGAATTTCCCTCTCTACGAGACTTAATTAGAGCACTTTTGCCATAAAAGGCCTCCTTAGGAAGATATTCCCTAAAAACGGTCTCAAAGCAAAAAACCCTAAACAAGTTCAACCAAGAGTAACTCGGTTATTTGGAAACATTTAAAAAAAATGTAAAAGAGGAAAGTTGTAGGGAATTTCCCTCTCTACGAAACTGCATTAGAGCATTTTTGCCATAAAGGGCATCCTTAGGGAGATATTTCCTAAAAAGTGTGTCAAAGCACGGAAAAGTGCTGCAAAAAAACCCTAAACAAGTTCAACCAAGAGTAACTCGATTATTTGAAAAAAATTAAAAAAAGTGTGCAAGGGGAAAGTTGTAGGAAATTTCCCTCTCTACGAGACTGCATTAGAGCACTTTTGCCATAAAGGGCCTCCTTTGGGAGATATTTAGTAAAAACTGTGGCAAAGCAAAAAACCCTAAACAAGGTCAAACCAAGAGTAACTCGATTATTTGGAAACATTTCAAAAAAATGTAAAAGAGGAAAGTTGTAGGGAATTTCCTTCTCTAGAAGATTGCATTAGGACACTTTTGCCGTAAAGAATCTTCTTAGGAAGATATTCCCTAAAAACGGTCTCAAAGCAAAAAACCCTAAACAAGTTCATACCAAGAGTAACTTGATTATTTGGAAACATTTCAAAAAAATGTAAAAGAGGAAAGTTGTAGGGAATTTCCTTCTCTACAAGATTGCATTAAAGCACTTTTGCCATAAAAGGCCTCCTTAGGGAGATATTTCCTAAAAAGTGTGTCAAAGCACGGAAAAGAGCTGCAAAAAACTCTAAACAAGTTCAACCAATAGTAACTCGATTATTGGAAAAAAATTAAAAAAAGTGTAGAAGAGGAAAGTTGTAGGGAATTTCCCTCTCTACGAGACTGCATTAGAGCACTTTTGCCATAAAGGGCCTCCTTAGGGAGATATTTCCTAAAAACTGTGGCAAAGCAAAAAACCCTAAACAAGGTCAAACCAAGAGTAACTCGATTATTTGGAAACATTTCAAAAAAATGTAAAAGAGGAAAGTTGTAGGGAATTTCCTTCTCTACAAGATTGCATTAGGACACTTTTGCCGTAAAGAATCTTCTTAGGAAGATATTCCCTAAAAACGGTCTCAAAGCAAAAAACCCTAAACAAGTTCAACCAAGAGTAACTCGGTTATTTGGAAACATTTAAAAAAAATGTAAAAGAGGAAAGTTGTAGGGAATTTCCCTCTCTACGAGACTGCATTAGAGCACTTTTGCCACAAAGGGCCTCCTTAGGAAGATATTCCCTAAAAAGTGTGTCAAAGCACGGAAAAGTGCTGCAAAAAAACACTAAACAAGTTCAACCAAGAGTAACTCGATTATTTGAAAAAAATTAAAAAAATTGTGCAAGGGGAAAGTTGTAGGGAATTTCCCTCTCTACAAGATTGCATTAGAGCACTTTTGCCATAAAGGGCCTCCTTAGGAAGATATTCCCTAAAAACGGTCTCAAAGCAAAAAACCCTAAACAAGTTCAACCAAGAGTAACTCGATTATTTGAAAAAATTCAAAAAAAGTGTGCAAGGGGAAAGTTGTTGGGAATTTCCCTCTCTACAAGATTGTATTAGAGCACTTTTGCCGTAAAGGGTCTCCTTAGGGAGATATTTCCTAAAAAGTGTGTCAAAGCACGGAAAAGTGCTGCAAAAAAACCCTAAACAAGTTCAACCAAGAGTAACTCAATTATTTGAAAAAAATTAAAAAAAGTGTAGAAGAGGAAAGTTGTAGAGAATTTTCCTCTCTACGAGACTGCATTAGAGCACTTTTGCCATAAAGAGTCTTCTTAGGAAGATATTCCCTAAAAACTGTGTCAAAGCACGAAAAATCGGCAAAAAAAACCCAAACAAGCTAGCAACATTAGCTAGCTCGATTACAAATTAAAATTAGCGAGTTCTATGTTGCTTTTCAAGTTATATACTTTTGAAAAGGTAATTTTTTGCTTATTCGAAATCTGCAAAAATATACAGGGTGTCCTATTAAAAAATAAATTTGTATGGGTCATATCTTAAAAACCTTGTGCTCCAGAAAAAAACGGAATAGATATTTGGAGCCTTTTGCAGATTTTTAGAAAAACATTCTCAAATAAAAGTCATATTTTCAAAATCACTCTGTAGCTCTCTGTTATGGTAGACATTCCGTAAAAACCATCGAATTTGAGACATCCTAAACTTGTATTACAAATTAATTGATTTACCTTTTTACTAGCTGCATAAGCAAAAGCCCGTTCATACTGGGCCCTTTCCAGCGATTTAGTACATTTAGGAAGAAGTTTTTCAGGATCATTTGTACTTATACTGCTCTCCATTATATGATTTGAATTCCTAATATAAGAATCCGGAATCGGCATGTTAAATCCATACTGAAAGTGATTATCTTTCACTTTGAATCCCTTCACTTTTGAAGTCATCGCAGTGATTATGTTCTTTAAAAACGTCTATAATTTTAAATCGCTTATTAACATACACCCACATTACTACAATAAACTTTACCTGTGAAGCATGGGCAATAACGGCTGTTACTGCACTATCAGCACCTTCCATTCCACATTCCCAGGCTACGACGTTAATACGACAATTTATTAATCCACTATAAGGTGCAAACAATTCAGCTGCAGCCCTTGGATATGTGTAGTCGGATGGAATAGGTTTGTGAGGATTTACTGTCTGTAAATAATCTGAGAGACAAAATACAGTTAAGAAATTTTGTGTGATTATAAAGAGAACAAATTCTGTTATCTTTTCTTAATTTTGCTTCTTTTAGAATTAACTGTCAAATTATACCTGGAAAATTGGCTGCCTCAAATATTCCTTTATTGTTAGCTTGCCTCAACGATTTGGCCTTATTAACTGAACTAGCTTTGGTTAGGATAGCCAAAAGAAAATTGTTGTGACAACTAATTTGTTCGTCGTTCTGGAACAAGGCTCTGACTTTTTCATCAAACCCATCTTTGGTCAAAGTGGGATTAAATAGTAACCACTGTCGCAGGAAAGCAAAGTACTGGGATTTAAGGTTTTCACCAAGAACCGCTTCCAGTTTTTTACGTGCTTCATTTAAATCTACAATTTTACAGAATGTTTTTTAAAATAACGAAAACTTAACTAAACTCTTCTAAACTGCTTGTCAAATGAATTTTTCAGTTAAAAATTCGAATTAACTAGGACAAAGTGATTTTTTTAATTGATTAAATTAAATACATAAAGTTTGATAATTTCTAATGGAAAACAATAAAAAATTTTGAATTTTGTAATTTTACTTATAAAAAATTTTGAAGCGCTCTAGCGGCAAAATCATACAACTAACCCATCAACTTTTATACGTCAATAGAAAGCTTATTTCATTGGCTATCCATTGGCATATAAAAGTTTATACAAAGTGTTGCAAATGAGCTAGTTATTGACGATTGAACGGAAGAATGCACCAAAAAAAGTCATGAAAAAATTAGTTAAAGTTGACGCCCTCTAGTGGCCAAACGGTACCACTAACCAACCGACTTTTGTATGTCAATGGAAAGCTCATTTCATTGGCTGTCCATGGACATATAAAAGTATATACAAACTGTTATAAATACGCTTGTTATTTACGGTTTACAGACAGGGTGCCCCAGAAACACTTTTTGACTGGTTAGGGCTAATTTGACCCTAGAAAATTAGGAAAACCCGGTTTCATGAGCTACTAGGTCTACTACGATGTAATGCATATAAATTTCTTGAAAAATGCCAATTTTCATTTTGGAAATGCCAATTTTCGTTAGGGTCAAATTTGCCTGAAACACCACCACTCTCCCAATGGGTTTTGCCTTATGTTGGCCACTTAGTGCAAGCAAAAATCGACCTTAATGATTTTATTTCTACAGTTTTGCTACAGCCCTAAATTTGACACTTACTGTGCTCGGTTTGTGCCAAATATCAGGGCCGTATCTGGCCGATTTAATAAAAACTCTCAAAGAGATTAGAGTGGTTACAGTCAAGAAAAAGGTTTAGTTAGGTTTGTAGCGCTCTGGCGGCCAAACGAAGCACCCTATCAACACAAACGGCCATATTTTTGAAAAGCCCTTTATATTTTCTCCCCATTGACATATAAAAGTCTTTACAAAGTGTTGTACAGAAACGAGTTTTTTGACAATAAATTTTGGCAATTTTTTCAAAGTTGAATTTTAAGGGCCTCTGGCAATTTTAAACAATTCTTATACAAAGTTTAGGCCTCTAAGAAACTGTTCTGAGACGGTTTAAGACATTTGTAGAGGGGTCTGAACTTTTATGAAGTTTCTAAGTAACATTTAAAGGTTTTTGACACACTCAAAACAGTCCTAGAGGCCTCTGACAATTTAAAACAAGTCTGGGAAGGTTTAAGACACTTAAAGAGGTCCCTGGCACTTTTAGAAGGTTCTCAATAACATTTAGAGGTCTATAGAACTTTCAAAATCATCCTAGAGGTCTCTGGCAATTTTAAAGTTCTGAGAGAGTTTAAGACAGTTGTAGAGGGCTCTGGAAGTTTTCAAAAAGTTCTAAGTAGCATTCAGAGGCCTGTGGCATATTCAAAATGGTCCCAGAGGCCTCTGACAATTCAAAACGAGTCTGGGAAGATTTAAGACACTTGTAAATGCCCCCAGCACGTTTTAGAAGGTTCTCAATAGCGTTTTACAGGTTTATGGAACTTTCAAAATGGTCCTAGAGGCCTCTGGTAATTTAAAACTGTTCTGAGACAGTGTAAGACCGCTCTGAACTTTTAAGAAAGTTCTAAGTAACATTTAGAAGTCTTTGGCACATTCAAAATGGTCCCAGAGGCCTCTGGCAATTTAAAACAAGTCTGGGAAGGTTTAAGACACTTGTAGAGGCCCTAGTAGGGGTACTATGTAACTTGATAGAGATAGAAAGAGAAATTTAAACAAGGCAGACTTATAGTGGACATGCAAGTCAAAGTGAGATAAAGAAAGAAATTTCTTTTCTATTCCCTTACATAGTTCCACTGCTGGCACTTTTAGAAGCTTCTCAATACCATTTAGAGGTCTATGGAACTTTCAAAATGGTCCTAGAGGCCTCTGGCAATTTAAAAGTTCTGAAAAAGTTTAAGACAGTTGTAGAGGGCTCTGACAATTTAAAACAAGTCTGGGAAGGTTTAAGACACTTGTAGAGGCCCCTAGCACTGTTTAGAAAGTTCTCAATAGCATTTAGGAATGGATCTATGAAACCTACAAAATGGTCTTAGAGGCCTCTAGCAAAAACGGTTCTGGAATAGTTTAAGACAGGTGTAGAGGGCTTTGGAACTTTTTAGAAGGTTGTCAGTAACATTTACAGGTCTCAGGCACTTTCAAAATGACCCTAGAGGTTTCTGGAAGTTCATATGCCATTAAAAAACCCATTTTGCTAGTTGGTTTTTAGAACTTTTAAACTGCTTTAAATTTAGTTTAAAGCATCTGAAACTCTCTTTAAAATGTGACATCAGTAGCAAACAAAAAAAAGGTTATTGAGCAAAAATTTACACTGAAAACAGGGTTTAGCAGTACTAGTGTGTTTCAAGCCTGTTTTTACTCCTGAAAATAGTCTTTGAATAGTGTTCATATGAGGATTTGTTCCTTTTCATTATATGTAACTAAATGGCATTTTAGGCACAGAATTGCTGTATCTAAAACAACTATATTTATGAAACTGATAGAAAGGTCAAAATAACCTGACAATAGTGATGTTATAAAACATTTCTATTCCATTTTTGTCTAATAAGGAATGTGATGCAACAGTCAGAAATTATACTCAAATTAGATTTTTTTATCATTTTGTATTAAAAAAAAAATTAACTCAAATTTAGCTGAAAAATTTGAGCAGTCCTTTTCAATTGGCCAGCAGTTTAGAATAACATGAATCAATCAAATCAATTAGGGTAAGTTGGGATAAAATCACATTGAGTTCAGACTAGTAGAAGCATCTGTAGTAAGATTGAAAAAACTTAAGTACAGGTTTACAAATACATGTTTTTAATAGGTAAATCATCTCAGCTTGTTTGTAAGACAGAATTTCCAACAAGCAAAATAACATAAGTAACTCCTCTCAACCAAATTATAGAACATATCTCCAGGAAAATCATCTTGGATGTTAATACTTTTTTACTGAAACAAGGAGCTTAGTTCAAATAAGCAAAATATGTAAAAATTCAGAAAATTTGATGTAGTTTTCTTTAGAAAACGACGAAAATGTGGCACCATCCAGGTACCTTTGGACAACCTGCTACAAACATGTTTTCTCATGGCTTTCAGGGCTGACTGTCAATCTTACCCTAAATTAATGTTAATCCTGAGGTTAATAAGGAAATAAATGCCTCACTATTCAAGAACTTTGAGAACAAAGAAACAAGTATAAAGTTTGGAGTGAGGCACTTACTTACCTAACCTACAATATTCTATCTAAATCTAACTACTTACCCATTTTTATTAACTTCAACACTAAAAACACTGAATAAGCAAAGCTGAAATGGCTGGCTTGTTTAATGTACCTACTAATTTCTTAATAGAAACTAAGTTTTATGTATTTTGGCTTTCCACAAAGTTTCACTTTTTATGGAAAATTAATCTTTACAACACAGGAAAAAATAAAACGGTGAAATATCCTCAAATGTTTGAGATATAATAGCAATTTTGTTACTGTTTTAATTACATTTTGAAAATGAATCAAAACCAACAAGAAACATAACCAAATTGACCAAACAAAACAAGCTAGTAAGTGTCAACTGTCAAACGTCCAGCTGATGAGCGAGGTTGCCAAGCGGTGCATGTAAACTGCGCTGTGCGGCAGGGCCCCACCAAACTCTCCACTTAAAAAGTCAACAAATATAGTTTCAGTTTCGAATTCAGATAAAGTGTTGTTATTTTAATACAAAAATTAATATATTTCCGACACGACCTCTCTTTCTTCCGCTAGTAGAGCTCGAATCAGCTAAGAAAAGGCCACAGGCGTCATCAAACGATGATGTCACGATCTCTGTACGTCTCGCTTTAAATATTGCTGCTCTCGTTACTTTCCAAGTTGTTGCAGCCAGTCAGTGGCGTGCTATTATTTTATCAGTAAAATGAAACATTTTCGTCGTTTTTAATAAAGAAAATAAAAGACAACAAGTTTTTCAAAGGAATGGAAACTCCTTCTGCTTCTTTCTTCATAAATTGTAAGACGTTACTGACGATTTCACGGCCTTGGCTGTATATGATAACACCTTTCTTTCCAACCTTTTTGAAAGACATTTTGACAAAATAACGTTTTTTATTCATAACACTATGTGAACTTCAACTGCGACCATCAACAATACAACCAAAACACCAGACTAAAACGGAACCTAACCTAACCCCCTAAGTCTCCCTGTCCGCCACTACATTTTTTTAAACTTGGCAACACCGTTTAGAGTGCCGGCTAGTAAAAGCATGTGGCGACACTGTCAGCAGTGTCAGCCGGCAAGAAGCAAAAAGAAGAATAGGACGCAAGGACCTGACTTCAGGGCGATGACGAGACACTTTAACTCAGGATTACAACACAAGATGGACGATTCTTGCTCAATGCTTACGTTTTTCGATCTCAATCATTTTCTAGTTAGTTCCTACAAAAATCTGTTATATTTGATTCTACATTGAATTCGAAGGGATTCAATAAAGTGGAGTGTTAAGTTGGTGAAGATTATTATTTTCCTTCTCCTTCTATGACACCCTTCATTGGTGACCCCGACACAAAAGAATCTACAAGCCAGAGTCAGACTTACTTTTTGGACGTTCTAGAACGCTGAACCATTCGAAAACTCACAACTCTCGCACCACAATGGCTACGGAACAACAAGGTACTTCATCATCTCTATCACCTTCAGTTGCAGCACCAGCTCCTACCCACATGGTAGAGAGAGTATCCTTAAAAGTACCACCTTTTTGGCCAAACGAACCGGCACTATGGTTTGCTCAGTTAGACAGTCAGTTTGCTATTAGTGGTATTGTGAATGACAACACCAAATATAATATTGTTGTGGCTAACCTAGACTTTAACCAAGTCCAACTCGTGCGTGACTTAATAGCACAACCTCCTACTGCCAATCAATATGGAACTATTAAGCAGGAACTCATACAGAGACTATCCGCTTCTCAACACCAAAAAATCCACCAGCTTCTTCAACAGGAAGAAATGGGTGATCGAAAGCCATCCGAGTACCTCAGGAAGCTGCAGAGTTTAGCACCAACTTCCCTTCCAGAGGACTTTCTCAGAACATTATGGACTGGAAGACTTCCCCAGCAGATTCAGACAATTCTAACCACTCAGGAAGGTATGTCACTAGACAACTTAGCCAAATTAGCTGACAAAATTCATGAGGTATGTACACCATCTTTAGCTTGTACAGTTTCTAGTGTAGATTCTGATATACACAAACAATTGGCTGAAATTGTTAAGCGTCTGGACAGATTGGAGACCAAAAGTTGTTGTCATAGACAACCACGCTCCAGATCTAGGACATCAGAGAGAACGACAACCAACAGGGCCTCGAACCAAAGTACTCTTTGCTATTATCATTCCAGATTCGGTGATAAAGCAAAAAAATGTAATAGCCCATGTTCTTTCACTATCTCGGAAAACTCAAGGGGGGAGAACCAGTAGCGGCGGGTTTTCTACCCTCCTCAAACCCGCGCCGCTTATTTGTGACTGACAATTCATCAAAAATTCGTTTTTTAGTGGACACCGGCGCCGAGGTTTCCATTTTTCCATACACTTTGCTTAAAGAAAGGCGTCCTCGCTCCAATTACCAGCTTTTGGCAGCCAACAACTCAGAAATTTCGACCTACGGACAGCGTACTTTCACCTTGGACTTTGGACTTCGCAGAAGCTTTCGTTGGACATTTCTTGTGGCCGATGTTTCACATCCAATTTTGGGAATCGACTTTTTATCTTTTTACAACATTATTGTAGATAGCAGAAAGCTCGCAATCTTTGACAGGACAACTGGCCTATCAACCATTGGAAATAATGCCAATTCTTACGGTCCTTTCATTCAAACTATGATTGTCCTTACAGAGTACCACAAACTTCTCAAAAATTTTCCATCACTTACCCAGCCACGCAACCAACACTCCAAAGCCAAACACAACACTGTTCATACCATTATAACTACCCCTGGCCCACCTGCATCAGCTCGCCCTAGACGTTTGGCACCTGACAGACTTGTCATCGCCAAAGAGGAGTTTCAATCCATGTTGGAACAAGGAATCATCCGCCCATCAAAAAGTAGCTGGTCCTCACCTTTGCATCTTGTTCCCAAAAAGGACACTTCTTGGAGACCGTGTGGAGACTATCGAGCTCTTAATGCTCGTACCGTTCACGATTCTTATCCGATCCCCAACATCAAGGACTTTACTCATGGATTGGCCAACAAGAAACTATTTTCCACCCTGGATTTGGTTCGCGCTTACAATCAAATACCGATTGCTGCTGATGATATACATAAGACTGCAGTGACAACACCGTTTGGTCTGTACGAATTTGTGTACATGTCCTTCGGGCTCAGAAACGCTGCTCAAACATTTCAGAGGTTTATGGATGAAATTTTCCGTGACTTGGATTTCTGTTTTGTCTACATTGACGACATCCTTGTTGCCTCTGAGTCAGCCGATCAACATTTAGAACATTTACGTATGGTATTCGAACGTTTATGCCAATATGGAATTTTAATAAATTCGTCAAAATGTGTTTTTGGCCAAAATAAAGTTCTTTTCTTAGGTCATGAAGTTTCGGCAGAGGGCATCAAACCAACAGACGAGAAGTTTTCTGCTATACGGAATTTTACCAAGCCCAACAACACTCAGCAACTTCGACGGTTTCTTGGGATGTTAAATTTCTACCGTTCATTCATTCCCAAGGCTGCTGAGCTTCAAGCACCATTACATGACTTACTTAAAGGTAAGCAGAAAAAACAGCAACCAATAACTTGGACTGATGTTGCAGTGAAGGCATTTGAGAGCTGTAAGGAAATCCTCGCTGAAGCCACCTTTTTGTCACATCCCTTACCTTCTGCTCAACTCATTCTGTCTACAGATGCGTCGGATTTTGCTGTAGGAGCCTCCTTACAACAAAAGAACAATGATCAACTTCAACCATTGGCTTTTTTCTCTCAGAAGTTAAATACTGCTCAGGCTAAGTATAGTGCTTATGACAGAGAACTGTTCGCCATTTATGCTGCTATTAAACACTTTCGATTCATGTTAGAAGGCCGCAGATTTACTGTTTTTACTGACCACAAACCAATCACTTTTGCTTTCTATCAAAAAAGTGACAAGTGCACTCCTAGACAGTTTCGATATTTAGATTTCATTGCACAATTTACCACTGACATTCGCCATGTTCAAGGTTCAGACAACATAGTAGCAGACTACCTTTCCAGACCTGAAATCTCGAGTATTGAAGATATTCAGATTAATTACCAAGCAATAGCTGCAGATCAGACTGACGACGCAGAACTAAACCAGCTGCTTACTGACTCCAGTTTAAATCTTCAACAGATTCAAATCCCAGGCACTGATGTTCAACTTTACTGTGATGTTTTTGAAAATAAATTTCGTCCTTATATCCCAGAAAAACATCGACTTAGTATTTTCAGAAAGCTTCATGGAATTTCTCACCCCGGTGTTAAGGCAACCATCAAGCTTCTGACCAGTCGTTTCGTATGGAGAAACATCAAGAAAGAAGTAGCCCTTTGGAGTAGGCAATGCCTCAACTGTCAACGCTCCAAAATCAACCGACATACTAAGACAGCTCACCAGAAAATTTCTATGCCTGACTACAGATTTGACCATGTCCACATCGACATAGTTGGACCATTGCCATCGTCCAGTGATTTTCGTTATGTGTTAACAATGATGGATCGTTTCACTAGATGGCCCGAAGCAGTTCCAATTAAAGACATGTCAGCAACCACCATTGCATCCACCTTTATTTCTACTTGGATATCGCGTTTTGGTGTACCCAGCAAGATTACTTCGGATAGAGGGAGACAATTTGAATCAAGCTTGTTCAAAGAACTTTCCAGATTCTTGGGTATTCTGCACATCAAAACAACATCATATCATCCTCAAGCAAATGGTTTTATTGAACGTTTTCATAGGACCCTTAAAGCAAGCCTCATTGCAGCCAAGTCGGATCGTTGGACTGAAGTTTTACCAATAACCTTATTGGGTCTTCGAAACATTTTCAAAGAGGACATTGATTGTTCACCAGCTGAGCTTGTTTATGGAACCACTCTTAAACTACCAGGAGAATTTCTAAATTCATCCACTGAACCAGCCAACGAAAATGAGTTGGTCAGCAAACTCAGAGCAACAATGTTAGAACTTCAACCTAGACCAGCATCTGATCATAGCAAGATTAAAACTTTTATCTCCAAGGACCTTTCAAGTTGTTCCCATGTTTTTGTGCGAAATAATGCAGTAAAACCACCTTTGACAGCGCCTTACTCTGGACCCCATCGTGTTATCTCCAGAAGTGACAAGTTCTTCAAGATTGACCTTGGCAATCGTAGTGACAACATCACAATAGACCGCCTAAAGCCCGCCTATCTGCCAGATGATTTCCAGATCCAGTCCGAACATTCGTATGCGCGCCTTGAAGAAGTTCGAAAATCTCCCGCAACGTTGCCAGCTAAGACAAGGAAAACAGTTCGTTTCGCGACTTTGTCGCTGGACGGGGGGTACTGTGGCGACACTGTCAGCAGTGTCAGCCGGCAAGAAGCAAAAAGAAGAATAGGACGCAAGGACCTGACTTCAGGGCGATGACGAGACACTTTAACTCAGGATTACAACACAAGATGGACGATTCTTGCTCAATGCTTACGTTTTTCGATCTCAATCATTTTCTAGTTAGTTCCTACAAAAATCTGTTATATTTGATTCTACATTGAATTCGAAGGGATTCAATAAAGTGGAGTGTTAAGTTGGTGAAGATTATTATTTTCCTTCTCCTTCTATGACACCCTTCAAGCATATAAAAAGGTCCAAATGTACCTGGCCGCTGCCGCATCTGTTTTAATTGTGTCCAAGTAAAAACCGTACTACGTTGCCAAGTGGCTTTTTGACCGCTTAACAATATATTTTCGGGAATATTTTAATAGGACGCCTCTGATTATATCTAATGCGACGGCAACTGTAGAAGGAGAAAGAAATAGTTTTAAAAACTGCGTCATTGATGATGCGGTGGCCTTTTCTCATCTGATTCGAGCTCTACACTTGTATATTTTAAATTTTACTGACAGAAATCTGGCAACGTCCCTTCCAAAATGCTGGTTTATTGCGTGCAGTGTGCAGTGTTGCCAAGTTTTTAATCGAGATGGTTTATTGATAGTAATTATCCCTTAAAACTCAAAGAATAATTGAAAGTTTCTAAAATTTGTTTTAATATAAAGAATATGCAAATGTTGAATATAATAATATTGCCATTATTGCAATGCTGCAACTTAGTCATAAACTTTTGACAGTTGTCATTTCAATTATCTCAATTTTGACATTTGACATGTGTATGTGTACTTTTTTGTTTACCTTTTCAGATTAGATACAAATTACTTGATTACAATGAAAATTTAATAAATATTGGGGCAAAATTGAAAAATTTGAACCCATCCAGCGAGAATACAAAAATGTTGCCCAACAATATGCAACATCAGTATTGGGTGACCAAGAAAAGCGTTCTGAGAAAATTGGGTGGAAAAGAAGAGGACTGTATAATTTCCTCTGATGCTGAACTGGACGCCAAACTGGAACTGTTCAAATCAATTAACGAAAGTTGTCTTCAGCTACAGAGGATCATTGATTTGTACCAGGAACGGTTGTGTTATCTGGCCCAGGAGGAAAATGCTTTAGGCCGGTAATACCATATGGATGCCACATATCCAAACTTGTTCAATAACAGTGTAAGTTATGTTTTAGGTACCTAAAAGAATGTGGAAAGAATGAGAAAAACAATAGTGCCGGGCAACTGATGGCAACAGCAGGCAAAGCTCTTGCATATTGTGGGCATCAGAGATTAACAATTCGACCTCCTTTAGTGCGGTTACATCATGAAGTTGAGACTTTCAGGGTGAGAGCAGTCACTGATACCAGGTACAGTAATTTTAATTAATTTACATTTCAGGTTTGTCTCACTTAGACTATACTAAACAATATGCTATTTTATCTCAGCTACATTTTAATCAAAATACCGTTAAATGCTTCTATTATTGCTCAAAATGCCAAAGTGCCTTAAATGCCTTAAAATACCTCAAAATGCATTTAAATTATTTAAACTGTCTTAGAATGCCTTCGAATGTTTACACATTTGTGAAATTCACAATTTAGTTATAAGGCCCCTGGTATTGAGCCCCCCCTTAATTGATTTTTTTAAAGCTCCCATGACAGTTTTTAGGTTAGGTTAGGTGACAACATAAAGGTTTTTCCAAATTTTTGACACTTGATTTTGACCTTGTGCCAAAAACTTAAAATTGATTTTCTAAGATCAGGTGACTAGATTTCCAAATTCTGACAAACAAAAAATATTTTTTGTACATAATTTTGAGCTTGCAACACTGTAAAAGCCAGTTGACACCTGTCAAAAACAGTCACGTGACCTTAAAAATATAATTTAAATGTTGATCATTTGGTAAATTAAATTGGGACAGTTGTAAAAGCTGAAATTGTAAAATACACGTTACGTGACGTTAATAATACAATTTTGAGCTTGCAACACTGTAAAAGCCAGTTGACACCTGTCAAAAACACTCACGTGACCTTAAAAATATAGTTTAAACGTTGAAAAGTTGGTAAATTAAATTTAGACAGTTGTAAAAGCTGAAATTGTAAAGTACACGTTACGTGACGTTGATAATGTAATTTTGAGCTTGCAACACTGTAAAAGCCAACTGACATCTGTCAAAAACAGTCACGTGACCTTAAAAATGTCGTTTAAACGTTGGAAAATTGGTAATTTAAATGTAGACAGTTGTAAAAGCTGAAATTGTAAAATACACGTTATGTGACGTTGATAATGCAATTTTGAGCTTGCAACACTGTAAAAGCCAACTGACACCTGTCAAAAACAGTCACGTGACCTTAAAAATGTAGTTTAAACGTTGAAAAATTGGTAATTTAAATTTAGACAGTTGTAAAAGCTGAAATTGTAAAATACACGTTAGGTGACGTTAATAATACAATTTTGAGCTTGCAACACTGTAAAAGCCAGTTGACACCTGTCAAAAACAGTCACGTGACCTTAAAAATGTAGTTTAAACGTTGAAAAATTGATAATTTAAATGTGGACAGTTGTAAAAGCTGAAATTGTAAAATACACGTTAGGTGACGTTACTAATACAATTTTGAGCTTGCAACACTGTAAAAGCCAGTTGACACCTGTCAAAAACAGTCACGTGACTTTAAAATTGCAGTTTAAACGTTGAAAAATTGATAATTTAAATTTGGACAGTTGTAAAAGCTGAAATTGTAAAATACAAGCTACGTGGCGTTGATAATGCAATTTTGAGCTTGCAACACTGTCAAAGCCATCTGACATCTGTCACAAAAAGTTACGTGACCTTAAAAATGTAGTGTAAACGTTGGAAAATTGGTAATTTAAATTTAGACAGTTGTAAAAGCTGAAATTGTAAAATACACGTTACGTGACGTTGATAATGCAATTTTGAGCTTGCAACACTGTAAAAGCCAGTTGACACCTGTCAAAAACAGTCACGTGACCTTAAAAATGTAGTTTAAACGTTGAAAAATTGATAATTTAAATTTGGACAGTTGTAAAAGCTGAAATTGTAAAATACACGTTAGGTTACGTTAATAATATAATTTTGAGCTTGCAACACTGTAAAAGCCAGTTGACACCTGTCAAAAACAGTCACGTGACTTTAAAAATGTAGTTTAAACGTTGAAAATTTGGTAAATTAAATTTAGACAGTTGTAAAAGCTGAAATTGTAAAGTACACGTTACGTGACGTTAATAATACAATTTTGAGCTTGCAACAATGTAAAAGCCAGTTGACACCTGTCAAAATCTGTCACGTGATTTTAAAAATGTAGTTTAAACGTTGAAAAGTTGGTAATTTAAATTTAGATAGTTGTAAAAGCTGAAATTGTATAATACACGTTAGGTTACGTTAATAATATAATTTTGAGCTTGCAACACTGTAAAAGCCAGTTGACACCTGTCAAAAACAGTCACGTGACTTTAAAAATGTAGTTTAAACGTTGAAAATTAATAATTTAAGTTTGGACAGTTGTAAAAGCTGAAATTGTAAAATACACGTTACGTGACGTTGATAATGCAATTTTGAGCTTGCAACACTGTAAAAGCCAGTTGACACCTGTCAAAAACAGTCACGTGACTTAAAAAATGTAGTTTAAACGTTGAAAATTTGGTAAATTATTATAGTAATTTGTAATGAATATTGTTTCAGCTCTATAATATCATGTATCACAGAGTTTACAATAATAATTACATGTGCGTATGCTGTTCTGTTAAATTTTCAGTCAATTTTGTTATAATATGGTCTACTGCAATGTATTCCTTAAAATATCGCAAAATTCCAATAAAAATATCCCAAAATATTTTAAAATATACAGACAATGCCTCAAAATCGAGTGTGTACACCAAAATACCTCGGCTTTCTACCCCTCGGTTTTATAGAAACTTACTGTTATTTTTGTTAATTTAGAGAAACTGTATCAGAAATGGAAAAAGCCAGAACTGAGTACAGGGCAGCACTGAGTTGGATGAAATCAGTTTCTAGCCAACTAGACCCTGATACCGGTCATGGTTTAGACAATTTTAGAAAAGCGCAAGGATACGTGAAAACCTCGAAAACTAAATTTGACCGATACACATTGGCTTGTCTACAAAAAGTTGATTTACTTGCCGCAGCCAGGTTAGCTGGAAATGGCGTTTCTACATTTGGATTTTTAATTTGGTTGTTTCAGGTGTAACATGTTTTCGCATGCTTTGGTTTCATACCAAAACGCTTTGAATCAGTTTGCAACTAAAGCTGTAGAGACTTTATCTTTAGCCACCACTAAACTGCAGAAAGTTGAGCCTTACGATTTCAGCATAGTTGCCGAATTGACAGAATCTCCTACTAACAAAGCCAACAAAAGTCCCACCACTGCTAAAAGCACTGATTTGTCTGAAGGTAGTTAATCTAAAATCAGTAATTAAACAATCTAAGTTATAAAATATGTTTTTTTGTCACAGAAGATAGTAAAGAAGCCAATCTTATTGAAGACAAAGATCGGAACACTTTTTTTAACTCTGAGTATACAGACAATGCAGAACAGCCTGTTAAAAAGGAGCTGCAGGAGGAAAAATCTCAAGGGTGAGTTTTGAGAATTTTTTTTCGCTTAACTTGTTTATTGGTTTATTACTGTTTGTTTATTATTGGTTAGAATTTAGTCTTCTTATTGTTAAATTGTTGGGTAAGTAGTGGGATGGCCCACCATAAACAATTCTTGTAGAAGCCAACAATTGTTTATAATTTTTTCTTTATCATAAAATAGAAAAAGACTTTATGGACATAGAAGAGACTTTTTGATATTTCAGTCATTTTTACTGTTTTTGTTTGAATAAAACCAAAACCTTTTAATAAAGTGAAATTCAATTGAAAATTAATACAAAAAAAATTATATTAAAAATCTATGAGGTTATTTTATTCAATTACAAGTTAAAATTTGTTGCTTATGTCATATGATAAGTATGTAGTGATGGGTAAATTACCGGTAAAGTAAATTTTACTTTACCAGGAAATTTTGACCGGTAAATTACAGATATTGTGTTTCTGACAATTCACAAACTTTAACTGTACCAAATTTTGTAGTGTTTTTTCAAGTTGTCGGTTAGGAAATTTAATGAGGATTTCAAAAATGTGCTCAAAACAGTAATTTTCTTACTCCAACTAGGTTTGACAGGCGATTTTATCCCTGACTGTCTTTTCAAGCTGGGTCTCTGGAAGTTCAAATTTTGACAGCACTTTTCCTTCTAACTGTACCAAATTTGGGATTCTTTTTGGGTTATTGGATAGGAAATTTAATGAGGATTTCAAAAATGTGATTAAAACAGTCATTTTCTCACTCCAAGTGGGTTTTACAAGGAATTTTGTCCCTAACTGTCCTTTCAAACTATGTTTCTGGCAGTTCACATTTGAGACCGCGGTACTCTCTGACTGTATCAAATTTTTTTTTTTTTTTTAGGTTATTGGATAGGAAATTTAATGAGGATTCCAAAAATGTGCTTAAAACAGTTATTTTTTCACTCCAAGTGGGGTTTAGAGGCGATTTTGTCCCTGACTGTCTTTTCAAACTGTGTTTTTGGCAGTTCAAACTTTGACACCCCTTCCTCTCTGATTGTACTGGTTTTTTCAAGTTATTGGATAGGAAATTTAATGAAGATTTCAAAAAAGTGATTAAAATAGTCATTTTTTTACTAGAAGTGGGTTTGAGGCAATTTTGTCCCTGATTGTCTTTTCAAACTGTGTTTCTGGCAGTTCAAATTTACACACCACTTTTCTCCCTGATTGTAGTAGTTTTTCAGGTTGTCGGATAGGAAATTTAATGGGGATTCCAAAAATGTGCTTAAAACAGTCATTTTCTTACTCCAACTAGATTTGACAGGCGATTTTATCCCTGACTGTCTTTTCAAGCTGTGTTTCTGGCAGTTCAAATTTTGACACCACTTTTCCTTCTAACTGTACCAAATTTGGGATCCTTTTTAGGTTATTGGATAGGAAATTTAATGAGCATTTCAAAAATGTGCTTAAAACTGTCCTTTTCTCACTCCAAGTGGGTTTTACAAGGAATTTTGTTCCTAACTGTCCTTTCAAACTATGTTTCTGGCAGTTCACATTTGAGACCGCGGTTCTCTCTGACTATCAAATTTTGTAGTTTTTTTTTTCAGGTTACTGAATAAGCCATTTAATAAGGATTTTCGAAAAATGTGCTTAAAACAATAATTTTCTTACTCCAAAAGGGTTTTACAGGTGATTTTGCCTCTGATTGTCTTTTAAACCCTGTTCAAATTTCAGCTGATAATAATTGTTGTACCAAACCAGTTTTTCCTAAATAGCTTGAAAACGGTAAAAGTTACCAAAAAATTGCAAGAAACCAAAAATGATCCTAATCAACTCCTTAACTCAATACCGTCAGTTTGCAGGACCGTTTTTGCTTCCATTATACAGAGTGTGCAAGAAAAGTATGAAAGTTCACTATTTTTGTCACCCTGTACGCAATTTTTAAAATAGAATTTTTTACTCTACATCACTGGAAAGAAGAGCTCGAAACGGTTCTTTTAAGTGGTTGAACCACCCTGAACTCTCAAAAATAACTGAGTTACAGGGTGTTCTAATTTGAAACCACAATTTCAACTGATTTGAAAATTTGTTGCATCAAACCAGTTTTTGCTAAATAACTCAGAAACGGTGAAAGTTACGAAAAATTAAATAATATATTTAATAACACATTAACTGAATTCTGGTTTTATTATAATTTTATTTAACTTAAATCTGTTGCAAAAGATTATAGACCAAATTAGGTAAACAAGAAAGATTAGCAGCATTTAGTCTGGCAAACAAAAGCACTCTTAACATCACACGAAATATCGTTCCAACCATAATTACTAAAACCATTTATATTAATTTTCACCAACTGAGCACAGTCGTTTTTTCCTTCATCAAAACCAGGTAAGAAACGTGGAGCCATAACCAATTTTCCTGAAGTTATCCAAGTATACCATTTTACAATGCCATGATCCGAAAATTTTCGTAATCCTATCCACACTCCGTTTATATATCCAGCTAATAAGTTACAATCATAATTATTATGTCATTGTTTAAGTTTGATCATACTCACTACTAGGATTTTCCGCTTCAACTGCTGCAATTAGGGCATTTTCTTCTGATCTAGTTAAGGGACTGGCTAGTTCCATTCCATATAGCATACAGAAGGAGAGAGCATCGTCGAAAGTTAGTTTTTGTGTTCCGATTACGTAGTCTCTTGAACAGTGTGTACAGCAACCTAAAATTAAATAAGATTAACAATGATTTGATGAAATGACAGAAAATGAATAAATAAAATACTTCCACTAACAGTTTTTAGTCAGGCTTTGATTAACTAAACAGTTCATCATGTTTGCTAACTTTCAAATATGGCCTGAATTATGAATTATTTTATCCTGCTACAGAATTTTTGTTTATTGTATTGACTTTGTAGCTTAGTGAAAAAAAAAAGTTGGTGGTGTTAAAGGAAGTGAAGAGAAGAAAGATCACCTATCTGGGTTAGTTAATGCGGGGTTCAAAATATGACGCAATCCTCTTAATATTTCAAGGGAAGATTATCTAGAATTGTGGACAAAAGGTCTATTTAGAAGAAGAAGAATATCTTAGCTGCGAAATCTGCGAGAACGGTTCAACATGTCTTGTTCAGATCTATTCAGGGCAGTAATTTTGAAGGTGTAGTAAACCCTCTTGGTGATAAAGTTTTATTGCAGTAAATTAGTACAAACTTACCTGATACGACAACAGTACTTGCTAAAACACCGACTAAAATAAGCAAAGGAAACCGTTTAAAACAATCCATGGTTTCGGAATTACTGAAGGATTGTGTGGTTTTTTGCGATTTATATCCAAACGTTACTGGCGTCACTATCAGAGAAAAATGTAAAAAATATTTCAGAACTGTTACACTATTTATGTAAAATGATGTTTTGCAGGAAGAATAATACACAATAAATTATCTACACGCAATAAATTATCTTTATCGAGAAACGGGTTCAATGACAACAAAGTGCTTTTAGATGACAAAGGCTTAAGAGATTTAAGAGTTTTGACTTGAGAAAGAAGTGATTCGAACCACTCTTATCAGAGCATACAAAGCTTGATCTTGCTCATTAATTGTCAAATCTGCAAGATTTCTACTTTCCAAGGGTAGAGAAGTATTGGTTTTAAACCGTAGGATATAAGCTGTAACATGTAACAATGTTCGGTAAGATGAATATTTGAACAGAAGTTTAAAATCTTCCGTTACAGAGGGTGAAATTATAACCAAGTAGGGCCTCTAAACCAAAAAGTATTTTCTAGAATTTCATTAGGATCGAGACCACGAGATATCAAATCTGCTGGATTATCATTGGATGGCACGTATGACCATTGATCTATACGGGAAAATCGCTGTATTTTTGAAATTCGATTAGAAACGAAAGTTTTTAGAGTACTAGGCTCATGCTTTAGCCAAGCTAAAACTATTTGTGAATCAGTCCAATAATATACATTAATACGAGCATTACTATTTAGATTTAAAGATGTTAAAACGTTATTACATAACTGATCGGCTAATACGCAATCGCAGAGTTTCAATCTAGGTAACGTCAACGTTTTTAAGGGAGCGACTCTAGATTTTGCACAAGCTAAACTTACAACAATATCTCCACTATCATTTTCAGAGGGAATATACAGGGTGGTCCAGTTTTAAATGTCAATAATTCACCAATCCATAGCCAATTAAAAAATAAGTTGACATTCATTATGTCATTTTCCTGAAAAGTGCTTCCTAAGGAAAATACAGTCCTTCAAATTTCTGTTTAAAAAATAGTTTTTTTTTGTCATAACTGTCAGACCGTTGGAGCAATATTGATCAAATTTGGAACAAGCACTTAATTACACGATATTACGGTCAAAGACCCAAAACTAACCCAACCCAACTTAAAAATTGTCTTGGAAACGGAAAATTCACTTAAGAAGTTTAAAAAATATTATTGTAGTCAGTTTTCATAGTTTCCAGACAAACTAAAAAACTTTAGTTTTGAAAATTGAATTAGAAAAGATAAACATTTCAGAAGCTTAAAAATTGTGTTTGTAACCAGTTTCCATGCAAATCGAGAGACTTTAATACTAAAAATTGACTTGTAGACATAAAAACTACTTTTTCAAGAATTCGTTACTACAAATTCATATATTTAAACCTTAAAAATTGACTTGAACCCCAAAATGTAACTGAACTAATGAAAAGTGACATCAGAAGCTTAAAATTTGCATTTGAAGTAAGTTTTCATAATTTGAAGACAAATTTCAATATTTTAGTCTTAGCTAAAATAGCATTCCAAGCTTTGTCACTATTAAATCGACTTCTAGACACCTCAGTGCTAAAAATTCGGGTATTTCTTAATAAACTAGACTGGTTTTAGTGTTTTAAGGCGGTTTTCAGTGCCTCAAATCGAGTTTCAAGACTATCTTTACAAAGTTTTTGACTTATCAGGCCTAAAAGCCAGTTTGTCCACTGACCATAGTCTTGAAAATGTTATTTCAAGCTTCATCACTATTAATTACTGTTTTTAATGCTTTTTAAGACTGAAAAATCGAGTTTAAGACTATTTCCAAAAGTCAAGTTTCTTCAGTAATAAAAGTAAAAAATGTTTGTACCAAATGCTACAATAATACGTCTTGAGAACTAATTTTTGGAAATAAAATAGTCCGAAAATTTAATTTACTTCTAGACTTGTTGTTCAGTCCAGAAAATTCAGTTGTACACCAATTAAAGTCTTGAAAGTATACTTTTGGACTTTCTTTAGTCTTAGTAAAGTCAGTTCTAGCATTAAAAGTCAACTTTTATATTATTTTTAGTAGTAAAAAATGAGTTTCATGCACAATACAATCTTTGTCTTGATTTCCGGACTTTTTTTAGTTCTTGAATGCCAGTTTCAGACACGCAACCAGGATAACAGTCTAAGAAAGCGAATCATAAGACCATTCCTAGTAGTAAAAAAGTTTTTAGACTATTCAGTACAAATTTGGACTTTCACAAGTCTTGGATGTTCAACTATAAAACGATTTTTTAAATTGAAATTTGGAGCAATGGATTTCTATGATCTTAAAGTCTGGCGCGCCAACATAACGCGGAATTCTCAAATTATTAATTAAAGGTAGCTGTTTGTAGAATCTTAACCAAGATTCGAGTATCTCATCAGAAATGACGGTATCCCATTCAAGTTTAGCTAGCCATAACTTCTGTAAGATAATCTTTGCTTTTATAATTATAGGACCCAGCACACCTAAAATATCATAAATTTGACTTATAATAGAGAGAATTATACGCTTTGTAAAGTAAGAAATATTAGCTTTAGTGTTGACAATATAACTAAATTCGTCTTTAGAAGAGTTCCACATAATGCCTAACGTTTTGTTATTTTCGTTTTCCTTAACAAAATATTGATTATGCGCAACATTTGCTTGCTCTCCTACATATTGCAAGATTCTTACTAGATCATTAGATGACCATTGACGTAAGTTGAAATGCGCACTATGTAAAGTATCATTAACGTTTTTGATAAGAGCTACAGCACTGTCGATATCATTTGTCCCTGATAACCAATCGTCCATGTAAAAATCTTCGGCGATAGATCGATTGTTTGAGACATCTAGTGGCAAGAAAACTGGCTGGAGATGTACCATATGTCGCAGTATTTAATTGAAAGTGATTTAGCTCTTGACTTGCCTCTGGACGCCACACGATTCTCTGATAATCACGATCAGCTTGGTCAACTAAAATACATCTATACATTTTAGATATATCTGCTGTAAATACTATTTTATATGAACGAAAACGGAGTAATATCGAAAAAAAAGGCTGTTGTTTACACGGTCCAGTCTTAAGTACATCGTTTAGGCTCAAATCAGTATTAGTTTTTGCGGAGGCATTAAAGACTATCCTTAACTTAGTGGTTAACGAAGAATTTTTCAAAACACAATGGTGTGGTAAATAAAAGTTTTTATTACTATTTACAAAGTCTTGCCCAATATTTGAGTCTCATGTGTCCCATTTCCTCATACTCCTTTAAAAAGTTTGAATATTCAAGTTTAAGATTTGAATTTCTTGATAGTTTCTGCTCTAACTTATGAAACCTATTGATAGCTATCCTTGAAGAATCTCCTAATTTCGCTACGTTGTCGTTAAAAGGAAGTTTGACCACGAAATAACGGTTAAGTTTAAATAGTGGAATAATTGTGGAATTGTAGTGTTTTTAGTAGCTGTGTTAATTATTGTACGGAGTGTTTTGAAGTGTAAATAAATTTATTAATGGTTCAGTTAAACTGACTTTGTGTGAACCCACGGGGAAATCGTACCAATTGGTGTCAGAAGTGCGATCAGACTTTAGTGCGACGTGAATTTGAACTAAACTTCGGGTTAGAGACTTGTGTTCAGAACCGGACTAGAGATTTTCGGAACAGTGGTGTGTTAAATTTATTTTATACCAATAACAAGACGTCAAAGTGCAAACATGGAGGCCCAACTTGCAGCTATTATGGCAATGCTTAAACAAAACAAAGAAGAACAAGAAAGGATTCGACAACAAGAAGAAAGAATTCGACAACAAGACAAAGAAGAAGACAGAGCGGCATGAAAAGCGTAACGTAGAAATATTGAACGTTCTAGCGGGGACCAAGACAGAAATCCAAGAGTATGTAACCCATAGTCTCAAAAAGATGGAGTATGACGTTCAGGTAAAATTAAATGATGTTAGGGAGGACATTAATAAAATTCAGAATGATGTCGAGATAAAGTTACGCGACTTAGAGCGGAAAATTGACAGCAGAGGAGCCAGCTCTACAGTGATTACCGGAAACAAGATCAAGCCTCCCACATACGACGGTCAAACTTCATGGGCAATGTACCAACTCCAATTTGAGGCCGCTGCAAATGCAAATGGATGGAGTAACAAGGAAATGGCTGTAGCACTAGTAGTGGCATTACGAGGACCTGCATTGGAGCTGTTACAGACGGTGCCTATCGCCCAACGAAGCAACTATGAAGCATTAGTAGCTGCATTAGAACGTCGTTATGGGGATCAACATAAGAAAGGAGTGTATCGAATGCAATTAAGGGCAAGACAGCAGAAAACTGGTGAAAATCTAGAAGAGTTTGAGGCCGAAATTCGTCGCCTTGTGCATCTGGCTTACCCAGTCGTCCCGGATGAAATCCAAGAAGAACTTGTGACACAGTATTTTGTAGATGGGATTCGAGATCAGGAGGTAAAGAAATGGCTGAAGATGTTCAAAGGGAGCAACAACAGCGAATTACTGGTTCGAGCGCTGGAAGTTGAAGCTGCGTGCAATGACTTAAAGCCAGAGGCTATTCAAGAGGAAAGAGTACTGCCAGCCGATCATGTTGCTACATTAATAGATGAAATTAAATCAATGTTCCGCCAATTAGTGCAACAAATGGCAGCATTAGGTAATGGTCAGACCACACAGTTAGAACGATCACGTCCTATCACTAGAGTGGAATCTTATCGATGTGGGCGCAAAGGACACTATAGAAGGAATTGCAGACAGCGGTCTTGTTCTCCAAACCCACAGTGTCGACGAAACCAGGACATCAGAACAAATCACCGGAACTCCTCTGCTAAAAGAAACATTACATGTTATATTTGTGGACGTAAAGGACATTACCAATGGAATTGCAGACAGCAGTCTCGTTTACCGACCCCGCAGAACTGGCGTAACCAGGAGCAGGAAATGAAGAACCCGGAAGGACATTTACCGCGATATGTAGAGGATCGTCAAGCTTTGGATAGTGACTTAAGGTACCGGAAAGGACAAATTCATAATGGTTGGAGGATTGGTCAAATCGCGATGGTGACAGATAAAGAGGCTACAAAAAGAATGAAGAGCAACGTTTCTAAGGAAGACATAATAAAAGGGCAGCGCTCAGACTCTGATTTGAAAGTAATCAGAAGATGGTTGGAGAAGGATTTGAAACCGGATTGGCAACAGATTTCCAGATATGGACCAACAGTAAGGGGTTACTGGTTTGCAGTGGAATTCGCTTCGACTGCGAGATGACTTAATTACTCGCAAATGGGAAAGTCCAGACGGAAAACGCTTTGTTTACCAAACAATAGTGCCCAATTCCTGCAAAGAGAATGTGCTGCGACAACTACATGACAGTCGCGGAGGAGGACACTTTGGAGTAAACCAGACTTTGGCTAGAATAAGAGATCGATTTTACTGGATTAACTTCAGAAAGGACGTTGAGGAATAATGTAAACGGTGTGACCAGTGTTCGTTACAGAAGGGATCCAGCACAATTCGGGAACTTTTTTTTTTTTTCTCTGTTTAATGGCGTTACCAACTAGGGTATTTGCCAGGTCGATACGAAAGAGGCTCAGATAGTCGGGCTTGTGCCCCTGAGCCCCAAATAGCTACTAAAAGTTCTAAAAAATCGCTTAAAGGCACGATCCGAGCAAAAGATGTAGTCCTTCCTCATGGAAACTATAACCGTCACTGTCACATCCACGTGGTCTTGACCTAGGTTTTCACCCTTTCCGCCTCCTGGAAGTGCACCGCACAAGACAATTCCGCGTAGACTTTTAGGAATCGACGTTTCCACTTAGAGCTCCCACCATCTCCACTCGACCGGCTGCGGAATTCGGTCTTCAACTTCAAATTCGAACTGATTCGGGAACTTGAGAGAGAGAAGATGAAACCAAACAACGACCGTATGAAGATGACACTGGACCACAGACCAGCTGGTGGCAATTATAAGAAAGGTGATGCTGTGTGGATGTTTCAACCCAAGAGGAGCAAAGGATCAAGTCAAAGATGGCAACGACACTAGGAGGGACCTTACAATGTGGTAAAAAGGTTAAACGAAGTCGTGTACAGAGTCTAACATAGCCCCAAAGGCAAGATAAAAATTGTCCATTTGGACAGACTCAAGAAATACCAGGGACTAGATGAAGCGGATCGGGACGATCAGCTTTAAGAGGGGGGCAGTGTTACGGTTTGGGCCTACCTATGCTCGATACTTCTGGAGTAAAGTTTAAATAGTGGAATAATTGTGGAATTGTAGTAGTGTTTTTAGTAGCTGAGTTAATTATTGTACGGAGTGTTTTGAAGTGTGAATAAATTTATTAATTGTTGAGTTAAATTGACTTTGTGTAAACCCACGGGAAAATCGTAACAATATCTTGAAACAGCTGCTCCTGAAAATACCCACTGGCTGTCGTTATTCCAAACGGCATACGATTTTGCTGAAACAGTCCTTTTGTGGTTGATATTGTCAATATTTCTTTTGCGCCATCCAACTCAAATTGGTTGTACGCATTTGACATATCGAGTTGCGTGAAGTGCTCTCCGTTATGAAACTTTGTAAAATTTTATCAATCGTTGGAAGTGCATAAAAGTCCTCGTATTAACCGTACTCTTATAGTCACAACATAGTCTTAACTTACCGTTTTCTTTGACGATTACGACTAAAGGTGTTGCCCAATCAATACTTTGGACTGGAGTTAGTATATTCTCCTTCACCATTCGATCCAGTTCCCTTTCCATTTCCTCCTTATACAGGTGTGGTAAATCCAAAACCGACCATAGGAAAACCGTGTAACTGACAGAGAAACGTAGATAATTGCATGCGTGGGACAAAGACAGAAAACGAAAAAAATACCGAGTAGGCCATATTTTCAGTACGCTGTTGCCAAAATCCAATACCAATCCAATACATTTTGTCGACGGTAAAATTCACTATTTTTGTCACCCTGTAGGCAATTTTTAAGATAGAATTTTTTCGCTCTACATCACTCGAAAGAGGAGCTCAAAACGGTTCTTTCAAGTGGTTGAACCACCCTGAACTCCCAAAAATAACTGAGTTACAGGGCGTTCTTATTTTAAACTACAATTTCAACTGATTTGAAAATTTGTTGCATCAAACCAGTTTTTGCTAAATAACTTGAAAGCGGTAAAAGTTACAAAAAAATTGCAAGAAACCAAAAATTATCCTAATCAACTCCTTAACCCAACACCGTCAGTTTGCAGGACCGTTTTTGCTTCCAGTATACAGAGTGTGCAAGAAAAGTATGAAAGTTCACTATTTTTGTCACCCTGTAGGCAATTTTTTAGATAGAATTTTTCACTCCTGGAAAGAGGAGCTCAAAACGGTTTTTTTAAGTGGTTGAACCACCCTGAACTCCCAAAAATAACTGAGTTACAGGGTGTTCTAATTTTAAACCACAATTTCAACTGATTTGAAAATTTGTTGCATCAAACCAGTTTTTGCTATACTTATAACTCAGAAACGCGGCGCAAACTTTTTTTTTTTCAAAGATACGGGGGGATTTTGAAAATTGGTCATTTTGTAACATCTTCTGTATTTCATTTGCTATGAAAGTTATCAAAAAAGGGAGAACGGTTCCCAGTAGAAGTTTTCATGTAGAATCCAATGGCGTAGTCAGTTTTTTTCTATTCCGTTTAGTTTCTGACATATGACAGTAAGTTACATTTTTTTAAATGGATATTTTTACGTCATTTAATTCTGGTGATTTTTACCTTTTCAACGGTGTATTACAACATATAAGTTTGTGGAAGTTAATCCTGTTATTTTGAAAAAAGACCTTTGCTAAGCTAAGAAAAGGCCAATATCTAAAATACCAAACAAAATCGGAAATCATATAAACTAACACATCAGGAAATTAAATATTTTTAATAAATCTTATTAAAAATCTAAGTTACAAACAGTTCTACCGTCACTTTAATAAGAAAAGTGGCCATTTCAATTTTCAACTATTTTTAATGTAAAAGTTGAAAAAACTGTTTATAAACGACATGTAACATGTTAATAAGAACATAGCTAAATTTTGTTTCGACTGTGGGTATTTTTATACATATTATTTAGTACTTTTTTGTTAAGGAAACGCTTTTTTTCTAATTACTAAGATTAACGTTTACAAACTTATATGTTTTAATACACCGTTGAAAAAGTAAAAATCAGCAGAATTAAATGAACTAAAAATATATAGGGTGTTCCATTTAAAAAAATAGAACTTACTGTCATATGTCAGAAACTAAACGTAATAGAAAAAAACTGACTACGCCATTGGATTCTACGTCAAAACTTCTACCGGAAACCGTTTTTCCTTTTTTGATAACTTTAATAGCAAATGAAATACAGAGGAGGTTCCAAAATGATCAATTTTCAAAAGCCCCCCGTATCTTTGAAACAAAAGAAGTTTGCACAGCCCACTCTTCGCCAGTCATCTCAGCTCAGAAAAAGAGATCAGAACACGTATGCTACTTTTTTTCTATCTATTACCGTTTTCTCTGTACCCCGTAAAACCATCGAAAATGCAGCACCCTGTACAAGAGGTGAATGAAAATTGTAATGATTAAAATGTTTTGACCACCCTGTAGGAAATTTTTAAGATAACATTTTTTACTCTACACCACTGGAAAGAGAAGCTCAAAACGGTTCTTTTAAGTGGTTGAACCACCCTGAACTGAAAATAACTGAGTTACAGGGTGTTCTAATTTGAAACCACAGTTTCAACTGATTTGGAAATTTTTTGCATCAAACCAGTTTTTGCTATACATATAACTCAGAAACGGTGAAAGTTACGAAAAATTTGAGAGAGAGCAAACATTTTTGTAAAAAACTCATCCCTGGAAGTTTTTCAGTCCGTCAGTGCCGCTTCTATACAGGGGGTGCATGAAAATTGTAGTGATTCAAATTTAAGGCCACCCTGTAGGCAATTTTTGAGATAATTTTTTTTACTCTACACCACTGGAAAGAGGAGCTCAAGACGGTTCTTTCAAGTGGTTGAACCACCCTGAACTCCCAAAAATAACTGAGTTACAGGGTGTTCTAATTTGAAACCACAATTTCAACTGAGTTGGAAATTTGTTGCTTCAAACCAGTTTTTGCTAAATAACTCAGCAACGATAAAAGTTACAAGAAATTGTAAGAAACCAAAAATGATCCTAGTCAACTCCTTATCTTAATACTGTCAGTTTGTAGGACCGTTTTGCTTCCAGTATACAGAGTGTGCAAGAAAAGTATGAAAGTTCACTATTTTTGTCACCCTGTACGCAATTTTTAAGATAGAATTTTTCACTCTACACCACTGGAAAGAGGAGCTCAAAACGGTTATTTAAGTGGTTGAACCACCCTGAACTGAAAATAACTGAGTTACAGGGTGTTCTGATTTGAAACCACAATTTCAACTGATTTGGAAATTTGTTGCCTCAAACCAGTTTTTGGTAAATAACTCAGAAATGGTCAAAGTTACGAAAAGTTTGAAAGAGAGCAAAAATGTTCGTAAAGGACTGCTAAACTCATCACTGGAAGTTTTACAGTCCTTTACGAACATTTTTGCTCTCTCTTAAATTTTTCGTAACTTTCACCGTTTCTGAGTTATTTAGCAAAAACTGGTTTGATGCAACACTAACCTCACTAAATTCTATCAATTTTTTTCTCGAATAACAGTCCAACTTAAGCGGAATAATATATTTAATAACACATTAACTGAATTCTGGTTTTATTATAATTTTATTTAACTTAAATCTGTTGCAAAAGATTATAGACAAAATTGGGTAAACAAGAAAGATTAGCAGCATTTAGTCTGGCAAGCAAAAGCAATCTTAACATCACACGAAATATCGTTCCAACCATATTTACTACCCCCATTAATATTATCTTTCACCAACTGAAGACAATCTCCTTTTTCTCCCATAATAGAAACAAAACCATGTAACAAACGTAGAGCAATAACGGGTTTTCCTGAAGTTATCCAAGTATAATTTGCAATGCCATAATCCGAAACTTTTCGTGCTCCTATCCACACTCCGTGCAAATATCCAACTAACAAGTTTCAATTATAATTATTATGTCATTGTTTAAGTTTGATCATACTCACCACCAGGATTTTCCGCTTCAAATGTTGCAATTAGGGCATTTTCTTCTGATCTAGTTAAGGGACTGGCTAGTTCCATTCCATATTGCAAACACAAGTAGAGAGCTTCGTCGAAAGTTACTTTGTATATTCCGATTACGTAGTCTCTTGAATGGTATATACAGTCACCTAAAATTAAATAAGATTAACAATGATTTGATGAAATGACAGAAAATGAATAAATAAAATACTTCCACTAACAGTTTTTAGTCAGGTTTTGATTAACTAAACAGTTCATCATGCTTGCTAACTTTCAAATATGGCCTGAATTATGAATTATGAATTATTATATCCTGCTACAGAATTATTGTTTATTGTATTGACTTTGTAGCTTAGTGATGAGAATTACTAAAATCAGCTAAACAATTATATTAATTCCAATACATATTTACTTGGTTCAGTTCACAGTTTGGTAAATATAGGTTGATATCCTCAATTTCCGTTTTTATGTCAATCATTTAGGTGTGTGATGATTTATAAAAAAAATACAAATAAAAAGAACGACTAGATTCTTTTAATACTTTTGTTGGTGAACCAACGCAGAAGTGCTTACCAGAATGTAAAAAAAAAGTTGGTGGTGTTAAAGGAAGTGAAGAGAAGAAAGATCACCCATCTGGGTTACTTCATGCGGGGTTCAAAATATGACGCAATCCTCTTAATAATTCAAGGGAAGATTATCCAGAATTGTGGACAAAAGGTCTATTTAGAAGAAGAAGAATATCTTAGCTGCGAAATCTGCGAGAACGGTTCAACATGTCTTCTTCAGATCTATTCATCAGTAGTTTCGAAGGTCTAGTAAACCCTCTTGGTGATAAAGTTTTATTGCGGTAAATTAGTACAAACTTACCTGACACGACAACAGTACTTGCTAAAACACCGACTAAAATAAGCAAAGGAAACCGTTTAAAACAATCCATGTTTTCGGAATTACTGAAGGGTTGTGAGATTTTTTGCCATCTATATCCAAACGTTACTGGCGTCACTATCAGAGAAAAATGTAAAAAATATTTCAGAACTGTTACACTAGTTGCAAAAAACGCAGAAATCCTTGACGAGACAGGATATGTGCGGGTAGTGGAATTCTCACGATAAATGATCCACCTGTTTCCGTTTGTCAAATTTTGCTTGGAAAATGATTGAGACTAAATAATTCGACGATAAAATCCTGAGACCGCAGGTCGAAGGATTTTTTCCAAAGAATTATTTAGTCGAAACCATTTGCCTAAAAGAAAAATTTTGCAAAAAACCTACCAATGCACATTTTACGTGATAAAACGTGAACGCCGAGGGGTATATGTCAAGATTATTTCCTGAAAACTCGCATTTTAGTTTATTAACAAGAAAACACCTTAGTTAGAACACAAATACTAAACTAAACGTGATGAAATTAATGATAATATTGAACTCACCCCAGCAGACGACAGATTTTCGTTCAGCCATGTATATTTTTGTTTACATTTCAGATTGACAATCAGACGTCATAATATTTTAATTTATGTAATTTTTTAATGGAAACTACGTTATAGTGATTTATTAATTGTTAATATTGAAAAAAATAGCTTAAATTTTATATGTGTCTAAATCCCGTTTCGTTTAATATCAAATGTTCTTCAAAAAAACGTGTTCGAAAAAGGTAGGAGGTGTTTATTCGGGGGCAATACCATAAGAGCTCAGATTTAGCCGTATAATTTTTGTGCTTGTCTTAGAACACTTTCTTTTTGGTGTAACTGCACGAGACCTGTTGTAACTAAATCACGAGAGCGCAGCTCGAGTGATTTTGCCAAATAGGTCGAGTTTTGTACCATAAAGAAAGTATGAGAAGACAAGCGGAAAAATTATCCTGTTCAAAATCTGAGCTCGAATGGTATTTGATAAGACAATTCCATGAATATAATCAATAATATAGTAAGACTGCGACTGCCTTGTACTGGCAGAAATACATTTTTGTGGTTCTTTTGATTTTCTGCAGTAGAACTCTAGCCGAAGCGAGCCATAACCAAAACAATACGAACAAAGTCAAAATTGACAGTGCCAGCAAAAATCTCAAGGTGAGACATTGCAACAATAGAAGTGTAGTGAAAATCCGTGGAAACGATGAAATCAACAGCAAAATTTATCCGATTTTTTTATCCGCTAGCAAACTCTCTTCCTTCCTTATTAGCCGATAGCAAACCGTGTTTTGATGACGTATATATGGCATTTTTTGTACATGAGTGGAATTGTCACCAAAAAACTACTCATGGCACGAGCTTGCAGGCGAATCTAATCTCGTTTTCGAGTTAACAACGTGGTAGGCGGTCTTTCGGAAATGTCGAGAGGGGTTGTCACGTTTCCCAACAACTCGGGAAGATCGCACATGCCGGCACCGTTGAAAGGTTATAGCTTTCAAAACAAACAACAAATTAACAATTAATTATTAACTTCGACCGGTAACACTGAGAGTTTGTGCACACTACGTTAACACCACGCGAAAGGAGTCCATCGGCTCCAGGGTGCAACTTTGCTATTCAGCCCAGTCTCCAACACATAGGCGGAACATTGTCTTCATGGAGTAGAACTAAATTACCCTCAGCTAGGTCGGACTGATTTGCTACTTTCCATTTGGATCGGCCTTGCAACGTTTGCAAATAGTTACGAGACCAATGTGACCAAACTTGCTGTATCACGAATTAAATATGTCGGTAGCGAGAGACGTGCGTAGAGCGTAGAGGTAGCGTTCCACACAGGTAACTCAGGTACGGCCTTTAACGAAGCTCCAACAAGGAAATGTCCTGGAGTGATTGCTTCATAATCTTCTGGCTCTTCCGTAAGGGGATACAAGGGACGTGAATTTAGGATAGATTCAACTTGCACGCAAATAGAATAAAAATCTTCATATGTGAAGGTTAAATTATGAGTTACTCTTTTCAAATGGTATTTAGCCATTCGGACGGCCGATTCCCATAAACCTCCGAAATGCGGCGACCGAGGGGGCGAAAAATGCCACTGTATTTTGTTTTCGAGTAAATACTCCTTAAAATTTGACTCTTTAGCTCGATTTGAAACTTCTGAGAGAATTTTATCAGCTGACACAAAATTAGTGCCGCAATCGGAGTAAACATGTGAACAAAGGCCACGTCTGCTAATAAATCGTTTAAATGCGTTTAAAAACCCTTTGGTGGACAAATCAGAGACAACTTCGATATGCACCGCCTTGGTACTGAAACACACAAATATACATACTGTTCTCGCGGAGTAAGTTTACCCGTGCGTCACGAAGGGTACGTCATTTATAATCATATGAATCAAATCAAGTTTTCGTCAACAAACCTGTTGTGTTCATATTATAGAAAAGGGCGTGTCTAAAGCTTCGTCACGTTTAACATTTTGCGTGTATTGTCAGTCAGAAAGTAGAGATCTTTGGCTGCAAATTTGCACTAAAATAACCTTATACCAAAGCAAATCAAAAATATCTTGACTGAAATAACATTTTTTATTTATGATAAGCCTCCGTTTGGATCATAGAATTCCGTCTAAATTTGAAACCTAATTTATTTACCAAAATTCGCACAGATGTATCACCAATATGTAGTATTTCTTTAACTTTAAGCTCTTGATTTAGGTTCTGGATGGTTACATGTTTCTCTAAAATAAATACAACAAATTAAAAATTTAATAAGACATTCTGAGTGATGATGTAGTATCTCATATCTATAATTTTATTTTAAACCCGCTGGAAAACATTTTAGACGCTTATTTTATTTTTTCTATGACTTTATTATTAATATGTTTGAAGAAATTTTTATGAAAAATCTATAATGCAAGCCAAAAATCTCAGTCTCTGGAAACAATGAAATGTTAATAGATGTTTCTTACAAAAGTAGATATATTTTACTATTATTAACATACTATCGTTGTACATATCATATAATGTATTTCGAACACCCATTTTAATGCTTTCAGATAAATCAGTGGTCTTGACCCATCGATAACGTCTCGATTTAAGTTTTCTAGGTGAGGAAATCATAAGATTACTTGCTTGCTTTTTCCGAATCGAATAAACAGTTTTGCGGGAAATTTTCAAAGCAGCTGCAACCTTCTAGTATCAAAAAAAATACATCAGTAAGAATATGTAAGGTCTTAAAATTTCTTATTTTCTTCCTGAACAGATGATAAAGCTTCTAAAGGTCCTCCATTAGTTTTTTCCAATTCAAAATATTCACAAAGGTTAAGAATTAACTGGTGGGCTTGTCTGTAGAGAATTTTTCCAGGCATTTTCTAAAAATATACTGTAATAGTAAGTAATTCTGAATTTAGGAAAAACCAAATGGCTAAATAAAAATCATAATAGACACTCCCACTTTTTTTTCAAAACAGGTTAGTAATTGTGCCAATTTTGGTTAGATCGTGACAGCCGACATAAAAATATTAATAATAATATTGTTACGGTCTGGGCCTACTATGCTCGATACTTCTTAACGAGCGCTCGCCTCGGGATGAAACCGATGCGCCGCAATATCTGGCCGGGCGCGTATTAAAGTAGGCCACAGTTAGGAAGCGCCACACCTGGAAGATTCGAAGCAAATCGCGAAGCGTTTCGCGGTCATTCTAGAACGTGGTTTGTGAATATAAAAGAAGCGGCGTCGACGAGAGAGTAGTGGAGTAGTAGTGAATTTGAGAACGCGGTAAAGTTTAAATAGTGAAATAGTTGTGGAATTGTAGTAGTGTTTTTAATAGCTGAGTTAATTATTGTACGGAGTGTTTTGAAGTGTAAATAAAGTTATTAATTGTTGAGTTAAATTGACTTTGTGTGAACCCACGGGAAAATCATAACAATTGGTGTCAGAAGTGGGATCAGACTTTAGTGCGACGTGAATTGGAACTAACTTCGGGTTAAAGACTTGTGTTCAGAACCGGACTAGAGATTTTCGGAACAGTGGTGTGTTAAATTTATTTTATGCCAATAACAAGACGTCAAAGTGCAAACATGGAGGCCCAATTTGCAGCTTTGCTTAAACAAGCCAAAGAAGATCTAGAAAAGATTCGAAAACAAAACAAGGAAGAACGAGAAAGGATTCGACAACAAGACAAAGAAGAACAAGAAAAGATTCGAAAACGAAACAAGGAAGAACAAGAAAGGATTCGACAACAAGACAAAGAAGAACAAGAAAAGATTCGAAAACGAAACAAGGAAGAACAAGAAAGGATTCGACAACAAGAAGAAAGAATTCGACAACAAAACAAAGAAGAACAAGAAAAGATTCGAAAACGAAACAAGGAAGAACAAGAAAGGATTCGACAGCAAGAAGAAAGAATTCGACAACAAGACAAAGAAGAAGACAGAGAGCGGCATGAAAAGCGTAACGTAGAAATATTGAACGTTCTAGCGGGGACCAAGACAGAAATCAAAGAGTATGTAACCCATAGTCTCAGTAAAATTCAGAATGATGTTCGGGAGGACATTATGTTACATTTGTTTTTAATAGCTGAATTAATTATTGTACGGAGTGTTTTGAAGTGTAAATAAAGTTATTAATTGTTGAGTTAAATTGACTTTGTGTGAACCCACGGGAAAATCGTAACAATATTATGAAAGTACTTACAGAATGTTAAAAGCGTAGAAACAATAGCTCTTAAAAGAACTGTGGTGGTGTGGTAAATAGAAAACTTTATAAATGATTAACAACACAAAGAAACGGAATAGAATTAATAGTAAACAAATCAAATAAATTTCGATGGTTGTCAAACTGACAATGACTGAAATAGAAGCGTTAATCAGTAAATGTTTTTTTTGGAAGACATTCACTTAGATATTTACCCTTTCTGAAAGTAAACAATAGACAAGGATGAAGTCAATAATGCATGTCTACTTCTAAATCACAGGGGGATGACGCACGGGTAAACTCAGTCCGCGAGAACAGTACAAAAAAATTGCAAGAAACCAAAAATAATCCTAATCAACTCCTTAACCCAACACCGTCAGTTTGCAGGACCGTTTTTGCTTCCAGTATACAGAGTGTGCAAGAAAAGTATGAAAGTTCACTAATTTTGTCACCCTGTAGGCAATTTTTTAGATAGAATTTTTCACTCTACACCACTGGAAAGAGGAGCTCAAAACGGTTTTTTTAAGAGGTTTAACCACCCTGAACTCCCAAAAATAACTGAGTTACAGGGTGTTCTGATTTGAAACCACAATTTCAACTGATTTGAAAATTTGTTGCATCAAACCAGTTTTTGCTAAATAACTCGGAAATGGTAAAGGTTACGAAAATTTTGACAGAGAGCAAAAATGTTCGTAAAGGACTGCTAAACTCATCACTGGAAGTTTTACAGTCCTTTACGAACATTTTTGCTCTCTCTTAAATTTTTCGTAACTTTCACCGTTTCTGAGTTTTTTAGTAAAAACTGGTTTGATGCAACACTAATCTCACTAAATTCTATCAATTGCTCTCTCGAATAACAGTCCAACTTAAGCGGAGTAATATATTTAATAACACATTAACTGAATTCTGGTTTTATTATAATTTTATTTAACTTAAATCTGTTGCAAAAGATTATAGACAAAATTGGGTAAACAAGAAAGATTAGCAGCATTTAGTCTGGCAAGCAAAAGCAATCTTAATATTACACGTAAGATCGTTCCAACCATAATTACTACCACTATTAATATTATCTTTCACCAACTGAAGACAATCTTCTTTTCCTCCAGTATTATCAGCAAAACCAGATAAGAAACGTGTAGCAATAACCGGTTTTCCTGTAGTTATCCAAGTATAATTTCCAATGCCATAATCTGAAACTTTTCGTGCTCCTATCCACACTCCGTTCATATATCCAACTAATAAGTTACAATCATAATTATTAGGACATTGTTTAAGTTTGATTATACTCACCACCAGGATTTTCCGCTTTAAATGCTGCAATTAGGGCATTTTCTTCTGATCTAGTTAAGGGACTGGCTAGTTCCATTCCATATTGCAAACACAAGTAGAGAGCTTCGTCGAAAGTTACTTTGTATGTTCCGATTGCGTAGTCTCTTGAATAGCGTGTACAGTCACCTAAAATTGAATAAGATGACAATGATTTGAAGAAAAATACATGCCGGTAAAATGACAGAAAATGAATAAATAAAATACTTCCACTAACAGTTTTTAGTCAGGTTTTGATTAACTAAACAATACATCATGCTTGCTAACTTTCAAATATGGCCTGAAATGAATGATGAATTATTATATCCTGCTACAGAATTATTGTTTATTGTATTGACTTTGTAGCTTAGTGATGAGAATTACTAAAATCAGCTAAACAATTATCTTAATTCCAATACATATTTACTTGGTTCAGTTCACAGTTTGGTAAATATAGGTTGATATCCTCAATTTCCAGTCAATCATGTAGGTGTGTGATGATTTATGAAAAAATACAAAATATTAAAAATTAAAATAAAAAGAACGACTACATTCTTTTAATACTTTGGTTGGTGAACCAACGCAGAAGTGCTTACCAGAATGTAAAAAAAAAGTTGGTGGTGTTAAAGGAAGTGAAGAGAAGAAAGATCACCCATCTGGGTTACTTCATGCGGGGTTCAAAATATGACGCAATCCTCTTAATAATTCAAGGGAAGATTATCTAGAATTGTGGGCAAAAGGTCAGTTAGAAGAAGAAGAATATCTTGGCTGCGAAATCTGCGAGAACGGTTTAACATGTCTTCTTCAGATCTATTCATCAGTAGTTTCGAAGGCCTAGTAAACCCTCTTGGTGATAAAGTTTTATTGCAGTAAATTAGTACAAACTTACCTGACACGACAACAGTACTTGCTAAAACACCGAATAAAATAAGCAAGGAAAACCGTTTAAAAAAGTCCATGTTTTCGGAATTACTGAAGGGTTGTGAAGTTTTTTGCGATTTATATCCAAACGTTACTGGCGTCACTATCAGAGAAAAATGTAAAAAATATTTCAGAACTGTTACACTAGTTGCAAAAAACGCAGGAATCCTTAACGAGACAGGATATCTGTAGAATTGTTGCAATGTTTTTGACTTTGCTATTCAGGACACGCATTATGAAATTCAAATTTGCCATATTCACATTTTTTAAGACGTTCTTATCTTTTTTTTTTTAATTTCTGTTTTTTTATGTAGAAAGCTTACCTAATAAATATTTTCTAAACGAAGCTTTGATATCTTTGTTGAGAAATGGAATAGTTCAACAAAGCCTGATTACAATGTCTTTCTCATGACAGAGCCCAGGACTCTATAGGTCCTATTAACAATATCTTCTTAGTCTGGAGAGATGGAATGGCACTGAAATTCCTACATTACTATGAACTGTACGCTGTCCCAGGCCCAGGACTCTATAGGCCCAATTAAGAATATCTTCATAATGTATTCTAAAATGTGAAAGAGACGTAGGCGACTCGCAGTTTGGGTTTAGACAGGGGTTAGGTACGCGTGAAGCGATAGTTGCAAAACAAGTGCTTGTCCAAAACTGCTATGATCAGAGAAAGGATGTGTGCCTATGTTTCATAGACTATCAAAAGGCATTTGACCGCGTACAACACCACAAACTGATGCAGCTCCTCAATAGACTTGATATAGACCAAAAGGACATTAGATGCATTGAAAACCTATATTGGAACCAAACAGCGCAAATCAAACTAGGCAATAATATGTCCAACGCCATACAGATTAGACGGGGGGTACGACAGGGATGTGTGCTGTCTCCACTCCTATTCAACTTATATTCGGAAGCAATATTCCAAGAGGCCCTGGAAGACGTGGAAATGGGAATCAAATTCAATGGAGTGTGAATCAACAACATCCGCTATGCTGACGACACGGCCTTAATTGCTGATAACATACGCGATCTACAACAACTGGTCAACAAGGTAGGAGAACAGAGCAAATCAATGGGATTAAATATCAACACCAAAAAAACAAAGTTTATGATTATCTCTAGAAACCTAAATATGTTTGGATACTCCACCATAACATTTAAGGCAAGGCCCATAGAAAGAGTAGATAAATTTAAATACTTGGGCATCTGGCTTTTTGAAGACTGGACATCAGACAAGGAAATAAAATGTCGCATTGGACAAGCTCGACAGGCATTCCTAAGTCTTCGAAGAGTGCTTACCTGTTCCGATTTTGACCTTAACCTAAGGCTCAGATTCACTAAATGCTACGTTTGGTCGGTGCTTCTCTACGGTATGGAAGGTTGGACATTGAAGGCGGCTACAATCAACAAATTGTAGGTTTTCGAGATATGGCTGTATCACAGAATCCTGAAGATACCCTGGACGGCTAGCCTAACAAACGAAGAAGTTCTAAGACGAGTCAACAGACAACGTGAACTGTTTGAATCGATTAAGAAAAGAAAAACGGCATACCTGGGGCATATAATACGAAACACGAAATATCAATTCTTACATCTATTGATTGAAGGCAAGATCGAAGGCCGGAGAGGGATCGGAAGGAAAAAAATGTCTTGGCTGCGAAATATCAGACAGTGGACAGGGCTGAACGATGTACAATCGCTGATACACACCGCAAGAAATAAGGAAGAAATGGAAAATGTTATCGCAAACCTCCATTAGTTGATACGCATTGGAAGAAGAAGTATTCTAAAATTGAAATCAGCCCGAATAGTGACTCCAAGATCCCTACACCGGTCCCTCCTTGGCAGTGCATTGTCGTTAATTAAATAAGTGTTTTCTATTCTTACTTGACGTCTGGTAAAGGTCATGGAGAAACATTTCTCGACATTTAAAGAGAGTCTATTGTTTTTGAACCAACTGATAACAAAGTCCAGATCTTGTTGAAGTGCCTGCGAAGAAACCTCTTTAAGGATCTTGAAGTTATCAGCAAACGATGAGAGCCTGTAAGGCACCCTGGCAAGTCATTAATAAAAATCAAAAACAGGAGAGGAGCTATGTTACTTCCCTGCGGAACCCCAGAAGGTGCATAGTATTTCTCAGAGTACTCCTTACCCACTCGCACTGAGTAAGCTCTTCTTGACAGATATGAATCCATGTGAAGGCAACAACATTATTTGTGAAGCCAATTGAAGCAGGTTTTCGAAGTAGTAGATGATGATTTACTCTGTCACAAGCCTTTTCAACATCTATGTAAATGACATCCAGCTGCTTCTTACTCTCTTGTTTCTTAATATTAAGCGGCATTTTATTTGCCTCCAAACTATGCAACTTTGCCCCAATTTAAACTTTCTTGAATTTCTTCAAATAACCGAGATTTCCATGGTGAGACTTGAAAAACAGGCACCCTGTATTGTCACACCCGTGTTAGTAGTTACGGTGCACACCCAGTAACCAGCATAGTCAGCAAGGTTAGCGTAATGAGGTCGCTGACGAGTATAAAAGATGCATTGTAGCTCGGCTAAGGCCCAGAACACTAGGGTCCTCCCCACTACCGTAGTACCATCCCTCACTACGCACCCCTAAATGTGACAGTAATAACGCCCATATTTTTGTACAATAAACATATGAAAAACATGAACATGATAAACATACCATTATTGACCGATTAGTAACTTGAGAAATTAGTTTTCTCTACCTTAATGATCATTGTTGACCTAGGTCAAAAATAGAGGCTAATAGAGTCTTCCCCAGAGGGAGGTCACTGACTGATCTCTGGGTTAGTCTGGGTACGCCTATTGTGCAACGCAACGTGGAGCTTAAGGTGACCAAGTGCCACACCCGAGAATCAACCCTAGCAAAGGAAATGGTGTGGGCGAGCAGCAAGAGTTGCCGTACCTACTTACCTCCCTTTGCTAGTACCATAACGACTTTACCGGCCCGGTGAATGCCCTCGGACACGAGTCTAGGGTTCGTTGCGTTTGCCCTCCGTGAACCTTTCGTCTACTCGATCCTGCATCCCACATCTTGCTCTTCGCCATCTTGGCAATCTGGGGGTAAGATTACTGTACCTATTAATTTCTCGAATAAAGTGGGTTACCTGTGGAAACCTGAGTTTTCTTCCCTCTGGGCTATTCCTTAACGTGACAATATAAAATATACTTGACTTGACAGAGCCAGATAAGTTAGATTGTCTCTTCTTGTTGCTGTTTTGTTGTTATCCTAATCTTTGTTCATCCTGAAGTTTTATAATTTTCGGCGTACATCAACCTCGTAATTAACAAATCTTATTTCATCTCCGTCATTGTTCTTATTATGATTGTGGCTCAGTACTGAAGTGACGTAATAAACTACATTCATGTAATATAATAAACTTTCAATAAAAGGACCATCAAAAATATGGTTAATAGTGGAAAAAACGCTATATTATCCACGGTTTAGAGAGCTTTTATTGACTTTACGTCTTAAATTCCTTGTCGTTTCGCTCCGTGGGATTTAATCTTGAAATACGGTCCACAAAAGCTTGTCTAAACCTTCGTTAATAATATACTAGGTAGATGGTTTAGAGACCAAATGATTTCAACTCCAACTTCCCAACTTAGTGGGACTACTACTTCACTCTAATAATATACTATTTATTCACCCATTTACTTATTACCTCCCATTACCAAACCCCCCTAATTAAACAATTATTATTGCAGAAAGGATATAAATAAATCGACACCAGCAGACGATCTCACCTCAAACTTGTTAGGCGAGGACTTTGCAGCCCCGTTGCTCAATCGCACGTACGACCAATCGAAACCCAGCTCCGATTTATTAGATTTCGACTTGTCAATGACCGATCCGTTGATTGACGTTTTCGATAACATGAACGCACTAAATACCTCAAACTTTGACATGATCCCGAGTCGAAACGTCATAAAATCCAACGAAAACAAAGAGGAAAAATCTAATGGAAAAAGTCATAAAACTGAAAGTCAGATGTCGTGGTTGAGTTTGTTTGCTGAACTGGATCCACTGGCCAATGGGGTCATGGAGAATAATGTAGCTGGGGACAGAGCATAGACTACCCGATTTTAATAACTTTGTTTTCAATATTTTATGACTTTTTCTTTAAGAGAACTAAATTGAACAAATGATGCTGTTAAATTGACTTGTTTATGTTATTTGACATGCCAACTGGAATAGAAACTCGACCAACACACACTGCTACATATGGTTTGTGATCAAAACAATAAACATTAAGGATAAACTGTGTAATAGTTTGTTGCTCTATTTCCATTCGTTGTACTTTCAAAATTATGCGGTTACTAGGAATAAAGCATCTAATTTGCTTTTTTCAATTTGAAACTGATATCATTCATATTGTAGCATAATCTCGAATCGAGAAAGACGTTAATATATTTCCTGACCCTGTTTTGTTGTATTAATTTTAGCTCACTATTACTGTGTTTTTTCGTTTGTTCTTTGCCTCACTGAGTTTTAAGTGTTTGCACTCTCGCATTTATTTCCAAAGATTTTCTAGTCTATTTTATAATTCATTTATAGAGTATACTTAAATTACTATCGTACTATTTATTATTATATAGTTATTAATAAATAATTTAATCACCATCCTTACTGTTGAGTTTTATTGACAACCCAAATTTGGGACACCCTGTATACTAATCTAGGAAAAAAAACAAACTTTGCCACAATAAACCAAACACCAGCTCGATGTGTATGGTTTTTTTTTTTAAATTAATTTTTTTAAGCTGAATATCGACATAGGATATCATCTTCATCATCCTGTCTTGCGCCACCTGTATCCAGTTTGTTGCCATTCTCTCATTCTCATCTTGTTGGAGGCCGTCCCCGGTATCTGTGGGCTTGTATTCGGGTTCTCCACTCCAATATTCTCCTCGTTCTCGCTACATGACCCAGTTCCACTTTAGGGTGGTTATCCTTACAACAACGTCGGTTACTCCTGATCGCATGCGGATGGTGGCATTAGAAATCCTATCGCGCAGCGATACCCCCAACATTATTCTCTCCATAGCTCTTTGGGTAACTTGCAGTTTGGATATCGTTGTTGTTCGTTAGAGTCTTTACACCATAGGTCATTACAGGCAGATACATTGATCAAACACTGACTTATTGGAATACTTATTGATCTAAAAAGGTCTCTCAGCTTTCCAAATGCAGCCCAGGTTAGTCTTATGCTTCTCACTAACTCGCATGTTTGGTTATTCCTTCCTATTTTTATCTCGTGACCCAAATATTTGTAGGAAGTTACTGTCTTTACCGTCCACAGAAATATTCTTGGCGTGAACCAAGTTTAGAAAAGTTCATCTTGAGGCCCACCTCCTGTGAAGTAGTGAAGAGCCCCAGCAGCATTGCCTGTGCCTGGCCAAAGCTGTCAGCGATAAGTACAATGTCATCCGCAAACTTGAGGTTATTTAAAAACTTTCCGTCTACATTGATACCCAATTCATTCCAGTCAACAGTTTTACATGCATACTCTAACAGGTCTGTGAATAGCTTTGGAGAGAATGTGTTTCCCTGACGAACTCCTCTCTTTCAATAGGAAAGGTCTCCGTGTCTTCATCAAGTCTTACACAAGCTGTAGCATGTTCAATGAGGGAGGAGTACCTATGGTCTATTCTACATTTAGCAAGAGCACGAAGCATTGCTTTCTGGTTGACAGAATCAAAAGCTTTCTCAAAGTCAACGAAGACCAGGATCGAAGGTTTATTGTATTCAATCTCAGCGTTTTGATGGTTTGTAGGTGGTCGTTTGTTCCATACTTAGCTCTAAATTCGGCTTGTTCAAGAGGTTGATAGAAGTCTAATTTTGATGTTAGCCTTTTAGCGATTCCTTTCATAAACAGTTTGTACAGGTGGGACAATAAGCTAATCGGTCTATAATTGCTCAACTGAGTCATATCCCCTTTTTTATACATTATTACAGCTTTGTCCCGTTTGGACGGTGTCACTCCATTTAAGAGGCACGTGTTAAACAACAGAGCCCTGCCTTAATTGCCTCAACAACAATTTGGTCATCCCCAGCTGCTTTCTTCTTCATCTCATTCAATGATTTTGAGATTTCCGCTGTTGTTATGTCCTCTGAACCTATATTTTCCACTTTCCTTTTCGTTTTTGTTCTCCTTTATGTACAGCTCTCTGTAAAACTCTTCCACTATCTTGATCTCTTGATATCTATTTGTCTTTGATGGTCTGCAAGTTTGGACATATTTTTCTTGCCTGCAGCGAGACTTCTTCTTAGCACCCTTAGACTTTGGTTTTCTTCAATGACAGTCGTTACTTGATTGGTGTTATATTGTCTTACGTCACTTCTTACCGCCTTGCTGATATCTCTATTTAACTGTCTCAGTTGTTCTTGTTTTTCAGCTCTCTGTGTTTCTCCACAAGTTTTTTTGTGTCTGTGCTGATTTTGTCTTCCTTTCCTCTGCACTCTTCACGGCTTCCAACAGGCGATTGTTTAATGTTTCTACTACCATTTCGTCCAAGTCAGCCTCTTCAAGACTATTTCGAACAGCCTCCTCATAGTCCTTGGTATGTTCTATAGGTTTTTTTGTTTATTCTTTTGGTTCTTTCTTTGTTAAGATTTATTGTGATCTTGGCTCTGACTAGTCTATGATCGCTTCCTATTGAACAGTTGTTAAGGAGCGATATATTGTGCACCATATTTCTGTTGTTTGTAATTATAAAGTCTATTTCGTTCCTAGTTACACCGTCTGGGCTGGCCCATGTCCACTTTCTTTAAGGTTTTCGTTTTTTTAGAATAATGTATTCTTAGTCGATTATATGTATATTTGAATTAAAAGTCAGACAGTTTTTGTGCCGTAATTTCGGGTTCGACTGGACTTGGTAAATATCAAGGCCTATGCAAATCTCAGGTTGACATTAAAGTAATCTTTTCACGAAACAATGAGTAAAATTTGTAAACCGGTTATCTGGTAAATGCTATACTTATGTTATCTTTACATATTAGAATTTCAATACAGTTCTTACAGGACTAGGAAACATTATTTGGCAAACCACTTAAAACATATGTTCAAGGATGTATGCATATAAGTTTTTAAGTTTTGGTAATGGCCATGTAGGTGGATGCTTACAGAAGTTTAGCAAGAAAGGCAAAATTTAAATTTGGAAGGATTTTAGTTACGTAAGAACACAATATAACTAAACTAATTATGCAGTTCGAATAGCTTCATCAATTTACTTCCTCTTCCATGTAACCGGTTCTTTCATGAACTTTACAATCGCCTTAGCTAATTGCTACATATTCATAACGACCGCAAACAAAAGCTACCTATTTGAAGAAACAATTTCACTGTCACATGCCATTGTAAGCAACGAATGAAAGGAAAAGATAAATACGTATAACTTCCTTTAATTTCAGTTTATCCTTGGGTCAGGAAATTGTTGTTATATAGATGATAATGGCTCTCGACCCTGTGCTTAAAAGGTGTGATACCTGAGAAGCTTTTATATGTTTTTTTTTTGTTTATTTGAGAGATGAAAATATCACTTTCACTCCCTAGGGATTTCTGGTTGCACTTTCTAGAAAGTGTCACCAGAGAGGTTGAAAGTATTTTCCTCCCTAGGGAGCCACCAGTAAAAGTCACATTGGTCGTAGAAAAAATGAGTTGCGCAATACATCTATCCAGCAGAATTTTACTTTCTGTACATATTTAAGACTTATTGTTAAGAGAATCACTCTCGGGACTGGGTCGTTCCAAAGATTCTCTTTCTTGAACCGTTGGACGACACAATTCTAGTGATTTCGATCATCGAAGCTTTTCTGAGGCCGGAAAATTGGCCAACCTACTAGAGGAAATGAAGACACTGAAGATGCACATTCTGGGTGTCGCGGAAACGTGGTGGCCTCAGGCTGGAGTGTTTCACGTTTCTGGAGGGGTACTATTCAGGAAATAATAGAAAGGGAGTAAGAATAGTCCTGACTGAAAAGTTGTCCAAATCTGTAATAAATGTACTTCCTTTCTCAGACAGAATCATATATTACTTAAACTATACGCCAAACCAGTCATCCAGGTGTATGCACCCACAACAGATTCAACAGAAGATGAGATCAAGACGTTTTACGAAGAATTAAAGCTCAAACAAGTTAAAAATCATGAGATAAACATGGTTATGGGTGATTTCAACTTCAAACTGGGAGAAGGACGATTTGAAGTATTGGTGGGACCTTAGGGACTAGGATTACGCAATGATCATGGCGAACGTCTTTGCCAGTTCTGCCAGGAGGAAAACATGAAAACAGCAAACACATGATACAAGCTGCCACCTAGACGCTTATATACGTGGAAGGCTCCAGGAGATCGCCCAGACAACATAATCCCCAATCAGATCGATTACATACTCATCAACAAACGTTATGGGACATCGGTAAAGAGAGTAAGCACCTATCCGGGTGCCGATGTGCCCTCTGACCATGTTCTGTTGATGGCGGTAATCAAAATCCGATGTACCACAGCGAAGGATAGATTACGAAGTTACCAAAAAGCTTAATGAGAAAATACTGACAACCATAGATCCTCAGACGGCAGAGGAAGCTAACATGGGTGACATATGGGAAGAAAAGCACAAAAACACGGATGAAAGATGAGATACTGGCGCTGTTTGAGGAATGAAGAGGGTACAAAAACAAAGAGAATGGTGATAACTACAAAAAATCCAGAAAGGCTAGTTTCCAGAGAATCCAGAAAGGCTTTCTGGCTAGTTTTCTACACAAAGTGAATCAACCTTTTGGATGGGTCGTTTGGTCGAATCAACCGAGACTAGACTAGAAAAGTGACCTTTTTTCGTGATTGTTCAAACCACTGAATCATTTTAGGTTAAAGCAAAAGTGGTTAAATCACTTGAGGTTTGTGAAAAATTGACTTTGACGCCCTCTATCGGCCAAACGGTGCAACCGATTAACTTAAATGAGCATATTTTTGGAAAGCTTACGAACTGAGCTATCTTTTCACTTCAATCACTTTTGGTCGTCAACTGTCAAATAAGCAAGTTATGGAAAATTTTTGGAAAAAGTGCATGAAAATTGTACTCAAATTCGAAGGTCATATCTCAATTTTGGCACACCCTGTATATGAAATTTTTTCATCAAAGAATGCGCGTTTAATTATTATTTACCAAATAAGTGCGCAAAATAGTACTTTCCTGCACGAGACTGCATTTGCCCTCCTTCACTTTGCGTCCAGGCAAACACTTAAAGAGCGGGAAAGACGCTTTCCGCATGTGTAAGTACAAAAAAACGGAAATACTGTACAGTTAGTTATGATAGCAATGTAGCATCTTAAATCCTCTCTTGTTTAGTGTATTTATTAGTGATTTAATCCTAACATAAAACATGCAGATGAAACTAACTTTAATTAGAGGCGATAACAAATTTTCAACTGCTGTTTAAAGAAAAACACATTTTCCACTCCATTCACAGAAAAGGTTTACTAAAACAAACGTGCTTTGAACAAAGAAAAACAGTATAAAAAACTGGATAATTTTTAGTACAAAAGATTCCACAGCAATTAAACCAGATATACTGGATATAGAGAAGATAACATACCAGTGTGGAGTAAAGTTGAATTTTTGAGGGTTAATATCAATAATATTGAGACTGGACTGATCACATCATGATCAAATATGTGGAAGAAGAAACATTGAGTTTGGAATGTATGGAATAATTTTTTTGAGGGATACACAGTAACACTCAAACAGAAGTTACAAAGTTTATCTACTTAGAAAGCTGCAGAAGCGAATTTAGAAATTTGTGAGTTATGCATATTTACCACTAAATAAACAAACATTTTTGAAAGTCTTGTAAAGCATAATACTTATAGTCACTTGATAGTGATTCATTTTGTCACAAAGATCATCAATCTGACGTATTTAATCTAGGAAGTGCACGTAACAAGATCGATTAAATGACTTGCAATAACTTTAAGTAAAAGTGAAATTTGCCATAATCTAGATTCGGGAACAATGATAAATTCTTGTGCAACAATAGTTAAGAATAGAAAAGTCATCTTTTGAATATTTCAGATTCGGCTGTGATAAAGTTTTGTCGTGGCTGTTCTCTGTGTCTCTTTGTTGCATTTCTGGCCAATTAGAAGACCAGAAATGTGATATTAAAACTTTTCAGGTTGCAATACCAGTCCAGATATAATTAGGCTTTTTCCGTGCGTGCGTGACACTCGCATGAACGGAAAAAGTCATTTCGGACGTGTAATAAACGATACTTTTTATTATCAGACTCTGAAAAACGTTTACCTACATCATTTAAATATGTTATTAGGGAAATTACCTTGAATATTTCCCTCATGTGTTAAATGTCCCATATGAGCAGTGCATTTTCACCAGAATGACAGCGATAATTGCATTCTAAAGTGATAATTGCATTTCGATAATTGCACTGTACGTATCTATAACGACTGCATTGTTGTAGAGCCTATTGCTAGTATACTAATTGTTGTCTTTGCGCAGTTTTTTGACTTTTTATAACCAAACAATGTCAAACGCGATGTCAACAATAAATTAATGAACGGTTTGGAACTTGTTCATTGAGCTCCATTGAGCAATCTATAGTTGCAGCAAAACCAAAACATTTTCTTTATTCGGGAAATATTCCCCAAAATTACATTCGTGCCTTAAAAATGACCTGATAATTCTGGGTTCAAACTTGTTATCTTTGCAAACTGCATTCGGTCATTTTCATATTTTTTTCTAAAAAAGCCCTCCACCTTCGGTGTCGGGCTCTTTCGCAAAAAAAATATGAAAATAAACTCATGCAGTTAAGAGATAACAAGTTTTCATGCAAAATTATCGGTAATTTTTATGCACTTGTGCAATTACCCCCGATAATTTCCAAGACAAGATAGTTATTGTTGTTATAAAATTTACATATTAAGATCCCCAACCAACAAAACAAATTTTAGGCCAATTTTTACCCATTTGTAGGATTTTTCCGATTTTTTTTTTAAAGTATCTTAAATTTTTTATTTTTTGGTCGGGCTTCTATAACAGGACAAAGGAATAGAAACAAATTGCGCGACACCAATGGGCTTGGCTAAAATATCAAAATCTATCGTAAATTTAGCCTCCTTAAACTGTCCAAATGTTCCTGAAGCAACCTAGAAGCTTCCGAAAGCTTTTAAAACAGTCTAAAAGCCTCAAAATGCACTTCAACTACTCTAGAAGCTCTCAGAAAAATTTAAAACAGTCTTAAAGCTTCCGTATGTTTCTAGAACAGTTTAAAAGCTTTCTACACTTTCTAGAACCGTTTAAGAATCTCCAAATGTCTCTCAAGCGGTCCAGAACCTTCAATATCCTGACTAACCGTCCAAAAACCTGCCAAATGCTCCTGAAGCAGCCTTGAAGCTTCCAAAAGCTTTTAAAACAGTCTAAAAGCTTCAAAATGCACTTCAACTACTGTAGAAGCTATCAAAAAACTTGAAAACAGTCTTAAAGCTTCCGTATGTTTCTAGAGCAGTTTAAAAGCTTTCTACAGTTTCTAGAACCGTTTAAGAATCTCCAAATGTCTCTCAAGCAGTCCAGAACCTTCAATATCGTGACTAACTGTCCAAAAATCTTGCAAATGCTCCTGAAGCAACCCTAGAAGCTTCCGAAAGCTTTTAAAACAGTCTAAAAGCTTCAAAATACACTTCAACTACTCTAGAAGCTCTCAAAAAAATTCAAAACAGTCTTAAAGTTTCCGTATGTTTCTAAAGCAGTTTAAAAGCTTTCTACAGTTTCTAGAACCGTTTAAGAATCTCCAAATGTCTCTCAAGCGGTCCAGAACCTTCAATATCCTGACTAACCGTCCAAAAACCTGCCAAATGCTCCTGAAGCAGCCTTGAAGCTTCCAAAAGCTTTTAAAACAGTCTAAAAGCTTCAAAATGCACTTCAACTACCCTAGAAGCTCTCAAAAAAATTTAAACAGTCTTAAAGCTTCCGTATGTTGTAAAAGCAGTTTAAAAGCTTTCTACACTTTCTAGAACCGTTTAAGAACCTCCAAATGTCTCTCAAGCAATCCAGAACCTTCAATATCCTGACTAACTGTCCAAAAACCTTCCAAATGCTCCTGAAGTAGCCTTGAAGCATCGAAAAGCTTTTAAAACAGTCTAAAAGCTTCAAAATATACTTCAACTACTCTAGAAGCTCTCAAAAAAATTCAAAACAGTCTTAAAGTTTCCGTATGTTTCTAAAGCAGTTTAAAAGCTTTCTACAGTTTCTAGAACCGTTTAAGAACCACCAAATGTCTCTCACGCAGTCCAGAACCTTTAATATCCTGACTAACTGTCCAAAAACCTTCCAAATGCTCCTGAAGCAACCTAGAAGCTTTTAAAACAATCTACAAGCCTCAAAATGCACTTCAACTACTCCAGAAGCTCTCAGAAAAATTCAAAACAGTCTTAAAGCTTCCGTATGTTTCTAGAGCAGTTTAAAAGCTTTCTACAGTTTCTAGAACCGTTTAAGAACTACCAAATGTCTCTCAAGCAGTCCAGAACCTTCAATATCCTGACTAACCGTCCAAAAACCTTCCAAATGCTCCTGAAGCAGCCTAGAAGCTTCCAAAAGCATTTAAAAGAGTCTAAAAGCTTGACTTGGCCTATCCATCTAACATAAGATCTGCCTCTCGGTCGTTTATCTTCCACCTTTCTCTGTACTATCAATTTCTCTAGGTTGTCTCTCCCTCGTCTTGTAGTCTGTCTAAAGTGCTCTAGGATTCGTCGTCGACATATTGTAAACTGTCTATAATAAAACTTAATGTATCCTGGGAGGGACAAAATCTGGAACACACTGAAAAAGCAAAATACTTAGGTGTCGTCCTCGATAGATCATTATCATATAAAGACCACTTCAAAAATACCAAAGACGTCAGAAGTCACAACCTGAAATAACCTCCTAAGGAAACTCGCAGGGAGTAAATGGGCTGCAAACCCAAGAGTCCTAAGGACTACAGCGGAGGCTTTGTGTTTTTCGACAGCGGAATACGCTTGTCCAGTGTGGAGCAGATCTAAACATGCAAAACAGGTCACAACCGCACATGCCGAATTGTGACTGGAGGTTTTGCCTCCCCTGAAGACCGACGCGAAGCAGATCAACACGTCGAAGGATTCAAACAAGTGTTTGATGAAAGACACCTCCTTCATCATCTTGAGGAACCCCATGGGACCAGCCCCTTAAAATCTAGAAGAAGATTTATGCGCAACACAGGAATAGAATCACCAGCGAATTTTCCACTCCAACAACAACCGCCCCGAGGGATGAATCTGGAATGGAAGACATGGCTGGTGTTGCTTCTGTTAAATCTAATCTGACAAAATGCTGACGATGTGCTCTGCGACTGTGGAGAAGTATAGACCACCGACCACCTAACAACATGTATGCACTGTCCATCAAAATGCACTCTTGATGATTTATGGCTTGCTAATACTGAAGCCACTCTAGCTTCACTCTATCCAACATCATCTTCATTTCTGCCTCATCTCTTCAAGTTTGTTAGCTTTTTCCCAACAATTGACATGCTCCCCTCAAAGTTATCTAGGACTCATTTGTGTGTACTAAATGTTGGTGAAGTATGCCCATCCATCCTCACCATAGCTTTGTTTGCCTTGTATAGGTTCTTTATTAGGCTTATTAGGTGATCAGCTACTTCCATCCAACCCAACAAGCATTCCAATTTCACGACGATTCTCATCTACTATACAAGACATCCATCCAATGGCGCTACAACCCAAATCGGCCCTTGGTCTCCTCTATTTTCTTCCTCCAGCCATCCCCTGTCCTCCAGTTTGTCTGCCCATCTCGCCCCTGGTCTTCCAACCGGTATTTTACCTTCCAGTTTTTGGTTGAAAATCCTCTTGACTCTTCCATCCTCTGCTGGTAGATCTCGTTGTTGTATCTTATTCTCCACTGTTTGTTTTCTTGGACCGGTCCATATATTCTGCGTAAGATCTTTCTTTCGAATGCGTTCACCATAGTTTCCGCTCTTTGTGAGATCCTCCAGGTCTCGCTTTCAGTTTTGTTTTCCTGATCTGATTATGGCCAAAATGTGGTAATATACTTTATTGGCATTACTGATTCTTCGTTCGATCTCCTTCATCTCGTCCCGTTTGCTGGATATGTTACAGCCTAGGTAGGTAAAGTCATTGACCACCTCAAAGTTTTGGTCGCCTATTGTCATGTTCTGGCCTCTCCTCCTATTGCTTCTTGTCTGTATAATAACTTGGTCTATATAATACTTTGGTCTTATCTTTCTTTTACTTGTATGTAGGGTTCTTCCAAGTATGTTTGTGTCATCCGCATATCCTGCTAGTTGGGTGGATTTGTGTAGCAGCGACGCGTTGGTGTCTAACGTGGTTTTCCTTACTGCTTATTCTAATGCTAGATTAAAGTTGGTTTATTTTAAATGGGTGTGTTAGGTTCCCTTGTATCTTCACCCGGCTTTCAGACTTCTCCATTGTTAGTCTTGTTAGTAAAGTCTAGCATGATGCTGTAAAGCTTTTCTCTGTCTGTGCTGTCGTATGCCTGTCTGAAGTCCATGGAGAGTTGATACACATCAATGTGATATTCCCAGCATTTCTCCAGAACTTGTTTTGCTGCGCATAATTGGTCTGTGGCCGATCTTCCTGGTCTAAAACCCGTTTGATGTTTTCGGCTAGTGGTTCTAGTTTGTTTCGGATGATGGTTGTGAAGACTATGTGTTTAGTAGGGATATTCCCTTATAATCCATTATTCTCATCTTTATTAAAATCGCAGATCCTTCTCCGCCTCTGCATCAACTTATCGATATTACCAAACAAAATTTTAATAACATTTACCGATTTTTGCCGAAGGTTACGTCTGTTAGGTATGGGAATCTAAAATGCCAGCTGGTCGCCTGAGGCTATGATGCCGTAAATTTGGAATGAAATCAAAATCTGTCTTGTATATGCCTACGTTCGTTCGCATAGTTGACTTGTTGCGTCTCTTCGCTCCCACCAATTTTCTTCGGTAGCATAACCGCAGGAGCGTCGTGAAACGGACGATCTCGTTGTTGCAAAATCACTATTCACTACTTGCCGCGACCATACCCAAACCAAGATTAGTTTGTTTAAACGTTAGATAAGACTAATATGTAATTACCATCCCAACAAAATTGATGGCGTGAAGTGTTGTTGTGCGATTTCCCAGCAAATTTGTGTGTGTTATTTTTCTTTTTTCCTAAAAAAAACGTTTTAAGGATTTAACATGATTTGGAGATATAGTACGGTAGGTTTTAATTTATTTTTTTTCTGACTTTAACATGTTATGTGATAGTCTTGTTATGCTAATAATAACGATTAAATGCATTAAGGAAATTGAATACTAATGAATAAAAGATGCTGGCGTTTAGATCAGTTATTACAAACATATACATAATGTATATTGTGCGTCTGTTTAACTAGGCCATAAACAGTTTTCATGTAATCATAGAGTCACGTCCAAACTTGATTGCAATTGCCATTCCGATAAGAATATAGGAGGCATTGAACTGTACTTTTGTTTTGTAGAAATAAATCTTTTGAAGGCTAAAAATGGAAAGAAATCAAGTAAACAGTTGTGGCTCTAAAGGACCATGTATGTTTTTAACAGTATCTGGCAATGCCAGGGCTCTAATTCTTGAAAACAGGGAATTCTCAAGAGAAATGTTGATAGAATGTGACAAAAGAAGCTGACAATTGCGGGTTCCTGTCACATTCTACAGACTATTCTTTTCAAGAATACACTCCCTGATGTCTTCTAACATTGTTCGATAGATTCTGTCATTATTAGATAGATTATGGCATTGATAGTTTTTGGTGACGCCATATAGTGACAGTTAAGTTAAGTGTTACTACATACCTACTACTGTAGGTATGACCATCTAAAATATTTTGGAGATTTGCTAAATAATTTTTTAAATATTATTTAAAAAATAATATATTATTTTATTTTTTATTATTTTTTTTTATTTTATTTTGTATTATTAATTTTTTTTTTATTTTTTTTTTTATATTTTTTTTTATATATATTTTTTTTTAATTTTTTTTCAATTTTTTTTTTTTTTAATTTTTTTTTTTTTTTAATCCCAACAACTGATGTAGTTTTTAGATTCTGCTACTTGGTCTAGATAATTTTTGGCTCCTGAACAGTTTATTTCTAAATAATGTCGTTTTCAAGATATTGACTAGTAAACATTTGAATTTTCAGTATATTGGAAGGGTAGCACCATAATATAGCGAGCAGACGGTTGAAGGTAAAGTAAAAAAAACTGAAATTTTGGGTAATTTCTGTTCATTCTTTATTAAAATTTTGGTTTCCAACTTGTGTTTACCAAAACGTCCTGTTTTAGCGTAACACCTGGTAAGTGGGTAAATCTGGAAGACTGGTAAAGTGAAAATCTATTTGACATTTACTGAAACTGCTTATAAATGTCATAGTCTTTCTAGCATTGCCAGAAACTATCTGGCAATGACAGAATCTATTGAGCTATTCCAGAAGCTATCTGACATTGCCTAAAATTATCTAGAAATGTCATAATCTATCTAAAAACTATCTGACATTTGTCAGACACTATCTGGTAATGACAGAATCTATCGGACAATGCCAGAAGCATTCTGGTATTGCATGAAGCTATCTAGAAATGTCATAATTAACCTAGAATTGTCAGATGATATCTGGCAATGATAGAATCTATTGAACTATGCCAGAAGATATCTGACATTGCCTGAGACTATTTAAAAATGTCATAATCTATCTAAAGTTGCAACAAACTATCTGATATTCGCCAGACACTATCTGGTAATGACAGAATCTATCGGACAATGCCAGACGCTATCTGGCGTTGCCTGAAACTATCTAGAAATATCAAAATCTATCTAGCATTGCCAGAAACTATCTGACATTGCCTGAAACTGTCTAGAAATGTCATAATGTATCTAGCATTGCCCGAAACTAACTGGTAATAATAGAATCTATCGGACTATGTCAGAAGCTACTTGGCATTGCCTGAAACTATCTAGAAATATCAAAATCTATCTAGAATTGCCAGAAACTATCTAGCATTGCCAGAAGCTATCTGACATTGCCTGAAACTGTCTAGAAATGTCATAATGTATCTAGCAGCATTGTCCGAAATTACCTGGTAATAATAGAATCTATCGGACTATGTCAGAAGCTACTTGGCATTGCCTGAAACTATCTAGGAATATCAAAATTTATCTAGAATTGCCATAAACTATCTAGAATTGCCAGAAGCTATCTGACATTGCCTAAAACTGTCTAGAAATGTCATAATGTATCTAGCATTGCCAGAAACTATCTGGAAATGACCATAAGCTCTCTGGGACTACCTAAAACTACCTAGAAATGTAAAAATCTATCCAGTATTGCCAGAAACTATATCTAGCAATGACAGAATCTATCAGACTATGCCAGAAAGCTATCTGACATCTGCCAGAAACTATCTGATAATGACAGAATCTATCGGACAATGTCAGAAGCTATCTAGTATTACCTGAAACTATCTAGAAATGTCATAATTAACCTAGAATGGTCAGATAATATCTGGCAATGATAGAATCTATTGAACTATGCCAGAAACTATCTGATAATGACAGAATATATCGGGCAATGTCAGAAGCTATCTAGCATTGCCGGAAACAATCTATAAATGTTATATTTTATCTAAAATTACCTGAAACTATCTAGAAATCTCATAATCTATCTAGCACTGCCAGAAACTATCTGGAAATGATAGAAGCTCTCTGGGATTACTTAAAACTACTTAGAAATGTAAAAATCTATCCAGTATTGCCAGAAACTATATCTAGCAATGACAGAATCTATCAGACTATGCCAGAAAGCTATCTGACATCTGCCAGAAACTATCTGATAATGACAGAATCTATCAGACTATGCCAGAAGCTTTCTGGCATTACCTGAAACTATCTAGAAATGTCATAATCTATCTAGCACTACCAGAAACTATCTGGAAATGATAGAAGCTGTCTGGGATTACCTTAAACTATCTAGAAATGTAAAAATCTATCCAGAATTGCCAGAAGCTATCTAGCAATGACAGAATCTATCAGACTATGCCAGAAAGCTATCTGACATCTGCCAGAAACTATCTGATAATGACAGAATCTATCGGACAATGTCAGAAGCTATCTAGTATTACCTGAAACTATCTAGAAATGTCATAATTAACCTAGAATGGTCAGATAATATCTGGCAATGATAGAATCTATTGAACTATGCCAGAAGCTATCTGACATTGCCTGAGACTCTCTAAAAATGTCATAATCTATCTAAAATTGCCAGAAACTATCTGGCAATGGCAGAATCTATCGGACTATGCCAGACGCTACCGGCGTTGCCTAAAACTATCTAGAAATATCAAAATCTAAATAGTATTGCCAGAAACTATCTGCAATTTGTCAGAAACTATCTAGCAATGACAGAATCTATCAGACTTTACCAGAAGCTATCTAGAAATGTCATATTCTATCTAAAGTTGCCAGAAACTATCTGATATTCGCTAGACACTATCTGGTAATGACAGAATCTATCGGGCAATGTCAGAAGCTATCTAGAATTGCCTGAAACAATCTAGAAATGTTATATTTTATCTAAAATTACCTGAAACTATCTAGAAATCTCATAATCTATCTAGCACTGCCAGAAACTATCTGGAAATGATAGAAGCTGTCTGGGATTACCTTAAACTATCTAGAAATGTAAAAATCCATGCAGAATTGCCAGAAACTATCTAGCAATGACAGAATCTATCAGACTATGCCAGAAGTTATCTGACATCTGCCAGAAACTATCTGATAATGACAGAATCTATCGAACAATGTCAGAAGCTATCTAGTATTACCTGAAACTATCTAGAAATGTTATATTCTATCTAGAATTGTCAGAAACTATCTGGCAATGACAGAATCTCTCGGACTGTGCCAGAACCTATCTAGCATTACCTGAAACTATCTATAAATATCATAATCTGTCTAGCACTACCAGAAACTATCTGGAAATGATAGAAGCTGTCTGGGATTACCTTAAACTATCTATAAATGTAAAAATCCATGCAGAATTGCCAGAAACTATCTAGCAATGACAGAATCTATCAGACTATGCCAGAAGCTATCTGACATCTGCCAGAAACTATCTGATAATGACAGAATCTATCGAACAATGTCAGAAGCTATCTAGTATTACCTGAAACTATCTAGAAATGTTATATTCTAGCTAGAATTGTCAGAAACTATCTGGCAATGACAGAATCTCTCGGACTGTGCCAGAACCTATCTAGCATTACCTGAAACTATCTATAAATGTCATAATCTGTCTAGCACTACCAGAAACTATCTGGAAATGATAGAAGCTGTCTGGGATTACCTTAAACTATCTAGAAATGTAAAAATCCATGCAGAATTGCCAGAAACTATCTAGCAATGACAGAATCTATCAGACTATGCCAGAAGCTATCTGACATCTGCCAGAAACTATCTGATAATGACAGAATCTATCGAACAATGTCAGAAGCTATCTAGTATTACCTGAAACTATCTAGAAATGTTATATTCTAGCTAGAATTGTCAGAAACTATCTGGCACTGACAGAATCTCTCGGACTGTGCCAGAACCTATCTAGCATTACCTGAAACTATCTATAAATGTCATAATCTGTCTAGTACTGCCAGAAACTATCTGGCAATGACAGAAGCTATCTGGCATTACCTGAAACTATGTAGAAATATCATAATTTATCTAGCATTCCCAGAAACTATTTGACATCTGCCATAAACTATCTGGTAATGACAGAATCTGTCAGAAGCTACGTAGCTTATGACTATAGCAATGACAGAGCAACAAACGATTTTAGTCCAACAGACATATGAGAAGGAAAATAATTGAGAAATACAGGCTGGGAAAGTTTCAGACATTTTTCAATATTACGTTTGTACATTTTTGAGATATTTACTAGCTAACATTTTGAGAAAAGCCTACTTTCTAAGAAACTCATTATGTGATATTTGATGGAAATGGTATCTGTTGAATTGATTATTTGTTCTTTCGTTCCATATTCTTTGGAGATTCCATATTTTCTAGAATTCACTTTTAGATAAAAACCTTGAATATTAACCGATATTAAATGATTTTGTTATTCAGATTTTGAAAAAACTAACCAACGTAACTTTCTACCCCAGATATTTTCGAAATTTTGGATATCTATGGCCATAACTTCCTTATTCTATATGAATCACTCTGTATGTACCTATTTGGCTGTTCTATGCACTTAATTACTTTATGCCATCTCTGCAAATAGTGGGTTTTTTCCATAATTACTTCCTTGATCCGCAAAACGTTATTAAAATTAAAATAATGTCTATCATTAAAGTGATGTAACTAAAAAGCATTTATTGTTCTTCCTCTCCTTTACCTAATAGTGATGTGTCAGTTAATATAATAAATGAGCTTGTTGGTACGTTTTTTCAACACAATTTTCACTTTATTTGGTACACCGTATACGAAAAACTCCCATGTGACGTAGTACTTCAGACGTTGTTCTTCTGCTTATAGCAAACTAAGCAAAACGATATGGACGTATGTCTTATATCCATCATCAAGTCAAAGTTTGGACTTTCAAAGTGTCACAAAAATGAGCAAAATTATGAAAATTGATCAAAATCATGAAAATTGGTTCAAAAACTAAAAAATGAGCAAAATTATGAAAATTGGTTCAAAAACTAAAAAATGAGCAAAATTATGAAAATTGATCAAAATCATGAAAATTGGTTTATAAACTAAAAAATGAGCAAAATCATGAAAATTGATCAAAACATGAAAATTGGTTCAAAAACTAAAAGATGAGCAAAATTATGATAATTGATCAAAATCATGGAAATTGGTTTAAAAACTAAAAAATTAGCAAAATCATGAAAATTGGTTTATAAACTAAAAAATGAGCAAAATCATTCAAATTGATTCAAAAACTAAAAAATTAGCAAAATTATGAAAATTGATCAAAACATGAAAATTGGTTTAAAAACTAAAAAATCAGCAAAATTATGAAAATTGATCAAAATCATGAAAATTGACCAGTAAATTTATGGCTCTAATAATTGAATTCAATAATTTCATTAAAGTAATTTTCGGTCAATATTGTCAAAACAAAATCCTGAATAATAAATTATTATTTGTTTTAGATAATTTGGTTTGTCAATAATAAAATAAATGAAGTAAAACTTTTCTGACAAAGTGATTTTTGTACCAAATGAGTTCTAATCTTACACTTTATTTATGAAAAAGTAGCCTTTTTGTAAAAAAAATTGCATTTTCAGGTTTTTGATTACTTTTCTTTATTATTTCATGTTTAAATTATGACAAATAATATGTTTGTAAAATAAGTAAAGTGATGAGGCAAATCTGAAGATATTATTATTTAAACAAATTGTAATTTACCAGTAATTTACTGTAACAGTAATTGTCAAAATAACTATCATAGGTAAATCTCAGAAACACGTCTTTTGTTTCGAAAACTGTGTTAAACTGTAATTCTTGCAAATTCTAGGCAAATTTTGACAGTTTTGACTATAGTCACGTGTTTTTTGGAGGATAATTTAGCTAGGCAGTCACCTGTCCACTGTCATAAATCTCAGAACCACGTTTTGGGTCAAATACTGCTAAATCCTGATTTTTCGCAACTTTTAAGCAAAGTTTAATAGTTTGACAGTCACGAATAAAATTGCTTGTCAAACCCACTTGGAGTAAGAAAATGACAGTGTTAAGCACTTTTTTGGAATCCTCATTAAATTTCCTATCTAATAAGATAAAAAAACACTACAAAATTTGATAGTCTGAAAGAAAAGTGGCGTCAAAGTTTTAATTGCCAGAAACACAGTTAGAGACAAAATCACCTGTAAAACCCACTTAGAGTAAGAAAATGGCTGTTTTAAGTACATTTTTGGAATTCTCGTTAAATTTCCTATCTAAGAACATGAAGAAACACTACAAAATTTGGTACAGTCAGGGAGAAAAACGGTGTCAAAATTTGAACTGTCAGAAACACAGTTTGAAAGGACAGTCAGGGACTAAATCACCTGTAAAACCCACTTAGAGTAAGAAAATTACTGTTTTAAGTAAATTTTTGGAATTCTCGTTAAATTTCCTATGTAATAACGTGAAAAAACACTTCAAAATTTGATAGAGTCTGGGAGAAAAGTGATGTCAAAGTTTGAACTGCCAGAAACAGTTTGAAAGAACAGTCAGAGAGAAAATCACCTGAAAAACCGACTTGGAGTGAGAAAATGACTGTTTTAAGTACATTTTTAGAGTCGTTCTTAAATTTCCTAGCCAATAGCTTGAGAAACACTACCAAATTTGGTACAGTCAGGGAGAAAAGTGGAGTTAAATTTTGAATTGCCAGAAACACAGTTTGAAATACAGTTAGAGACAAAATCACCTGTAAAACCCACTTCGAGTGAGAAAATGACTGTTTTAAGTAAATTTTTAGAATCCTCTTTAAATTTCCTAGCCAATAACTTGAGAAACACTACAAAATTTGGAACAGTCAGGGAGAAAAGTGGTGTCAAAATTTGAACTGCCAGAAACAGTTTGAAATACAATCAGAGACAAAATCGCCTGTAAAAGCCACTTGGAATAAGAAAATTACTGTTTTAAGCACATTTTTGGAATTCTCGTTAAATTTCCTATCTAATAACATGAAAAAACACTACAAAATTTGGTACAGTCAGGGAGAAAAGCGATGTCAAAATTTGAACTGCCAGAAACACAGTTTGAAAGGACAGTCAGGGACAAAATCACCTGTAAAACCCACTTAAAGTGAGAAAATGACTGTTTTAGGTACATTTTTGGAATCCTCATTAAATTTCCTATCTAATAACATAAAAAAACACTACAAAACTTGGTAGAGTCTGGGAGAAAAACGGTGTCAAAATTTGAACTGCCAGAAACACAGTTTGAAATACAGTCAGGCACAAAATCATCTGTAAAACCCACTTGGAATAAGAAAATTACTGTTTTAAGCACATTTTTGGAATCCTCATTAAATTTCCTATCTAATAACGTCAAAAAACACTTTTACAGTCAAACTTCCGGTAATTTACCCATCACTATTTTAAAATACAGAACGTTTGTTTTATAGTTTCAGTTTTTCACCGATTTAACTTAAACTCACTGCACTAAAACATATTTTCTTACTTTTTAACGCAAATTTTGCACTTGTTCTTGTTATTTTTAACTCTGTGTGTAATAATTTCCTCTATTGCCTCGCTTTGCTTTTATCACCTACACACAATTTTAATTTATTATGGTTTCTTCAGAATTCAATTTTTACATTGTCTTCTTCTCTCTTCTCCTTATTGACGTATAATTGTCTGCAAATTTGTCTTTATTTTTCATTGGTGTCTCCATTTATTGTCTTCTTTTAAAGTTGCCTTCTTTAATCTTTTTTCTTGTTGTTTCACCGTCTTTTAACGCTTTTTTATCTTTCTTCTCATATGATTACGTAGTATTTTTCTTTAAACGTTATTCTGCTCCATTATTGGTAAATAAAATTGGAAATATTTCTTCTTTTCTTCAAGTTAACAAAAATGACGTAGTGTCAGGTAAGTGTCATTTATTAACCGGGAGTTATCTCAAAAACTGTGTTAAAAGCAAAATTGTCAAAAAGCTTAAACTTGACGCCCTCTAGCGGTCAAACTATCACACAAATGACCTTATTTGAATACACCGTTGAAAAGTATATTTTATTGTATATTTTACCTTCAGTGACATTTTGTCGTAACTGTTAAAGTAATTGAGTTATTTTAGGTTAAAGCAAAAGGGGTTAAATCACTTTGAAGGTTTGTGAAGCTTGACTTTGACGCCCTCTAGCGGCCAAACGGTGCCACCGATTAACGTAAATGGGCATATTTTTGGAAAGCTTACGATCCGAGCTATTTTTTCAACTGTCAAATAAGCAAGTTAAGGACAATTTTTGGAAAAAGTGCACGAAAAAATTAACTCAAATTAGGAATTTAATTTAAAAATTTAATTTATTTTTTTTTAATTTAATTTTTTAATTACTGTTTTTTATTATAGTTGAACACTATTTTCAATAAAATCTGTTATATTTGAATAATACCCAGAACTTTACGTAGAATCCATAAATGTAACAAAAATTGGTTTTCTCATAATATGAAACTCTCAACTCGCAGGTCATATCTCAAATTTTGGGACACCCTGTACGAAATGAATCCATACTTTATGGACACACTGTATACATTGTAATACCGCCTTATTAGCCAAAAATATGCAGTTACTGCGTGAGTTATAACCGACGTTAATAAGTGAAATGACTCAATCTTGATTGTTCTAGAGAATCAAACAACAGAGTAATTACAGTGAATCACGAAACATGTCAATAAGATCTATTCCGCATATTACGTGCGTTTAAAACGGTATAATTTTTTTTAGATAGATAAAAGTCGTCAGCGTTTGCAAGATATTATGATTATTATGTAAGTAACGTATTGTGTAGTTGGAGTAAAAGTGAATCTATGAGTCAAACAAGTACAAGTTTTCTATAACACTTTAAATCTCATTTACAGAATTTTAGTTTTAATGACACGAGTAGCTCAATTTGCGTTATCTTCTACCATAATGCTAGTGACTGATTGCATCAACCTATTTTTAAGTTTTGTTTTGATTCTACACCTGAACTCTTTTAGCTTCAAATCCCATCAGATAGATGACATAAAAGGCCAACTAAAGGACCAGTTTGAACAAAAGAGCAAAAGTTAGACATTGAAAATTGAGATGGAACACAGGATGGAAACTCTTGAGGGAGAAGTTACCCACACCATTGAAGAAGTGACGGGGCGAATAGGCGGAGTGGAAGAAACTGTTCAGAAACTACAAGAGGAAGAAAATGCTCAAATATCAAACCTCCAGTTTTCGACGGCAAGACCTTGTGGCAGGTTTACAGAAAACAGTTTGAAGCTATTGCAGAGGTAAACAGTTGGACATCAAGTGACAAAGCCACTGCCTTGGTTATGTTCCTTCGAGAAGAAGCTCTCGAAGTTCTGCAGACCCTACATGATGATAATCGTTATAAAAACTCCGATGACTTGATCCAGCTCACTTAGAAATGCGGTTCGGAAACAAGAACCTGGAGACAAACAACAATTAGGGAGCAGAAGCTAGAGAAGCCAGGAAACCTTGCAGCAGAACGAAGCTGATAGTGCCGGTTTAGTTTATCTGGCTTACCCAACTCCCAGGACATGCTAGAGCGCTTGTCTGGAGGAAGTGAAGCCGTCTGGACGATTCTTGCAATGCTGGAACTGCGGTGAAGAAGGGCATAAGCAACACCAGTGCCCCAAACCAAAAGGAATGGTGAATTATGGAAGAGAAAGCCTAGCCAATGTTCATCAGAAGACTAAAAACAAACGGACAAGCTGGTCTTCATCATAACAATACCAGCCTAGTAGTGAATGGCAAGCAAAGTTTATATTGGAAACAACCGGGGGGTGATAGATGGTATTGTACCTGTATTGGGAATCCATGAAGCCAACAATCGAGTATGGACAGCATGAATTCAATCATTTGGTTCTCGTAGCCTACATAACCGATGATATACTGATGGGACTGGATCTTATGCAGCAATGATAGGTGTGGATAGTGACAGATGTACTGCGACCTGATTAGATCTATTGTTCCCCATCTTCTTCTGCTATCTCAAGGTTTCCTTGTTCATAGCAGCCCCTTAAGATTTAGTTCCTTTAGGAATTTCAGGATCTTGAGTCGGTTTGTTCGAGGTATTTCTTCCACAGACAGCTGGTGTAATCCCAGTGTGTTTAATCTTCTGTGGTGTAACAGCATAACACTCCAGCAAGATGTGGTGGGGTGTTGCTGGTTCTTCTCCGCAAAACCTGCAGGTACTGTCCTCTTCTAGGCCTAGTTTCCTTAGGTGTTCTCTGGGTCTACAATGACTAATTTTAACACTGAGGTTTATCAGTGTCTTCAATCTTGGTCGGTTAAAATTGCCGAGGAGATCTTTGGCCTGCCTCAGTCCTGGAAGTCTTTGCCAGTGCGTTGCTCTCAGTTCTTCTTCAGCTTTATTAAGTACTTCCTGGACATATGCTTTTCCAAGGCCGTAAAACGGTTCTAGCCCTATCAGTGCCGCTGATGGTCCTTTTCGTGCTGATTCTTGGATGTTTTCGGTCAACACCTTCCTTCCCAGTGACACCTTTTCCAGTATCTCGGTTCTAATATGGTTATCTATCATGTTCTCCAGTGATTTCAGGAGTAAGGATGAGAGACAGATTGGTCTGAAGGACTTTCGGAGGGTGAGGTCCCTCTTGTGTGGGACTGGGACGTGCAGCAACATTAATTTCATTTGGATTTGGAGTACAGCGTCATCAAGACTAATTGAGACGAGTTTAGTGTGAAGATGTTCGAACAGCCCACAAGGAAGGTTACATTGCAAGGGAATTACTTGCCCAGAGCCATGAAGGCAAAACCTTGTCAGGCTGAAACTGAAGCGCTGTGCAGAAGAGTGGTTACTGGAGTGGTTGTTGGAGGAAAGAGCAAGTTTGGAAGAAGTCGTCAGATGTTATAAAATCAGTAGCAGCGGAATCCAAACTGGTTACAGACTCCTGTTCGGAAGGAAAATTGGCCAAGTTAGAGAAGAAGGGACCATACAAAGTTAAGAAGCAAATAAGAAACGGCGTCTACAGAATTAAAGTCGTTTACTTGAATAGTCTTTGTGGTGTTTTTGTGTGAAAAACGGTACGGTTTGTTAGTTTAGTCATAACTTCCTTTGCTGAGGAGCTTCTCTTTTTGATTTCTTCCCTAGATCCGCCTTCGTTAGATACAAATGAAAGTGTTAATTGTGTCCATGTTATTTCTTCTTTTCCTTATTAACTTGTTGGGTTAGTAACTATAAAAGGTACTCCCAATAGGCCTACATATTTTAAGTTTAGTAACAATCTTCCGTGTCATATAACGTGATTAACCCTGTATAGTTCAATTAAATATGATGAAATAGAACAAAATTAGTAAGTGGGTTTGTTGGAACTGAGCAAAAACCAATATTGGTTTATTAGACTATCAACCTAAAATCGCGATAACATTATACAAATTCCTAAAATGTCAAGGTAGAAAAACCGCTTCCTCTGGTAGATTACGCGATTCAAATTCATAATAATTACCTATTGAATTTTCCGAGGTACGATCAATCAAAACAATCAAACACAAAACGTAGCAGTAATGAAAAACAATTAAAAAACCAAAGCAAATAAGAGATGTCACGACCCTGAAACGGCTGAAAGCTTACGGCTACTTTTACTACAATTTGGTGGGTTTCATAATAAATTCAAGGTGTGTAATTTGCTTATCGCATATGTGGATCAGGTTTACATAAATAAAGTTCTGGTTTACTTTTTACAGGATGGGTTACGGAATGTTTTAGTAACTTGACCATTTTTGGTTAAGACATTTTTAAATAAGCACAAATTTGTTGGAATGGATTTTATATATAAATCATAAAATTATAATACTAGTATGTTGTACAAAGTATAGTCCAAATATGCTTTACCGCGGGCGGTAAAGCGTACTTTACTGCAATCATTTGAGGGCGGGGAATTTTTATTTTCTACTACTGTGCTTAATAAGCACTTTCCCGCGAGCAAAACCGTGTTGGAAATTTTACTTTCCGCACTTGTTTGAGAAAATAACTATTCCGCACCGAGTGCAGCAGTTTTATACATACTTACGTATAGATAGCATTTTTGGAAAATAAAATTATGTTTTCGTACTAATTTTAAGTTACTTCCGCCCTTTTATTCAAATTTCGCACTTTTTTTTCAAGTATTCATAATTTATGTACTAATTGTTATGTAAATTAACATTCATAAGGAAAATGTATCTAACACATGCGGAAAACTACTTTCTCAACTGCTTTCCGTAAGTACCACTTTCCGCACTAATTAAGTAAACAATTTGTTTTAAATTTTAAATCATAAATAAATTGATTTTCTTTTTAGTTTCGAATTAAATAGGAAATTCAAATTTTTTTTTCTCTAAACAATCACAATAGTTAGCAGACCAACTGAATTATACTGAGTGTCCCATAAATACAATAAAACCTTTATAAGGAGACAGGCTTTAAGGTCTATGAGCAGGGTTTCTGCAGTTTAGCTTCATGTTACAGCTGTCAAATAATATTTTGACTAAACAACTGTCAAAATTTCGATTATAAACGTATAAAATAGCTTGAAATGAATCTGGTTCTAGTGGTGGCAAAATATCACTCCAAGCAGCACTTTATAGCTCTATGAGCCTGATTTTGCTCGTTGTGTCTCATGTGTCAGCTGTCAAATGACATTAAAACGTAACACAACTGTCAAAATTTCCATTATAGACAGAATAAAGTAGCTTGAGATAAATCTGGTCTTAGTGGTGGCAAAACATATTTTCAAGCTGTACTTTCTAGGCCTATGAGCAGAGTTTTGACAGTTGCGCTCTATGTGACAACTGTCAAATAACATTTTGACCAAACAACCGTAGCACAACTGTCACAATTTCCATTATAGACGTATAAAGTCCCTTGAGAAGAGAATGGTCCTAGTGGTGCCAAAATATCACTCCAAGCAAAACTTTATAGCTCTATGAATTGGGATTTAACAGTTGCCCGTTATGTGACAGCTGTCAAATAACATTTTTATTAAACAGTCGTGTTACAACTGAACAAATTTCGATTACACACGTATAAAGTAGCTGTAAAATTAATAAATTGTAAATTTAATAAAAAATAAAAATTATAAATTTGAGCACCCTGTAACTTGGTTACTTTTGGGAGTTCAGGGAGGTTGAACCACTCAAATTAACCGTCTTGAGCTCCTCTTTCGAGTGGTGTAAAGTAAAAAATTCTATGGGAAAAATTGCGTACAGGGTGACCAAAAATAGTCATTCACCATAATTTCATGCACACCCTGTATACTACAAGCAAAATCGGTCCCGCAGATTTACGGTGCTGAGTTAAAGAGTTCATTAGGTAAATTTTTGTTCTTTTGCAAAATTTTCGTAACTTTCACCGTTTTCGAGTAATTTAGCAAAAACTGGTTTGATGTAACAAATTTTCAAATCAGTTAAAATTGTGGTTTAAAAGTTGAACACCCTGTAACTCAGTTATTTATGGGAGTTTAGAGTGGTTCCACCACTTAAAAAACCGTTTTGAATTCCTCTTTCCAGTGGTGTAGAGTAAAACATTCCATCTGAAAAATTGCGTACAGGGTGACCAAAAACAGTCATTCACCATAATTTTATGCACACCCTGTATACTGCAAGCACTATCGGCCCCGCAAACTTACGGCGCTGAATTAAAGAGTTAATTAGGTACATTTATGGTTTCTTGCAAAATTTTCGTAACTTTCACTGTTTTCGAGTAATTTATCAAAAACTGGTTTGAAGTAACAAATTCTGATTAAAATCAGTTAAAATTGTGGTTTGAAATTTGAACACCCTGTAACTCAGTTATTTATGTGAGTTTAGATTGGTTCAACCACTTAAAAGAACCGTTTTGAATTCCTCTTTCCAGTGGTGTAAAGTAAAAAATTATATCTTAAAAATTGCGTACAGGGTGATAAAATTAGTGAACCATCAAGCTTTTCTTGCACACCCTTTAATGAAAAAACAAAAACAGTCTTGCAAAATTATGTTGGGTTAAGGAGTTGATTAGGAATATTTTTGTTCTCTTGCAGTTTTTTTGTAACTTTCACCGTTTTCGAGTTATTTGGGAAAAACTGGTTTGGTGCAACAAATCAGTTTGAAATTGTGGTCTGAAATTTGATTAAAGTTTAAAAGACAGTCAGGGACAAAATCGCCTGTAAAACCCACTTGGAGTCAGAAAATGATTGTTTTAAGTACATTTTTGGAATCATCATGAAATTTCCTATCTAATAACCTGAAGAAACACTACAAAATTTAGTATAGTCAGGGAGAAAAGTGGTGTCAAAGTTTGAACTGCCAGAAACACAATTTATAAGAACAGTCAGGGACAAAATCGCCTCTAAAACCTACTTCAAGTAAGCAAATGATTGTTTTAAGCACATTTTTGAAATCCTCATCAAATTTCCTATCTAATAACCTGAAAAAACACTCCAAAATTTAGTATAGTTAGGGAGAAAACACGTGTCAAAATTTCAACTGCCAGAAACACAATTTATAAGAACAGTCAGGAACAAAATCGCCTATAAAACCCACTTGGAGGAAGAAAATGATTATTTTAAGCACATTTTTGAAATCCTCATCAAATTTCCTATCTAATAACCTGAAAAAACACTACAAAATTTGGTACAGTCAGGGAGAAAAGTGGTATCAAAGTTTAAACTGTCAGAAACACAATTTATAAGAACAGTCAGGGACAAAATTGCCCCTAAAACCTACTTCAAGTAAGAAAATGATTGTTTTAAGCACATTTTTGAAATCCTCATCAAATTTCCTATCTAATAACCTGAAAAAACACTACAAAATTTGGTACAGTCAGGGAGGAAAAGTGGTATGAAAGTTTGAACTGTCAGAAACACAATTTATAAGAACAGTCAGGGACAAAATTGCCTCTAAAACCTACTTCAAGTAAGAAAATGATTGTTTTAAGCACATTTTTGAAATCCTCATCAAATTTCCTATCTAATAACCTGAAAAAACACTCCAAAATTTAGTATAGTCAGGGAGAAAACACGTGTCAAAATTTCAACTGCCAGAAACACAATTTATAAGAACAGTCAGGAACAAAATCGCCTATAAAACCCACTTGGAGGAAAAAAATGATTATTTTAAGCACATTTTTGAAATCCTCATCAAATTTCCTATCTAATAACCTGAAAAAACACTACAAAATTTGGTACAGTCAGGGAGAAAAGTGGTATCAAAGTTTGAACTGTCAGAAACACAATTTATAAGAACAGTCAAGGACAAAATTGCCTCTAAAACCTACTTCAAGTAAGAAAATAATTGTTTTAAGCACATTTTTGAAATCCTTATCAAATTTCCTATCTAATAACCTGAAAAAAACACTACAAAATTTAGTACAGTCAGGGAGAAAAGCGGTGTCAAAGTTTGAACTGCCAGAAACACAATTTATAAAAACAAGTCAGGGACAAAATCGCCTCTAAAACCTATTTCAAGTAAGAAAATGATTGTTTTAAGCACATTTTTGAAATCCTCATCAAATTTCCTATCTAATAACCTGAAAAAACACTACAAAATTTAGTACAGTCAGGGAGAAAAGCGGTGTCAAAGTTTGAATTGCCAGAAACACAATTTATAAAAACAGTCAGGGACAAAATCGCCTCTAAAACCTATTTCAAGTAAGAAAATGATTGTTTTAAGCACATTTTTGAAATCCTCATCAAATTTCCTATCTAATAACCTGAAAAAACAAAACAAAATTTAGTATAGTCAGGGAGAAAACACGTGTCAAAATTTGACACCAGAAACACAATTTATAAAACATTCAGGAACAAAATCGCCTGTAAAACCAACTTTAAGTAAGAAAAAGCTTTTTTAGAATAATTTTTTGATTTATGCTATTTTGAATTTTACTGCATTTTTTCATTCCTTGATAACCTACAAAGAACTGTGAAGCAATATTTGTTTTTTCTGGAAAACATATTAATAGTTCGTTTTTGTAATAATTTTAGAATAAAACTGGTATTTAGGTTATTTAAAAATGGAATGTTATTTAATTCAATATATTAATCAATATTTATGAAAAAATCAGCGTTGGTAATAGCCAACTTATTGGGTCAAAGTTACGCAAGTTTCGTTTTGATACAAAAACATTTTCTTCGAATATTCTTAGTATTGAGAGTGAAAACATAAATTAATTATTAATTTAATGGTACGCGAATTTTATTAAATATTGAATTGTTTAAAAGGAAAAGTATTGATATTAACTACCATATAAAGTATTATAAAAAGTGGAATGTATATTATACACACAAAAACAATTATTGATCAATCAATTTACTAAACTTTTTATTCTAAAGTTTTTAGTTAATTTTTTAAGTAAGTAAATGTTAAGGCTACCTCTAAAACCTACTTTTTGATTTGGTATTGACAGTTTGAATTAAGGTCTGTAATATTGATAACAAAATATCAAGGTAATTTGTTCAAACTGTTTTTACTGAAACTTTTTTCAGATACATACGAGGTTTAAATAATGCTGATATTTTTTATCGATTAAAATTAAAAAAACTAATAACAAAGACAAAAAAAGTTAAAAAATAAAGGAAGGCTTCTAAGAGAAAAAAAAAAACCTTTATACAGTCTTATAAAGAATGAAATTTTCTACAATTTACATTATTTACACTTTCTTGTAACTCCTCAAATAACAGAGCTACCGTCACTCAAATTGGAGTTAGTTGGTCCTAACACATGTGGAAAACGTCTTTTCCGCCCACTCCGCTTTGCGTCGTTCGGGCAACTGCAGTCTCGTGCGGGAAAGTACCACTTTTCGCACTAGAAAGAAAGAAATTATGCTACAGTTATGAGAAAAAGAGAAACAGTATCAAACCGCCATAAATAGAGGGATAAAGCTATAGAGAAACTGTATACAAGGAAAAAGAATGAAAAAAAACCATTTAACAAGTGAAAGACTGTAAGAATGGTTGTATTCATAAAAGTAAAAGTAAAAAAGAAGGGAAAAAGAAGAAGAAGGGAAATAGTTAGGAAAATGATAAAAACAAGGAAGTGAGAGAAGAAAAAAAAAATAAAGAAAAAAAAATTTAAAAAAAGAAAATTAAAACACAGAGATAAAATTTAGAAGGAAGATGACACAAAAATGAAAAAGTTGTAAATTTGAAAAAAAAACAAAGAAACAGAGTAAAATAAAAACAGAAATTACGTTAATGAGGAGAAGAGAAAAAGAGACAGTCACACACAAACTGAGGATATATTTAGTAAAATGAAAAATAAACGCAGGAAAAGACAGAGGAAGAACAAGCAAATTAAATAATAAAAAAAGGATGAAAGAAGACAACAGGTCTGATGTCAATGAGGTCTTAATACTAACATTGGAAATTGCTTAATAAAGTTGAAAGAGAGAAGAATAGAAAATAATTTTTTGGACAAACTCACAAGAAAAGAAAATAAAACAAAAAGATGAATAAATAGAACACAAAGTGACGATTAGCACGAGGATAATAAATAAGGAAAATGAAGATAAAGATCAGTCACAGGAACAGGCAGACAAATGAGAGCATGAATATGAAGTAGGGAGAAGAAGTAAGTATTAAGAATAAAGGAAAATACTACAGAATTTTATGAGAAATTTTATATGTAAAAACTGAGGATATATTAGTAAAATAAAATGTAAACTCAGGAAAATACAGTGGAACAACAAGAAAATTAAATAATAAAAGAAAGGATGAAAGAAGGCAACTTTAAAATAATCTTAAAACTAACATTGGAAATTCCTTAATAAAGTTGAAAGAGAGAAAAATAGAAAATAATTATTTGGAGAAACCTCACAAGAAAAGGAAATAAAACAAAAAGATGAATAAAGAGAACACAAAGTGATGAGGATAATAAGGAAAATGAAGATAAAGATCAGTCACAGGAACAGGCAAACAAATGAGAGCATGAATGTGAAGTAGGGAGAAGAAGTAAGTTTTAAGAATAAAGGAAAATACTACAGAATGGGCCTGTCCCACAATTTTTTTTTATTTCATAACTACAAAGACGAATTGAAAATATTATACCCGTATTTTTTTGTTTTCAAAAATATTAAGTCTAAATAGAAAAAAAATGATGATAAAAACTACATTAATCTCATGTTTAAAACGCCCGCCGCCGGTGACGTACTACACTATCAACCAATCAGCGACAAGAAGTGAAACAGTTGGCGTGCAACAGCCAATAAAATCGCCCAGAATTACGTACGTCACATGCGCGCCAAAACAGATCTTTTAAATTTACTGGACAAATTCAAACTAATGTAGGAACATTTACGACTATAATTTTTTCTTCAAGAATATGAAAAATTAGTTTTTTGATCCTATTCTTTCGATTGCAGTCATTAAAACAAAAATTTATGATATGTGGGATAGGCCCATTGTATGAGAAATCCTGTATGTAAAAACTGAGGATATATTTAGTAAAATAAAATGTAAACGCAGGAAAATACAGTGGAACAACAAGGAAAATTAAATAATAAGAAAAGGATGAAAGAAGGCCACTTTAAAATAATCTTAAAACTAACATTGAAAATGCTTAATAAAGTTGAAAGAGAGAAGAATAGAAAATAATTATTTGGAGAAACCTCACAAGAAAAGAAAATAAAACAAAAAGATGAATAAAGAGAACACAAGTGATGAGGATAATGAAGATAAAGATCATTCACAAGAACAGGTAGAAAAATCCCTAGAGTATGAATATGAGTTAAAGAGAAGGTTGATGTTGATGATGTAGAGTTGCAATTTGGAAAAAAAAACTCATCAAAATACTCACTAGACTCTTATAGACTAAACTATAATTTGGACAAAACGTAATTGGTTGAAAATAGGTTCTGGGTGCACTCATGGAATGTGTACATAGACCTTCACAGATTAGCAACTTCCTTGTAGGGATTCACCTTTTAAAGGTTGAGCTAATAAATAATTATTTTTTCGTTATCACCACGATTTTACCAAAGAAGTATTTGATATCCTGTTTGAAATTCCTTTGTTGCATAATTATCGTTTCGTTATTGATTTTAGCCTCCAGCATGCACTTACATATTAAATTTTAAAAGGTTAACTACAAATGACATTTTGAATTCGATGTTTTATTGTATTTATTACAAAGTAGAGTGAATTGCGGATTCACCTTAATTTACCTTGACTTTTCCTTATTATAAGTTAGTTTTTTTTGTATTAAATAGTCATAGTCAACAAACTTGATAATCATATTAATTTTCAACATTTTCATGCAATCACCCAAAAAACTTAGGTATATTATTATACTTATGATATAGTTATACTCACTCAATACAGGAGAGTTCAACCTCTACATGTTTAGGTAATCGTCGAGATGATAGGGTTCTAATTAGATTAATAACTTTTTTAGCTCCCTTTTAAATTTTTGGTTACTCACAATTGTTTTAATATCCATAGGTAACTTATTGAAGAGCTTTATACACATATAGTGGGGAGTTTTTTCTGTTATTTGCAGCCGGTGTGTTGGATAACATAATTTGATGGGTTAATCTTGTATTATATTTGTTTACCTGTGCATTCTGAAAAAATAAACTTCTGTTGTTGAAAAAGAACATTAAGCATTCATATAGGTATATACAAAGCGTATACTGTCATTAGTCCCATTGACCTGAAAGTGTTTCTAAAAAATGTTCTGAACCCTACCATGTCGGCCCCCAGAACATAATACCATACTTCAGTCTGGATTCAAAATTGGCGCTATACAGAATTTTTAGACATTACTCACTTAGATATTTACCAGTGAATCGTATTCCGTAGCAGATAGTTACCAAAGTTTTCAAGAGTTTATCCAAATGAAAAGACCAGTCAAGGTTCTCATCCAGATAAACCCCTAGGAACCTCGTGTTTCAGATACTGTTACTGTCTTTTCCGACAATCGGGAGTCCTTCCATTTTACCAAAGTTTGATGTTTTGTCCTGAACAGGACTAAATCAGTTTTCTCTGCGTTCAAATTAAGCCGTTATCAGCAAACCATGCTTCACTTTCAGACGTTAAATATTGACTATTGCTTACTAGGTTCAAACTATTTTTGTCTCCAATCAACAAGTTGGTGTCATCGGCATAGTTAATAATAGTTTGCCATGGTTCATCTGCTTACCGAATACAAGTCGTTTATGAGGATTACAAGAGGACCGGCCCTATAATGCTACCTTGTGCTATTCCATAATCGGCTTGGCATATACGATGCAAAGGAGGTGTTGTCAAACGCTCCCTCTATATCCACAAACGCTGCCAGGGTGGCGCATCCGGGCACACTGTCTTCAAGCTCGAAAGGCTGATGGGACGAAACGATTTCGGATTAGAATAATCCGCTTTAATGAACACGACTCTCACTCTTCTCCAAGCCCCCGGGATGTACCCCAGAGTGAGCGATCGCCTAAATATCCTCAGCAGGACCAGGGTCATCTCCTCCGGGCTCCTCTGGAGGAGCGCCGGAAAGATACCGTCAACTCCAGGGGACTTAAACGGGACAAACGAGCATTCTCATTTGCCATATAATGGTAATTATGTTGTTGATGACATTCACCCAAAATTAAATTGCGAATACCGTGTAACCTCTCTGTGTTAATATCACCGACATAATTATTTGCAAAGCACGGTATTAAGTTTTTTTTTGTACGTACGATTATTGTGTTTGTTTAAATAGCGTGAAATGTGATTTTTATGGTGGCTGAATCAAGATTTGTTTATGATGGATCTCTGTATGATGGAACATCAATTTTTCCAGTTACATGCTAATTTTTAAGTAGAATTTTTGGTAGAGTCATGGTTTTTTATTTATTCTGCTGTAATTAATCTTTGTTTCAATATAACACTAGACTTCCTTCAAAGATAATTAGCTTTCAAACTGTTCTGTTTAATAAAATGCTTGTCTGTTTATTTAATAAATGTATTTCCATATTTTTGTAAAATTCTTTATAGTAAGAGTGTTGATTGTTTTCTGTCACATAGAATTTTTCATCTCTACTCATATAATATTACCAGGGTTTGGTTTTAAAGACTGTACTTTTTAAATTTGTATTTTTCCTTGAAATTACACATACAGAGTGTTTGATCAAGAAGGAGAATACTCATATACCTCATATTTTATGCTCTCTGGCATTCGATGGAGCAACTTATTTTAAACAAAGAAAACAAAAATGTACGCTTTTAGGAACCCTGTAGATTAGACACAATACACATATCATACGTACTTCTCTTCACTATTAAATCACCAGTATTTTTATAAACTGGGTGTCTGCGTTTAATTTAAGCCGGTGAAACAGTGAAACTAAAAAAGAATGTGAATGACCGTTAACACTTTGAAAGTGGAAACTTTTGGTAAAATTCCTATAAAACATACGTTCGTACGTAATTTTGTTTCACTCAGTTCGCTATAAGCAGAAGAGAGACGAGGTATTTCTTCCACAGCCAGCTGGGGTAATCCCAGTGTGTTTAATCTTCTGTGGCGTACAGCATAACACTCCAGCAAGATGTGGTGGGTGTTTTTGGTTACTTCTCCGCAAAACCTGCAGGTACTGTCCTCTTCTAGGCCTAGCTTCCTTAGGTGTTCTCTGAGTCGGCAATGACCCGTTAGAAACCTCGTTAATGCCTTGAAACTATTTGCTGAGGTTAATCAGTGTCTTCGATCTTGGTCCGTTAAAATTGCCGAGGAGATCTTTGGCCTGCCTCAGTCCTGGAAGTCTTTAGAGGTCTTCTTCAGCTTTATTAAGTACTTCCTGGACATGGTGCTTTTCCAAGGCTGCAGAATGGCTCTGGCCCGATCAGTGGCGCTGATGCTCCTTTTCCTGCTAGAGTATCTGCTTGTTCGTTATCCTCTACTCCGACGTGCCCCGGAACCCAGAGGAGGGTTATCTTGTTGTTCCTTACTAGATCATTGAGCTTTTCTAGGCACTCCAGAACCATCATCGAGTTGATGTTAGAAAAATGCGTAGGGAACTGGTCCATGGGAGTATTTGGTGCGAGGCCCGTAGACTCCTGCTCCAGTCCCCTCGGGAGTTTTAGATTCGTTCCTATACCATATTATGGTATTTTTTTCCAATGTTTGAATGGATTGATGGTTACAACCCCATGTCTTTCCCGCAATGTTCCTGCACACCATCAGTGATGACCTTGCCGTGCTGGCAATCTTTTCCACGCGGGGGTTCCAGATAAGTTTTGAGTGGATGGTAAGTCCTAGATTCTAAGTTTTCGTCGTTGAGACGGATATTTCTCAAGTGCTGAAGTCTTGTTCTCCTGGTGAAAGGTACCACTGTAGTTTTTGATGAGTTATTATCAATGCCACTGATAAACACCATCTTCTTGTGGTCTCTAGCTCCCTTTCTACGAGATCACAGAGGGTTCCCTCGAATTTGCCTTTGGCCATAATGACTATGTCGTCAGCATAGCCAAGACAAGTTACTCCGTTCCCGGTAAGATTCCGAGAAGTTCGTCAACTACCAGACTCCACATTAAGGGTGATGTAGGACCCCTCCTTGTGGACATCCTCGATTTGTGCTGATCTGGAAGTTGTTTCCGCCCACGTTTGTTTCTGCAGTTCTTGTGGTCAGCATTTGGCACATCCACCTGGATGTTGCATTTAAATATACAGGGTGGTCCAGTTTTATATGTCAAAAATTCACCATCCGATAGCCCATTAAAAAATAAGTTGACATGCATTATGTCATTTCCTGAAGAACGCTTCCTAAGGAAGACACAGACCTTCAATTTGCTACAACTGTCATCAGAGGAACAATAAGTACTTATGATAACAAGTGATGTGAATGATATTCGTCAAAATTTCTACGCTCACTGGATACAATTCAAAACTCACAAAAATATCTACTTAGGTTATTGTATTTTTTACTTTAAAATGGTATAAAAGGAATAAAATCATTCAAATCTGGTCATCTGTGAGGTTTATGAGGTAATTTTTGACACTGAAAATAGTAAAAACCTAGATTTTTTGACTAATCTTTACTGGCGTTTAATTTTTTAGACTATAGGTAGTGTAAATCTGATCATTCAACACTTGTAACAGTCCAAATTTCTACTGAATAGTCTAAAAACTTGTTATTTACTACTAGGAAACACTTTTGCTCAAGAGTCAACCGGTAAATTACAAAAAATTATGAATTAATTTTTTAGAGACAAACTTTCAAAGACTTTTATTATTTCAGATACTAATGATTTGGATTAATATATTGGACGTTTGCCAACCAATAATGGTGAAATTGGTACCAGCGACGAAATCATTCCATACAAAGAACCGACAAGCAGTGGCAGTATTCAGGTAAATTATTGTTATGTTATTATTATTACCTAGCTTCCTCTTCTTCTTCTTCAGTCCTCCTTTGTCCACTCCTGAACGTAGACCTCTATCATCCGCTTCCATGCATTTCTGTCTTGTGCTGTTTGAGACCATCTTTTCCCCGCAATCGGATTGATATCGTCTGTCTTGGTCGCCAATATGTTACTCGCGCTGTTCAACCATCATGGTTCTGTTGGCCACATGCCTCACCCATTTCCATTTGCTTTCCGAGATACGCTTCATGATGTCCACGACTTTAGTTCTTCGTCGGATTTTCCTCATTTCTGATTTTGTCTCTTAGATTGATTCCAAGCGTGGTGCGCTCCATTGCTCTTTGCATTACTCTCAACTGTTCAGCACTTCCCTTCGTCATTGTCACTGTTTCTAAACCTATAATCTTCATGTCTATCTGTTGTCAGGTTTTCATGTTCTTACAGCCTGAGGGTGGTCGACGGTGCTATACGTCTTTCGAAACCCCGCCTGTTCTACTGGTTGGTAGGCGTCTAGCTTGTTGGTGAGTCTGTTAGTGATAATCTTGGTTTATATAGGTGTGATAATAGACTGATTGGTCGGTAGTTCTCTATGTCGGTGTTCTCGCCCCTTTTTGAAAAGTAGAACTACTTCTGCGTTATGCCACGCATCTGGTATTCTTCCCTCATTGAGGCATTTGTTGAGAAGTACCCGCAGTGTTTTCCTCCACAGTGCTTCCACCCATTTTCAGCATTTCACAGGTGACTCCATCTTCCCCTGGGCTCTTTCTGCTCTTCATTTGTCTTAGTACTGTACGCATCTCTTGCTTTGTTGAAACGGGGATGTCATCTGACCCAACGTTGAAGATGCTGCTGCTGTGCTTGAGGCTTTATTGGGATTAGTTTGCGGTGGAAGTATATAGACCAGTGTAGAATGCATGGATATGATCAACAAAATGCCCTTCTGATATTCGATTACGTCTGATATTCGATTACCCTGTTGGGTCTTTTATTTGGTTATTCTGTGTTTTCCCGTGGACCATTTTTGATTTAGAACTCTCATATTTGCGTCTCTATAGCATTTCTCATTAGTCTGGTGTTGGGGTCTTCGGATGTCTTTTCACACTTTATTGCTAATTGTCTTATTTAGTTTTTGGTATTCTGGCGTATTTCTGTTGATGTTTCTTCTCGTTCCATTAGTGCTAGTGTGTCCGATCTATACCTTTCGTGCAAATTTTCTTCACCGTATATCATGAACCATTTTCTCGTTCAACTTGTTGATATCCATTCCCTCTAGAGTTTCCGTTGGTTCTAGTTTCTTTTTCAGCTCTCTTTGATATTCTTCCTCCTTACGACTCAATTCTTCCATGGTGGGAAATCTGTCTTGATGAATCAGTTTATTTCTTTCGACTTTGAGATTAAATGCGAACGATACTCTAACCATCCTATGGTCACTATCCTAGTGTCAAAAGGCTTTAATACACTGAAACATTAGTGCAGATTTTTCTGCTATTGGCTAGTATGTAATCTATTTCGTTCTTGGTTTTGCCGTCGGGGGCTTCTCCATTCTGGAAATAGGTATTCAAACAGTATAGGTCTTCTCTGTTTAGATATTCCAACAACATATCCCCACGTGGGTTTCTTGTGCCCAGACCGTAACTTTTCCATTAAAGTCACTACTTATAATTTTGTAGTATAACATTTCTCTGATTCCATTGCTTTTGATAGATTTTCCAGGAAAGTTTCCATCTCTTTGTCATCCGCTGTGCTTGTTGGTGCGTATCCCTGGACAAGCTGTAGTCTGTACCCCTCGTTTAGTTGAAGTATTGTGTAGATGACTCTGTCTGAGACGGAGGCAAATTTTGTTACTATATTGTTTGAGTTTCTTTATTTATGAAGAGGGGTACACCCTGTCCACTGTGATTATTCATTATTCTGGTATAGCATGGGGCCTGACTCCAAAACAGTATTCTTCTCGTTTCGCACAGCCCCAAGATATCCCATTTGATATAGTTTAATTCTTCTTCCAGTCTAGTAAGGTGGTCTATTCTGCTCATTGTTCTAAAGTTGTATGTTGCTATTTGGATACCTACGTTCCTCGACATAGTAATTCACATTACTCACCTGGGGGTAATCTCTTCAAATTCGACATCTCTGCGTGAATACTTTGAAAGGTTTATGGCATTGAAATTATTATTATTTGTAAAAAAAACAAAAAAAAAAGAAAACGACAACATTCAAGATTAAAGCAACATAATCAAGAAACAGCATCAGTTACTAGGGATTTCCTTCCTGAAGATGCGGCAACGCTGGAATTTTAGTTTCAAACATGTATCATTTTTGGTTTACTAGATACAATTTGCAAACATCTTCAAATCAACTCACACTTCACATCTTCTATCAAAGGCACAATTAGTTCAAATACTCAACAATCACCATCAGTTTGGTTTTCCTGGCCATTCTTTTGGGAATTCCCAGGTTTCGATGGTTCAAACTGATTACCACATACAAAATCGAAAGAAATTATCTACATACAATGTATTCCAATGAAAGCGAACCACTGAGTATTAGATAATGTAAGGAAGAAGTGTGGTGCAAAAAAAATTTGATACACGACAAATAATTTGGCAACGGTGTTGCCAAGTCAAAATAATTAATTAATCGGTCAAAAATAAACAATTTACATCACAAAAACAAAATTCATTTTCCATCATTATACAGGACGTTTTTTTAATGATTGCGACAGATTTTTGATCGAAAAATAATGCCAATTTGCTGTATAAACCAAAAATACAGATTTTCATTTCTTCATCTTTAGTTTACCGTTCTCTAAGTTTTAACATTTGTGACAGATATCACGTGGTTTTGAGGCAGTCACGTGACAACAGTAAAAAATATCTATCATAAAATCTCAGAAACGTGTTTTATATCAAATACTACAAGAAAACTTTTCTAAACCTGTTAGTGACGTTAGTGACATCACGTGGTTTAGAACGCTATTTAGCTAAACGGTCACGTGATAATTGTTAAAATAACTGTCATAAATCTAAGAAAAACGTCGGAGGATAATAGTTAGAGGATAATTAATTTAGCTAGGCAGTCACGTGACCTACTTAAGTAAAAAAATGACTGTTTTAAGCACTTTTTTGAAATCCTCATTAAATTTCCTATCCAATAACCTGAAAAAACAGTACAATTAGGGAGAAAAGTGGTGTGTAAGTTTGAACTGCCAGAAACACAGTTTAAAAAGACAGTCAGGAACAAATCGCCTCTAAAACCCACTTGGAGTGAAAAAATTACTATTTTAAGCACATTTTGAAATCCTCATTAAATTTTCTATACAATAACCTGAAAAAACCTGTACAATCAGAGAGAAAGATGATGCAAAGTTTGAACTACCAGAAACACAGTTTGAAAAGACAGTCAAGGACAAAATCGCCTGTAAAAACCCACTTGAAATAAGAAAATTACTATTTTAAGCACATTTTTGGAAATCTTCATTAAATTTCCTATCCAATAACCTGAGAAAACCAGTACAATCAGGGAGAAAAGTGGTGTTTAAGCTTGAACTGACAGAAACACAGTTTGAAAGGACAGTCAATGACAAAATCGCGTAGAAAACCCACTTGGAGTGACTGTTTTAAGCACTTTTTGAAATCCTTATTAAATTTTCTATCCAATACCTGAAAAAAACAGTACAATTAGGGAGAAAAGTGGTGTGTAAGTTTGAACTGCCAGAAACACAGTTTGAAAAGACAGTCAGGGACAAAATCGCCTCTAAATCGCACTTGGAGTGAGAAAATTACTGTTTTAAGCACATTTTGAAATCCTCTTTAAATTTCCTATCCAACAACCTGAAAAACTAGTACAATCAGGGAGAAAAGCGGTGTGTAAGTTAGAACTGCCAAAAACACAGTTTGAAAAGACAGTCAAGAATAAAATCGCCTAGAAAAGCCACTTGGAGTGAAAAAAATGACTGTTTTAAGCACATTTTTGAAATTCTCTTTAAAATTCCTATCCAATAATCTGAAAAAACCACTACAATCAGGGAGAAAAACGGTGTCAAACTTTGAACTGCCAGAAACACAGTTTGAAAAGACAGTCAGGGACAAAATTGCCTCTAAAACCCAGATGGAATAGGAAAATGACTGTTTTAAGCACTTTTTTAAAATCCTCATTAAATTTCCTATCCAATAACCTGAAAAAATTAGTACAATCAGGGAGAAAAGTGGTGTCAAAGTTTGAACTGCCAGAAACACAGTTTGAAAAGACAATCAGGGACAAAATCGCTGGTAAAACCCACTTGGAATAAGAAAAGATTGTTTTAAGCACATTTTTGAAATCCTCATTAAATTTCCTATCCAATAACCTGAGAAAACCAGTACAATTAGGGAGAAAAGCGGGGTTTTAACTGTCAGAAACACAGTTTGAAAAGACAGTCAAGCACAAAATCGCCTCTAAAACCCACTTGGAGTGAGAAAATTACTGTTTTAAAGCAGATTTTTGAAATCCTCATTAAATTTCCTATCCAATAACCTGAAAAAACACTACAAAACAAGTGGATTTGGCAATTTGCAGTATATAAAACATTTCACAACCCACATAATGGTAATGTTAAAAGCGGTATATGGAATATAAAAATGAAAACAGAAAGAACGGGTAGAAGAACCACAAAAACGGTGGATATACCGTTTCAACGGTAGATCTGGCAACATTGGCAAGGGAATATCATTTGATGTAAGAGTAAGAAAAGATATGTAAGAAAGTTTGTTACTGTCAATCTTTTTTCTTTCGCTTCAATTGCATAATTTAAAATAATGTAAAATAGAAAAAATTGCCACCAGAGGATCAATCATCATCATTTGCGATTTTTGCAATGTTTGATATTTTGCAAACCGATCTGTGTGTAACGAATAGATAATTATGGGTATATATTCGAAATTGATATGCAGGTGAACGTTAGCTTTCGCCACTCGCCAAATACCCATGTAGCACTAAATCTGATAATAATAAAATTAATTTACTTACTATCGGATGCTAGTGCTTGATCTGTCTGGACTACGGAAGAAACATATAGACTTTCCATTTTTAAGTAAAATAAACATTAAGAAAATAGTACTAAATTAAATTGCAATAATCTATGAGTTAATAATTATAAAGTGGTGTTTCTGATAATCACTTTAAAACCATTCACTATGTACTTTTCTACTCCTACAGAGATATTGGTTCATTCCTTAACAGTTTAGAGAACGGATAAGTAGGCAATTGCCAACGGTTGAACGAATACAGAATCCTAGACAATCTTCAGCGTGCGTAAAGAAATAGACCAATCACAGATAATCTTCAGCGTGCGTAAAGAAATAGACCAATCACGAACAATCTTCAGCGTGCTTAAAGAAATAGACCAATTACAGCTAATCTTGAACGTAAACAAAATAATTCTTCTGATTGTCATCCTCACTGACAGTTCAGGCATCAAAACATTGCATTTTGGCTTATATTTTGAGGTAATGAAAAAGCCGTTCAAGAACGTTTAAGTTTTACAATTTACAATGAATCAATCCATTCAACATCTCAACCTAAAAGACGAAGTTAATCAGCTGTCACCCGTGACAATTGTCAAATTTTTGTCCTCGTGCGATAAGGACATCTTTTTCACCCTTGTTGTACAATATACTATTTCCAATCAGTATTCTGTGAAACTATATCTCGTTTTTTAGTTTGCATTGGTAATTACAGGGAATCTCGTAAAGAACTATATCACTTGTGCTGTTAAAAAATTGTTAAATCCAACAATCATGACAGTTTGATGAAAATGTTAATTGTTTTAATACAATTTTCGAACATTGATAAATAAAATAGAATTTTTAAAAATAATAGTACAATATCAAAAAAGAAGATGGAAGAAATTCATAACAATGAAGAGGAGAAAGAAGTTTTTATTTAATTTGATTTTTTTTACTTCTTTTATTTTTTCAATCCTTTTTTTCTTTTATTTTATCAGTTTTTATGAATTTTTCATCCATTTTATTTGCATTAGTAATACTAGTAAAAATGTGACATATTTAAATTGTATTTTAATAACAGAACACCTGTCACCAGTTACAAAATGGCTTACCGATCATGTCAATTCAAAAGTGGGACGTTAAAAAAAAATTGAATTGTATACCAAAAACAATACAGTAGAAACGTGTTTTAGAAAAATATAGAAAATCGAAATTAAAAATTAATAACTGTATATTAGATTTATTAATTAAAAATACACTTTTAATTACCTTTACAAATAGTGGTTTTTATTTTAATAATTTTACTGTACATTTTTGTTTAGTTTAATGGAAATTGATGGAAGATTGAGTGCTGTACTTACAAATGTAAAAAGCATTTTCCCACCTTTTAACTGCTTGCCAACCAGTGTTGCCAAGTCTACCGTTAAAACGGTATATCTACCGTTTTTGTAGTTCGTCTACCGTTCTCCGGATTTTTGTATATAATCTACCGTTTTTACCTACGTTATTGCCATTATGTTGGTTGTGAAACTTTTCATATCCTTTTTCAGTTTATTGAATAGGAAATTTAATAAGTACTCTAAAAATGCGCTTAAAACAATTATTTCTTACTCTAAATTATTCTCTAAAACCACGTGATGTCTGTCACTATTGTCAGAATTGTCAACATTTTACTAGAATTTGCAAGAATAACACAGTTTTCGAAACAAGACGATTTTCTGTGATTTAACAGTTATTTTGACAATTATCACGTGACCGTCTAACTAAATAGTGTTCTACAATCACGTGACAACTGTCACTAATGTTAAAACTGTCAAACCATCCTCAAAAGTTGCAAAAATCAGGGTTTAGAAACGTATTATTGCAGTATTTGATATAAAACGTGTTTCTGAGAATTATGACAGTTATTTTGACAATTATCACATGACCGTCTAACTAAATAGTATTTTACAATCACGGGACAACTGTCATTAACGTCAAAACTGTCAAACAATGCTCAAAAGTTGCAAAAATCAAGATTTAAAAAGGTTTTCTTGCAGTATTTGATATAAAACGTGTTTCTGAGTTTTATGACAGTTATTTTGACAATTGTCATTTCATATTCTAGCTAAATAGTATTCTGAAATCACGTGACAACTGTCACTAACGTCAAAACTGTCAAACCATGTTCTAAGGTTGCAAAAATCAGGATTTAGAAACGTTTTATTGCAGTATTTGATATAAAACGTGTTTCTGAGATTTATGACAGTTATTTTGCCAATTATCACGTGACCGTCTAACTAAATAGTGTTCTACAATCACGTGACAACTGTCACTAACGTCAAAACTGTCAAATCATACTCTAAAGTTGCAAAAATCAGGATTTAAAAACGTTTTCTTGCAGTATTTAATATAAAACGTGTTTCTGAGATTTATGACAGTTATTTTGACAATTATCACGTGACCGTCTAGCCAAATAGTGTTCTGCAATCACGTGACAACTGTCACTAACGTTAAAACTGTCAAATCATACTCTAAAGTTGCAAAAATCAGGATTTAAAAACGTTTTCTTGCAGTATTTGATATAAAACGTGTTTCTGAGATTTATGACAGTTATTTTGCCAATTATCACGTGACCGTCTAACTAAATAGTGTTCTACAATCACGTGACAACTGTCACTAACGTCAAAACTGTCAAATCATACTCTAAAGTTGCAAAAATCAGGATTTAGAAACGTTTTCTTGCAGTATTTGATATAAAACGTGTTTCTGAGATTTATGACAGTTATTTTGCCAATTATCACGTGACCGTCTAACTAAATAGTGTTCTACAATCACGTGACAACTGTCACTAACGTCAAAACTGTCAAATCATACTCTAAAGTTGCAAAAATCAGGATTTAAAAACGTTTTCTTGCAGTATTTAATATAAAACGTGTTTCTGAGATTTATGACAGTTATTTTGACAATTATCACGTGACCGTCTAGCCAAATAGTGTTCTGCAATCACGTGACAACTGTCACTAACGTCAAAACTGTCAAATCATACTCTAAAACTGCAAAAATCAGGATTTAGAAACGTTTTCTTGCAGTATTTGATATAAAACGCGTTTTCTGAGATTTATGACAGTTATTTTGACAATTGTCACTTCATAATCTAGCTAAATAGTCTTCTGAAAGCACGTAACAACTGTCACTAACGTCAAAACTGTCAAAATGTGCTCTAACTTTGCGAAAATCAGGGATTAGAAACGTCTTCTTGCAGTATTTCATATAAAACGTGTTTCTAAGATTTATGACAGTTAGTTTGACAACTATCACGTTACCGTCTAGCTAAATAGTGTTCTACGATCACGTGACAACTGTCACTAACGTCAAACCATACTCTAAAGTGGCAAAAATCAGGATTTCTTGCAGTACTTGATATAAAACGTGTTTCTAAGATTTATGACAGTTATTTTGACAATTGTCACTTCATAGTCTGAGTAGTCTTTTTAAATCACGTGACAACTGCCACTAACGCCAAAACTGTCAAACTGTGCTTAAAAGTTGCAAAAATCAGGGGTTAGAAACGTTTTCTTGCAGTATTAAAGAGTGTTTTTGAGATTTATGATTTTTGACAATGGTCACGTGACTGCCTAGCTAAATTATCCTTTAAAAACCACGTGATATATCTGTCACTAATGTCAAAACTTAAAAAAACATTTATTAATGAAAAAATGAAAAATCTGTATTTTTGAGGTAGGGTTTTTATAGCAAATTTTTATTTTTATTTTATAGCAAAAAATCAATGATAAAAATTTTGGACAACTATTAAAAAACACCCTGATAAAATTAATGAATTTGTTTTGATCTACCGTTATCTACCGTTTTTCGAATGATTGTTCTATTGAAATCTATTGAAAAGCAACACTTAATAGCACATTGTAAGACATAAACTGTATTAAGATTATATTTTGAACCTTAATATGTATTTTTTTTTTTTCCAAAAAACATTAAAGAGACAATTCCAGTTCCCTACAGAGCAATTCTGGATGCTGAAAGCAGACAAGACTTCTACAAAATATCACCTCGGAACACACATTGAATAGTGTAGACCCAAGAGCTTTCTGCGTTCCAAATTTCAGGAAAACTTTCAAAAATTCTGAGTTAAAATGGAAAAATATGAAAACTTTGAGAAAGAAGAATTTTTTCGGTCTTTCTTGAAGGCGTTTTTCCAAAATTCATGCATTTTTTTCTAGAAAAAATCAACTCAATGCTCTTATTGTTTTCTATTACCCAATCCTTAAAGAATCTGACTAAGAGACCCCGAAAACAGACAGAATGATGTTTTTTTGATATTTACTGTATTCACATGATTGTTCTTATCTTTTACTGAAAATATACTGCAAATTTTAAAATGGTCTTTTCCTTAGGCGAGAAGCATAGTTCCTAGACTTCCAGCACCAGTAACCGAAGTGGAAGAGGACATACCTAACCCAAACCAGTACCGACCAACCATTCCGAAACAGTACCGAACCAAACTCTACTCATTCAAACAGGAGGCAAACTTAATTTTGAAGCCATCGTACCGGTTTCAGCCATCCAGCTTGGACGAATACAATCGTTACAGAATAGAGCATTCTAGGAAATTGGGCCCAGACTATAACGGTCCGCATCCTTTCGAACGACAAGCCTACGAATTCCTCAAACCTCAGCAATTTTACTGGGACTCACCTGTTAAATATGTCGAACAGAAAAAGTTGAGGGAATATCAGAACCAAAAGTTGGTTCCCCAACTTGGTGTCCTGCCTACTGTTGCTGGGGTTCGATATTACGTGCCAAACGAGTATTATTTCCAGCAGAATCAAGAAAGTTTAATAGATGAAAATTCAGTGTATGATAAAAACGAAAAAAATTATTTTGTATGAAATAAAGCAGGTTTTAGTCGAATATGAGTGTAAAAACAAAAAATCTAATTTCAGGACGTAGTTCTAGAAAATTCTTGTTTATAGAGCCATATGATTTTTCCACTACTAACTAAGAATAGAAAAATAATAATCACTCACAAAAACAAATTTTAAATTTAAATTTTCTGTAAATAATTTGTTTTTGTTCCAAAATAACTTTAATCTAGTCTTGTGGTCAAGATTAAGCTTAATCTGCGTTATACAGTGTGACCCAAATGAAACTTTGTTTAATGATCCAAATCATATGACTTGATAATTTTCAAAAATGGGTTTATTTTTACTTCTCTTTTTTGAATTTGTCAAATCACCCAGTATGCCATTTTTTTTTGCTATTTTTAAGATTTTTACTCTACACCACTGGAAAGAGGACTTTAAAACGGTTCTTTTAAGTGGTTCAACCACTCTAAACTCCCAGAAATAACTAAGTTACAGGGTGTTCAAATTTCAAACCACAATTTTAAGTGATTTGAATGAAAATTTGTTACATCAAATCAGTTTTTGATAAATTACTGAAAACAGTGAAAGTTCCAAATTTTTGCAAGAAACCAAAAATGTACCTAATTAACTCTTTAACTCAGCGCCGTAAATTTGCAGGCCTGATTTTGCTTGCAGTATACAGGGTGTGCATAAAATTATGGTAAATGACTGTTTTTGGTCACCCTCTATGCAATTTTTAAGATAGAATTTTTTACTGTTGCTGGGGTTCGATATTATGTGCCAAACGAGTATTATTTCCAGCAGAATCAAGAAAGTTTAATAGATGAAAATTCAGTGTATGATAAAAACGAAAAAAATTATTTTGTATGAAATAAAGCAGGTTTTAGTCGAATATGAGTGTAAAAACAAAAAATCTAATTTCAGGACGTAGTTCTAGAAAATTTTTGTTTAGAGAGCCATATGATTTCTCCACTACTATAACTAAGAATAGAAAAATGATAGTCACTCACAAAAACAAATTTTAAATTTAATTTTTTTGTAAATAATTTGTTTTTTGTTATTTCCAAAATAACTTTCTAGTTAAACTAACAAGTTCAAAATAACAATCTAGTCTTGTGGTCAAGATTAAGCTTAATCTGCGTTATACAGTGTGACCCAAATAAAACTTTGAAAATACACATTTTGATTATAAATCTTGGCAAGTGATTTTTATGGAAAATAATGATATTGGATAAAGAAGCATACTATTTGTTTAATGATCCAAATCTAGACTTTGGTAATTTTCAAAAATGGGTTTATTTTTACTTCTCTTTTTTGAATTTGTATCACCCTGTACGCAATTTTTAAGATAGAATTTTTTACTCTACACCACTGGAAAGAGGAATTCAATACGGTTCTTTTAAGTGGTTGAACCACTCTAAACTCCCAGAAATAACTGAGTTACAAGGTGTTCAAATTTCAAACCACAACTTTAACTGATTTGAACGAAAATTTGTTACTTCAAACCATTTTTCGATAAATTACACAAAAACAGTAAAAGTTACGAAAATTTTGCCAGAAACCAAAAATGTATCTAATTAACTCTTTAACTCAACACCGTAAGTTTGCGGGCCCGATTTTGCTTACAGTATACAGGGTGTGCATGAGATTATGGTGAATGACTGTTTTTGGTCACCCTGTACGCAATTTGTACGATAGAATTTTTTACTCTACACCAATGGAAAGAGGAATTCAAAACGGTTCTTTTAAGTGGTTGAACCATTTTAAACTCCCAGAAATAACTGAGTTACAGGGTGTTCAAATTTTAAGCCACAATTTTAACTAATTTGAATGAAAATGTGTTACATCAAACCAGTTTTTGATAAATTACTCGAAAACACTGAAAGTTACGAAAATTTTGCAATAAACCAAAAATGTACCTAATTAACTCTTTAACTCAGCGCCGTAAATTTGCGGCCCTGATTTTGCTGGCACTATACAGGGTGTGCATGAAATTATGGTGAATGAAAGTGATACTTTCCCGCGCACAACTGCCGTTGAAAACTGGAACACTTGTGCGGAAACTAACATTTCCAACGCGGTTTTGCTCGCGGAAAAGTGCTAATTAAGCACGGTAGTAGAAAAAACTAATTTTCCGCCCTCAAATTATTGCAGTAAAGTACGCTTTACCGCCCGCTACAAACTTACCGCCCTGTATAACGCAGATTAGGCTTTTTACTTAAATTGGATATTATTTCAAAAGAAAATGAGGTAGAAACTTGAAAATGTTTATGTTTTCCGTATTGCTCATGAGGGCGCCCCTTTTTCTAACAAAATTAACAAATTTGCTTGCCTTTTTTTCCATTTTTAATTCCTTCCTGACTTTCTAAATCCATTAAACTTACCAAAATGTATGTGAAATTTGTTGTAAGCGGCGTTTTCTATGAGCAACACGATTTTGGAAATAATGGCAAAAACTAACTAATATTTTAACTTTCAACACCCTGTATATTCAAAACTATCAAAATTCGGATCAGGCATGTTTGCATCATTCACCAGCACTTCAGGTGTAGCACTTTTTTTAAAAATTTTCAATATCTTCAGTAAAAAGCTCATGCTACGTTCAAATTTGACAGTTGACGACCAAAAGTGATTGAAATGAAAAGATAGCTCAGATCGTAAGCTTTCCAAAAATATGCTCATTTAAGTTAATCGGCTGCACCGTTTGGCCGCTAGAGGGCGTCAAAGTCAAGCTTTACAAACCTTCCAAGTGATTCAACTCACTTTTGCTTTAACCTAAATTAATTCGGTTATTTGAACAGTTACGACAAAAGGTCACTGAAGGTAAAATATAGTCCAGACCAAAGGCTTTTCAACGGTATATTCAAAAAAGGTCTTGGTGTGATTGTTTAACCGCTAGAGGGCGTCAAAGTGTTTGACAGTTTTGACCATTTTTGCTTTTTACACACTTTTTACAATCTTCCTGAAAGACCCTCCCCCAAGACTGATAGAGCAAAAACAGTTGATCGATACAGACATTTTACATGGAGTAGGACTAGAATTTGAGGACTAGAATAACATCCCATTTAAGAAATTATCAATTTGGTTTCTTGCTCAAATTTGGAACACCCTGTATACTAATAAATTAGGGAAGTTAAAGGTCATACCACACTAATTTCTTGCCAAATTATAGGCAGAGTTCTTAAAACAAGTGATTTTTTTGTGAGTGACTAAATTGTATTAAAGTTTAATACTTTGCTGATGAATTCCATTACCAAACATTTAGCTAAGATTATTGTAGTAAACTTTAATGTTTAAGTAGTAGTGGGAAAAACGACATAGCGTTTAAGTAAGTAATAGTTAACATGACTTTGACAGTCAGCATAAATGCTGTACTAGTTGACGTCTTTGAAAATGACTTTTTAATTAACTTTTTTATTAGTTAATACACTAGTTGGTTAAATAACTCTAAATCACCTGTAGCAACTAACTTTCTTTAATCCTCCAAAAATAAAACTTTTTGAAAATTTAAAATATTTAAAACACTACAGTTAGTTAAGGTATATTATATTGTTAATAAAAAAATTTAAATTTTGATAAAAAATAGGATGTTTCATTAAAAAAACGTACGTTATGTTTATTACATTTTCTGGAACCATTCTGTAGAGCAAAACATAATTTTGGATCAACATTCTCTAAAATTTTCAAATAGCTACTAGTTAAGGTGGTAAATAAAAATAAGATAAAACAAAATGTCACTAGTAAATCCTCTTTTAGCTAGTAGTAAGGATTAAATACTTTAAGGTAATTTTAATTAAAACTCAAAGTTAATTTAAGCGAGGAATATAATTATCATGTCTTATTATGTATAGTTTTTGTGGTTTGAACTTGACCAGTATTTCTATAGATAAGGACTAGTCATTCGAAGTAGATGTAAATAGTGGCAATAATAGTTTTAATAGCTGAGGTTTAATATACGTATATCTATAATATTGTGCCTTAAAAGTATCCAACAGCAAAACACTCATTATCACACTAGTGCGATAAAATCTCTCATTACGTAAAGTTGTAGTTCAAGATGACCAATATCTGTGTGAATTGTAGATAAAGAATTGCACCTACATTACCCATGTCATCATCATCATCATTATGGCGTTACAGCTCTGGGTGGGCCTTTCTGTGAGACGCCTTCCTTCGTCATCCACTTCCCATCACCATCTCCATTCACTTCATCATCCAATCACTTTCCTATTCGTTTGTCTAGAAGGGCATTCATTTGCATCACATGTCCCATCCATCTAAGTCTCCCTATTTTTATTGATCTTACCATATCCGGCCCCTGATAAATTCTGTAGAGCTCGAAATTGTAACTGAATCGCCTCGAAAGATCCTTAGCATCTTTCGTTCGAAGCATCCAAATCCAGCTTCGTCCTTTTTAGTGAACATCCAGATTTCAGAGCCATACATTAGCACTGGCTTGATTAGCGTCTTCTAAAGCTTACACTTTGTTGTTCTCTGGGATTTTAGCTGAGGCATTAGTGCGAAAAGCACTAAGAATTCTCCTACGTATCTCTTCACGAGGTATTCTTGTCTCTGGTTACCAGGGATCATACAAATATACAAATTGGTCGACGGATTCTATTACATCGTCATCAATACTCACGTCGGTCTTGTTCTGCTGTTGCCAGCATATATTTCGTCTTCTTCATGTTGAGCGACAGTCAGTTTTGCTGCATCTTTGCTAATTACTGTTTCAGATCTACTTATTATGTCAGTATCGTCAGCATAAGCAAGAATTTGGCACGACTTATTAAACATTGAATTATTTTTCATTATCTATCTTGTTCATGACTACTCTACCTAATCGTTATAATACATCTCTCTTTGTGGATATCAGTTCTCCAAGCACATACTTACATTGAGTTGTCCTGGGTTTGAAGCTGCTTCTATTAACATTGACTTTTCTGTAAAATCTTCTCTGATCAATTGTTCTATTTCTCCCAGTTCTTCGCTCATCCATTTTCTTTTCTTCTGTCTATGCATTCGTTTTTCTGTTCTTGGCAATTCCCAAACTTAAGGCAGATCGACATTTTGTTCATTCCAGTGAATGCCGCCTACTCAGTAGGTATCTAAAGAGAATTTTGCTTGAAATGTATGACCGCCTAGATCACCAAATTTGAGGCTTTGAAATTAATATTTACTTGAAATTGTAGTTTTCTTTAATAATTAATGGCTGCCAAACTGTTCAAGTTAACCATACAACGTGTTACATGAAATGTGAACAGAATGAGAGAACAAATGTCATTGAAACATAGTCATTCCATAAGAAAAAAACATGATGGTGGAACTCACAATATGAAGAAGCTGCAAGCAACAGAAGAACTACCCTACAAAACACCAGCACTACAACCAGACTATTCAGGAAATTAGAGTCTTTGAATAGACATACTCGTATTGGTGGGGTTTGGAAGGTTGTGAAGAAATTTAATAACAGTTCATTAACATCTACACCAGATATTGAAAATGCAGAGGATGTTTGGAAGGATATTTTTAACAGGCTTGCTCCTCCATACGTAATAAATACACCATCTACTAGAAATGCTAGTGCCAATGGTATCCACAAAGATTGCACAAAGGAGGAACTGGACTCCATAATGGGGAAAATCTAGATGAATGGTGCCGTTTGGCAGGACTGAGTATCAATCCAGAGAAGGCCCAGCTTCATGTTGCATTATCAACTAGGAGGAGGAGTATTCCAGGTGAATTGGAAACCTTTTTGATTGCTCCCATTGTCAAGATTGGAAAGGATCCAGGTTTAGCGCAGAATTACAGCAAAGATTCTGGAGAATCTTATGAAGCAGAGAATGGAATGTAGTATTGCAAGTAGTTGTATGTTGTCGGAAGAAGTCACTGGTTTTCGTAGAGGTGAATAATCGTACTGTGCTGTCATCTGACATGTACAGAGCCTTCACAGAGGGTAATGTTTTGGTAGCTGTTTTTGTTGCTTATGACAAAATACACAAGGGAGTAAGTATCAATACTTCAAACTTTGAGAGGACGAAAGATTGCAATCAGAACAAGGAGTGGTAATGTTTATGGTGGCCATTATGCTCATAGGGGATTACTGCAGGGATCACCATGGAGTCCGTTACTTTTCATCACTTATACTAGATCCTTCAAAGACAACCTAGTTGAAGACACCAGCGTTCTGCAATATGCAGATGACATGGTATTTACTGTAGTGGAAAGGAGATTGATGATATTAATAAATATTGAATATTGAGCAGATCAGTCAACGGAAGAGACCAAAGCTATGGTATTGAGTAGAGGAAGGAGGAACGTTAATGGAAGGCTTCAATTCAGTAGTAAATACATTGATTTTACTATGCAACACACATTTCTAACTAAATTATCGCAATTTTAATAATATTACATGAGACATCCTACAAAACGGTTTTGACAAAAAGTCTCTGTTGATGTAATTTGGTAACTCGTCATTAAAACTCCAACTGGTACATTTGATGACACTAATTGGAACTAAACAATTTTTCAACTTATTAGGCCACTCATCTCTCACCGACAATCATTCTTCTATATCTGTCTCACCTATAGAGACTCATTTGGTGCAAATTATGGCGCTACTAACATTTAACTGCTCTTTATTTGGTAAGATAGAATGTTGTTTTAAAATGTGTCTTGTTTTCGGCGATGGGGATCACATACGTGTACAACTTAGATTTAATTGATATATTTCAGTAGTGTTTCATGTGTGCGTTATGTGAACCTAATTCATTTTGTTCAGTTTGTTCATCAGTCATGAATTTTTTGGTAAGTTTCAAGAATCTCTCAGAAATAACCTCAACACATTATACTTGAATGATTTATGTTAATTAGTTTTAACACAGTAACTATTATTGCTAAATTGTCAATACAGTTTCAGATCAGCACGTTTGCATTATTCTATTCTCTGCTTCAGCATGTATCTTCACTTGAGGTAAGTTGATATACAAGGTAATCAATGGCGTCCAAGCTCTTCAATACGTCGCCTTGGTGGGAGACTTCTAAACTTCAACAGAGTTTAATCTTTAACAGAGTTAGTAGCAAAATAAATTTTTTTAATATTGGCAACATTGTTGATATGAGGTGAAAAGGTGTGTTAACTCCAACTTGAAAAGTATGAGACATGAAAGTGCCACATTACTGTGTTTCTGGCAGTTCAAACTTTGACACCACTTTTCTTCCTGACTTTACCTAAATTTGTAGTGTTTTATGTCATTTAGATAGGAAATTTCAAAAATGTGCTTAAAACAGTCATTTTCTCACTACGAAACTAAGTGGGTTTGACAGGCGATTTTGTCCCTGACTGTCCTTTCGAACTGTGTTTCTGGCAGGTCAAATTTTGACACCACTTTTCTTCCTGACTTTACTTGATTTTGTAGTGTTTTTTTATGTCATTGGATAGAAAATTTAATGAAGATTCCAAAAATGTGCTTAAAACAGTCATTTTCTCACTACGAAACTAAGTGGGTTTGACAGGCGATTTTGTCCCTGACTGTCCTTTCGAACTGTGTTTCTGGCAGGTCAAATTTTGACACCATTTTTCTCCCTGAGTTTTCATAATTTTGTAGTGCTTTTTTAGGTCATTGAATAGAAAATTTAATGAGAATTCCAAAAATGTGCTTAAAACAGTAATTTCCTCACTACAAGTGGGTTTTACAGGCAATCTTGTCCCTGACTGTCCTTTCAAACTACATTTCTGGCAGTTTAAACTTTGACACCACTTTTTTCCTGTTTTTACTTGATTTTGTAGTGTTTTTTTATGTCATTAGGTAAGAAATTTAATGAAGATTCCAAAAATGTGCTTAAAACACTAATTTTCCCACTCGAAGTCAGTTTTACAGGCGATTTTGTCCCTGACTGTCCTTTCAAACTACATTTCTGGCAGTACAAACTTTGACACCACTTTTTTTCCTGTTTTTACTTGATTTTGTAGTGTTTTTTTATGTCATTAGGTAAGAAATTTAATGAAGATTCCAAAAATGTGCTTAAAACACTAATTTTCCCACTCGAAGTCAGTTTTACAGGCGATTTTGACCCTGACTGTCCTTTCAAACTACATTTCTGACAGTTCAAACTTTGACACCACTTTTTTCCTAACTTTACTTGATTTTGTAGTGTTTTTTATGCCATTAGGTAAGAAATTTAATAAGAAATCCAAAAATGTGCTTAAAACAGTAATTTTCTCACTCGAAGTCAGTTTTATAAGCGATTTTGTCCCTGACTGTCCTTTCCAACTACATTTCTGGCAGTTCGAACTTTGACGCCACTTTTTTCCTAACTTTACTTGATTTTGTAGTGTTTTTTTATGTCATTACTTGAGAAATTTAATGAAGATTTCAAAAATGTGCTTAAAACAGTAATTTTCGCACTCAAAGTCAGTTTTACAGGTGATTTTGTCCCTGACTGTCCTTTCAATCTACATTTCTGGCAGTTCAAATTTTGACACCACTTTTTTCCTGTTTTTACTTGATTTTGTTGTGCTTTTTTATGTCATTGAATAGAAAATTTAATGAGGAATCCAAAAATGTGCCTAAAGTAGTAATTTTCCCACTCGAAGTCAGTTTTAAGGGCGATTTTGTCCCTGACTGTCCTTTCAAACTACATTTCTGGCAGTTTAAATTTTGACACCACTTTTTTTTCTGTTTTTAATTGATTTTGTAGTGTTTTTTTATGTCATCAGGTAAGAAATTGAATGAAGATTCCAAAAATGTGCTTAAAACAGTAATTTTCCCACTCGAAGTCAGTTTTACAGGCGATTTTGTCCCTGACTGTCCTTTCAAACTGTGTTTCTGACAGTTCACATTTTGACACCACTTTTTTTCCTGACTTTACCTGATTTTATAGTGTTTTTTTCATAATTGGATAGAAAATTTAATAAAGAATCCAAAAATATGCTTAAAACAGACATTTCCTCACTACAAGTGGGTTTCACAGGCGATTTTGTCCCTGACTGTCTTTTCAAACTACATTTCTGGCAGTTCAAACTTTGACACCACTTTTTTTCCTGTTTTCACTTGATTTTGTAGTGTTTTTTTATCTCATTAGGTAAGAAATTTAATGAGGTTTCCAAAAATGTGCTTAAAGCAGTCATTTTCTCACTCGAAGTCAGTTTTATAGGCGATTTTGTCACTGACTGTCCTTTCAAACTACATTTCTGGCAGTTCAAACTTTGATACCACTTTTTTTCTTGTTCTTACTTAATTTTGTAGTGTGTTTTTATGTCATTAGGTAAGAAATTTAATGGGGATTCCAAAAATGTGCTTAAAACATTAATTTTCTCACTTGAAGTCAGTTTTACAGGCGATTTGTCCCTGATTGTTCTTTCAAACTACATTTCTGGCAGTTCAAACTTTGACACCACTTTTTTGCTGTTTTTACTTGATTTTCTAGTGTTTTTTTATGTCATTAGGTAAGAAATTTAATGGGGATTCCAAAAATGTGCTTAAAACATTAATTTTCTCACTTGAAGTCAGTTTTACAGGCGATTTTGTCCCTGATTGTTCTTTCAAACTACATTTCTGGCAGTTCAAACTTTGACACCACTTTTTTGCTGTTTTTACTTGATTTTCTAGTGTTTTTTTATGTCATTAGGTATGAAATTTAATGGGGATTCCAAAAATGTGCTTAAAACATTAATTTTCTCACTTGAAGTCAGTTTTACAGGCGATTTTGTCCCTGACTGTTCTTTCAAACTACATTTCTGGCAGTTCAAACTTTGACACCACTTTTTTGCTGTTTTTACTTGATTTTCTAGTGTTTTTTTATGTCATTAGGTAAGAAATTTAATGGGGATTCCAAAAATGTGCTTAAAACATTAATTTTCTCACTTGAAGTCAGTTTTACAGGCGATTTTGTCCCTGACTGTTCTTTCAAACTACATTTCTGGCAGTTCAAACTTTGACACCACTTTTTTGCTGTTTTTACTTGATTTTCTAGTGTTTTTTTATGTCATTAGGTAAGAAATTTAATGGGGATTCCAAAAATGTGCTTAAAACATTAATTTTCTCACTTGAAGTCAGTTTTACAGGCGATTTTGTCCCTGACTGTTCTTTCAAACTACATTTCTGGCAGTTCAAACTTTGACACCACTTTTTTGCTGTTTTTACTTGATTTTCTAGTGTTTTTTTATGTCATTAGGTATGAAATTTAATGGGGATTCCAAAAATGTGCTTAAAACATTAATTTTCTCACTTGAAGTCAGTTTTACAGGCGATTTTGTCCCTGACTGTTCTTTCAAACTACATTTCTGGCAGTTCAAACTTTGACACCACTTTTTTGCTGTTTTTACTTGATTTTCTAGTGTTTTTTTATGTCATTAGGTAAGAAATTTAATGGGGATTCCAAAAATGTGCTTAAAACATTAATTTTCTCACTTGAAGTCAGTTTTACAGGCGATTTTGTCCCTGACTGTTCTTTCAAACTACATTTCTGGCAGTTCAAACTTTGACACCACTTTTTTGCTGTTTTTACTTGATTTTCTAGTGTTTTTTTATGTCATTAGGTAAGAAATTTAATGGGGATTCCAAAAATGTGCTTAAAACATTAATTTTCTCACTTGAAGTCAGTTTTACAGGCGATTTTGTCCCTGACTGTTCTTTCAAACTACATTTCTGGCAGTTCAAACTTTGACACCACTTTTTTGCTGTTTTTACTTGATTTTCTAGTGTTTTTTTATGTCATTAGGTAAGAAATTTAATGGGGATTCCAAAAATGTGCTTAAAACAGTAATTTTCTAACTCCAAGTGGGTTTTTGCAAGCGATTTTGTCCCTGACTGTCCTTTCAAACTGTGTTTGTGAAACTTTCAACTTTAAAACTCCATTCAAAATAACGTTCTGATGGTCACAAAAGAATTCCTAACAACGTACTGAAGAGCTTTAGCGCCATTTTCGATTTACCCTGTATATAGGTACTTTTGCATCTCAATTAACTTTATATTTTCTACCACAAAAAATGGTAATAATCCCTAATAAAATTTTCAGGCGTCTTATCGATTTAGCTACGTCATAAACACTGATGAAGTTATCAGCCAACATACTGAAGAAGCCTCAAACGACGTAATAACTGGGCACTACAGCTTTTTGCAACCAGACGGCCTAATTCGGTTTGTGAGATATAAGGCAGAGGATGAAAAAGGATTTAGAGTGCAAATTGTTTATCGAAAACCGACCGGTAAGTTTCCCTAACAATTATATTAGTGGAAGAATGTAAGTTAAATTAAAATTTGTCATTCATCTATAAAAAGGTTTCTTAATAGTAAATTACGTAAGTAGTGCTGTAAGAAGCATTTTACGCACGATAGGGAAAAAGTTAGTTGTAATTCCATGAGTGCGTAAAATGTCTTAGAGCACGTGTGACGTATTATACTTTACCTACGACCAAATGGAAAGTCCTGTTTTCGCAATTTATATAATTCAGAGTAACTTTTCATTAAAAAAGTATATTTTTAACGTATCGACATCATATTTGTACTAATCATAGGTATTATGCCACTAAAGAAAAAAATAATAACGTAAAATTCACAAATCATGTTACTTAAATAATTATTGATGTGATTCTTAAAATAATTATTTATGGTGACATTACAGTTATTAATAAGGAAGGGAAAACTTTCAGTAATGTTACTTGATGTGTTTGCTATTGCAGATAATATTCTAGACGAAGTGGTTAGTTACTTAAAACTGTATGAACAATGCATTACGCGAAGATCTTCATCTAATATACTCTGATAAAGGAAGAAATGTAAACAAAATCAATTTTTACCAAAATTGTCCGTGTTTTTTACAACTGTGCGTAAAAAGGTTTATTACGTAACGGAAAACTATGCGTAAATAGCTATTTACACTGAAGTCGTAGGTAAAGTTATTTATTATTGAAAATAAAACATGATTTTATTTCTAATACTTAAACTCTCTTTTCAGACGGTCCAAAAAGCTTACTCAAATACCCAAGGGACTTTCAACATCCTGTCAAATTTTTCAACCCCATTGGCCAGATTGTATAAAACTTTTATAAAGTATAATTTATTTGTATGAAATTAATTAACGAATAAATACTTGGCGTGTGCCATTTGTGTATAAAGTAATTTTTCTACGATTGTTTAAGATTATGCTTATTTTATCACTAGTTAAAATAATGTTAAAAATAATAAAAATGATAAATAAAAAATGAATAATAAAAAATGTTAAATTTGTTCAAGAATACGCATCCAGAAAACTGCCTTCGTCTAACGAATGTAAGTACAATCTGTTTAATTATTGTAATGTTTTGTGCATGTAAAAAGTACTGATCGCAAATGATCCAAGTCAATTTTTATACAATTTGACGGTTTTTTAACGTTTTTACTTGGAAAATCAACTAGAATAACTGCAAATGGTCCAGTAAGTCAATGTTTATTAAATTTGACTGTTTTTCCATGTTGACTATAATGACCGAAAACGATCCAGCAAGTCTGAAGATGGCGAAATAATACAATGCACCAGGCACGTAGTGCATCGTACGATAGATAGATTTTGTCACTGAACCAATTTGGTATAAATAAGGCTCGACATCCGTTAGTAGAATGGACGGTCGGAGACTGCTCCGTCTCGTGCCACAGTATGTAGTAGTCCCGAATGCTGCAACCCGCACCAGATTCGTAAATTAATGATACAATAAACCATTTATAAATTATAATAATCGCAAGTGCCTAACCCTCCAGGGACCTAATTCTTGAAAAAATCTCAGGAGAAGTGTTGATAAAATGTGACAGAAGAAGTTGCCAATAACAGATTTTTGCCACATTCTACAGTTCTTTCTCTTGAAAACTCCCTTCCATCATTTCAAGAATACGCATCCAGAAAGCTGCCTTCGTCTAACGAATGCAAGTACAATCTGTTTAATTATTGTAATGTTTTGCGCATGTAAAAAGTACTGATTGCAAATGATCCAATAAGTCAATTTTTATACAATTTGACGGTTTTTAACGTTTTTACTTGGAAAATTAACTAGAATAACTGCAAATGGTCCAGTAAGTCAATTTTCATTAAATTTGACTGTTTTTCCATGTTGACTATAATGACCGAAAACGATCCAGCAAGTCTGAAGATGGCGAAATAATATAATGCACCAGGCACGTAGTGCATCGTACGATAGATAGATTTTGTCACTGAACCAATTTGGTATAAATAAGGCTCGACATCCGTTAGTAGAAGAGACGGTCGGAGACGGCTCCGTCTCGTGCCACAGGATGTAGTTGTCCCGAATGCTGCAACCCGCACCAGATTCGTAAATTAATGATACAATAAACCATTTCTGAATTATAATAATCGCGAGTGCCTAACCCTCCACGGACCTAATTCTTGAAAAAAATCTCAGGAGAAGTGTTGATAGAATGTGACAGAAGAAGCTGACAATAATAGGTTTCTGTCACATTCTACAGTTCTTTCTCTTGATAACTCCTTTCCCTCATTTCAAGAATACGCATCCAGAAAGCTGCCTTCGTCTAACGAATGTAAGTACAATCTGTTTAATTATTGTAATGTTTTGTGCATGTAAAAAGTACTGATTGCAAATGATCCAATAAGTCAATTTTTATACAATTTGACGGTTTTTTAACGTTTTTGGAAAATTAACTAGAATATCTGCAAATGGTCCAGTAAGTCAATTTTCATTAAATTTGACTGTTTTTCCATGTTGACTATAATGACCGAAAATGAGCCAGCAACTCTGAAGATGGCGAAATAATAAAATGCACGAGGCACGTAGTGCATCGTACGATAGATAGATTTCGTCACTGAACCAATTTGGTATAAATAAGGCTCGACATTCGTTAGGCAGACGGTAGAAGAAAGCCAGAAGACTCCGTCTCGCGCCACAGTATGTAGTCGTCTCAAATTCTACAATTTTCTATCAAGTGGTTTGATTCTACCTCTGAAACAAGATCTCGGTAAGAGACGTACGTCTCGGTTAACTTGCTGAGCCAAAAGGGCTTTACAATTTAAACGTGAGCTGCTGGTAAAACGCTCGATCCTTCCGAAACATTAAGTAACATTATATCCGGAGCACATTTACCTCATCCTCAAGTTTTTATCGATTCGGGATGGGTTTGTGCTTGTTACATTATTCATTTTTGTTAATCCAACGACCCGTCAGGCCGCTTTTATTCCAACGACAGCGTCTGTTGTTATTATCATCGCAAAAGATGAGATCAGCATATGCGAAACGTCGTGTTTGGAGGACATTCGTAATTAATTGTTTGGAAATTTTAATTAACGCTCCAAAGAAGTCTTATAACGTAAAACAGTGTTAATTAATTGCTATATATTTAAAAATTTAATTTATTGCTAGGTGTTTATTGTACAGAGTGGACAGAGAGGAAAAATCTGATATACTCTGTTCGTTTTGTTCGTTTGCGTCACATCCAAAACTCCGTTCAGGTATAGTGAAAAGGACCAAACCCTTTTCAAGTCTAAGTCTAAACATAAGTAACCAGAAACCTCTAAGACAATTTTGAAATTGCCAGACGTCTCTAAATGCTGCTGACGTTCTTCCAAAAAATGCCAGTAGCTTCTACAAGTGTCTTAAACCTTCCTAGGGTTGTTTTAAATTGTCACAGGTCTCTAGGACCTATTTAAAATTGCCAGAAAGACCTCCTAATGCCACTGAGAACTCTCTGATAAGTTCCAGATGCTCGCTAAGCGACAAACGATAGATTTCGTCACTGAACCAATTTGGTATAAATAAGGTTCGACATCCGTTAGTTAGGCAGGCGGTAGAAGACAGTTAGAAGACTCCGTCTCGTGCCACAGTATGTAGTCGTCTTGAATTCTACAACCCGCACCGGGTTCATGATTATCAATAATGTATTTCAATACAATTGCGACTGAAACTACAAACGTATGGCTTATGGGGTAAATGCTCCATACATTTTGGGTAACTCGGTTGACGTGGGGGGTGTGGACCAATTCAATGACATATCACTTATATTTGGGCTAATATCTGAACCATTAAGAATTTTTTTTAAGAAATCTTTCTTTGCACCACTTTTAACGTAAACAACATCACAACCGTACAGTACTCGATATTTATTCTGAATATATTTCAAATAAATACAACGATTACTTGCTTTCGGTTATTCCAGAAATTATAAAAAATATCAAATTTTTCATTGTACAATAAAATATAACTCACACTCCATGTTTCTCAGCCCCGTGACGCAAAATGAGACAGAACAAATAGCAAAATCACTGAAAAACAAGCACAGCAGTGGTATCGATGAGATCCCGACCAGTATTATAAAACAAGCGGCTCACACAGTATCAGGTGTTTTAAGCTATACAGGGTGGTCCAGTTTTAAGTGTCAATAATTCACCATTTGATAGCTAATCAAAAAATAAGTTGACTTGCATTATGTCATTTTTCTGAAAAACGTTTCCTAAGGAAGATACAGTCCTCCAAATTTCCATTTAAAAAATCGTTTTATAGTTTAAAACTGAACATCCAAGACTTGTGAAAGTCCAAATTTGTACTGAATAGTCTAAAAACTTTTTTACTACTAGGAATGGTCTTATGATTCGCTTTCTCAGACTGGCATTCTGGTTGGACAAAGATTGTATTGTGCATGAAACTCATTTTTTACTACTAAAAATAGTATAAAAGTTGACTTTTAATGCTAGAACGGACCTTACTAGGACAAAAGAGAGTCCAAAAGTATATTTTCAAGACTTTAATTAGTGTACAACTCAATTTTCTGGACTGGACAACAAGTCTAGAAGTAAATTAAATTTTCGGACATTTTATTTCTAAAAATTAGTTCTCAAGACTATTATTGTAGCATTTGGTACCAACATTTTTAACTTTTATTACTGAAGAAACTTGACTTTTGGAAATAGTCTTAAACTCGATTTTTCAGTCTTAAAAAGCACTAAAAACAGTCTGAATTTCTTAGAGGTGCTACAATTTATTGCACCTATGAGTGTAGAAGTCAATTTAATAGTGAAGAAGCTTGAAAAAACATTTTCAAGATTATGGTCAATGGACAAACTGGCTTTTAGGCCTGATAAGTCAAAAACTTTGTAAAGATAGTCTTGAAACTCGATTTGAGGCACTGAAAACAGCCTTAAAACACTAAAAACAGTCTAGTTTATTAAGAAATACCCGAATTTTTAGCACTGAGGTGTCTAGAAGTCGATATAATATGAAATGAAATGCCATTTTAAGTCTATGAAGAATGTAAAAATTGTTTTTTAAGTTTGCTATGTCAATAACTTGGTGAAGATAGTCTTGAAACTCGATTTTCCAAGCTGAAAGCAGTTTTGAAGCACTGAAAATAGTCCAGAATTCGAAGAAAATGAAAAGCAAAGTAAAAAGCACGAAAAGTTCGTTTTCAAGACAATTTTCATGAATCTAATGTTAATGTCCTGCATCTAAGACTATTTTCAAGACTAAAATATTGAAATTTGTCTTATGAAAACTTACTTCAAATGCAAATTTTAAGCTTCTGACGTCACTTTTCATTAGTTCAGTTACATTTTGGGGTTCAAGTCAATTTTTAAGGTTTAAATGTATGAATTTGTAGTAACAAATTCTTGAAAAAGTAGTTTTTATGTCTACAAGTCAATTTTTAGTATTAAAGTCTCTCGATTTGCATGAAAACTGGTTACAAACACAATTTTTAAGCTTCTGAAATGTATATCTTTTCTAATTCAATTATCAAAACTAAAGTCTTTTAGTTTGTCTGGAAATTATGAAAACTGGCTACAATAATATTTTTTTAAACTTCCTAAGTGAATTTTCCGTTTCCAAGACAATTTTTAAGTTGTGTTGGGTTAGTTTTGGGTCTTTGACCGTAATAACGTGTAATAAAGTGCTTGTTCCAAATTTGTTCAATATTGCTCCAACGGTCTGACAGTTATGACAAAAACCGATTTTTTAAACAGAAATTTGAAAGATTGTATTTTCCTTAGGAAGCACTTTTCAGGAAAATGACATAATGAATGTCAACTTATTTTTTAATTGGCTGCTAACCCTGTATAATAAATAATTCATTTTGTTACGGTATCTTCCCAAACAAGTCTGAAAATAGCCAAAATTATACCTGCGTTTAAGAAGGGAGACCCTGAAGATTTAAACAATTATAGACCGATTAGTCTCTTGCCGAGCTTCTCAAAAATTTTTGAAAGTGCAATGGACTCACAGATTTTTTTAAAATGTATGATTTATTGAATATTCAACAACATGGTTTTCAAAAAGGCAAATCGACACAATAGCTATTTATGTAACCAGTTACGAAAAGTTCGATTTTGTGTAACGAATAAATGTTTGTAGGGCGAGGGCAGCGAGGTCCTACAATTTGAATGAGTTACACAATAAGACATTTTCGAAACGTGTTGCATACATAATTTTTTCTAATTTTGACCAGAAAGCCGTGAAAACCATCTTTTAAAGTGGTTTAACACAATTATTCACTTTCATAGCACCTTGTATAAACTGTGACAACGACATGTTATGATGGATGTCGCCCATATGTTTCTACGGAAATGCATAAAAACAGGGAGTGATGAAATGAACTTTTCATAACTAGTTACGTAAAGTGATACTTACTACTAGTTACGAAAAGTAAAACATTTTGTCACTCTAATCAGTTTTGAAAAGTGTCACTTTATATGCCAAAATTAGAAAAACTGCTTTATTCGATCTGATGCAGGCTATTTTAAATCAGCTAGAAGATAAAAAGTTGGTAATTGGAATGTTGTTGGACTTATCAAAGGCTGATGATTGTTTGGATCGACATTTACTTCTTTCTAAGTTGGAAAGATACGGGGTAAGGGGAAATGCAAAAAATTGGATTGCGTCATACCTGGATGATCGAAGGCAGGTGGTGCAGGTCACAAAAAATAGGGAAAAGTACTTATCGACAACCTTAACAAGTAGAGTAGGAATTGCACAGGGAAGCATTCTTGGAACGGTTCTGTTCATCATGTTTACAAACGACATTAGCTCACTGAGTAGTCCACCCCATAGACAAATAATAAATTATGCTGATGACACCACCCTAATTGCTGGGGACAACAAAATTGGAAATGTCATAAAAAATGCACAAGATTTCTTTGGTTTGGTAAACAATTGGTTTGCCATGAACAAATTACTCTAGAACACAGAAAAAATCAAATATTATTTTTTAGAACTAAACAAACAGCAATAAATAAACCAGAACATATGGAGTTGACCAACATAAAAATAGAATTTTCTGAAAATGCTCAATTATTAGGAATATGGCTAAATGAACATCTGGACTGGGCAGAACAAATTAGTTTAACAGTAAATAAATTGAATTCTGCTAGTTATTGTATATACTTTGCCAATTTTGAATCAGTTTTGCGATATGGTATTATTATGTAATAGGATGCAAAATGTGTTTGTAGTCCAAAAGAGAACCATAAGATTAATTAAAAAGATGGGCTATTTGCAGAGCTGTAGGACAGTGTTTAGATTTTTGAGAGTTTTGACGGTATTTGGGATCTATACAGGGTGGTCCAGTTTTAAGTGTCGATAATTCACCATTCGGTAGTCCAGCAAAAAATAAGTTAACATCCATTATGTCATTTTCCTGAAAACCGTTTCCTAAGGAAGACAGAACTACAGTTTAAAAAAATAGTTTTTTTTTTTGCTATAACTGTCAGAACTGACATTTTTTAGACTATAAGTAGTGTAAAACTGATTGTCGAGTGTCTGAAACTGGATTTCAAACACGAAAAACAGTCATTTTTTACTACTAAAAGTAGTCTAAAAGTTAATTTTAACACAACACTAAAAACAGTCCGAATTACTTAGAAATGCACCAATTTGTCAATTTAATAGTGAAGAGGTTTGAAATGACGTTTTCAAGACTAATGGACACTCTACAAACTGGCCTGATAAGTCAAAACCTTGTGAAGATCGAGAAGAGCCTTAAAAGTTTATTTTTCAGGCTAAAATCAGCCTTAAAGCACTAAAAAAGTCTAGATTTGTAAGAAATGGTCGAATTTTTAACACTGAAGTGTCTAAAAGTCTATTTAATAGTGACAAAGTTTGAAATGGCTTTGAAAAAGCATTTTTAAATCTATGGATAATGTTAAAATTGTTTTATAAGTCTGCTATGTCAAAAACTTGTCGAAGATATTCTTGATTTTCCAAGCTGAAAGCAGTTTAAAAAAAAAGTTCTAAGAAAATGAAAAGCAAAGTAAAGAAGCTTGAAAAGTTAGTTTTTAAGTTAATTTTCATGAATCTAATGTCAATATTCTGTATTTAAAACTATTTTCAATACTAACGTATTGAAATGTGTTTTCAAATTATGAAAACTTACTTCAAATGCAAATTTTCTGATGTCACTTTTCGTTGGTTCAGAGTCACAAATAGTTGTGTGTCTAATAAGTCAATTTTCAAAGTTTAAATGTGTGAGTTTGTAGTCAAAAATTCTAGAGAAAGTAATTTTTCATGTCTACAAGTCAATTTTCAATACTAAAATTCTTCAACTTACGTGAAAACTATGACCACTGACTATAAATACAGTTTTTAAGCCTCTCAAGTCGATTTTCACAGTTTTCAAGACTAAAGTCTTTCAATTTGTCTGAAAACTAATTACAAAGACAATTTTTAAGCCTCTCAAGTAAATTTTCACTGTTTTCAAGACAATTTTTAAGTTGGGTTGGGTTGGTTTTGGTTCTTTGAATGTAATAACTCAATCATCTCGTAAACGAAGTTTCAAATCAGAATTTTATAAGAAGTAGATAACCTGACTAACCTACTTATTTTTTCAAACTGAACAAGAAAAGTAAAAAAGTGTAATTTTTGAAAAATATCTAGTGATGTAGGAAATAAGGCCGAAAATGAAAACGATCTTTCTGTATCTATGCCACTGGACAGTTTTGATAAATGTCATTAGGAGTATTAATTTCATGGGTACTTGTTCCAAATTTGATCAAAATTGCTCCAACTGACAGTTATGACAAGAAACTGATTTTTTTAACTGAATTTTAAACGACAGTACTTTCCTTAGGAAGCATTTTTTAGAAAAATGACATAATGCATGTCAACTTATTTTTTAATGGGCTATGCAATGGTGAATTATTGACATTTAAAACTGGACCACCCTGTATATACGAATGTATTATGTTCTTCTTTAAAAATAGAACAAATTTGTGTCAGTTTCCTTATAACCAGGATTGTAGAACTAGAAACTTAAATGCAAATTACCCAAAACATCATCTAACGTTAATCGAAAAATGCCCTTATTACAGATGCGTAAAATTGTATAACGTACTACCTGAACGTATTAAAATGATAACATGCGACAAAGTATTCAAAAAGGCGATTAAAAATTACCTAATAGAACTAGAGCCTTATAACTTAAAGGAATATTGGCAAAACCTGTAACCAAAAATGTAAATAACTTAAATAAAATAAGTCCACGGATTGTTTAATTATTGTGAAACATATGACGTTATTTCATTTATGTATAACTCATATTTGAAATAAAGAGTATTATTATTATTATTATTATTATTAATTATATCATTTATCCGGTTATAATTATTATAGTCCATGGTAATTAAATGTTGCCCGACTGACTATTTTCTTATTAGCATCAGATAAGGATGCGTACGTCATTGGAAATTCAAACAGGTTATGGTTAACTTGTGACCCATCTGAAATGGTAACTTCTTTAGCAATCAATTCTGGACCTTGTACCCCGTTTAAGGTAAAACCTTGAATATCAACGGCAAATACTTTCATTTGGTGATTCCCAATTCATACATATTCTGACCAGGGTCATTACTAGAGTCCGGATTAAAAAGCACAAAAATCGTGAAAATAAGCGCTTAAAAAGCAAAATCATTTTCCTCAAAAAAGCTGTAAAAAGGCACAAAACTCTTTCAGAGATGCAATTTTTTTTCAAAATGCTTTAGAAGCATGGAAGATTTAAGACTTTTAAGATTTTGTTTTGAAAACTTTAAAAATTTGTTTGAACTACTTGAGAGCATTTGTAAGATTTTTGGACTGTTTAAACAGCATATTGAAGGTTCTGGAATGCTTTAGAGGCATTTGGAATCTCTTACAGGGTTCATAAAATTTTTTGGAAGCTTATAAACTGCTTTAATATCTTTTAGACTAGTTCAAAAGCATTTGGAATGTTTTAGACTGTTCTAAATGATTTTGGAAGCTTCTAGACTATTTTGAAAGACTTCCAACTGCTTTAGAAGCATTTTGGAGTTTCTGTAGTGTTTTGAAATCTTTTTAGACTGCTGTAGGAGTATTGAAGGTTCTGGACTGCATTTAAGACATGTGAATTTGAACTTTTGGAAGTTTTTAAACTGCTCTAGATGCATACGGAAGCCTTTAGACTCCCTTGAAATTTTTGAATAGCTTATAGACTAGTTGAAGTTTGTTTGGAAGTCTTTAGAGTATTCAAAAAGCTTTTGGAAGCTTCTAGACTATTTTGAAAGGCTTTAGACTGCTTGAGAAGCATTTTGGAGTTTCTGTAGTGTTTTAAAATCTTTTTAAACTACTTTAGGAGCATTTGGAATGTGTTTGGACAGTTTAAAGAGCCTTGAAGGTTCTGGACTGCCTTTAAGGCATTTGAAATCACCTTGTAGACGGTTTTAGAAGCTGGTAAACTGCTTTAGAAGCATACGGCAGCTTTTAGAGTGTCTAAATGCTTTTGGAAGCTTTTAAACTGCTCCAAAAACATACGGCAGCTTCTAGACTAGTTGTAGATTATATGGAAGCCTTTAGAGTGTTCCAAAAGCTTTTGTAAGCTTCTAGAATGTTTTGGAAGGCATTTGAAACCTTGTAGACGGTTTTAGAAACTTTTGGAAGCTGCTAAACTGCTTTAGAAGCATATGGAAGCTTTGGAGAGCTTCTAGATAAATTGAAAAACATTTGTAAGCTTCTAGACTGTTTTGGAAGGCTTCAGACAGCTTGAGATTCATTTTGGAGTTTCTGTAGTGTTTTAAAACCTTTTTAGACTACTTTAGGAGCATTTGGAATGTGTTTGGACAGTTTAAAAAGCCTTGAAGGTTCTGGACTGCCTTTAAGGCATTTGAAATCACCTTGTAGACGGTTTTAGAAGCTGGTAAACTGCTTTAGAAGCATACGGAAGCTTTTAGGCTGCCTTGAAATTTTTTGACAGCTTCTAGACTAGTTGTAGATTATATGGAAGCCTTTAGAGTGTTCTAAAAGCTTTTGTAAGCTTCTAGACTGTTTTGGAAGGCATTTGAAACCTTGTAGACGGTTTTAGAAACTTTTGGAAGCTGCTAAACTGCTTTAGAAGCATATGGAAGCTTTGGAGAGCTTCTAGATAAATTGAAAAACATTTGTAAGCTTCTAGACTGTTTTGGAAGGCTTCAGACAGCTTGAAAAGCATTTTGGAGTTTCTGTAGTGTTTTAAAACCTTTTTAGACTACTTTAGGAGCATTTGGAATGTGTTTGGACAGTTTAAAGAGCCTTGAAGGTTCTGGACTGCCTTTAAGGCATTTGAAATCACCTTGTAGACGGTTTTAGAAGCTGGTAAACTGCTTTAGAAGCATACGGCAGCTTTTAGAGTGTCTAAATGCTTTTGGAAGCTTTTAAACTGCTCCAAAAACATACGGAAGCTTTTAGGCTGCCTTGAAATTTTTTGACAGCTTCTAGACTAGTTGTAGATTATATGGAAGCCTTTAGAATGTTCTAAAAGCTTTTGTAAGCTTCTAGACTGTTTTGGAAGGCATTTGAAACCTTGTAGACGGTTTTAGAAACTTTTGGAAGCTGCTAAACTGCTTTAGAAGCATATGGAAGCTTTGGAGAGCTTCTAGATAAATTGAAAAACATTTGTAAGCTTCTAGACTGTTTTGGAAGGCTTCAGACAGTTTGAGAATCATTTTGGAGTTTCTGTAGTGTTTTAAAACCTTTTTAGACTACTTTAGGAGCATTTGGAATGTGTTTGGACAGTTTAAAAAGCCTTGAAGGTTCTGGACTGCCTTTAAGGCATTTGAAATCACCTTGTAGACGGTTTTAGAAGCTGGTAAACTGCTTTAGAAGCATACGGAAGTTTTTAGAGTGTCTAAATGCTTTTGGAAGCTTTTAAACTGCTCCAAAAACATACGGAAGCTTTTAGGCTGCCTTGAAATTTTTTGACAGCTTCTAGACTAGTTGTAGATTATATGGAAGCCTTTAGAGTGTTCTAAAAGCTTTTGTAAGCTTCTAGACTGTTTTGGAAGGCATTTGAAACCTTGTAGACGGTTTTTGAAACTTTTGGAAGCTGCTAAACTGCTTTAGAAGCATATGGAAGCTTTGGAGAGCTTCGCTAGGTAAATTGAAAAACATTTGTAAGCTTCTAGACTGTTTTGGAAGGCTTCAGACAGCTTGAGAATCATTTTGGAGTTTCTGTAGTGTTTTAAAACCTTTTTAGACTACTTTAGGAGCATTTGGAATGTGTTTGGACAGTTTAAAGAGCCTTGAAGGTTCTGGACTGCCTTTAAAGCATTTGAAATCACCTTGTAGACGGTTTTAAAAGCTGGTAAACTGCTTTAGAAGCATACGGCAGCTTTTAGAGTGTCTAAATGCTTTTGGAAGCTTTTAAACTGCTCCAAAAACATACGGAAGCTTTTAGGCTGCCTTGAAATTTTTTGACAGCTTCTAGACTAGTTGTAGATTATATGGAAGCCTTTAGAGTGTTCTAAAAGCTTTTGTAAGCTTCTAGACTGTTTTGGAAGGCATTTGAAACCTTGTAGACGGTTTTAGAAACTTTTGGAAGCTGCTAAACTGCTTTAGAAGCATATGGAAGCTTTGGAGAGCTTCTAGATAAATTGAAAAACATTTGTAAGCTTCTAGACTGTTTTGGAAGGCTTCAGACAGCTTGAGATTCATTTTGGAGTTTCTGTAGTGTTTTAAAACCTTTTTAAACTACTTTAGGAGCATTTGGAATGTGTTTGGACAGTTTAAAGAGCCTTGAAGGTTCTGGACTGCCTTTAAGGCATTTGAAATCACCTTGTAGACGGTTTTAGAAGCTGGTAAACTGCTTTAGAAGCATACGGCAGCTTTTAGAGTGTCTAAATGCTTTTGGAAGCTTTTAAACTGCTCCAAAAACATACGGAAGCTTTTAGGCTGCCTTGAAATTTTTTGGCAGCTTCTAGACTAGTTGTAGATTATATGGAAGCCTTTAGAGTGTTCTAAAAGCTTTTGTAAGCTTCTAGACTGTTTTGGAAGGCATTTGAAACCTTGTAGACGGTTTTTGAAACTTTTGGAAGCTGCTAAACTGCTTTAGAAGCATATGGAAGCTTTTGAGAGCTTCTAGATAAATTGAAAAGCATTTGGAAGCTTTTAGAAGCTACTACTACTTCAGCAGCATTTGGACATTTTTTGCTCAGTTTAAATTTGTAAATTGATACTTATACATTTTTCAACATGTTTTTGTCGTTCAGAAGCTTTCAATATCTCAATATAGCAATTTTTTGTCAAATCAGTTATTAGTTTATTTTTAAAAACTTAAAAAGCTTGTTTTGTAAAAAACTAGTTAAACCATACAAAAATAGCAGTAAATAAGCACAAAAAGAAGAAAAAAGCAAAAAAAGCATCAACAAAATCTGTCAAATGACGTGTTTTTGCATAAATCGTTCACATTAGATGACAGATTGATTTTTTTTTGATAATGTCATATCAATCCATATTTTACGCCGCACTTTTCCACTATCTGCGCATAATTGTTGTTTTCCGCTTATTTTTCATGTAATTAGATTAGGTATCTAACCGCAACAATATGTAAATTGAAAAGCAACAAAAATATGTGGTTTTTGATAATGCTCTATCTGTAATATAACCAAAACCCATATTGATGCAAACCCTACGTTTTTGTCCCCTTCCTTTAGTCACAACTGCATATAAAAGGAATAAGCGAAAGCGGTAGTAAAGCAGTGAAGCAGCAGAAGTTAGCAACCAAACAGACGATTTAAAAAGCAGATTCAACCACCACCACCACGATGAAGCCAATAGTTCTCGATTTCCAGTGGTTTAAAGATGAACCAAACAAGTTTATCTTTAAAGAATTGGCTATGTTTGATGGCGAGAGACAGAACCATTTCGTATTCCGGCCACCATTTAAGATGGAGATGCTACCTATCCAATACCAAAAAAGGCGGATTGGTTAGTGAACAACCACCATTATATCCAGTGGGGGAGGCAGATGTAATATATGTTAAAGGTTTGGAAAAAATAGAATTTTTAATACCATACTGTTCTTCCACACTTGTTACGAAAATATAGTGTAAACCTAAACATTAAATCTGAACAAGTTAAGTCGCAATTGTATTGAAATAGATGATTGGGTGTTTAATACACTTCCGCAATAAAAAACAATAAAAGTACTTAGTATTTTTTTTATTTTCCACACACACTCATTAGGTAAACTCTGCAAGCAGAAAGTACACTGGCCTTGAGGAGATGGTGGTCCATCTACATGAGTTCGATGATCCGGTGGATTGTAATGCACGAAACATAAGAAGAAAATTCCGTCTATAGTGAAACAACGGTAGCTTGCCCCATATGGTATTTAAAAGCGTTGTACTATCAACCCTTGTCTGATAAAAAATAAGTGGTAGGTCACGCAGTTCTTCTACAGTACACTCCTCTAAATTCAAACTACCACCAAATATTTTTTCAAACATAATTGCTCCAACCTCTTACTACTAATGTGCCACGGGGGATGGGGGGGTCTACGGGGGCACCACGTGACGGTGGTGACGACACTGAGACGACATTTGACAGATGACGACGACGAGGGCCTTCGGGGCTCCTCGAGGCTCCACTGGGGCCTTCGGGGCTCCTCGTGTTCGGCGGCCCCCGTCACCACCGTCCCACGCTACACACTAACCGAGCGCCTCGCGCCCTCACCATTTCATAAAAATGAGACCGTACCCGCATAGTTAAGCTTGGTTCACATGAATCCGGAACATTCGCGGAATGCGGACAGCGGAAAATTGTTCAGCCAATCAGCGTTCTTCCGTAAACGTTCTGTCCGTCTATCCGGACCGAATTGCATATTTTGATATTTTCCGCGCGTAAACGTCGTAATCATGACAGGGACAGAAAACAAAACAGAAACAGCAAAGCAAATATGTCCGTGGAGATGAATGAAAACGATTTTCAAAGTTCCCTATTTTGTGGGATTCTAAGCACCCTCAACACAAGGATAATAATGCCTTGAAGAAGGCTTGGCTTCAGATTGCCAATCGAATGAAAACAATAGGTATTCGGTACAGTCAGGGAGAAAAGCGCTGCCAAAGTTTGAACTGGCAGAAACACAGTTTGAAAAGACAGTCAGGGACAAAATCGCCTCTAAAACCCGCTTGGAGTGAGAAAATGACAGTTTTAAGCACATTTTTGGAATCCTCATTAAATTTCTTATCCAATAACCTAAAAAAACACTACCAAATTGAGTACAGTCAGAGAGAAAAACAGTGTCAAAGTTTGAACTAACAGAAACATAGTTTGAAAGGACAGTCAAGGACAAAATCGTCTGTAAAACCCATTTGTAGTGTGAAAATGACAGTTTTAAACACATTTTTGGAATCCTCATTAAATTTCCTATCCAATAACCTAAAAAAACACTACCAAATTGAGTACAGTCAGAGAGAAAAACAGTGTCAAAGTTTGAACTAACAGAAACATAGTTTGAAAGGACAGTCAAGGACAAAATCGTCTGTAAAACCCATTTGTAGTGTGAAAATGACAGTTTTAAGCACATTTTTGGAATCATCATTAAATTTCCTATCTACTAACCTAAAAAAACACTACCAAATTGAGTACAGTCAGAGAGAAAAACAGTGTCAAAGTTTGAACTAACAGAAACACAGTTTGAAAGGACAGTCAAGGACAAAATCGCCTGTAAAACCCATTTGTAGTGTGAAAATGACAGTTTTAAGCACATTTTTGGAATCCTCATTAAATTTCCTATCCAATAACCTAAAAAAACACTACCAAATTGAGTACAATCAGAGAGAAAAACAGTGTTAAAGTTTGAACTAACAGAAACACAGTTTGAAAGGACAGTCAAGGACAAAATCGCCTATAAAACCCATTTGTAGTGTGAAAATGATAGTTTTAAGCACATTTTTGGAATCATCATTAAATTTCCTATCCAGTAGCCTAAAAAAAAAATCACTAAATTCGGTACAGTCAGGGAGAAAAGTGCTGCCAAAGTTTGAAAACACAGTCAGCGACAAAATCGTTTGTTAAACTCACTTGGAGTGAGAAAATGACAGTTTTAAGCACATTTTTGGAATCATCATTAAATTTCCTATCTGCTAACCTAAAAAAACACTACCAAATTGAGTACAGTCAGAGAGAAAAACAGTGTCAAAATTTGAACTAACAGAAACACAGTTTGAAAGGACAATCAAGGACAAAATCGCCTGTAAAACCCACTTGTAGTGTGAAAATGACAGTTTTAAGCACATTTTTGGAATCCTCATTAAATTTCCTATCTACTAACCTAAAAAAACACTACCAAATTGAGTACAATCAGAGAGAAAAACAGTGTTAAAGTTTGAACTAACAGAAACACAGTTTGAAAGGACAGTCAAGGACAAAATCGCCTGTAAAACTCATTTGTAGTGTGAAAATGACAGTTTTAAGCACATTTTTGGAATCCTCATTAAATTTCCTATCTACTAACCTAAAAAAACACTACCAAATTGAGTACAGTCAGAGAGAAAAACAGTGTCAAAGTTTGAACTAACAGAAACATAGTTTGAAAGGACAGTCAAGGACAAAATCGCCTATAAAACCCATTTGTAGTGTGAAAATGATAGTTTTAAGCACATTTTTGGAATCCTCATTAAATTTCCTATCCAATAACCTAAAAAAACACTACCAAATTGAGTACAGTCAGAGAGAAAAACAGTGTCAAAGTTTGAACTAACAGAAACATAGTTTGAAAGGACAGTCAAGGATAAAATCGCCTGTAAAACCCATTTGTAGTGTGAAAATGACAGTTTTAAGCACATTTTTGGAATCCTCATTAAATTTCCTATCCAATAACCTAAAAAAACACTACCAAATTGAGTACAGTCAGAGAGAAAAACAGTGTCAAAGTTTGAACTAACAGCAACATAGTTTGAAAGGACAGTCAAGGACAAAATCGTCTGTAAAACCCATTTGTAGTGTGAAAATGACAGTTTTAAGCACATTTTTGGAATCATCATTAAATTTCCTATCTACTAACCTAAAAAAACACTACCAAATTGAGTACAGTCAGAGAGAAAAACAGTGTCAAAGTTTGAACTAACAGAAACATAGTTTGAAAGGACAGTCAAGGACAAAATCGCCTGTAAAACTCACTTGGAGTGAGAAAATGACAGTTTTAAGCACATTTTTGGAATCATCATTAAATTTCCTATCTACTAACCTAAAAAAACACTACCAAATTGAGTACAGTCAGAGAGAAAAACAGTGTCAAAGTTTGAACTAACAGAAACATAGTTTGAAAGGACAGTCAAGGACAAAATCGCCTGTAAAACTCATTTGTAGTGTGAAAATGACAGTTTTAAGCACATTTTTGGAATCCTCATTAAATTTCCTATCCAATAACCTAAAAAAACACTACCAAATTGAGTACAGTCAGAGAGAAAAACAGTGTCAAAGTTTGAACTAACAGAAACATAGTTTGAAAGGACAGTCAAGGACAAAATCGCCTGTAAAACTCATTTGTAGTGTGAAAATGACAGTTTTAAGCACATTTTTGGAATCCTCATTAAATTTCCTATCCAATAACCTAAAAAAACACTACCAAATTGAGTACAGTCAGAGAGAAAAACAGTGTCAAAGTTTGAACTAACAGCAACATAGTTTGAAAGGACAGTCAAGGACAAAATCGTCTGTAAAACCCATTTGTAGTGTGAAAATGACAGTTTTAAGCACATTTTTGGAATCATCATTAAATTTCCTATCTACTAACCTAAAAAAACACTACCAAATTGAGTACAGTCAGAGAGAAAAACAGTGTCAAAGTTTGAACTAACAGAAACATAGTTTGAAAGGACAGTCAAGGACAAAATCGCCTGTAAAACTCATTTGTAGTGTGAAAATGACAGTTTTAAGCACATTTTTGGTATCCTTATTAAATTTCCTATCCAGTAGCCTAAAAAAATATCACTAAATTCGGTACAGTCAGGGAGAAAAGTGCTGCCAACGTTTGAAAACACAGTCAGCGACAAAATCGTTTGTTAAACTCACTTGGAGTGAGAAAATGACAGTTTTAAGCACATTTTTGGAATCATCATTAAATTTCCTATCTACTAACCTAAAAAAACACTACCAAATTGAGTACAGTCAGAGAGAAAAACAGTGTCAAAGTTTGAACTAACAGAAACACAGTGTGAAAGGACAGTCAAGGACAAAATCGCCTGTAAAACCCATTTGTAGTGTGAAAATGACAGTTTTAAGCAAATTTTTGGAATCCTCATTAAATTTCCTATCCAATAACCTAAAAAAACACTACCAAATTGAGTACAGTCAGAGAGAAAAACAGTGTCAAAGTTTGAACTAACAGAAACATAGTTTGAAAGGACAGTCAAGGATAAAATCGCCTGTAAAACCCATTTGTAGTGTGAAAATGACAGTTTTAAGCACATTTTTGGAATCATCATTAAATTTCCTATCTACTAACCTAAAAAAACACTACCAAATTGAGTACAGTCAGAGAGAAAAACAGTGTCAAAGTTTGAACTAACAGAAACATAGTTTGAAAGGACAGTCAAGGACAAAATCGCCTGTAAAACTCATTTGTAGTGTGAAAATGACAGTTTTAAGCACATTTTTGGAATCCTCATTAAATTTCCTATCCAATAACCTAAAAAAACACTACCAAATTGAGTACAGTCAGAGAGAAAAACAGTGTCAAAGTTTGAACTAACAGCAACATAGTTTGAAAGGACAGTCAAGGACAAAATCGTCTGTAAAACCCATTTGTAGTGTGAAAATGACAGTTTTAAGCACATTTTTGGTATCCTTATTAAATTTCCTATCCAGTAGCCTAAAAAAATATCACTAAATTCGGTACAGTCAGGGAGAAAAGTGCTGCCAAAGTTTGAAAACACAGTCAGCGACAAAATCGTTTGTTAAACTCACTTGGAGTGAGAAAATGACAATTTTAAGCACATTTTTGGAATCATCATTAAATTTCCTATCTACTAACCTAAAAAAACACTACCAAATTGAGTACAGTCAGAGAGAAAAACAGTGTCAAAATTTGAACTAACAGAAACACAGTTTGAAAGGACAGTCAAGGACAAAATCGCCTGTAAAACCCATTTGTAGTGTGAAAATGACAGTTTTAAGCACATTTTTGGAATCCTCATTAAATTTCCTATCCAATAACCTAAAAAAACACTACCAAATTGAGTACAGTCAGAGAGAAAAACAGTGTCAAAGTTTGAACTAACAGAAACATAGTTTGAAAGGACAGTCAAGGACAAAATCGCCTGTAAAATCCATTTGTAGTGTGAAAATGACAGTTTTAAGCACATTTTTGGTATCCTTATTAAATTTCCTATCCAGTAGCCTAAAAAAATATCACTAAATTCGGTACAGTCAGGGAGAAAAGTGCTGCCAAAGTTTGAAAACACAGTCAGCGACAAAATCGTTTGTTAAACTCACTTGGAGTGAGAAAATGACAGTTTTAAGCACATTTTTGGAATCATCATTAAATTTCCTATCTACTAACCTAAAAAAACACTACCAAATTGAGTACAGTCAAAGAGAAAAACAGTGTCAAAGTTTGAACTAACAGAAACACAGTTTGAAAGGACAGTCAAGGACAAAATCGCCTGTAAAACCCATTTGTGGTGTGAAAATGACAGTTTTAAGCACATTTTTGGAATCCTCATTAAATTTCCTATCTACTAACCTAAAAAACACTACCAAATTGAATACAGTCAGAGAGAAAAACAGTGTCAAAGTTTGAACTAACAGAAACACAGTTTGAAAGGACAGTCAAGGACAAAATCGCCTGTAAAACCCATTTGTATTAACACTATTCCGTCAACCATTCCGCAGCTGTGTCACTCGTCACATGTGAACGACAAGGAGTTTTCCGTGCGTAAAAAGCATTCATTCCGCACCCCGCGCTCCTTTATAATTCCGGATACATGAGAACCGAGCTTTATACTACTGTTATCCATTACCTACCGTGAGTAATAGAGTCGCGTACACGACAAGGATACATACAGGGTGTCCCACGACGAAAGACATCGATTGATATTGGAAAAAGTATAAATAAGAAAGTTTTGAAAATTTGGCAGGATACTGATGTGGGCATGCCCAATCTAACTAAAAAAACTAAATAATTTCAAGATGGTTGCACTTCCGTTTATACCGGAAGTCGATCACACCTTTCTTATTTTAATTAGAACACCCTATATATTATTACATATTTGGATTCCTCACAAAATTCTGACCAACTTTTGTGTACAATGCCCTGTGCCTATCTCTAGCCGTTTTCGAAATATTTGATGTTTTTCCAAAAAAGTGACAGTTGCAACGCTCAACAAATTTTTGTACTCTGTCAAAACCGTATTTCATTTTGCGATAAAACTTTGGGTTATTGTAAATACAGGATCGTTTTATTAAACTGAGGGTGCGTAATGACTCATTTGTATACAGAGTCGTCAAAAAAAAATCATAAACTTGCCACTAAAAAAAATGAAAAAAGTTTTTTAAATAGAAACCCACATTTTTTATGACGGAATCATTTTGAGCATAAAAAATTACTATACGTTTCAATTTACTTGCCTATACCTAAATCCAACCCATTTCGTTTTATTTGAGAATAAACATTTTTTCTACGAATGTTTGCAAATAAGCTACTTTGCATACGTAAAAGTGTGTGCAAAGTGGCACTTTCCCGCACACTTTTTAAAATGCTGATTATACCGTGCAACAGTGCTTTTATATAGACTATTCTACATAAAATCTGCTTAGAATTTTGCGTAGAATTCAAAAATGTAATAATATTCAGGGGTTTCATATAAAAAACACGACTTTTTTCACATTATTCTTCCGTACAGTTTAGGTAAATAAACCACCTTGTCTCTGTCTTTGAAAATGAGGCTTGTTTCCTTAGAAACCAAAGCTCATTGTCAAACAGCGCATTTATATGCAATTTAAAGTCTACAACAGTGTTTATTCTTACTTATTTAAGTTAAAAAAACTATTTTAATAATGGATATCACTGAAGATGAACTTCCGGAAGATGTTCTAAAAGCCGCCAACATGGCTAGTTTACAATTGCTGCCTCTCAAATCGCGAGAAAAATGAGAGAGAAAATGGAGTTGTTTACCCAATGGTGCGAACAAAAGGGGATAAAAACTTTAAAGGAAGAGGTACTTTTAGCGTATTTTGTTACTTTAAGCAAAGAATTCAAACCTAACACAATGTGGTCAAAGTATTCAATGCTCAAAAATGTAATAAAAATAAAAAGAGACATCGATATCGGTGAATTTTATAAGCTCACTGCATTTCTGAAAAAGCAGAATGTTGGTTTTAAACCTAAAAAGGCGAAAATTTTTACAAAAGAAGAAATATTCAGTTTTATGAACTCCGCACCAGATGAAATTTACCTGTTAATTAAAGTTGCCACTATATTCGAACTTGCTGGTGCATGTCGAAGGGAAGAGCTAGCCAATTTAACCACTACAGATATTGAAGACAAAGGAAACCTCATAATTGTTAAAATTAGGGATTCCAAAAATCATACAGCAAGAAACTTTATAATATCAGAAGAAGTTCATAACGGAACCTACCTGCAACTGTACAGAAGATACACCGGCCTACGTCCAAAAAAGTCAAACAATCGTTTTTTCCTAGCCTACAGAAAGGGTAAATGTTTTTCGCAAAGTGTTGGAGTAAACAGTTTTGGAAAAATGCCTTCTGAAATAGCTATTTTTTTGAAGTTGCCAAATCCAGAACTCTACACAGGGCACAGTTATCGTCGATCATCGGCAACGTTCCTGGCCGATTCTGGAGAAGGAATCACTGACATAAAACGCTTGGGGGGTTGGAAATCGACTACGGTAGCTGAAGAATACATTGATGAATCCACAAGTTATAAAAAAGGATTAAGTAACAAAATTCTGACCTTCAATCCTAAAGAAAGTGAAGCAGTTCCAAGTACCAGTATTTTATCTTCAGTTGCTCAGTACTTCAGTACATTTAACATTAATGTTGTTAATAACAATAAATAGTTATAAGTTGTTGTTTTTAATATCAATAAAAATTAAAAACAAAATGTATAGATATTTCATTCGTAGAAAAAATATTGTTCCTAACACGTGTGCAAAGTAGTTTTCCCGCACTTGAAGCTTATCCTAAGTCTAACTGCTTTCGCGTGTGGGAAAACATAACTTTGCACACTGAATAGGAAAACTACTATTTTATTATTAAAACTCCAGATTTCTTGAAGAAAATTTCTCTCTCTAATTACGTGTGGATTTATGTCACACCAGGAGTGTGAATTATGTCTATTGAACATTCCATTTTTAGTGAATTTGGCCTCGTCGCTCTAAATAATATTATTCAAAAACAATTCATCTCCAGAGTGACTAGTCAGCAAAAACTCACTAAAAACAACTCTCTTCGGAAAGTCAACCTCTTTTAAGTGTTGCACTAATTTAAATGAAAAAGGGTGAAATGTATGTTTCTTCAGGATCCTTTGAATTGAGCTTTTGGATATGCCTGATTCTACAGAAACTTGTCTTATTGACGAAGTTGAATTTGCAACAAAATAGCCCAAAATTGCAATTTCTACATTTGTATTAATAAGGATTGGTTTTGTTTTAATAGCTTTTCTCTTCACAGATCCCGTATTCTTAAAATTTTCAATTATTTGCTTGACAGCTTTTGGTGATGGCTTTGGTTTTTCTGGATAACGAGCGGCAAAAACTTTATCACATTCTCCGTAAATAATAAACAGATTTAAGTAATCTTGGTTGGAATAACGTAACCGCTACGGCATATTTGCAGTTGTCAAAACACTAGTGTGATTAACATGCTCTGCAGGTATCCAATATCACCGTGTGTCAAAAGCATAACCAACTAGAATACCAGATAATTCCAACCGTGCAGCATAATAAAATGTTTGTTCTCAAATAAAACGAAATGGGTTGGATGTTGGTATAGGCAAGTAAATTGAAACGTATAGTAATTTTTAATGCTCAAAATGATTCCGTCTTAAAAAATGTGGGTTTCTATTTAAAAAACTTGAGATTTTTCATCACTGCGAATAGAGCTTCAAAAAATAAGGTTTTTTTCCTTTAACGCTTTTTCGAAATATGAACAATAACGACGATACAGGGTGTCAAAGTTTTACTGAAAAAATAAAAATTTTATGATTTTGGCCAAACCACTTGAAGTAATTAAACAAAATTTTGTAGGTGTCAGTAGCTACGTGGAAAGGAAATTTTCCAAGAAACAACAATTTTTTTGCGTTTACCAGTGGCGCGCGTATAATTTTTTAAAAACATTTTCGAAAAAATATATTACCCTACTAGTTTTTTTTTTCAACATAAAATTTATTATTGAATTCCTTGTTCAATTCTAAAAATAAAACCCCTTTTATTATTTTTTGCAACGACGCACCGCGTTTGAGTAAAAAAATAAAAACCATCTTAATGCGTGCCTAAAATTAAATGCTGTCTTAATTTAAAATGTCAAATTATTAAAACTTAGTTCAAAGGCGGCTGAAATCTTTTGTTTATGTTTATGTCTGTTGATAAAGAATAACCTGTAGTTAGTTAAAATTAAATTTAAGTTATTTTTTATTTTGTTTTTTTTTTTTTCAGTAAAATTTTGACACCCTGTATCTTCGTTATTGTTCATATTTCGAAAAAGCGTCAAAGGAAAAAAAAACTTATTTTTTGAAGCCCTATTCGTAGGTGAAAGGAAAGCACCAACTTTGGAATCACCCTGTATAATCTACCATTTTCAATTACCTTATTGCTATTATGTTGGTTGTGAAACTTTTTATATACTTTTTCAGTTTATTGAATAGGAAATGTATTAAGGATTCTAAAAATGCGCTTAAAACAGTCATTTTCTTACCCCAAATTATTCTTTAAAACCACGTGATGTCTGTCACTAATGTCAGAATTGTCAAAGTTTTACTAGAATTTGCAAGAATTACATTTTAACACAGTTTTCAAACAAGACGATTTTCTCAGATTTAACAGTTATTTTGACAAATTGTCACTTCATAGTCTAGCCAAATAGTCTTCTGAAATCACGTGACAACTGTCAATAACGTCAAAACTGTCAAACCATGCTCAAAAGTTGCAAAAGTCATAGTTTAAAAACGTTTTCTGCAGTATTTGATATAAAACGTGTTTCTGAGAATTATGTCAGTTATTTTGACAATTATCACGTGACGTCTAGCTGAATAGTGTTCTACAATCCCGTGACAACTGCCACTAACGTCTAAACTGTCAAACCCTGCTCTAAAGTTGCAAAAATCAGGGTATGAAAACGTTTTCTTGCAGTATTTGATATAAAACGTGTTTCTGAGATTTATGACAATTATCACGTGACCGTCTAGCTAAATAGTGTTCTACAATCACGTGACAAATGTCACTAACGTTAAAACTGTCAAACCGTGCTCTAAAATTGAAAAAATCAGAGTTTAGAAACGTTTTTTTGCAGTATGCGATATAAAGAGTGTTTTTGAGATTTATGATTTTTAACAATGGTCACGTGCCTAGCTAAATTATCCTTTAAAACCACGTGATATCTGTCACTAATGTCCAAACTTAAAATACAATTATTAATAGAACACTATTTCGCTAGACGGTCACGTGACAATTGGCAAAATAACTCTCATAAATCTCAGAAACACGTTTTATATCAAATACTGCAAGAAAGCCTCCTAAACCCTGAATTTTGCAACTTTGGAACATGGTTTGACAGTTTTTACGTTAGTGACAGTTGTCACGTGATTTTAGAACACTATTTAGCTAGACGGTCACGTGATAATTTTTAAAATAACTGTGATAATCTTCAGAATCACCTTTTATATCAAATACTGCAAGAAAACGTTTCTAAACTCTGATTTTTGCAGCTTTAAAGCATGGTTTGACAGTTTTGACGTTAGTGACAGTTGTCACGTGATTGTAGAACACTATTTAGCTAGACGGTCACGTGACAATTGGCAAAATAAGTCTCATAAATCTCAGATACACGTTTTATATCAAATACTGCAAGAAAGCGTTCTTAAACCCTGATTTTTGCAACTTTAGAGCATGGTTTGACAGTTTTGACGTTAACAACAGTTGTCACGTGATTTTAGAACATTATTTAGCTAGACGGTCACGTGATAATTTTCAAAATAACTGTAATAAACTTCAGAAACACGATTTATATCAAATACTGCAAGAAAACTTTTTTAAATCCTGATTTTTGCAACTTTTGAACATGGTTTGACAGTTTTGACGTTAATGACAGTTGTCACGTGATTGTCGAACACTATTTAGTTAGACGGTCACGTGACAGTTGGCAAAATAACTCTCATAAATCTCAGAAACACGTTTTATATCAAATACTGCAAGAAAGCGTTCCTGAACCCTGATTTTTGCAACTTTCGAGCATTTTTTGACAGTTGTCACGTGATTTCAGAAGACTATTTAGCTAGACTATGAAGTGACAATTTATCAAAATAACTGTTAAATCTCAGAAAATCGTCTTGTTTCGAAAACTATGTTAAAATGTAATTCTTGCAAATTCTAGTAAAAGTTTGACAATTCTGACAATAGTGACAGACATCACGTGGTTTTAGAGAATCATTTGGAGTAAGAAATTGACTGTTTTAAGCGCATTTTTAGAATCCTTATTAAATTTCCTATTCAATAAATTGAAAAAGTATTTGAAAAGTTTCACAACCAACATAGCGGCATTAACGTAATTAACAACGGTAGATTATATACAAAAATGGTAGAAAGACTACAAAAACGGTAGATATATCTACCTATAATAGTTAAAGTCAAGTCTCAGACTCTTCAGTAATACAAGTAAAACAGTTTGGCACTAAATGCTACGATATTAGTATTGAAAACTAATTTTTAAAAATAAAAAAGTCCGAACATTTAATTTGGACTCTTTCTAGTGTTTAATTGAATTCTAAACTTGTTTCAGTCCTGAAAATAGACTTTTTCTGTTGTAGATTGTTTTTGTTTGTAGAATTGCTAATAAATATTGAATGATAATGAAACATAACACATACATGTATACCACAGTCGTTTTTATTACTTAAATACATTTACAAAAATTAATATTGAAGATACTTACTCAACTTTTAAATTATTTGACTTAAAAACAACATATTACTGAACTTTCGTGTCATATTCACATTATTTGGTTTTAATATCACTTCACTATTCACTCACTACCACTCACAGCATCTTTTCTTTCTAGAAAACAGAATTTTTTCCTTCAAATCTTTCTATTTCTTATTCACCTTAGTGGCTTTCCACACTTTAATCATCATATTTACTTTCTGACTATCATATAAATATAGATGCTCCTCAGCTTCCATTAACACGTGCAGGATATCACACTCTGGCACATACGTATTTTGAGAAACCACCTCTAAATAGTTTTCCGTCTCTCCTTTTTGAATCGCCTCGTAAACAAGCTCAATCAATCTACGTTTTCTTCGTAAATCCAATGTAACTCGATGGCAAAATCTTCTTATTGACGAACCCTTCATCCAACAGCACCACTCTAGTTCACCAGTTTCCGGGTCTCGTATCTCATGTTGTTTTCGTGCTCTGCACATGTTGAAAGTTTTTCTGTAATTTTCATTTTTGCAACATGGACCAGCCTGACTCATTGTCTTCAACTATGTTCACTTGTCACTGATTTGAATGCCGTTTCCCAGACTGACGAGAAATATTTATCTGAAACCACCCTCTTTTCAAAAGGTTCAGGTAACTCTATAAACCGTACCCGATTTTCAGAAAAATTGGTTATTATCTTTTATGGTTCATGGGTTATGGTGCAATAAATTTGCACAATGGATCTGGTAAAATAAAAAGTGATTCACAAAAATATCTGCATGTTGTTTTGTCTCGATATTTAACCAAAATATTGATAGCGGCAGACAAAGGTAGTTGGTGTACAGATAAGTGTTCCATTTTCGACACTTTTCTAGAGTATTTTGATTATTTTCAAAGGTACAACCGTTTTTACGTCACTATCCTACTTTTTCGTGAAAATAGATATTTCTATAGTTTTTAAAATACAGAGGAAAATTGAAAAATATTATTTTTGTATATTCTAATATATGACACGGGTGTCCTAAACTTTAGCAAATTCTAGTCAATTTTTTATTTTTTTATCAATAAACAAAACTGCCCAAACCAACCAACGTTTTCCTGTCCAAGGAGATTTTTTCCAAAATTTCCACAATTCTTCGCTTATTTCCAAATCAAAACCAACCTATGATGCATTGTGAGAGTTGGTTTCAACAAGATGGCCCAAATGCCCATTATGTCGTAGAAGTCCCACAATACCTGGATCCACTCTTTCATAATCAGTGGATGAGATTATTGAATGGCCCCCCCGATCCCTGGATCTTACGCCATTAGACTATTTCCTTTAGGGTCATGTAAAAAATGTGGCGTACAAAATTAGAGCAGAGAAGTCTTTAGTCTTGAAAATTGACTATTTTTTTAGAATTTTTGACTACAAATTCACACAAGACACCAAAAAGTGACTCTGAATAAGTGAAAAATTAACATCACAAGTTTAAAATTTACATAATATGGAGACAAATTTCGATATTTTAGTCTTGAAATAGTCATAAATACAGGATATTGACATTATATTCATGAAAATTACTTCGCTTTTCATTTTCTCAGAACTCTGGACTATTTCTAGTGCTTTAAAACTACTTTAAGCTTGAAAAATCAAGTTTCAAAACTATATTCATCAAGTCTTTGACATAGCAGACTTAAAAAACGATTTTTACATTCTCCATAGACTACTAAATTGACTTCTAGACACCTCAGTGCCATTTCTAAAAAATGTAGACACTTTTTAGTGCTTTAAGGTTGTTTTCAGTCTGAAAAATCGAGTTTCAAGACTATCTTCACAAAGTTTTTGACTAAATTATCCTGAAAGCCAGTTTATACACTATGGATAGTCTTGAAAATATCATTTCAAGCCTTTTCACTATTATATTGAATTCTACACTTATCCGTGCAAAAAAATTGGAGCATTTCTAAGAAATTCTGACTGTTTTTAGTGTTTTCAGACTGTAAAATCGAGTTTAAGACTATTCATAACAGTAAAAGTTAGGTTTTAGACTTTTCAGTAATTAAAGTAAACAATTTTAGTATTTGCTAATGCTACCATAAAAACTGAAAACTAATTTTTAGAAATGAATTAGTCCGAAAATTTAGATTGTTTACAGGGTTTAATTGAATTCTAGACTTGTTTCTAAGTTGTACAACAATTAAAGTCCTGAAAATACACTTTTAGACTCTCTTTTAGTCTTAGTAAAGTTATTTCTATCTTTAAAAGTCAACTTTTAGACTATTTTTGGGTCAACAATCTTTGTCTTGACTTCCGAGTGCTTGAAATCCAGTTTCAGACACTCGACAATGGATTGAAATCTGAAAAAAAAAAGATTTTAAGACTATTTCTAGTAGGAAATAACAAATTTTTATATATTAGTTTAAAAAATTTAAAGCCTGTAACAATTACAGTCCAAAAATCCTGTTTTTTGACTATTTTCAATGTCAAAAATTAACTTGTCTCCCAGTTGACCAGATTTGAATCGTTTTGAGCCATTTTAAAGTAAAAAATCTGACGTACTCAGGTAGACAGTGGTAAAAGTAGATATACAGAGTGAATTTATTATCGTGCAAGCTGAAATTTGTTGTTTCACTTTTTTGCAATTTCATTTCAGGACACCCTGTATTAAAAATCTTTTATAATCAGTGGATGAGATTATTGAATGGCCCCCCCGATCTCTGAATCTGACGCCATTAGACTATTTCCTTTAGGGTCATTTAAAAAATGTGGAGCACAAAATTAGAGCAGAGAAGTCTTTAGTCTTGAATATTGACTATTTTTTTAGAATTTTTAACTACAAATTCACACAGTACACCAAAAAGTGACTATGAATCAGTGAAAAGTAACATCAGAAGTTTAAAATTTGCATTTGAAGTAAGTTTTCATAATATGAAGACAAATTTCGATATTTTAGTCTTGAAAATAGTCCTAAATACGGGATATTGATTTTATGAAAATTACTTCGCTTTTCATTTTCTCAGAACTCTGGACTATTTCTAGTGCTTTAAAACTACTTTCAGCTTGAAAAATCAAGTTTCAAGACTATATTCATCAAGTCTTTGACATAGCAGACTTAAAAAACGATTTTTTTTGTTTTTTCACTTTTTTGCAATTTCATTTCAGGACACCCTGTATTAAAAATCCTTCATACTCAATGGATGAGATTATTGGATGGCCCCCCCGATCTCTGAATCTGACGCCATTAGACTATTTCCTTTGGGTTCTTTTATAAAATGTGACGTACGAAACTATAGAGCAGAGAAGTCTTGAAAATTGATTTAGAAAAGCTGAAAATTGACTTGTAGACCTGAAAAACTATTAAAAAAAAATAATTTGACTACAACTTCACACAGGACACCAAAAAGTGGCTACAAATCAGTTAAAAGTAACATCAGAAGTTTAAAATTTGCATTTGAAGTAAGTTTTCATAATATGAAGACAAATTTCGATATTTTAGTCTTGAAATAGTCGTAAATACAGGATGTTGACATTATATTCATGAAAATTACTTTGCTTTTCATTTTCTCAGAACTCTGGACTATTTCTAGTGCTTTAAACTACTTTCAGCTTGAAAAATCAAGTTTCAAGACTATATTCATCAAGTCTTTGACATAGCAGACTTAAAAAAACGATTTTTACATTCTCCATAGACTATTAAATTGACTTCTAGACACTCCAATGCCATTTCTAAAAAATGTAGACACTTTTTAGTGCTTTAAGGTTGTTTTCAGTCTGAAAAATCGAGATTCAAGACTATCTTCACAAAGTTTTTGACTGAATCATCCTGAAAGCCAGTTTATTCACTGTGGATAGTCTTGAAAATATCATTTCAAACTTTTTCACTATTAAATTGAATTTTACACTCATCAGTGCAAACATTTTTAGCATTTTTAAGAACTTCATGATTGTTTTTAGTGTTTTAAGAAAAGAAAAGTCAATTTTTGGACTTTTCAGTAATGAAAGTAAACTTATTATTGGATGGCCCCCCCGATCTCTGAATCTGACGCCATTAGACTATTTCCTATGGGATCAAGTAAAAAATCACTCTAATTTCTAAACTATGAGTGTTAGATCATCAGTATGTGATATTGTTACATTCAGAATACATAAATGTAACGATGACTTCTTGATTTGTCAAATTTTTAACTTGAATACCTTAAACTTGATTCACCTTTCTATAGCAATTAATTGTTACGTCATTTCAATTTACTTGTTGCTATACTCGTCAAATTGTCACATTTTAGTTTGTGAAGGGAAAAAAACGTGACACTATATAATTATACCAATATGTTTATTATTATTATACATTTATAAAAAAACTTAAATTAATAAAATAAGAACAACATATTATGGCACTTGTTGGTTTCAATATTACTGTACTAGTATCACTTCACTATTCACACTGTCTATCACTCGTAGCAACTTCATCAGAACGTTTTCCTTCAAATTCTACAATTTCTTATTCGCCTCAGTCCTTTTCCACACTTTAATCATAATATTTACTTTCTGGCTGCCGTACAACTGTGGATTCTGAGCCGCTTCCATCAGCACGTGCAAGATATCACACTCTGACACGTACGAATTTTGAGAAACTACACGTAAATAGTTTTCCGCGTGTCCTTTTTGAATTGTTTCGTAAACAAGCTTAATCAATCGAAGTTTTCTTCGTAAATCCAGCGTAATTCGATGGCAAAATCTTCTCATTGATCTACCGTTGATCCAACAGCACAATTCTAGTTCACCAGTTTCCGGGTCTCGTACCTGATGTTGTTTTCGTACTCTGCACATGTTGAAAGTTTTTGTGTAATTTTCATTTTTGCAACAAGGACCAGCGCAACTCATTGTGTTTAAATTTTCACTTGCCACTGTTTTCAAGACTGTCGAAGAAGAACTATTTGAATTACAAAAACCGTCCTTTGAAGGAGGTTCAGGTAAGGTAATAAAATGAACCTTCTAGCGGCCTAAGTGTCTTCTCCGAAAAGGGCTTATCTAACAACAAAGTACCAGCCAATAAATGGTACCTAATATTCAGAAAAATAGGGTAAATCTTTTTTGATTTATGGGCCTTGGTGTAGAAATTTTGCCAGTCTAATTCACCGAAACATGAGTCATTTTATAACCAAATAGCTGAATGTTGTCTAAAAGTAATACTAATTGCATATTTGGGAATAACTTAATTTTTGTCTGGGTGACAAATTTCTTATCTTATTCTTAATGGTTTTCATTGGGTGGTACCAAATAAAGAATTAGTAATAACTTTTTTTTTATTTTATGAGAACTAGTATTCTTATATTTTTGTATTCCACATATTTTTAACGCCAAAGGCAAGAAGTATCTCCTGATACTCGAAAAGAACATAAAAACCTTGTGATGGTTCCAGAGCACAGTTGTTTACTGATAACACATTAAATGATGGATTTTCTGATTTTTTTTTGAAGAGGTTTGAAATCGTTGTAAGCTTAGAAAACACTACTGATCCAAAGGAAACCATACGCTAAAGTAAAAGTCAAATGCAGAGCAGCATTTTAGAAGGAGAAATCAAAAACATAAAAGCCCTGAAAAGTGGAGCAATAGTGCTGAAAAGCTTCCCAACAGAACAAAATTAAAGAGATTCTTGGAAATAAACAAAATATTAAGCTAAAAGGAACTGCGGGTCTCAATCCAATGTTTTTAATACCTGGAATTTTTAAAGGATACTCAAACGAGGCATTTTTAGAAGAACTAATAAGAAAGAATAGCGAAATAGAAGAGGACCTACCAGGCATTGATTTTTCCAAGGTAATCACAGTAATAACACGAAAAACATAGTGCAAGACGTAACTGTTCTTAACAAATTTTCTATCGGAAGTGACCACAGAGCCGTCAGAGCAAAAATAGTCATGAATACAAGAAAGGAGAGGTCAAAACTAATAAGAAAAACTAAAAAGCTTCTAGAAAATAATTAACAACACAGAACGCAGACCAATACGCACAACCCCTTAATTCCCGTCTATCACACAAGCTGACAAATGAAGAGGATATAGACATTGAGGAGATAAACCAACAAATAATAACAGCAATAAAAGAAGCGGAAAACCAAGTGCAGGCAATCGCTTGGAGTTGGAGAAGTTGAGTGATGAGAATGGACAAACCACCACAAATAAGCGAGACATCTTGCTAATCGTGAGAAACCTCTGTGCGGAGCTCTATAAGAAAACTACAACAATAGAAATTGGCATGGGCACTACCGTGATACAAAACCAGGGCTCAGAAGACATCCCAGTAATCATCACTCAAGCCGAAATAAACAACTGCTTAAAAGACATGAAGAACAATAAATCAGTAGGAGATGACGAAATTAGCACCGAAAATATAAAACTAGGAGGATCATCATCAGCACTTCTGAAAATACTATGTAAGTTATACAACGCTTGTTTAAGAAACCCCAGAATGCCTGATCCATGGAATAAGTCCACCATAATACTTTTACACAAAAAAGGAGATACTTATAGCCCAAATAGAAAACTACAGACCAATTAGCCTGTTATCGCAGATATATAAGCTGTTTATGAGAATAATCACCAAAAGGGTGACAGCTAAACTCGATCTTTACCAACCTATTGTGATGATCATCTTCATACAATTAAAATCCTCATTGAAAAATGCCTAGAGTATAATCAACCGTTACCTCTCTATTTTGTAGACTATGAAAAAGCTTTTGACACAATAGACCACCATAATATGCTTAGAGCCCTCGCTGATTGCAGAATCCACCATCGCTTCATCATTAAGCAATTCTACAAGAACGCAAATGCTCTCATTAGACTTTATGAAGATACTCTTAGCTTCCAAATAGAGAGAGGTGTGCGGCAAGGAGATGTCATCTCCCCCAAACTATTTACCAACCTTTTAGAGTACTCGGCATCAACATTAATGGTGAAAAACTTAGTCACCTTCGCTTCGCCGATGATCTGATATTAATTACAAATGATCTCAAAGAAGCGCAAGAAATGATGATCGAGCATCCAGAGAGGCTGGGCTGAAAATCAATATAGGCAAAACAAAGTTCATGACAAAAGTTGCCAGTGAAAACCTAACAGTGAACAACTTAAGCATTGAGCAAGTATACTCCTACAAATACTTAAGGCCACGAGATTCGATTGGGAAGGGATAATCAAACCTGCGAAATTGGCAGAAGAATAAGTCTTACAGCCCTTGGAAGATTGAGCTATTGGAGTAACAGATGCCATCACAAGAATATCGACTCTAAAATGGAACCTAGCAATAATAAACGACAGCAGATGGACTAGAAAAATAACTGAATGGAGACAGCGAGACCACGCTTTCCACAGCAGAGGCAGACTGCCCAGTAGTTGGTGAGATGATCTGAAGCGCATCCAAACCAACTGGTTAAATGTACAGGATAGAGGAAGATGGAAATCTTTACGGGAGGCTTATGTCCAGCAGTGGACGAACGTATAGTTGTGTGATCATGATGATGATGAATCACAGTAATAGCGAAAAGAAACTGAGGCTCCACCTTCAGTAGCTAAATGGTTCTTCAAAAGAGCAACCATATTTTTTGATTTAATGAAAGTATATGTAACCGAGTATTTTAACTTGGCGATATGCTTTAATTGTTCAGGGTTTGGACACGCGGCTAAATATTGCAAAACATGCTGCCATAAGTGTGGAGGTGCTGACCATAATGGTATTGCTTAGCAGTAGATTTAAAATGTCCAAACTGTTGCAAAATGAAATACAAAGAAGAAGTCATTAAACACTCAGCAAGGGATATAAACTGTCCAGTGTACCAAAAGCGCCTAAATATATACAAGAATCAAGTTAACTACTCTGAGAATAATTTTTTACTTTTAACTTTAAACTTTATCGAGTATAATTCATCAAAACGTGCAATCCTTGGAAAATTCTGTGGATAAATTGAACTACATGTTACAAGATAACTGCGAGTGCAGGATAATTTGCACCTCAGAGCACTGAAAATCAGAAAGTCAATTGGAAAGCTAGGGTATAGACAATTTTAACATCAGCATTTTGCCGAGCAGAGCTATGGCTTTATAAAGGGTAAATCCACGCAGACATATCAGTTCATTCTGTCAGTTATTGATCACTTCGAAAATGGGGAAGCAGCTTTTGGTATATTTCTAGATCTTTCAAAAGCCTATGACTGTCTAAATCGTGATATATTACTAAATAAAATGGAAAACTATGGGATAAGAGGACAACCACTTAATTGGGTAAAATCGTACTTAACTAGAAGGTGTTAATAAAAATGGACAGTTTAGTAAGTCCACAACTCTTTTAAACAAATATGGGATAGCACAAAGTAGTACACTGGTGCCATGTATTCCGTGGTCAACGAATCCTGGCAAACTATCTTGAACTATGCTGATGATACCAACTTAATTGTAGCAAATAAATGCAGTTCACAGCTGGTTACTAACAGTCAATATTTAACAACAAAAATCGCAACATGATTTAACGATAATAGGCTAATTTTAAACTTAGAAAAGACAAGTTTGATATTAAATCGAAGAAAAAAACTTTAAGTGTAGACTTTGAGTTTTTTTCTTCGATTTATGTGTGCTTCGGTCTCTTTGAGAATATGGACCCTTTCTACGATTTGAAGTTTGATATTGTTCAAAAGAAAACGGTCAAATTTCAATAACATAGACAAGTTATTAATACTAGACAGGGATTTCTTAAAGTACCAAGTTCCTGGGCGTTCATGTTGATGAGAATCTTGACTGATGGGGTTTACATGTGAACAAACTTCTAAAAAGACTATAGGCTCCATTGGCTACGGAATACGAATAACAGGAAAGTATACATATACTATAAACGTACCATATATGATCAGGAAAAGGAGAAATTATGATTCAGTGATGCAACAACTGTCTTCTAACAAGCTTAGTAGCTTTAAGGCCAGATATCTCCAAAACTACTCGCCGTAGACAGTTCAAATTCGAAACCCAATTGACTTAATTAATTATTGGATTAATGACACTTTTCGCCTTTAATTAAGGCAGTTGAAGATGATTTTCCTAATTGAAACATTTTCTCCTTTAAAAATGTCAAAATACAGAAAAATGTTATATTTAATAAAAAAGGCGTCACACTGCTAACTCAAACCGTTTTCGAGATAAGAAAAATGTCTGGAAAAAGTTAGCCAAGTTTGACGCCCTCTAGCGGCCAAACGACGCAACTTAGCAGTGCCCGCTCAACCTCACGTGATAGCTCCATTCATTAGCTACCTACGATCATATGATATTACGGAATGTTTCCAATAATCGAGTTATTTGCGATTTTTTAGAAAAATGCACAATAATTTTGTCCAAATAATTAAGTTTTTTTTTTTTGGCCGTCGCCATATTGGATTTATGACACGGTGGTCATTTTAACAAATTTTGACATGGAGAACACGAATCTGGTGTTTCGCTGTAACTGCCGCCATTTTGTCACTGCTAAAATTAGCGAATATTTTTGACTTTGAATTATTTCGTCATTTATAAAGCAAATCATAAATTGTCATATGTCACTGAAATCAGAATAAAATACACTATTTTGTGGTCTAAAAATCCAATATGGCGTCCATAACAAAAAAGAAAGTTTTTTTTTTTTTAACTTTCTTTATGGCTTTTACCAGGTATAGGGTATTCAGCCAGACCAAGTTAGGTTAGGTCGAGGGTGGCCTACGCCAGTAAAAAAAAAATCAAAGTGTAGAAAAAAGAAAGTTGATGATGACGAAACGTCGGACGACAAATTTGAAACCAACATCGTATAGCTAGAAAAAAGTGGCAATGAAAAGATGTTTTTAGTTTTGGAACATCTCTTCAAATAAGGTTAGAAATAAGTAAAACCAGAAAATCAAAATTTTCGAAAATTGAAATTCATCAATGATTACACTATTATTAGCATTGAAAAAGTACTCATTGGTGGCATTTCGTTTTCAAGCTCCATGGAGCGAGCAGAGCGTTTTTGACGTCACGATAACGTAATTTGGTAAAACCATAATTTGGCCAACTGTCAAATTACGGCATTGTGACGTCAAAGCTCGCTCATCCATGGAGCGTGAAAACGAATGCGGTCATTGTGTGACGTCAAATTCCTATATTTCATAAATCGCAGTAATCGCACCAAATCCTCGAATGCAGCCCACGCTGACAGCTGTCAAATTTGCTAAAGACTGTTCATTTGACTGACCACTAGAGGTCGCACCAGTTCTTTTGAAACGCCAGTAGTTGGTAATCGAAAATATTTATGTAACCGCTGACCGCTGGTTTCTTTAAGAGACAATCTCCCGTTGAACTTTCAGCCCGGCTAGCTCAGTCGGTAGAGCATGAGACTCTTAATCTCAGGGTCGTGGGTTCGAGCCCCACGTTGGGCGATACTTTTTTTTATTTACATTTTCAATTTACTGGCAGCAAGCAAATAATAATTACAAATTTACTTCTGCAAACATGACAACAACCTCAACTCATTTAAATAACAACAAAATCAATTATCTAAGAAATAATGCCCTAGGGCGTTATTTTTCATAATGCCCTCAAGTAACCATTTTTTAAATACATATCTACAGAATGAAAGTCGGACATTAAACATTGAAGACACCACAGGCATTATAGGAAATAATGCCCACGGTCGAAGTACCCTATCGACCTCATGCATTATTGTCCTTATAATGCCCTTGGTATCTTAATTACTATTAAAGGCGCAATTTTTGGGAAAAAAGTTTCACGTACAGAGTGTCCCAAAACTGACAACGGTGTATTCAAGAAAAATCATTGGTGTGATAGTTTGACCGCTAGATGACGTCAAATTCAAGCTTTTTGACAATTTTGATTTTAACACAGTTTTTGAGAATATTTCCCTCATATGTAAAATCTCCCATATGAGGAGAGGTGTTATCGAAAACTTACAGCGATAACACAAATCGATAACACCACGCTACATATGTTAAATCTCCCATATAAGAAGGGGTGTTATCGAAAATTACAGCGATAATACAAATTGATAATTGCACTGTACAGGGTGCTGCATTTTCGATGGTTTTACGGGGTACAGAGAAAACGGTAATAGATAGAAAAAAAGTAGCATACGTGTTCTGATCTCTTTTTCTGAGCTGAGATGACTGGCGAAAAGTGGGCGGCGCAAACTTCTTTTGTTTCAAAGATACGGGGGGTTTTTGAAAATTGGTCATTTTGGAACCTCCTCTGTATTTCATTTGCTATTAAAGTTATCGAAAAAGGAAGAACGGTTCCCGGTAGAAGTTTTCATGTAGAATCCAATATCGTAGTCAGTTTTTTTCTATTTCGTTTAATTTCTGATATATGACAGTAAGTTACATTTTTTTAAATGGAACATCCTATATATTTTTACGTCATTTAATTCTGTTGATTTTTACCATTTCAACGGTGTATTACAACATATAAGTTTGTAGAGGTTAATCGTGTTATTTTAAAAAAAGACCTTTGCTAAGCTAAAAAAAGGCCAATATCTAAAATACCAAACAAAATCGGAAATCATATAAACTAACACGACAGAAAATTAAATATTTTTAATAAATCTTATTAAAAATCTAAGTTACAAGCAGTTCTACCGTCGCGTTAATAAGAAAAGTGGCCATTTATATTTTCTACTATTTTTAAGGTAGAAATTGAAAAAACTGTTTACAAACGACATGTAACATGTTAATATGAACATATCCAAATTTTGTTTCGACTGTGGGTATTTTTATACATATTATTTAGCACTTTTTTGTTAAGGAAACGTTTTTTTTCTAATCACCAAGATTAACGTTTACAAACTTATATGTTTTAATATACCGTTGAACAAATAAAAATCAACAGAATTAAATGACCTAAAAATATATAGGGTGTTCCATTTAAAAAAATATAACCTACTGTCATATGTCAGAAACTAAACGTAATAAAAAAACTGCTTACGCCATTGGATTCTACGTCAAAACTTCTACCGGAAACCATTTTTCCTTTTTTGATAACTTTAATAGCAAATGAAGTACAGAGGAGGTTTCAAAATGACCATTTTTCAAAAGCCCCCGTATCTTAGAAACAAAAGAAGTTTGCGCAGCCCACTCTTCGCCAGTCATCTCAGCTCAGAAAACGAGATCAGAACACGTATGCTACTTTTTTTCTATCTATTACGGTTTTCTCTGTACCCCGTAAAACCATCGAAAATGCACCATCCTGTACACGTATCTATAACGACTGCATTGTTGTAGAGCCTATTGCTAGTACACTAATTGTTGTCATTGCACAGTTTTTTGACTTTTTATAACCAAACAATGTCAAAGATTATTGAACGGTTTGGAACTTGCTCATTTAGCTCCATTGAGCAATCTATAGTTGCAGCAAAACCAAAACATTTTATTTATTCGGGAAATATTCGGGGGTAATTGCACAAGTGCATAAAAATTACCGATAATTTTGCATGAAAACTTGTTATCTCTTAACTGCATGAGTTTATTTTCATATTTTTTTGGCGAAAGAGCCCGACACCGAAGGTGGAGGGCTTTTTTAGAAAAAAATATGAAAATAACCGAATGCAGTTTGCAAAGATAACAAGTTTGAACGCAGAATTATCAGGTCATTTTTAAGGCACGAATGTAATTTTGGGGAATATTTCCCGAATAAATAAAATGTTTTAGTTTTGCTGCAACTATAGATTGCTCAATGGAGCTCAATGAGCAAGTTCCAAACCGTTTATTAATTTTTGTTGACATCGCGTTTGACATTTTTTGGTTATAAAAAGTCAAAAAAATGCGCATAGACAACAATTAGTGTACTAGCATTAGGCTCTACAACAATGCAGTCGTTATAGATACGTACAGTGCAATTATCGAAATGCAATTATCACTTTAGAATGCAATTATCGCTGTCATTCTGGTGAAAATGCACTGCTCATATGGGACATTTAACACATGAGGGAAATATTCCCCAAAATTACATTCGTGCCTTAAAAATGACCTGATAATTCTGCGTTTAAACTTGTTATCTTTGCAAACTGCATTCGGTCATTTTCATATTTTTTTCTAAAACAGCCCTCCACCTTCGGTGTCGGGCTCTTTCGCCAAAAAAATATGAAAATAAACTCATGCAGTTAAGAGATAACAAGTTTTCACGCAAATTTATCGGTAATTTTTATGCACTTGTGCAATTACCCCCGAATATTTCCCTCATGTGTTAAATGTCCCATATGAGCAGTGCATTTTCACCAGAATGACAGCGACAATTCCACTCATGTACAAAAAATGCCATATATACGTCATCAAAACACGGTTTGCTATCGGCTAATAAGGAAGGAAGAGAGTTTGCTAGCGGATAAAAAAATCGGATAAATTTTGCTGTTGATTTCATCGTTCCCACGGATTTTTACTACACTTCTATTGTTGCAATGTCTCACCTTGAGATTTTTGCTGGCACTGTCAATTTTGATGTTTGTTCGTATTGTTTTGGTTATGGCTCGCTTCCGTTAGAGTTCTACTGCAGAAAATCAAAAGAACCAGAAAAATTTATTTCTGCCAGTACAAGAAAGTCGCAGTCTAATTATATTATTGATTATATTCATGGAATTGTCTTATCAAATACCATTCGAGCTCAGATTTTGAACAGGATAATTTTTCCGCTTGTCTTCTCATACTTTCTTTATGGTACAAAACTCGACCTGTTTGCCAAAATCACTCGAGCTACGCTCTCGTGATTTAGTTACAACAGGTCTCGTGCAGTTACACCAAAAAGAAAGTGTTCCAAGACAAGCACAAAAATTATCCTGCTAAATCTGAGCTCTTATGGTATTGCCCCCGATAATTTCCGGAAACTAAAAATTGTTTTTCACTTATTTGAGACACCCTGTACTCAGCCGCTAATCTGAGACACCTTATATATATCGACATCCATTTTGCCCTGTCACGGTTTTGGGGATGACCTGGAAATTATGTCAATTGTGACGTTTTCAGTGCGTGGCACCCTTAAAAAAATGACTCTCTACGTCATTTTTATAAATAAGTCGCTACTTCGCAAAAACTACAAAAAACCAAGGTCAACTTTGACGCCCTCTAGCGGCCGAACCGAAAAACTTTGCCGTGTTTGCTCAACGTCACGTGAGAGCACCATTCATTAGCTTTGTTATATGGCTCGTATTAAAAAACAGAGAGATCCCAATAAACTTAAAGCGGAAAGTCTTCGATACATGTATACTGCCGGTAGCAACTTACGGTTTAGAAACAGTGACAATGACGAAAAAAAGTGCTGAACAGTTGAGAGTAATACAAAGAGCAATAGAGCGCACCATGCTTGGAATCAGTCTAAGAGACAAAATCAGAAATGAGGAAATCCGACTAAGAACTAAAGTCGTGGACATCATGAAGCGTATCTCGGAAAGCAAATGGCAATGGGTGGGGCATGTGGCCAAATAGAACCATGACAGTTGGACAGCGCGAATAACACATTGGCGGACCAAGCGTAGCGTAGGCAGGCCCCAGAAAAGGTGGCTAGACGATCTCAAACCGATTGCGAGGAAAAGATGGTCTCAAACAGCACAAGGAAGCGGATGAAAAAGGTCTACGTTCAGGAGTGGACAAAGGAGAAGAAGAGAAGAAGCAATACATTTTGTAAACGGTCTTTAATCGGGCGAAAACGTCTAGAGATGTTGACCACATGACTGGATTAAGGTTATTGTGAAATCCAAAAACTATTTTTGCGCAAAATGGCCTTATATTGAATTTTTCATTTTTTGAGTGCACTTTTAATCCCTCATTTGAGGGATAAAAGAGGCACTTTTAATCCCGCATCTCTTATATGGTCGAAATCCAATGTCTTGTACTTCTTCGGCTTATAATGGTCATTCTGTCTCTTTAGAAATGCTTGGAGTTTACTGTATTTGCTGATGTCGACGTTTGCTTCAGATATTATCGTGGCTTTGATCATGGAATATTGGCTCCATAGAGAAGATGCCTTGAGCTTCTTAGACTTCTGCAGGAAGTAAGCCAGGAGCACCTTTTCATCCGTAAAATTCTCTGCATTCTGTTCAACGCACCATTTTTGGTAAACAAGAAACTGTTTTTGTAAGCCTCGCGAGATTTTTCTGGAAGAAGGCTAGCGATGGCCTCTTCAATGTTCATTTTAAAAAAATACGATTTTTCTGGACTCACCGTTTGATAACAACTGATTGACATTTGTTTTGTGCCATAGCAACACTTCCAGGGCACAATAAATTTTAAGTGAATCCACCATGCCAACAACTATCAGTAAAACGAGAGTATGAAAAAAAAAAAAAAATACCGTTGTAACCACTGTTAGTTTTGTAATTTTTTTTATTTTTAGTTTCTCGCATTCTAAAGTGCATAAAATAGTATATATACCTCGTGACTAAAGTGAACCACTTTAGTCCCTAGGTTTATAATATACTATTATGTCATCACAAAGAGAAAGAAAATATCTTTAAATCCTCAAAAAAAATTATTAAAATCGAATGACTGAATTTGAAGATACAGCCGCTGAAAAAAGACAAATTTATGTTGCAAATTTATACATTAAAATTAATATTATGCATATTTATCATTTAATAAAAGTAGAAAAAAAAATAGTTTTTTAATAATTATTTTATTTTTATATTAACACAAAGAGATTTTGAATTTTGGTTTGTAAAAGAATCTTAGTAGGTTGCTAACTGTCACATGTTTAAAATAATGGTAAAATCCACTTGGACTATCTTATTGTAATTCATACAAACTTATATTTTAGGTACAACAAATAGGTCATCCATGCATTTGAGCATGGTGTCTTCGAAGCACACTGTGCACAGTGTCTTTCAATGTTTGTGGCTTACAATACTCTTCCAGCCAACTAAACACCCCAGCTGACAATTCGGAAAAATTACTCACAGAAACATTACTAAAAGTAACAAACAGCTGGTCCATAATTGATTGAAACTGAAAGTTAAATAAATATTAAAATATCCTAAAATTTTCACTACAAAGAGTCTTTTACCACAGAAAATTTAACCTCATCCGCAACTGGAGTTTCTGTATGACCAGGCTGCAATTGTTGGGCTTTAACAATTTGTTCGTAATTAGTTTGCATAATTCTCAAAGCGATCACTTCTTTTCTTAAAGCATTTCTTTCATCCTCCTGCTTTTTCTTCTGCTGTTGCAAGTACTGAATGTAATCAATTGATCGCTGCAGGACAGTTGCTTTACTCAACTTATATCCTGGAAATTTGCTAGTGGTAGTGACATTTTTAGATTATCACTTACCTCTGTTCAACCTGACACATCAGTTTGCTGGCATGTGGGCACTAATTCTTGCAAATTATCATAGCCTTTCTTAATGGCATCTCGACGTTTCTGTTCAGCTTGTGTATGAGCTTCTCTTCTTCGTTCTTTGTAGCTTAAAGAAGCGTGTCTTGATTCCATGTCTTCATCATCTGTTCAACCATCATTAAGTGTTAGATATATAATTATTAAAGCAAAACTTACCAGATGGAGGACCTGAAATTGGAGCTTTTTTAGCGTGGAATCCTAGTTGTTCTTGAGACATCTTAAACTGCACAAACAACTGTTACACAATAACTATAATGTTATATTACAGATTTAATAATAATAAACTGTAATTTTCCATAAACTTAAGATAAAAAGTTGGACTGGAAGTTACTGATGTTCATTTTGTGTTCAGAGTATTCTTGCACTTTCTATAACGCATTATCACTAGATAACTTGATGAATTATCTATATTTTTTTATTTACAATTCGATGATTTGAATGTAGGCATGATTACCCAGATAAACCCTTTTTGTTGTTATACTCATTAGGTCATTGCTCAGTGGCGGGCAATAATTATTAACAATATTATTTTAGTATTTAACTTTAACAACAAAACGTCAAAAACAGATGACTGTGACCGCAAATGCTTGGAGGACAAACAAAGCAATGTTGTCAAGTCAAAATATTTAATGGCGGGAGAAAATATAAAAACCGTAGGTTCTTCAAAAATACAAATATTTTTATTTTTTTATTAATTAATAATTGTTTTTTAAGTTTTTTACATAAGTGACAGATATCACGTGGTTTTGAAGCATAATTTAGCTAGGCAGTCACGTGACCATTGTCAAAATCATAAATTTCAAAAACACTATTTATATGGAATAGTGCAAGAAAAGTTTTCTAAGCCCTGATTTTTGTAACTTTTGAGCACAGTTTCACAGTTTTAACGTTAGTGGCAGTTGTAACGTGATTGTAGAACACTATGCACGTGACAATTGTCAAAAAAACTGTCATAAGTTTCAAAAATACATTTTATACCAAATACTGCAAGGAAACGTTTCTAAACCCGGTTTTTCGCAACTTTAGAGCATAGTTTGACAGTTTTGACGTTAGCGATAGTTGTCACGTGATGGTAGAACACTGTGCACGTGGCAATTGTCAAAAAAACTGTCGTAAATCTCAAAAACACGTTTTATATCAAATACTGCAAGAAAACGTTTCTAAACCCTGATTTTTGCAACTTTAGAGCATAGTTTGCCAGTTTTGACATTAGTGACAGTTGTCACGTGATTGTAGAACACTATTTAACTAGACGGTCACGTGACAATTGTCAAAAAAACGGTCATAAATCTCAAAAACACGATTTATATCAAATACTGCAAGAAAACGCTTCTAAACCCTGTTTTTTTGCAACTTTAGAGCATCATAGTTTGACAGTTTTGACTTTAGTGACAGTTGTCACGTGATTGTAGAATACTATTTAACTAGACGATTAAATGACAATTGTCAAACTAACTGTCATAAATCTAAAAAAACCGTCTTGTTTCGGAAACTGTGTTAAAATGTAATTGTTGCAAATTTTAGTCAAATTTTGACATTAGTGACAGACATCACGTGGTTTTAGAGAATAAACTCACTGTAGCCCTTGCTCGATAAAATTAAAAATAGAATTTGTTAAAATTTGTTAGTGCTATTTTCGAAAGTGTTTTATTATATCTCAAAAAAAGAAGTAAAAGTAGCTTAGCGTCTTGACTCTTCAAAGTCAATTTTCAATAAAATATCAAAAACAGCTATTATTTTGGCATTTTTGGGAAAAAAATACACATTGAGTATTGCAAAAACTGATTATTTTCGTGGATTTCTTTCTCATACAAAACTAATAAATTGAAAACTGACAAAATCTTCTGCTCTTGCCCTTCATACGCATATAAACATGTTCGACATAAGAAAAATTAGATTACATTCGTTGTTCGTTTGTTAATTTTCAGTTCAAAGCCTTGTTTTGATTATGAAAATAGTCATAACGTGTAACTTAAGAAGATCTTTATTGTCAAACTCTTATTTCTTTCATAATTGATTAATTTAGTCGCAAAATGCCGTATAAGAGAACGAGATGTCCTACGTAAACAACCAGAAACAGCTGATTAAGACAGTTTGTTAAAATGGAGTGCACATTTTAATTAAAGAGAAGACGAATTACATAAAAGTTAGGTTAGAAGTTAGAATTGTCAGAATTGTTTTGTTAGGAACAATAATTATTGCATTTTTAGTTTTTTTAAAGTTGTACCTAATTATCCATTTTCCTTTCCATCTGAGTACAGTATAAACATGTCAAATAGTCATTTATTTTTAAAACCGGCATTTATTACTACACCTGGTCAAAATGGGGTTGGAAGATATGTATGCCAGCTACAAAGAGTGGTTTTAAAGTTTTGCAAGAGTAGTGGGGACAGTAGAGGAATGAGGTAAGTTCTATCGTCACAGAAGTTTATGGTACAAGCTACTAGCTTGAGGTGTTAAAGCCTGCTTAAGAGAGGAGAGGTTTCAATGCTGCTAACTTAATGGTAATAATAGACTAGCAAAATGTTTAATGGCTTGTTGCACTTTAGGCCTTGCATAGGCTAATTAATGACTATGATGATCAAGACATTTGAATAGTTATGGGTAGATTAGTTGCGCTTTCCTCCCTAGGTGCGCCATTAACTATACTTTACCAGAAAAATTTGTAAAATTACTGGTAAACTACAAATACTGTGCTTCTTGCAGTTCAAACTTTGACACCGCTTTTCTCTCTGACTGTACCAAATTTTGTAGTATTTTTTAGGTTATTGAATGAGAAATTTAATGAAGATTCCAAAAATGTGCTTAAAACAGTAATTTTCTTACTCCAAGTGGATTTTACAGGCAATTTTGACCCTGACTGTTTTTTCGAACTGTGTTTTTGGCAGTTCAAATTTTGACACCACTTTTCTCTCCAACTGTACCAAACTTTGTAGTATTTTTTAGGTTATTGAATACGAAATTTAATGAGGATTCCAAAAATGGGCTTAAAACAGTCATTTTCTTACTCCAAGTGCGTTTTACAGGTGATTTTGTCCCTGACTGTTTTTTTAAACTGTGTTTTTGGCAGTTCACATTTTGACAGCGCTTTTCTTCCTGACTGTACCAAATTTTGTGGTATTTTTTTAGGTTATTGAATAGGAAATTGAATGAAGATTCCAAAAATGTGCTTAAAACAGTCATTTTCTTACTCCAAGTGGATTTTACAGGCAATTTTGTCTCTGACTGTTTTTTCAAACTATGTTTTTGGCAGTTCAAATTTTGACACTACTTTTCTCCTTGACTATACCAAATTTGTCTTGTTTTTTTAGGTTATTGAATAGGAAATTTAATGAAGATTCCAAAAATGGGCTTAAAACAGTCATTTTCTTACTCCAAGTGGATTTTACAGGCGATTTTGTCCCCCACTGCTATATTAAACTGTGTTTCTGGCAGTTCAAACTTTGACACTGCTTTTCTCTCTAACTGTACCAAACTTTGTAGTATTTTTTTAGGTTATCGGATAGGAAATTTAGTGAGGATTCCAAAAATGGGCTTAAAACAGTCATTTTTTTACTCCAAGTGGGTTTTGCAAGCAATTTTGTCCCTGACTGTTTTTTCAAACTGTGTTTTTGGTAGTTCAAATTTTGACACCGCTTTTCTCCCTGACACCAAACCAGTTTTTCCTAAATAAAATTAAAAATTGCAAGGGATCAAAAATTTCCCTAATCAACTCCTTAAACCAACATTGTCAGTTTGCAGGACCGTTTTTGTTTCCTGTAGGTATATGGTGTGCATGAAAACTATGATGATTGATTACAAGTGACTGTTTTTGGTCACCCTGTACGCAATTTTTAAGGTAGAATTTTGTACTCTACACCACTGGAAAGAGAGGCTCAAGACGGTTAATTTGAGTAGTTCGACCTTCCTAAAATCCCAAAAATAACTTAGTTACAGGGTGCTCAAATTTCAACTGATTTGAAAATTTGTGGGATTCAACCAATTTTTGCTAAATAACTTGACCATTTAAAGCATGGAGGGAGGTGCAGCAAACCAAACAGAGAGGGAAAGGGCTAAAACAGACAAATCAATGTTTTCATCAAGTCAATTCAGCTTCATTGGATTTGGAAAGCCATGAGATTTAACAATTGGAGTTAGTTATTTTTTAGCCAGTTAGTTGCTGTCATTTGTATAGGTACAGCCATCACATGACCAACAGTCCAATTACGTCAAACAGGGAGTAGTCCTGGAAATTGAGTAAGACCTAGGCCTGGGACAGGATTGCTCACAACAGATATCTAGTAGGCTGTAATTTAAGCTGTAGACCAACCTTAAATTGGTAAAAGTAACCAAGGTATAATAAGGAATATAACAAAGGTTTTTGATTAAAAACACAATAAATACAAAAACATTTCTAGGCAGTAGTTATGCTGGCAAACAACTGAACACTTGCACTATAATCTCTTTTTGATTGTCAGGCAAAAGGCTGGTCCATACTTTTTATATGGCAATGGTTGTGATTTGACTGTGACAGCTCAACTCCAAAACTAAAACTTAGTCTAGGATGCTCTAATAAACAGAGCTCTTCCTTAACTGGGACAGAGTATTTGGGTCAATTTTAAAACCTCCCAACTTCAAAATGAGATAACAAATTTTTATGCTGTTTGGACTCTCATTGGGCTTGATTTATTAGCTTTTAGCTGTCGCGAAAAACTTTGCCTTTAACGCAACTATACTATACAGGGTGGGAAAGAACCACATGCAAAAAAGTTACATTTTCTTAGGCCATTTTTAAAAACTTTATATTGTCAAACAAATCTACCGATTTTAATGCAGTTTGGACTGTCATTGGAAAGTTCAAAAAATAAAAAGTTATGTAGATAAATTGAAATATTGATATCGTAAATTTGCTACCTTAACTTGTAAATATTCTTTATCCGGTGCTTTTCTCAACAATTTTTCAATTTAGTGTCTCTCCAGTATCTTTGCCCTCTTCGTTTTCTAATTTCTTGACGCAGCTTTTAAATATGAAGCAAGTTTACCATACTTTGAAACATCAATACTTCTGTGCACTTTTAACAGTGATTTTAGCATAGAATCTTACTGCTCCTACTCCTATGCCCCATTTTTTATCCACTTGTCGAATTCTACCAATTTCTTTTGGTATACACTTTTGCTTTGGATTTCAGCAAAATTAAAGAGATTCTCTACATTTTTAGTTATTTTTTGAACAATTTTGCTTTTCAAATATAAATTTAAACCATTCATTGTTTTTAACGTTAATTTTGCAATTATTTTTACAGAGAATTCATTGAAACTAAATTAATTGATTTTGTAAAGTCAAGTCCTGAGGTGGCCGTTTATGTTAAACCTCGTAGACATAGAACTGCAATTATCAAAGCAGAATATTGTATGTATTTCTTATTTTTTTTTGTCAATTTCTTCAGTGGTATATTTTGTAGTAAATGGTGAAACGCAGTGGATAAATGCTAGACAATTTACGGACGATGAGGTGTTGAAATGGTTAAACTTATTGAAGTCGCAAGCTTCCAATCGGACTGGTGTAAGATTAAGGAAATTAATTCATACGGATAATCCTTCTATTCAAGGTCCATGGACTCCATACACGTTCAGGTAAATTAATTATTTTATGCCTAATTAGTTATTTGTTACCAACAAATGTATGAATGCACTAAAGTTTGGCCGACAATTTATGATAAAAACTATTTGCAACCCAACCTATTTGACATTATTTCAGAAGACTATTTATTTTGCTTGATGGACCATAAAACTACTCTACTATTTTAGAATTAAAGAAACAATAACATAATTTGGTTTGCAGAGATCCTAAACTTAATTTAGCGACTTTCCCTGATAATAACTTATCAAAAGCAGATGTCTACAGCAAAACAGCCACTGAAGAACTGATGGAGATGTTTCAAAAGCAGAAGGTTGAAAGTCTAGACCAATCAAGAGCTGAATAAAGTTAATGTTAGTATGTAGTTGATGTATAGAATAAATTGTAATTGTGCAGCGTTTTTATAAAAAATAATTTTAAAAAATCCGTCCCAGAGAAAGAGTCAAATTGGATTGTAAAACTGGAAGACTGGAAAACTGAATGAGAAAATGCAAATTTAATTTTGTCTACAATTTTTGAACGACAAAATATATTTTTTTCTTAATTATATTTTTAACTAACGTTCTCGCAATATTGACCGCGTTTATCTTGTTTACAGTATCTGAAGCTAAAATGTAAACCCAGTCATTTCGTTTCAAAAACATTCTGAGCATTTATAATTTCTTGCAAAATTTGCGTAACTTTAACCGTTTCCGAGAAATTGCATTTTTTTACTTTGTTTTTGGAATTTGCTTTAAAATTTTTAACATCTTGTATCTCTGCCATTTTTGGGGTTTGCGTGACTGTAAAAAGCTCAAAATGTTTATTTTCAACTGCCTTTTCTCTTCCTGTAGACCGTGACACAATTAAATGTCTACAAAACCGTTTCCGAGACATTCGAAATCCAAATTTTTTAAATTCTGTATTTCCGCTATTTTTGGGTTTTTTGCGAGCGTAAAAAGCTCCAAATATTCGTTTTAAACTGCTCTTTCACTTCCCGTAAAGTGTGACATAATTAATTGTATACAGAGTGTCCAAAAAAAACAAAGAGAAAGACGGTTAAATTTGAAACCAACGTTTTGCCATTATTGATCGCGTTTACCTCATTTTCAGTATCTGAAACTAATGCGAACCTAGTCATTCAAGTGCAAAAAAGCATTCTGAACATTTATGGTCTCTTGTAAAATTTCCGTATCTCTAACCGTTTCCAAGATAATCGACTTCTTTAAATTTTTTGGGAAAATTCAATGAAAATTTTTTAAATTTTATATCTCGGCTATTTTTGGGGTTTTCGCGACCATAAAAAGCTCCAAATATTCGTTTTGAACTGCTCTTTCACTTCCCGTAAAGTGTGATATAATTAATTGTATACAGAGTGTCCAAAAAAACAAAGAGAAAGACAGTTAAATTTAAAACCAACGTTTTGCCATTATTGATCGCGTTTACCTCATTTTCAGTATCTGAAACTAGTGTAAACCCAGTCATTCAAGTGCAAAAAGGCATTCTGAACATTTATGGTCTCTTGTAAAATTTCCGTATCTCTAACCGTTTCCGAGACATTCGACTTCATTACATTTTTTGTAAAAACAATAAAAAATTTTGAATTCTGTATTTCCGCAATTTTTAGGTTCTTTGCGACCGTAAAAAGCTCCAAATATTCGTTTTGAACTTCTCTTTCACTTCCCGTAAATTGTGACATAATTAATTGTATACAGAGTGTCCAAAAAAACAAAGAGAAAGACAGTTAAATTTGAAACCAACGTTTTGCCAGTATTGATCGCGTTTACCTCATTTTCAGTATCAGAAACTAGTGTAAACCCAGTCATTCAAGTGCAAAAAGGCATTCTGAACATTTATGGTCTCTTGTAAAATTTCCGTATCTCTAACCGTTTCCAAGATAATCGACTTCTTTAAATTTTTTGGGAAAATTCAATGAAGATTTTTAAATTTTATATCTCGGCTATTTTTGGGGTTTTCGCCACCATAAAAATCTCCAAATATTCGTTTTGAACTGCTCTTTCACTTCCCGTAACGTGTGACATAATTAATTGTATACAGAGTGTCCAAAGAAAAACAAAGAGAAAGCAGACAGTTAAATTTGAAACCAACGTTTTGCCATTATTGATCGCGTTTACCTCATTTTCAGTATCTGAAACTAGTGTAAACCCAGTCATTCAAGTGCAAAAAGGCATTCTGAACATTTATGGTCTCTTGTAAAATTTCCGTATCTCTAACCGTTTCCAAGATAATCGACTTCTTTAAATTTTTTGGGAAAATTTAATGAAAATTTTTTAAATTTTATATCTCGGCTATTTTTGGGGTTTTCGCGACCATAAAAAGCTCCAAATATTCGTTTTGAACTGCTCTTTCACTTCCCGTAAATGGTGACATATGTAATTGTATACAGAGTGTCCAAAAAAACCTAGAGAAAGACGGTTAAATTTAAAACCAACGTTTTTCCAGTATTGACCGCGTTTACCTCGTTCTCAGTATCTGAAACTAGTGTAAACCCAGTCATTCAAGTGCAAAAAGGCATTCTGAACATTTATGGTCTCCCGTAAAGTGTGACATAATTAATTGTATACAGAGTGTCCAAAAAAACAAAGAGAAAGACAGTTAAATTTGAAATCAACGTTTTGCCAGTATTGACCGCGTTTACCTCATTTTCAGTATCTGAAACTAGTGTAAACCTAGTCATTCAAGTGCAAAAAAGGATTCTGAACATTTATGGTCTCTTGTAAAATGTCCATATCTTTAACCGTTTTCGAGACATTCGGCTTCTTTAAATTATTTGTGTGAAAATTTCATTTTCATTTTTAAAATTCCGTTTCTCCGCTATTTTTGGGGTTTCCAAGACCGTAAAAAGCTGAAAATGTTCGTCTTGAACTGCTATTTCACCTGGTGGTAACCGCAACACGATTGAACTTATACAGGACGTTCAAAAAAAGAAAAACAGTTTAATTGGAAAGTAACGTTCAGCCAGTTGTGACCGCGTTTACCCGGTTCTAAGCGGGTATAAACCTACTCCGCTCGGTGCAGAAAGTCACTTTGTATATTTTTGGTCTCTTGGAAAACGTCAGCAAATGGCAACTCTAACCGTTTCCGAGATATTCGACTTTTTTACTTTTGTTTTAAAAATGATTGTGATTGCTTCACATGCAGACTTGAACATGAGTGTTTACTGTAGTGTTACAGTGTCTCAGTTTAACTTATTCTGAAAAATAGAGATAGTCTATCTTGCTGCAGCTGCACCATTTGTGCCCGTTTTGTTTAAACGGCCGTGAAATCCAGTTTTACGACCGTTATCACTAGTAATGGCCGCAATAACACGTGTAGCATTAGCGTAATTATCTGTACAGTGGGTAGTTTGGTAAAAAAAGCAGTTTTCTGTTCGCATCTGATTGGCAATATGCCTATTTCATTTTACGGTACTGTCAACTGTCAGTCGACGAATATCGAACTTCACTTGTCAATGACTGTCACTAGCGTCAAATTTTAATTTGTCATTCATGTTTTGTTTGAGTTTTGTTTGTCAGTTTTGTGTGGTCTGTGGTGTTCATTACAGGGCTCGCCAAATCATACGACTCAGATACGATTCTTGCAACTTTTGCAATGATTTCCTTAATTTTGTGACATCTTTTTAATAAGTGAATCAGATAACAATTTTGTTTTGATTTATGGTCTCATGTTCGTATAGGAATATACCACTTCCTCCCCATCAGTCTACAGACAAGCATTAAAAATCAGAAAAAAATCAAATAATGCAACATCAACATTGAGTTATTGTTCACTTTCCTCTCAAGTTTGTCCAAATGGCTGTACCAGTTATGATGGGATTAGTAAACTTGCTTGCTTCAATCTTCTTTGTGCCCTTTATGATGCTGCTGCTGTCCATCATATTTTTGGCCTCAATTGGAAAGTCTTTGGGGGTTCGAAGATTGTATGTGCAAATGTTGCTGCTCATTTTTGAGGTAAGTTTTGTGGTTCATTATTTTATTTAGGTACAAATTAGATTACAGTAGAACTCGAGTTATGCCTGTTTTCTTGACACTTTTAAGTCAATTTTAATTACAATTTAAACTAAGTTGAGGTTTGAATGTGACTGATCAGGTGAAAAATACCACAGTCTAAACTAAACCCACCTAAGCTGTCTGCTAAACTTAACTTAGCCCATGTTGGGGAAACAACCATAAAATACCTAAACAAACTGTTAAAAAGTTAAATAAGAGGTTAAGTGTCTATGTCCATTTCAAAGTAAATTTATCTAGAAGGTAATTTTTCTTCAAATAAATTTGTTGAAAGGCAAAAATACTAGTTCAGTGATTTTCTACTATTTATTATTATTTAATACAGTGAGTTCAATCACTTACATTATGCATAGATTTTTTACCTGGATTTTCTATTTATAATCTCACTTATAAATGCGGGAAAGAATTAATCAATTGACAACAATTTTCTTATATAAAATATGAGAAAAGTATACAAATATGGCTTATAAATAAACTTCACTGTCTTGAGAACTGCCAAATTAAGAATTTCCAATCAGCTTGTTGATGTGATGGATGTTGTAATTAGTAATCTACCATAAATTATGCTGAAACTCTAGGTCAAGTTGATGTCTGTTTAATTGAAGACTCAATGTCAATGCAGTGTAGTTTACTTACAGTATTCAAGTTCCTTGATAAATTATTATTACATAAATTATTGATACTACAATTTTGGTTAAAAAGTTAAACAATGAGACAAATTAAGTATAGGCATCATTGTTACAAAAACCACAAATGTGCTATGTTAAACTAGGTATAGCATATTCTTGATTTTGGCATTGTAACAACAACATGAATAAAAAAAATCATGAAAGTAAATATAATAAAATGAGAAAGTTGCCACTGAAAATTGTTATGGTTCTTTTATCTACTCCTAGCATGGTAATCATTCATTACATAGCTCATTTTGAGTTACGTAATGAGCGATTTTACCGCACTAGTGCGATAATAATCGATTTTATCGCACTAGTGCGATAAAACAACTTTAAATGAAAATTTCTGCTGTAATTGTTTATTGAATTTAAACATAACTTTGATAAAACCATGAACAGACCTATCTTAAATAATAACTATATTTTACTTTTTATAAATATTAAAAGTGAAATGAATTCCTGAATTAGAAAGTTCTTGGATCGAATTTACACAAAAAAAAAAAAAAAAGGCTGGATGAACTATAGGTTGCTGCCAAGGTTTCAAAGTACACAAGTAACACTTTTTCTTGAAAGGGACTCTTTATGTTCTTGGTCTCGCACCAGGTGAGAAAACGTTGATACATTTTTTCATATTTCTCCTTTGACTTGGCAGGCAACAAGCCAGATACCACGTTTGCGGCAGCTTCTTCAATATCTGACGGAAGTTCTTCAGACATGTTCATAACGAAATGCACTTTTAAAAATTTGTGACTGACACTGTTAAATTGTCGCTTAAGTGATATGTGGAAACAAATGGCCACCATAGCAACAACACCAAAACAGTACAGCGTAGATGACAAGATTTAAGGGTAACAAATAACTACCCGTAGCAAGCATATACGAGACGTTCCTAAATAGTTCACATTGCACAAAATATGAATTTTTTTCTTACTTTACGCTGCTTCTGATGGTCGTAGATAAAATGTTGTACATCACCCGTGGGGTATGGCAAATTAACGTACTCGTGTGATCACCACAACTCGGTCTACGACCTCGTCGTGGCAACACTCCCACTCGTGACTATAAAAATGCTCATACCCCACTAGTAATGTAAATAACTATTAAATTTTGCTTATCATTTACAAGTCCAGATGTGCAAGAGTTTCATAAATTACAGGACTGCTTGTAGTTTGGGATTGGTCAACAAAAAGCAGCTGCTTTTTTGACCAATGACAAACCACTGTGCTGGGGCATTATGGTGCACAAACCGTAAGATTTAAAGGGCATTTTTTTGGGTTATTGGCAGCATTACTAAAAATTGAACAAGATTAGGGACACTGTCCAGAAATTAGTCTGGTAATTTCAACAAAATATTATTGGAAAACAAGGTAGAATAATTATGAATTTGGAAATTTTATTTTTAAAAATTAGCAACCAAAACATACCACTAACCATCCACTTTTACACATCAATAGAAAGCTCATTTCATTGGCTATTGATTACAATATAAAAGTTTATACAAAGTGTTACAAATAAGCAAATTATTGGCGATTGATGCACTAAAAAACCGTTCAACCTATTAACCCAAGTTGGGATATTTTTAGAAAGCTCATTTCATTGCCTATCCATTGACGTATAAAATTCAACTAAAAATGGTGCAACTAATCGAGTTATTCAAGATTGAACAAAAGGATGCACCAAAAAAGTGATGAAAAAATTGGTCAACTTTGACGCCCTCTAGCGGCCAAACCGTCCAACCTTTTATCCCAGATGGGATACTTTTAGAAAGCTCATTTATTTGGCTATCCATTGACGTATAAAACTGTACTAAAAATGGTGCAACTAATCCAGTTATTCAAGATTGAACGAAAGGATGCACCAAAAAAGTGATGAAAAAATTGGTCAACTTTGGCGCTCTCTAGCAGCTAAATCGTCCAACCTATTAACCCAAGTTGGGATACTTTTAGAAAGCTCATTTCATTGCCTATCCATTGACGTATAAAATTCAATTAAAAATGGTGCAACTAATCGAGTTATTCAAGATTAAACGAAAGGATGCACCAAAAAAGTGATGAAAAAATTGGTCAACTTTGTCGCCCTCTAGCGGCCAAATCGTCCAACCTATTAACCCAAGTTGGGATACTTTTAGAAAGCTCATTTCATTGGCTATCCATTGACGTATAAAATTCAACTAAAAATGGTGCAACTAATCGTGTTATTCAAGATTGAACGAAAGGATGCACCAAAAAAAGGATGAAAAAATTGGTCAACTTTGACGCCCTCTAGCGGCTAAATCGTCCAACCTATTAACCCAAGTTGGGATACTTTTAGAAAGCTCATTTCATTGGCTATCCATTGACGTATAAAATTCAACTAAAAATGGTGCAACTAATCGAGTTATTCAAGATTGAACGAAAGGATGCACCAAAAAAGTGATGAAAAAATTGGTCAACTTTGGCGCTCTCTAGCAGCTAAATCGTCCAACCTATTAACCCAAGTTGGGATACTTTTAGAAAGCTCATTTCATTGCCTATCCATTGACGTATAAAATTCAATTAAAAATGGTGCAACTAATCGAGTTATTCAAGATTGAACGAAAGGATGCACCAAAAAAGTGATGAAAAAATTGGTCAACTTTGTCGCCCTCTAGCGGCCAAATCGTCCAACCTATTAATCCAAGTTGGGATACTTTTAGAAACATCATTTCATTGGTTACCCATTGACGTATAAAATTGTACTAAAGTTAGTGCAAATAAACGTTAACGTAAACGTTACCGAGTGGTTCAAATTAGCAATTTAAACATTGAATTTTTAAAATAAGTGATCTAATACAAATTTATCTTACTTTTGAAGAGAGAATCAGACAAAGTTATAAGAATAAGGAGTTCTATTTGGAAAACTAGACTTTCTGTACTTTTTTTTTGAACTGATTTTTTGCCACCCTGTGACATATATTTTGATGTTTTTCTGCTGAAACGGATACTAGATCTAGAATTTGAGAATCCAAAAATGCAAAAAATAGACAGGGTGTCCCAAAACAAGCAGCAGTGGACATCTACTACCGGTTAAGTCGTTGCACTTATATTTTAATTTTTTTAACATTTTTTAATTAAAAAGTTCTCTAAACTCTCCAGTTGGGGTAATTCAGAAAATTGGTGGGTATTGTTAGGTATTATTGGAAATTATTAGGAATTACTGTGTGTTGACATTCGTGACAGATATCAAGTGGCTTTTGAGCCCTGTTTGACAGTCAGAGACAAAACTGCTTGTCAAACCCACTCGGAGTGACTGTTTTAAGCACATTCTTGGAATCTTCATTAAATTTCCTGTCCAATAACCTGAAAAAACACTACAAAATTTGGTACAGTCTGGGAGAAAAGCGGAGTCAAAGTTTGAACTGTCAGAAAACAATTATTTTCTAAATTATACTTAAGTTTGGGATAAAGTACCATGCAATATCTTCGAGTTTTTTAAGTTACTAGCAACTACGGTGGTACCAACATTAACTACGTCACAGTGTAATTTTATTATTAATTAAATTACAGTTTAGAATAATCTGGCAATAAAAGTTTTGCGCCATGTCGTGTTTGTCATCAAATGTATCCAATTTAAATAAATGATGCACTTTAAGCCAAAAATTTGTCGTCATAGCTTTCACTTTCTCTGTCCCCGAAAACACGTCACTGCATTGTAGACAAGTATAAATTAAGAGAAACGAATGACACAAGCAATGAATGAAAAGGTAGATTACAGACCAATTTTTGTTCGGACAAAACTCCAATAAACGGTCATTTCAATTTAACATTCAAACGTCTTCGACAACCTTTAAAACCTCATGAAACAGAATTTATTTAATAAATAACCTAACTTCTCCTTGAATTTATTGACAAACTGTAAAATGTATGCATAAGCCCTAATAATAAAACTATAATAGATATTTTATACAAGAGGTTTAAAAGGTAATACTTCAAATATACTGTATACAAGACTTTAATAGGTTTAATTGGGTAAACATAACTAAAACATTGCTTTTTTGTGGTGAATAAGGTACAATGTCCAATCATCAAAAAAACGGATTAGCAAACAATACTTTATTATAATATAGAGTAAGGAATTTTAACCAAAAAGTCATTTTAAATTTTAATGTAGGTAGGTTATAAGTAGTAGTTAATATGCATGTCTTGATTATGTGTAATGGTACAACTAATATGGGGGCAAAGTGCTGGTGGCACAAACAAACCTTAATAATCCATAATGATGGTCATAAAAATTTGATTCGACTTTGGTTTTGGTAGTTTGACTTAATAAGTTAACATTTAGTGAATTTTTATACAGGGTGATTCCAAAGTTGGGGCTTTCCTTTCACCTGCGAATAGGGCTTCAAAAAATAGGGTTTTTTTTCGTTTGAAGCTTTTTTGAAATATGAACAATAATGAAGATACAGGGTGTATACTATTGAGACTATCGACATTTTATAGCATTTTTTATCATCTTTTCAACAATATATAGAAAATGTAGATTGGAGAACAAATTACAGCTTCAAACCTGGCAACAACGCTGCAAACTCACAATTTGACACAATTTTTCGAATTGAAATTTCTCAAAAACTGAAAAAGTTAGAAAATTCGCTTAACCGATATTTTGTAACATTTTTCAACCTCTTTCTAATGATATAAAAACAATCTAGATTGGAGTGCAAACTACAGCTTCACAATGCTTCAAACTTAGCAACAACGCTGCAAACTCACAAAAAGTGACACAATTTTCGAATTGAAATTTCCTCGGAAATTTCTCAAAAATTGAAAAAGTTCGAAAATTTGCTCAACCGACATTTTGTAACATTTTTCAACCTCTTTCTAATGATATATAAAAAAATCTAGATTGGAGTGCAAATTACAGCTTCACAAGGCTTCAAACTTAGCAACAACGCTGCAAATTCACAAAAAGTGACACAATTTTCGAATTGAAATTTCTCAAAAACTGAAAAAGTTAGAAAATTCGCTTAACCGACATTTTGTAACATTTTTCATCCTCTTTCTAATGATATATAAAAAATCTAGATTGGAGTGCAAATTACAGCTTCACAAGGCTTCAAACTTAGCAACAACGCTGCAAACTCACAAAAAGTGACACAATTTTCGAATTGAAATTTCTCAAATACTGAAAAAGTTAGAAAATTCGCTTAACCGACATTTTGTAACATTTTTCATTCTCTTTCTAATGATATATAAAAAATCTAGATTGGAGTGCAAATTACAGCTTCACAAGGCTTCAAACTTAGCAACAACACTGCAAACTCACAGAAAGTGACACAATTTTCTAGTTGAAATTTCTCAAAAACTGAAATAGTTACAAAATTCGCTCAACCGACATTTTGTAACATTTTTCATCCTCTTTCTAATGATATAAAAAAAATCTAGATTGGAGTGCAAATTACAGCTTCACAAGGCTTCAAACTTAGCAACAACGCTGCAAACTCAGAAAAAGTGACACAATTTTCGAATTGAAATTTCTCAAAAACTGAAAAAGTTAGAAAATTTAAAAAAAAAAAATGTTAATGTGTGTTGATAGGAAATAACCTGTCAGTTAGTTAAAATTAAGTTAAAGTTATTTTTTATTTTCGTTTTTTCAGTAAAACTTTGACACTCTGTATCTTCGTTATTGTTCACATTTCAAAAAAATTTTATTTAACCTTGAACCTTATTTTTTGAAGCCCTATTCGCAGGTGAAAGGAAAGCCCCAACTTTGGAATCACTCTGTATAGTTTTCATAGGTATATTTGCAAATGTTCTGGTCTCTGATTCTTGTGGTCTCTTCTGGAACTAAACAACTCCTTTAAGGATTAATAGCTATCATAAAAAGCTCCTCGAATAATATACTATTCTTGGTTGAGAAAAAAAAACTAGAGAAAAACCTCCTGTAGATGTGTCACAGCAAAATAATGTTCTTCACTTTTTTCATTTTTAAGTGTTTAAAGTTTAATTTGTAAGATTTTAATTCAAAACATAACATGTCAAAGGCAAATATAATGTCATATTAATCTCTGATTGAATAATTAGTTCATGCAAAACAGATGAAAACCTCGCATAACTAAAATGAAGTAGTAAGATTTGCAATTTACCAGAAAATATTTCTGACCTGGACAATTTTCTAGGACATTTGTATCAAAGGAAACATACAACATAAGCCTGCAATCTAGATAAACAAATTTCAAACATAATATGATAAGAATACCCAGCACAAGCATCAGTGATCCGCATTAGTTGAAACACACAGGTCAAAGTTTTTAGCATCACATTAATAATATGCTTGCTTAGCTACCAAAGTTCAAAGTATGAGTATTTTTAAACATCTACATTCATCGAACGCCTGACAGTCTAGTTATTTGGACAAAATATTCAGTAGTAATTGAGGAAGCACTAATTTAACAGCTGATTTAGATAAGTTTGTTACTTATCCAAAATCTGGAGTGTCTGTATTCATGGAATTCAACCAGAACTTTTCACTAGAAGCATGATTGCCACTTAAAATTAAATATTTCATTTTAAACATTAATCATGTAAATAAACAAATCATTTTGTTAAGGAGCACGCTTTCAGAACCACATGAGCAAGATAATATTATCTTTAACATTAAAAACATGGATGAGTTTGTGTAATATAATTAAGTAATAATTGTAAATTACTTTTCAAGTACACCATTTGATTTACCAGACATGGTGAAATTATTATTAACAGTACTACCCTTAAGTGTGACAGATTCAAATTGAATATTACCCTGATTTATAGTAACTTTTACATTATCATGACACAAAACATATCTAAGCGATCTTTTTTTATAAAGGAAACAGGACTACCCAAATCTAATATGCATTAGTGGTGAATGGTACTTATCTAGTAAAATCTGGGCTTCTGTAGTCTTGGCTGGTATAAAAGAGTTTCCATTTCCAATACAGTGAGTAGCATTGCCTTGGTTTACCACTTGAGAAGCCGCCTCTGCCTTAATCCGGGTTGTTTGCCTACATGTATCTGCTTTATGTCCATGTCGTCCACAAATAAAGCAGCTTCCAGGTTCCCTCTTAGGCCACTGATTGGCTAAGTGTCCTGGCTGATTGCAGCTAAAACACTCTCTAGGCTGCACTGTGTCTCTGTTTTGGAAGTTTGGACTTATAAGTTGGATTGGGTGTGTAAGTGTGGTCTGACTCCTTTGATATGTGATGGGTGTTTCTGACTTTTTAAATCGGTCCGTGGCTACTCTTTCATATGAAATAATATCTTCAAATAAATGGTCTTCATCCTGATGAAAACAAGCCATTATCATTGAAGCCAAATCCTTAGAATACAGCCCAATAACCACTTGGTCCTTGACTTCATTGAAACTTGTGAAGTATACAGTGACATCTTCTTTGGGAGGCTGTACTCTTGTCGTCATCTGTTTCCAAAGTTGTTTCAAGTTGTTGTCTTGTACAAAGGTCCTCTTAAAGTCAGTCCAACACTTAAGACCATCACGTCTGCCTTTAAACCAATTCTTTGCTGCTCCTGAAAGGTGGGTATGTGCCGTCTCAAATGTGAACGCCTCTGGCCAATTATGCAAAAGTGCAGTGCTTTCTATACACTCTAACCATTCTCGAGCTGCATTGTCATGTGCTTGCGTAATAAGACCACTAAAAGTATGGATTCCTGTGATAATGTGATAATTTCTGGTGTTATTATTGTTAGACAAAGCCAGTTGCTGTATAATTAGTGTATTTTGTTGTAACATTGCGTTAAAACTAGCCATAAGCTGTCCAGTTTGCATTATCTACATTTCCTTCTACGTCTTGATCAACAGATGGATTATGTGGCAATCTTGATTGGTGGCTTTGGAAAGCCTCCAAATCATCAACCTCAATGGGTGAATCTTCCACATGGTTTGGGGTCTTATTGAATCCATTTTCATAAAACTTCGTATCATACACCTTCACAAATAACTTGTCGATCCCACTTCTGAGTAATTACTTAAATGTGAAATTTATATCTGCATTTGAATTCGTGATGAGTTTTCAATTAACACACATTATAATATTTGGGTTTCAGTGTAATACAAATGTCACTACACTATAAATGCAATAGTTGACCTTATTATGTTGATTTCATAATATTATACTTATACAACTCCACATGTGCAATATTTGCGTAAATAATCATCACTGTTGATTGGTCAAGGAAATGCAGCAAACTGAAAGCTAACACCCTGTTACCTTAAATATAGTCAAGTGACTGTTTTTGACAGGTGTGATGTCATGTGTGTGGCCTGTTATTAAGACACTTGAAATACAATACCAATTTACTAATTTTTAAACGTTTAAATTACATTCTAAAGGTCACTTGACTCGTTTTGACAAATGTCAACTAGCCTCTACAGTGTTGCAGGCTTAGAACTGCATTATCAACGTCACGTGACGGATATTTTGCAATTTCAGTCTTTACAACTGTCTTGATTTAGCAATTTATTGATTCAGGGAGACTGTTTTTCCAAATTCTGATATACAAAAAATATTTTTTGTACGGTTGCCTGAAATTACGGGTTATATTTTGACGTTTGCACGAATCTTCTAACTGTCATAGTGACCAAGTTAGCACGTGTCAAATAAAGACACTTGTTATTTAAAGGAAACCGTTGAAAAATTGGTAATTGAGCTTTAGACAGTAGTAAAATTGTAAGAACTACGTCACGTGACTTGATAATTCAATTTTTGAGCTTGCCACATTGTAAAGGCCAGTTGACACCTGTCAAAAACAGTCACGTGAACTTCAAAACGCAGTTTAAACTTTAAAAAATGGTAACGTAAATTTAAACAGTTGTTAAAACTTAAATTGCAAAATACACGTTATGTGACGTTGAAAATGCATTTCTGTGCAACACTGTAAAGGCCAGTTGACATCTGTCAAAATTAGTCACGTGACCTTTAAAATGTGGTTTAAAATTTAAAAATTTGGTAAATTAAATTCAGACTATTTTAGACAGTTGTAAAAGCTAAAGTTGCCAGAGACACATCACGTGACTTTGATTATGCCATTTTAAAGTTTGCAACACTGGCAAAGACACCTGTCAAAAACAGTCACGTGACTTTAAAATGTAATTTAAACGTTGATCATTCGGTAAATTAAATTTAGACAGTTGTAAAAGCTGAAACTGTAAAATACACGTTACGTGACGTTAATAATACAATTTTCAGCTTGCAACACTGTAAAAGCCAGTTGACACCTGTCAAGAACACGTCACGTGACCTTAAAAATGTAGTTCAAATATTGAATTGTTGAAAATTTGGTAAATTCTTATAATATTTTGCGACAAAGATTTTACCATAATAATTACATGTGCCTATGCTGTTCTGTTCAATTTTAAGTCAATTTTGTTATAACTATTGATACACTATATTGTCTACTGCAATGTATTCCTTAAAATATCGCAAAACATTTTGAAATATACAGATAATGCCTCAAAATACCTTCAAATACCTTAAAATTCCTCGTAATACCTCACAATGCTTCGTGATAATGGGAAAGTGCCTCATAATACCTCGAGTGTGTACACCACACTACCTCGGCGATCTACCCCTCGGACTCAGAAGAGTGCAATAAAATAACATCAACCAACAATTGATTAGAAAGTCAGAGGGGTTTCCGTGACGTCATTTAAGAGTGTCACATGCTCATCGGTTTGAAAAATGTCAATGATGTCACGTGAAGAAGTGACTTAACACAGAATTGTTGAGCTGTTATTTTCAACCCTTTGTTAAAACATATTTTTCGTTATTTTTAATAGCCAATTTGAACCATATCATATGACACATCACCATAATCAGAAAAATTTTAAAAATGTAAAAATCTGAAAGTTGATGATGTTAACAACTAAATACCCGAACGTCGGAACTGAAATTTGATATTGTCACGTTGTAGAGGGGAAAAAGTGGCAATGGAAAAGTGTCATTTGTTTTCAGTTATTTTATCAAATAAATTAGGTTAAAAGTTCATTTAAAATGGCATTTTAATCGTAATTGCTCAATTTAAACTTCCTTGTAATTCTTCAAATAACCGAGATTCCCATGGTGAGGCTCTGAAAACGTTCTGAGGATCATAAGTAAAATTGTATGTACTGTCATTATACTAAGACTCCTAAACTCGCTCTTACAGCTTTCCAGGTTACTTCATTTTCTTAAATATTTCTAAAAGCACGTTATCGTGCAACGAAAACGCTTCGTATCAGTACCATACCTTAAAACAGATTCAAAGTTTGCTATTTACACCATTTTTTCTCCATCATCTTTTCTATTTTCTCCTCAACTTTGTGTAAGTATAATCTTTACTGCAGTATGGACGAAAAGACATTGAAACCGTACAAAATGAAAAACGAAAGCACAAACCGGATGGAGATTCTGAAGACGAAGGGTACAGTGAAGAATTAGCCCCTCCTGAACAATCCATAAAACCACGAGCACCTGGAACTCCTAAGAATATAAAATCGAATTGTTTAACCAACGGCCACGTTGCTAATGGAGGAAATAATCTCATCAGGTTTGAATTTCTAAACATTATTATTAATCAGATTTTTTAAATAAAAATTTCAGTCGAGAAGACCGGCATATTTTACTGCCCGAAGCAGTCAATGTTCCAGTATCACTAGAAAATGTGGTTGAAGAAAGTCAGTGTGATAAAGTAACACCATTTGCCCAGCCAGAAGGTCAAATCGGCTTATTAGTTTTATTTTTCAGGAAAAAATCTTGAATTTTGAGCTTTGTACCATCCTGGACTATACAAAGGCAGGTATGGAAGCGATAATAGAAGATCAAGTAACGTCTCGATTTGAAGCTGAAGAGCTAAAAAATTGGAACTTGCTTATTAGGACTAATAGAGGACACGAGTTTATATCGTGGAAGTTGACTTTCATCTGGATGTGCGGCTTTTTTATGCGATATTTCTTCCTGTTTCCTTTAAGAGTTATAATCTGCTTCTGTGGTGTAAGTAATTTTAGTTTAGTCGATTATCATGAAATTATGGAGATATATAAACAAAATTTGTAGGTGCTGTGGCTAACAATTTGTACAGCGTTAGTGGGTTACATTCCTAATAGAGACCTGAGACGTCTGGTTAACAAATATGTGTCTATAATGTGCTTTGGTATCTTATCGCGGGCTATTTCCGCTGTTATTACATATCACAACGCTGAAAACCAACCTAAAGAAGGTGGGATTTGTGTTGCTAATCACACTTCTCCCATTGATGTACTTGTCTTAATGTGCGATGGTTGCTATTCCTTGGTAAGTACGTTTTATTCAGTTACATTGATGTACAGGGTTGTTCACTTACTACTAAACTAATTAGTTTTAAAACATGTTTAGTTTTAGGATTAATTAACAAATTCGGTTTTTATGTTAGAAGCTTCATTTTTTTTTCACAATATAGCGGGGGTGTAAAATTTCCGGAAAATTACATATATGGACATTTTTACAGAAAAATTTCGATTAATTTTTCGGAAAAATTGGAAAATCTGAAAATTGAAAAAAAAAATCGTTTTTTACATTTTTGTACTATTAACTTGAAGGTATTCAGGCAGTTGAATTAAATTTTGAAAATAAAAAAATTTCTAAAAAAAATTACTTGAAATTTCTTGACAATTCTAGTTTTTAATTTTTCAAAGTCAAACGGTGCGTGGTACCAAAAAAGTGTATAGAAGTTAAAAGTTGTATCCCATCGAGGTGCATTTGTGGTAAAAAATTTCTAACCTGAAACGTTCCTGAGATATTGATCAAAAACTGCAAAAAAGGAGTGTCAACTTTCACGCCCTCTAGCGGCTAAAGGGGGCAATTTTGCCGTGCCGGCTCAACGTCACGTGATAGCCCTGTTCATTAGCTTTCTTTTGTAATACGGTGGTTTTATACAGGGTGTTTCAAATAAGCGAGTTATGGACGATTTTCTGGGAAAGTGCACGAAATTTTAATCTAAATTAGGGAGTTTTTGGGCCTACTATCCTAACGGCGACTATTTTGGATTTTTCTTAATCAAAGTGATTTTTTTAACTAATTTGAACCTGGGGAACACAAATCTGACGTCCATTTTGCTCTAAATGGCACCGTTTCGGAGATGACCTTGAAATTATGTCAGTTTTTACACTTTAGGGCGTGGCACCCTTGGAAAATGACATTTTGACAAATGACACTTTACGTCATTTTTGTACTATTAAGCTGAAGGTATTTAGGCAGTTGAGGTTAATTTTGAAAATAAAAAATTTTCTAAAAAAAATCAGAAGGTATCACTTGAAATTTCTTGACAATTCTAGTTTTTTATTTTTCAAAGTCAAACGGTGCGTGGTACCAAAAAAGTGTATAGAAGGTAATAGTTGCATCTCATCGAGGTGCATTTGAGGTAAAATTTCACAGCGCTAACCTGAAACGTTCCTGAGATATTGAATAAAAACTGCAAAAAACGTGAGTCAGCTTTCACGCCCTCTAGCTGCTAAACGGGGCAACTTAGCCGTGCCCGCTCAACGTCACGTGATAGTTCATTAGCTTTCTTTTGTTATACGGTGGTTTTATACAGGATGTTTCAAATAAGCGAGTTATGGACGATTTTTTGAAAAAGTGCACCAAAATTTCGCTCAAATTGGGCTTTCGAAGAGAGTGGTCAAGTAACAATTGAATATCGACACAAACATTTTACATCAAGTAGGCCTAGAATTTGACGTAGATTCCAAAAATCGAATAAAAAATTACAAGTTTGGTTTGTTGCTCAAATTTGGGTCACCTTGTATACTAATGGATTATCTAGGAATAAAGTAGACGCAAATATCTATAAGATTAATATTTGGTATTTTTTTTTATAAAATGAAAACAAGTTTCAAGGATGTTAAAAATTCAACGAATCACCCTGTAAACTACTCCATTGTATTGTTAATAACTCGGTAATTTTTTGCCCTTGAAATTCTCTTTTGACCACCCTGTATAGTGTTTTTACCGAAAACGTCGAATAACTGAGTTATTTACTGTTCAAACTGAGTGGTTTGTTGTAAAGTTTAATTGTGACAGTTTTTACTGTGACAGCCCAGATGGGAGAGGATTTCTATACCCTTGGATAAATTTATAAAGAATATTTTTTTAAAAATTCATATTATTTTGATAAGTGTTGAGGTTAGGTATACAACATTTTTCAGAAAGTTTCCGGTAATTTTCCGGAAAAAATTAGGAAATCGGAACATTCAAAAATAATTAGTTTTTTAATTAATAGTACAATCCAATCCAATATCAATTCAAATAAAGTTTAATGTACTTTTAATCATTTACCTCCGTTTGCGCCGTCGTTTTGTAAGCCGAGCTTGATTTAAGTGTCGGTCAGACTGTGACAGTACAGGTGAGAAAAGTCACACTCTAAACCACACTTAACTTAAACTATGCTTAAAGTACGACGGTGCAAATGACGGTTAGATGTCTTAAAAAGTTACCCCATTAGAATGCATAACAATGACAAGTTTGACAGTTGTTTTCCCTCTTATTGGTTGTTTTTTTTTTTAAGTTTAAATTAATAATAACCATCTAAATATTAATAATTAAAAAAAAAATACAGGGTATCTCTGAAAGGTCTTTACAACGCTCTGCCGCAGTTAGCTGGGGTCAAAATAAGGCGATTTAGCCATATTTGCCTTAATCCAAAAGTTGATAATTACAGAGCTACAGGGCGGCAAAGTTAAAATTTAAAAATCTATTTTTAATCGTAGTTTTTATACCAAACCATTTAAAATTATGAAATTAGGTATCAGGGGGTTTTCCGACGATGATATTTACATTGATCGTAGAAGAGAGCGCCACATAGGGTTCAAGCAACTTGTTTAATTCCTTTGTATTTTTTTTCTCGGTAACGGTAAATTACTTTTAAGTATTAAGGCGTATTTGCCTGTTATTTTTGCTTAGAATGTCACTATGGGCAACCGTTTTCGAGAAAAATGCGTTTGAACTAGTAAATGTACCTTAATCTCAGTCTAAAACAGTCTTTAGAAGGTTTACAACGCTCTACCATAGGTTGCTGGGATCAAAATAAAGCAATTTAGCCATATTTGACCGGTAAAGTTAAAATTAACTTTGCCGCCCTGTAGCTCTGTAATTATCAACTTTTGATAACCAACACAAAATATAGACGTTTTCTAAATGTTGTTTTATAAAGGTTACGCAGCTTTTCTCCCATTTAACCAAATCTGTATCTCTAACCGTTTTCAAGATCCTCATAGTGGCCCTCCTTATCCTGGACACACTGTGTAATCGAAACTATCAACATTCGAATTAGGTATGTTTGCGTCAGTCGCCACCATTTCACATGTACCGGGTGAAATTTTTGTTTTACGAAAATGCTAGATAAACTGGTTCTCTTTAAAAATGTGAACAAAAACTTAGTAGTTTGTTATGCAAAATTTATAGAAAATGCAATTTCTTAATTTAAGATGGCAGTTGTCACCTCTGGTGGTCATTTTAAGAACTACCACTTACCCAGTAATTTTTGTAACCCCAAAGTCGCTCCACGTACGGGTCTGAGATATGGCCGAGGAACAGTCTTATTGGGTCACCCGGTACCATTTCCAGTTTCCGAATTGTCCACTCTTTATAAATCCCCCTGTATATTAAGAGGTCTATATACCGCGCGGCATTTTGATTGGAAACTGATTTGACAGATGTTGAACTATCAACTGCATGCCAAAACAGATTTTTGTTTTTCTTACGAGTAATACTTATTTTAATTTTAAATTTAATATTATATTTTACTAGAGTTTTAAAGCCAACCTGTTAAGAAAAGTGATGTTTGGAGTTTTGTTAATTCATAACCTTTGACGTTATATGATGTCTGAAAATAAACATATTATTTACTTACACGTGCCTTAAACACTGACTTTATTCCTTTGTTTTTAAGATTTTTATTTTAGTTTACATTTAAACATTTAAAATTACAATAATAATTGTTAACTAATCTAGTTTTACTTTATTCAGATCGGTCAAAGACATGGTGGATTCCTAGGACTTTTACAAAGAGCTTTAGCGAGGGCTTCGCCCCATATTTGGTTTGAGAGATCTGAGGCTAGAGATAAAAAATTTGTCTTACAACGGTAATAAATAAGTTAGTAAACTTTTTCTTGATCACCTCTATAATTTTGTTTTTACTTACAGGTTAATACAGCACACTTCTGATCCAAAAAATCCGCCCATATTAATATTTCCCGAAGGAACGTGCATTAACAACACGTCGGTAATGCAGTTTAAAAAAGGTAGCTTTGAAGTCGGAAGCGTTATTTATCCCGTTGCTATCAAATACGATCCCAGGTGAGATTTTTTTTTATTTTAAATTAATTTTTCGATTTTTGGCAGTAAGAGGTTTTCAATTTTTTTTTTCAGAAAATATTTTAAAATTTAAATTATATTTTCTTCTCTAAGAATCCTTTCCAATTTTATGTTGTGTGTTGAAATAAGTAGCAGCTTTTTCATATAAAAAAACATTTAATTCACATCAAATGCCGACGTTTCGAGGCGCTCTGCCTCTTCGCTTTTTTTAACTTTGTGATTTTTTGAGTGGGATATTAATATTTTGTTATCGAATTCCATTACCAACAATTATCCGGCTCAATTGATTAATAGATTGTTCAATAATAGGTCCAGCCCCAAAATTGGCCCAATTTTTGTCAGTTCGCGAACAAACAACATTCTGATGAGCCTTAGTTACCCAATATTATACAGGGTGTCCGGGTTTTTTGTAGCAGGACTTTAATCAGGTCTTCTGCGTTCAAAACTAAGCTATACAGTATACTCGAAAAATGCTTCATTATGCAAATACAGGGTGTTTAGTTTGTTACAAACTTTGAACATAGCCTATGTCGATATACAGCTGTTTTCGAAAAGATCAAAGTATTTGATAAAATGTGTTTCTGAGAATTATGACAGTTATTTTGACAGTTGTCACGTGACCGTCTAGGTAAATAGTGTTCTTCAACCACGTGATAATTGCCACTAACGTCAAAATTGTCAAAATTTGACTAGAACTTGCAAAAACTACAGTTTTCGAAACAAGCCCATTTTCTGGGCTTTATGACAGTTATTTTGTCAATTGTCACGGACCGTTCAGCTAAATAGTGTTCTACAATCACGTGACAATTGCTACTAATGTCAAAACTCTCAAACTGCGCTCAAAAGCTGCAAAAATCAAGGTTTAGAAAAGTTTTATCGCTGTATTTAATAAAATGTCTTTCTGAGATTTATGACAGTTATTTTGACAGTTATCACGTTACTGTCTAGCTAAATTATCCTCTAAAGCCACGTGATATCTGTCACTAATGCCAAAACTGTAAAAAAATTTACTAGAATTTGCAAGAACTACATTTTATTACAGTTTTCGAAACAAGTCGATTTTCTGAAATTTATGACAGTTATTTTGCCAATTGTCACGTGACCGTTCAGCTAAATAGTGTTCTACAATCACGTGACAATTGCTCCTAATGTCAAAACTCTCAAACTGCGCTCAAAAGCTGCAAAAATCAAGGTTTAGAAAAGTTTTATAGCAGTATTTAATAAAATGTCTTTCTGAGATTTATGACAGTTATTTTGACAGTTATCACGTTACTGTCTAACTAAATTATCCTCTAAAGCCACGTGATATCAGTCACTAATGTCAAAACTGTAAAAAAATTTACTAGAATTTGCAAGAACTACATTTTATTACAGTTTTCGAAACAAGTCGATTTTCTGAAATTTATGACAGTTACTTTGACAATTGTCACGTGACCGTTCAGCTAAATAGTGTTCTACAATCACGTGACAATTGCTCCTAATGTCAAAACTCTCAAACTGCGCTCAAAAGCTGCAAAAATCAAGGTTTAGAAAAGTTTTATAGCAGTATTTAATAAAATGTCTTTCTGAGATTTATGACAGTTATTTTGACAGTTATCACGTTACTGTCTAACTAAATTATCCTCTAAAGCCACGTGATATCAGTCACTAATGTCAAAACTGTAAAAAAATTTACTAGAATTTGCAAGAACTACATTTTATTACAGTTTTCGAAACAAGTCGATTTTCTGAAATTTATGACAGTTACTTTGACAATTGTCACGTGACCGTTCAGCTAAATAGTGTTCTACAATCACGTGACAATTGCTACTAATGTCAAAACTCTCAAACTGCGCTCAAAAGCTGCAAAAATCAAGGTTTAGAAAAGTTTTATCGCTGTATTTAATAAAATGTCTTTCTGAGATTTATGACAGTTATTTTGACAGTTATCACGTTACTGTCTAGCTAAATTATCCTCTAAAGCCACGTGATATCTGTCACTAATGTCAAAACTGTAAAAAAATTTACTAGAATTTGCAAGAACTACATTTTATTACAGTTTTCGAAACAAGTCGATTTTCTGAAATTTATGACAGTTATTTTGACAATTGTCCCGTGACTGTCCAGCTAAATAGTGTTCTACAATCACGTAACAACTGCCACTAATGTCAAAACTCTCAAACTGTGTTCAGAAGTTGCAAAGATCAGAGTTTAGAACATTTTTCAATATAAAACGTGTTTCTGAGATTTATGACAGTTGTCATGTGACTGTCTAGCTAAATTAACCTTTAAGGCCACGTGATATCTGTCACTTATGTCAAAACTTAGAAAACAAATATTAATAAAAAAATAAAAAGTACGATTTTGATTGCAAACTGGCCACCAAAAACATTATTTTTCGATGTAGAATCGATGATTAAAATTTTTCCCAATTATTAAAAAACACTCTGTATAATAATGTAAAATGAATGAAATTGTTTTGATCTACCGTTTTATTACTCATTCTACCGCCATTCAATATTTTGGCATCACTGCAGATGGATATAATATCAATACAAGTTAGACAATATCTTAACAAAGTAGCATTTTAAAACAGATGGATTGGAAGGCGTAGATCAATTGAATGGCCTCCAAGATCTCCTGATTTAAAAATTAGAATTAGAAGAGAGTGTGCTAACATTAGTCAAGAAACCATAAATAGGGTCCAGCGTGAATTTATCGATCTTTTGGGATAATGCCAGGCACAAGAAGGGTTTCAGTTTGAACATTGAATTAATTAAATAATTATTGTTTTTTGTTATTAAACACTATTTTCAATAAAACATGTTATATTTTTCAACTGTTATTTTCTGGAAAACAGCTGAATATCGACATAGGATATGCTACATGAAAAATACCCAGAACTTTACGTATACAGGGTAATTCAAATTCGACCCTCACCATTGGGATCTCGGAAACTATAGGAGATACGAGAAAGTTTAAATTGGGGCAAAGTTGCGCAATGTAAAGCTCAACCAAATGCAGTTTTAAAAATTTCGATTTTCCGAGTACTTCCGAAGATATCCGAAAAAAACTGAAAATTTGATTTTTTGTTTTTATTTATTTCTAATCTTATTTGAAGAGATATTCCAAAACTAAAAGCACCTTTTCATTGCCACTTTTTCTCAGCTATTCGATGATGGATTCAAATTTGCCACACGACGTTTCGTTTTTTGGCAGCCATCATCAACTTTCTTTTTTCTTATGGGCGCCATATTGGATTTTTAGCCCACCAAATAGTACGTTTTATTCTGATTTTAGTGATGTATAATAACTTATGATTTGCTTCATAAATAACAAAATAATTCAATAAAAACTATTTTTACTTTAGTTATTGGCTTTGAGTTAATGGGCCGTTTTAAAAAATGTCATTGTTTTTAGTCCCGCAATTAGAAACAGTGTGCTTTTAAATTTCTAACAATAACATTAACCTAAAAACATTACTTTATGTCCAGTGAAATAGAAAAGTTTTTGTGTTCTGCTGTAAAACGTGTTATTTGGCAACATTGCACTCTGCTGAGTTGACTTTGAGGTTTCAATTCAGGTGATCGAAAGATTCTGTCAGATTATATAAATAATCTACAAATTCCGACATTTCAGACTAAGCTTTCCTATTTATACAGTGTGTCCATAAATTATGGATTAAATTCGATTTCAAGGAATTATCTATCAGAAAATCTGCTCAGACACGTATGCCATTATTTTTAAACGCGCATTTTTTGAGAAAAAAAATTAAATATACAAGATGTCAGAAAATTCAGATATGACCTTCGAGTTGACATTTTCAAATGAGAAGCCCCATTTTTTATTGCAATTATTGATTCTACAGGGTAATTCAAATTCGACCCTCACCATTGGGATCTCAGAAACCATAAGAGATACGAGAAAGTTTAAATTGGGGCAAAGTTGCGCAATATAAAGCTCAACCAAATGCTGTTTTAAAAATTTTGATTTTCCGAGTACTTCCGAAGATATCCGAAAAAAACTGAAAATTTGATTTTTTGTTTTTATTTATTTCTAACCTTATTTGAAGAGATATCCCAAAACTAAAAGCATCTTTTCATTGCCACTTTTTCCTAGCTATTCGATGATGGATTCAAATTTGCCACACCACGTTTCGTTTTCTGTCAGTCATCATCAACTTTCTTTTTTCTTATGGGCGCCATATTGGATTTTTAGCCCACCAAATAGTACGTTTTATTCTGATTTTAGTGATGTATAATAACTTATGATTTGCTTCATAAATAACAAAATAATTTAATAAAAACTATTTTTACTTTAGTTATTGGCTTTGAGTTAATGGGCCGTTTTAAAAAATGTCATTGTTTGACAGTACTTGTCAAACACGATAATTCGGACGATCATTAGAGCGTCAATCATAGTTAAAAATGTATCTAGAAAAGAAACCCCCGCAGAAAATGTTATTATTATACAAGCATTGCTGAACTATTTAGGTTAATCAGAAAAAGAGATTTGTTAGCATTATCTCTAACTTATAAGGCTTATTTATGTTTCCATCATTTTAGGAACTTCATTTTTTGCCAAATTTCAATTTTTTATAATGTTAAGTGCAAGTTTATAGTTATTTATTTTGGAAGTGACAAACCATTTTTTATTCATTCATATTTATTCGAGTGAATAAACCGGTTTAAGTCACGTGTCTTATACAGTATTTTATTAAATTTCGACTTCTTATATTAAAAAAAAAAACTAAAATTACAGTTCTATTAAATTTGCACCGCGCCCCGTAGATGTAACATTGATGTTTGTTTGTTTACATCTGTAAATAAGCGAATGTCATTCAGAGTGATTTAATAGTTATTAATACAGCAAGTGACTTAAACCATTTTTTATTCTCGAAAAGAAAAGAACAACTAGGTCCACAAGCGTAGCGAGTGGCCTAAGCTCTTCGAGTGAATAAACCGGTTTAAGTCACGTGTACACCTTTGTGACTAAGTATGTTCAGGCCAATTGCGTGTGACAAGTACTACCAAGTAATCTTCATAAAACGTCTCATTCACTCAAAGGTAACAAAGATAAAATCTCTAAAAGCTCTAATGATCGTCCAAATTATCGTGTTTGACAAGTACTGGTTGAGCTTTATATTGCGCAACTTTGCCCCAATTTAAACTTTCTCGTATCTCTTATGGTTTCTGAGATCCCAATGGTGAGGGTCGAATTTGAATTACCCTGTAGAATCAATAATTGCAATAAAAAATGGGGCTTCTCATTTGAAAATGTCAACTCGAAGGTCATATCTGAATTTTCTGACATCTTGTATATTTAATTTTTTTTCTCAAAAAATGCGCGTTTAAAAATAATGGCATACGTGTCTGAGCAGATTTTCTGATAGATAATTCCTTGAAATCGAATTTAATCCATAATTTATGGATACACTGTATAAATAGGAAAGCTTAGTCTGAAATGTCGGAATTTGTAGATTATTTATATAATCTGACAGAATCTTTCGATCACCTGAATTGAAACCTCAAAGTCAACTCAGCAGAGTGCAATGTTGCCAAATAACACGTTTTACAGCAGAACACAAAAACTTTTCTATTTCACTGGACATAAAGTAATGTTTTTAGGTTAATGTTATTGTTAGAAATTTAAAAGCACACTGTTTCTAATTGCGGGACTAAAAAGAGCTGATTAGAGAAGTGGCTCCTGGCAGCTAATTGGTTGAAAACCGTCTACGTCATAGCTAGTAGGTGTTTGAAATGTCACTATAAAATTTCAATCTTTTTATTCAATCTTTGCTATGTTAGAATATTAAAAAAATAAAGGAATACGTATTTCATATTTTTTTGCGTTCAATTCAAATATGCAATAAAAAAATTTTTGGAATGAGCCCATTGCAGGGTGATCATTTTTCTTTGGTTATGTCCTCTTTTAAGCACCCAAAATGTTTTGTGATGCTCCACTTTTACAAATTTAAGTCTAAAGATAAGTCTCTCCATTTTTTCCATTCCACTTCCATTTAAAAAGTGTTCAAATGCACATTTAAGTTATAAATTAATAAAATTCCTGATATGTTTAAGGTTTGGCGATGCTTTCTGGAACTCAAATAAGTACTCGATGCTGCAGTATTTATACATGATGATGACTAGTTGGGCGATAGTGTGCGATGTGTGGTATTTGCCTCCGATGCATCAAAAGGAAAACGAGAGTTCTATCGACTTTGCTAATCGAGTAAAAAGTGCGATAGCAAAACAGGGTGGATTGGTTGATCTCGTTTGGTGAGTACTTGTGTAGCAAAGCAACAATTTAAGGTTGCCAATAAACAATGCCGACAATTGTCAGTTGTCAGTTCCTTTTATATTTCGATAGCATGTTTGTTTGGTCTGGTCAGATACTGTTCTCGCGGAGTGAGTTTACCCGTGCGTCACGAAGGCTACGTCATTTATAATCATATGAATCAAATCAAGTTTTCGTCAACAAACCTGTTGTGTTCATATTATAGAAAAGGGCGTGTCTAAAGCTTTGTCACGTTTAAAATTTTGTGTGTATTGTCAATCAGAAAGTAGAGATCTTTGGCTGCAAATTTGCACTAAAACAACCTTATACCAAAGCAAATCAAAAATATCTTGACCGAAATAACATTTTTTATTTATGAGAAGTCTCCGTTTGGATCATAGAATTCCATCTAAATTTGAAACCTAATTTATTTACCAGAATTCGCAGAGATTTATCACCAATATGTAGTATTTCTTTAACTTTAAGCTCTTGATTTAGGTTCTGGATGGTTACATGTTTCTCTAAAATAAATACAACAAATCAAAAATTTAATAAGACATTCTGAGTGATGATGTAGTATCTCATATCCCATTTTCATGTTGCAATCCACTTATTTTATTTTAAACCCGCTGGAAAACATTTTAGACGCTTATTTTATTTTTTCTGTGACCCTATTATTAATATGTTTGAAGAAATTTGTATGAAAAATCTATAATGCAACCCAAAAATCTCAGTCTCTGGAAACAATGAAATGTTAATAGATGTTTCTTACAAAAGTAGATATATTTTACTATTATTAACATACTATCGTTGTGCATATCATATAATGTATTTCGAACATCCATTTTAATGCTTTCAGATAAATCAGTGGTCTTGGCCCGTCGATAACGTCTCGATTTACGTTTTCTAGGTGAGGAAATCATAAGATTACTTGCTTGCTTTTTCCGAATCAAATAAACAGTTTTGCGGGAAATTTTCAAAGCAGCTGCAACCTTCTAGTATCAAAAAAATACATCAGTAAGAATATGTAAGGTCTTAAAATTTCTTATTTTCTTCCTGAACAGATGATAAAGCTTCTAAAGGTTCTCCATTGGATTTTTCCAATTCAAAATATTCACAAAGGTTAAGAATTAACTGCTGGGCTTGTCTGTGGAGAATTTTTCCAGGCATTTTCTAAAAAAAATACTGTAATAGTAAGTAATTCCGAATTTAGGAAAAACCAAATGGCTAAATAAAAACCATAATAGACACTCCCACTTTTTTTTCAAAACAGGTTAGTAATTGTGCCAATTTTGGTTAGATCGTGACAGCCGACATAAAAAAAATAAAAATATTAATATTATGAAAGTACTTACAGACTGTTAAAAGCGTAGAAACAATAGCTCTTAAAAAACTTTATAAATGATTAAAAACACAAAGAAACGGAAAAGAATGAATAGTAAACAAATCAAATAAATTTCGATGGTTTTCAAACTGACAATTGACAGAAATAGAAGCGCTAATCAGTAAATGTTTTTTTTTTTGGAAGACATTCACTTAGATATTTACCCTTTCTGAAAGTGAACAATAGACAAGGATGAAGTCAATAATGCATGTCTACTTCTAAATCACAGGGGGATGACGCACGGGTAATTTCAGTCCGCGAGAACAGTATTTAGTTGTCTGTTGTTATCTGTTGTTATAAACTGCTCGTCAAAAAGAATGGAACAGCAAATTGTTGGGTCTTTTTTGAGCGGCTATTTCTTCAAATTGGTTCACTAGATTTTAATGTTTTTTTTTTAGGATTAAAATGTATTTTCTTTTTCTTTTTGATGACCTAAATGATCATTTTAGGGTGTGAATTCAACAGTCTTCCAGATGAACAAACGGTTTCTATGCGCGCACCGACCTAGTGGTAACGCCACCCTTTTCCGCAGGTTTAGTCCTTGAATGTGTACGCTTATCGTACTTGCACACCATGATAATGCGGTCTTTTCCCTGACTGATCTCAACGCCTGGACTTTGTAATCCGGTGCTGACACTTGTCTTGCATCTGTTGATGTTTCGCTGCCATGATGCCTGCCATTTCCTAAAGGCGTGGCATCTTGGTGGTGGCTACTCTTCCTTACTTGTTCTGTCCACCCTGTTGCTATTTTTCCCGGTTTTATCCCCGCACTTTTTGTTGTCCGCCCGGTCAACAGAACCTCTACCAAAGCTGGGTACGTGGTTATTCCCATTAACTTATCAATGACTGCCTCAGTCCATGCGCTCTCATTCAGCATTCTATAGTTTCTTACCATTATTTTCTCTCCCTTTTCAAATTTTTGCCTACATTGTCTTTTTTACCTGTCTCGCTATCCTAACGTTTCACCATATTTTCCCTGGCGGATATTGCGCTTTGCGTTACTGGATCTTCCACCCTATGTTTTACTTGATCTAGTAAGGTTCTCAGTTTGCGGCCAAACTTCACCTCTGCTGGGCTTTGCTTGGTGATGCAAACGGGAGTGGTTCTGTAAGTTAAAAGAAATCTTGCTATTATAGTGTCAATGTCAGTGTTGCTATTCCGGTGATCATTCAGCGCAGTTAAAATTTTGTTCTTAAAAGTGTTCACTGCGTTTTCGGCTGCTCCATTGCTTTGGCTATTATATGGAGGAATTCTCATATGTTTAGTGCCATTTTTCGAGAAGAACAGTTCAGTCTCGGAGGCCAGAAAGGTCTTACTATTGTCCGAGCAACCCGAAACAAGAAAACACTCTCCTGAGGTGCTTGATCAACTCTGCTGCAGTCATACCCCAAACAGGTACCACTTCTGGCGCCAGTTGGTGAATGCGTCCGTGAGCATCAAGTAATTCTTATTCTTGAACAATTTATAATCGATATGAACTCTTTGGAACGGTCTAACAGCTAATGAAGTTATGACCTTCGGTGGGTCAAGCTGATTTTATAAGGTTTTCTATATCACTATCGATGTTGGGCCACCAAATTTAGGATCTCTAGCCAGCTGTTTTGTCTTAACAATACCTAAATCACCACTCTGTGGCCCCACATAACCATGCCCAACTCCTCATGAAGTTCGTCCCTCTTTGAGTATAAGTTTCTCTCCTCTGCCTTGGGTTTGCACGGCCACGTTGTTTGTGCGTATCTGAGTACTTTTTTTAAAACTCTGTCTCTCTTAGTTCCCTCTCTAATCTTCTGTGCGTCGTTTCCGTTAGTTTCCGCTCTAATCGTAGTGGCCAATCCTCGCTGGTTTCGGCAAAACTTATGAAGCATTTGGGCTCAATCTCTCAACAATCGGCGATAAAATTATTTTTGCCTTTTATCTATGCTATAATCAAACCCAGACATGTACAATGCCCAACGGTATAACCGATCTCGACTTCTTACTGGTATACCCATATTTTCGCCAAAAATTCCCAGCAGTGGTTTATAATCACAACAGGCGATAAAACGATGCCCGATTAAGAACTGCTGAAAGTACTTCAGTCCAAAAATAATGGCTGTTGCTTCTCTGTTTCTCGGACAGCCAGAGTCCTGGATGCTATGGCCACTGGTATTTCACTTCCATCAGCCTGTCTATGGAGCAACACAGCGCCGACAAGCCACTATCGGAGGCTACGTCCTAGCTAATTAGTTTCTTTATTAACTTAAAGGCATTTTTACAAGTAGTATTCCAATTTACAGCTTTACTACTATTACTTTTATTTTTCAAAAGTTCGTAAATTGACTTCATTATGCTAAGCAAATAACCATTCTTGTGGTCGGCCTTACTGCATTTTCTATTGCTAATACCTTCTTTTTGCCCTTCTTTAGTCCTTCTTCGCTTATCACGTGTCCTAGATATTCTACTTCCCTTTCAAAGAACTTACATTTTTCTGGCCTTACAGTAAGCCCTGCTTCCCTCAATCTTTGCAACACTTCTCCACAGTTCCTAATGTGTTCTTAGGTACGTCGCAAAAACAACCACACCTTTCAGTGCCTGCAGAACTTGCTCTATCGTCATTTCGAAGAGAGCAGCTGCTGGATACGCCCCAAAAAGCATTCGCATTTGGCCTGAAAAGGCATAAATGAGTTGTGAGTGTCATTGCTTTTTTTGACTCTTCTTAAAGCATTAACTGTTTATACGCCTGATTGAGATCCAATTTAGTGAACAACTTACCCCTAGACAACAGATCAAAGATCTCATTTATGCGAGGTAAGGGGTAGTGGATATTTTTCCTAAGCATTTATTTACAGTCGCCTTACAATTGTCACAAATTCTTTCTGTTCCCTTGACCTTCCTCTCTGGTACAATCGGAGTTGCCCATCTTGAGTTTGTGGTTGGCTCAAGAATGCTTTTCTCTACCATCTTCCTTATTTGATCTTCCACTTTTTTACTGTATGCTAAGGGAACTGGCCTATGCCTAAGAAAAATGGGTCTTGCATGCGGATCTATGGACTCTCTCAGAGAGTGAATTAATGTTTAATGACATTTTAAAAGCACTGAGGAAATCCCGACCTAACAAACAAGGTGCTATACTATACAACTACATAAACTTTTATTGCTTTGACGTTTGTCACAAAATACCCTAATGGCCTCAACATTTGGAAGACTCCTCTTAAACACTGACCTACTTAGTGTCGTCACACATGATCCAGTATCAATTTGCATGTTAAACATTTTTACCATAATTTCAATCTGAGCAACAAATCCCCCTTAAAGATGTCCCTTGCGACCTGTTCTTCTTCACATGCCTCTACCAGAGCATTCGGTCCCCTCCAAGGATGTAAAATTTTCGGAAAATTAAATTTGAAAAATCCTATGAAAATTAAAAAAAAATTCTTTTGGTTTTTTTACTATTAATTTGAAGGTATTTAGGCAGTCGAGGTTAATTTTGAAAATACAAAATTTTTACTTCTAGTAATTCTAGTTTTTAATTTTTTAAAGTCAAACGGTGCGTGGTAACAAAAAAGTGTATAGAAGGTAAAAGTTACTGTATCCCATCGAGGTGCATTTGTGGTAAAAAGAGATTTAAGACCTCTAACCTGAAACGTTCCTGAGATATTAAGCAACAACTGCAAACGAGAGTCAACTTTGGCGCCCTCTAGCGGCTAAACGGGTCAATATAGTCGTGCCCGCTCAACGATTTTTTGAAAAAGTGCACCAAAATTTCGCTCAAATTGGGAATTTCTGCTTCGAGGAGGATGGTAAGGCTTCTAGAGCAAACACAATTGAATATCGATACAAACATTTTACATCAAGTAGGCCTAGGATTTGACGTAGATTCCAAAAATCGAATAAAAAATTATAAGTTTGGTTTGTTGCTCAAATTTGGGACACCCTGTATACTGATCTAGGAATAAGGTATATGCAAATATCTACAAGATTCATATTTAGTATTTTTTTATAAAATGAAAATTAAACAAGTTATAAGGATGTTAAAAATTCATTGAATCACTCTGTAAACTACTCAATTATACAGGGTGTCCGGAAAATACGTGTACAACGTTTGACGACAGACTCCTGACGTCAAAATATGTCGATCTAAGCCGACTTAGTTATATCCAAAATTGTCTCGTTTAGCCGGTAGAGGGCGTCAAAAATTTGTAAAAATATTGGGTACAATTTCATTTCTTAAAGAGTATTGATAAGTGTATTCAGCAAGATGGCGGTCATTTTACACATTTGCTTAAGTAATGTTTTTGGTTTACTTAGTTTCTTACAATAAATAATTTCAACTTTATTATACCTACTTTGATGTATGCAGGTAATTGTAATTTTTTTTTTCTGGCGAAACAGCTCATCCACCGGGAAATATTAAAGAGGTTAAATAGCTTCAAAATACTTCCGGTCACTCGACAAAAATATCTGGGTTGTCATCACGCCGTTCATATAAAAAATGAGGAGAAATGTTGACGTATTATATCACTTTTATAACACTTCCACTTATTTACAGCCGGTGACTATACTACTAGAAAACGTCATTTTATAGTATTAGTCTACATACTAAAATTCATTAAAATCCATTAGCAGGTTTTCACGTAATTTAGTAAAAAACCAATGTTTTTACAAATTTTTGACGCCCTCTACCGGCTAAACGAGACAATTTTGGATATAACTAAGTCGGCTTAGATCGACATATTTTGACGTCAGGAGTCTGTCGTCAAACGTTGTACACGTATTTTCCGGACACCCTGTATTGTCAATAACTTGGTTATTTTGACAATTATAGGGTGGTTCAATATACCAACTTGTAGCCCTTGAAATTCTCTTTTGACCACCCTGTATACTGCTTTTACTTAAAACGTCAAATAAGTGAGTTATTTTTACTGTGACAGCCCACAACTCTGTTATTTTGGCAGTTACAGGGTGGTTCAATATACCAATTTGTAGTCCTTGAAATTCTCTTTTGACCACCGTGTATACCATATATAATAGAAATGTCACTCTACCGAAAGATTAAAGCTTTTATACCGGGAATGTGTTGTTCAGAAGGGATAAATTTATAAATAATATTTTTTTCAAAATTTATATTATTTTGAAAATTGTTGAGGTTAGGTATACAAAATTTTTGAAAGTTTCCGGTAATTTTCCGAAAAAAATTGGAAAATCTGGAAATTCAAAAATAATTTGTTTTTTTAATTATAATCATTGTACAACAATTCAATATCAATTCAAATAAAGTTTAATGTACTTTTAATCATTTTAGATGTCTTAAATTATTAGAATGCATGAGAAGTTTGACAATAACAATGACAAGTTTGACAGTTGTTTTCCCTATAAAGGAAAATTTTCATTTAAGCATGAAGTACTTTTCCGGTAAATTTCCAGAAATGGAAATTTTCCGACTTGAAAATTACCGCTTTTACATCTCTGGTCTCCTCACTGTTGCTCTCCGGCAAGCTCTCTCCAGGTGAACCTCTACGCCGCATCTTCTGCATCGATAAGTTGCATAACGGCAGCTTCCAGGGTGGTTTCTGCCGCACAATCTGCACTTTGATGGATTTCCCATCTGCTTGGCCCCTTTGTTATTGTTTCTTCTCTTGTCATTATTGCCGCCTCCATCTTCGAACTGACAAGAACAATAAACAAAATAACAACCATAATTGTTTACGGTCCTAGCCCTATTAGCTAAACAATTACAGTTTTTAGATTGTTTTTTGCTTAGTTTTCAGTTTAACTGGCTGACTAGTTAGTTAAACTAAACTAGTTTAAGTTGACTGTCTTTTGATGGAACCAACACAAAGTCCTGTGAGTCATTCATTAACACGGCTTTGAGTTGTGTTTTGCTTTCATCAAACCGGGTTAAAAAATGTGACAACATGACTTGATGTTAGTTTCTAGTTTCTAGTTCCTGATACCCGTTTTATCGCAAAAATTCGGCTAAACATGCTATCGAAATATAAAAGAAACTGACAATTGTCGTTTGCACTAATTTGTGTTGCCAATTATTAAAATAATAATTATTTTTAACAAGTATCTTCATCTTTTTTCAGGGATGGCCAACTGAAGCGTTCCAAACCAAAAAAAGAATGGAAGGAACGGCAACAAGAAGAATTTAGTAAACGTTTGAAAGTGGAATAAAACACCATAACCGAGGTATAATTCAGAGTATTATTAGATCCAGAAAGATCATGTTGCAGCCCGAATGTGATAATATACTGGCCCTCGATTGAACGAAATCTCTCATTTCAGTAACTCAAATTAACGATTATTTTCTCTTAGTTACCAAGACGCTAGTGGTTTTCGAATTTTTCTTGAAAATGTACAGATTGTGTGTAGTAGAATATTTTTTTTTGTTAGAATTAACGTATAAGGGTGGTTTGGCCATAAAGTAGTTTTACCAGATTTTTTTACTTCCATTATAATTACAGTCTTGGTAGAAACAACTGTCACTTGGACGAGTGAAATTTTAAAAGACTGGTTTTAAGGGATTCTTAGTGTTTCATTATAAGAGAGGAAATCAAACTCTAGTCATCGTGCTTTCTTATAAACTCTTAAAGAAAGTATGTGATAAAATCCGTGTGTTTTCTGGTTTATTCACTTTCATTGGTCATTAGCCGGCGTTTGTGTTAGTTTTTTTTTTTTTTAGTAATTGATGTGAATGACTTATTAACGGCGTATGATTGGTTTGATTAATGAAGTGCCTTATGATCTTATGACCATTGAACGTGGTAATGTTAATTGGTTTTCTTTCTATTGCTCTGTCAATATGGTGAATAATTTTTTAGTCAATTTTGTTAAGTTATAAGTACATTTTTTTACTCCAGTTAATAAATTGCCTATAAACGCACATTTGGGGCTTAATTTCTTCCTTTAACATACAAGTAGATTATTTTTTAATAAGTTTTTGACTATAATGTAAAATAAGATAATTATGTCATAGAATAGGTCCTTTTGTCAGTGCTGGATTGAACTCATTCACACCAAGCAATGATCACCATCTAAAGTGTGGTTTATAAAATAAAATTTAAGGAGGATCCCAAAATTGTGCTTAAAACAGTCATTTTTTCACTCCAAGTGGGTTTTACTGACGATTTTATCCTTGACTGTTCTTTAAAATTGTGTTTTTGGCAGTTTAAATTTTGACAACGCGTTATTAAATAGGAAATTTAAATGGGGATTCCAAAAATTTGCTTTAAACAATGATTTTCTCCCTGCAAGTTGGTTTTACAAACGATTTTGTCTCTGACTGTTCTTGTAAACTGGGTTTCTGTCAGTTCAAACTTTGACACCGTTTTTCGTTCTGACTGTACCAAATTTAAAGTATTTTTTTAGGTTATTGGATAAAAAAATTAATGAGGATTCCAAAAATGTGCTTAAAACTGTCATTTTCTCACTCCATGTGGGTGTTACAAACGATTTTATCCTTGACTGTCTTTAAAACTGGGTTTCTGGCAGTTCAAATTTTGACATCGCTTTTCTTACTGACTACTAAATTTTGTAGTGTTTTTTTAAGTTGTTGGGGGTGGGAAACTTAATGAGGATTCCAAAAATGTGCTTAAAACAGTTATTTTCTCACTCCAAGTGGGTTTTACAGACGATTTTGTCTTTGTTCTTTCAAACTGGCTTTTTGGTAGTTCAAATTTTGACAATGTTTTTCTCACTGACTGTACTAAATTTTGTAGTGTTTTTTAGGTTATTGGATAGCCAAAAATGTGCCAAAACCAAAAATGTGCTTAAAACAGTTATTTTCTTACTCCTAGTGGGTTTTACAAACGAATATATCCTTGACTGTTCTTTAAAACTGTGTTTCTGGCAATTCAAACTTTTTTCAACACCGCTTTTTTCACTGACTGTACTAAATGTTGTAGTGTTTTTTTTAGGTTATTGGATAGGAAATTTAATAAACATTCCAAAAATGTGTTTAAAACAGCCATTTTCTCACTCCAAGTGGGTTTTACTGACGATTTTGTCTCTGACTGTTCTTTCAAACTGAGTTTCTGGCAGTTCAAATTTTGACAACGCTTTTTCCACTGACTGTAGCAAATTTCGTAATGTTTTTTTAGGTTATTGAATAGGAAATTTAATGAACATTCCAAAAATGTGCTTCAAACAATTATTTTCTCACTACAAGTGGGTTTTACAGACGATTTTGTCTCTGACTGTACTTTCAAATTGTGTTTCTGACAGTTCAAACTTTTACACCGCTTTTTTCACTGACTGTACCAAATTTTGTAGTTTTTTTAAATTATTAGATAGGGAATTTGATGAGGATTCCAAAAATGTGCTTCAAACAGTTATTTTCTCACTACAATTGGGTTTTACTGGCGATTTTGTCTCTGACTGTTCTTTGAAACTGAGTTTCTGGCAGTTCAAATTTTGACATAGTTTTTCTCACTGACTGTACCAAATTTTGCAGTTTTTTTAAATTATTAGATAGGGAATTTAATGAAGAATTCAAAAATGTGCTTAAAACTGTCATTTTCTCACTCCAAGTGGGTGTTACAAACGATTTTATCCTTGACTGTCTTTAAAACTGGGTTTCTGGCAGTTCAAATTTTGACATCGCTTTTCTTACTGACTACTAAATTTTGTAGTGTTTTTTTAAGTTGTTGGGGTGGGAAACTTAATGAGGATTCCAAAAATGTGCTTAAAACAGTTATTTTCTCACTCCAAGTGGGTTTTACAGACGATTTTGTCTTTGTTCTTTCAAACTGGCTTTTTGGTAGTTCAAATTTTGACAATGCTTTTCTCACTGACTGTACTAAATTTTGTAGAGTTTTTTAGGTTATTGGATAGCAAATTTAATGAGGATTCCAAAAATGTGCTTAAAACAGTTATTTTCTTACTCCTAGTGGGTTTTACAAACGAATATATCCTTGACTGTTCTTTAAAACTGTGTTTCTGGCAATTCAAACTTTGACACCGCTTTTTTCACTGACTGTACTAAATTTTGTATTGTTTTTTTAGGTTATTGGATAGGAAATTTAATGAGGATTTCAAAAAATGTGCTTAAAAGAGTAATTTTCTTACTCCAAGTGGGTTTAACAGACGATCTTATCCTTGAGTGTCTTTTCAAACTATGTTTCTGGCAGTTTACATTTTGACACTGCTTTTCTCACTGAATGTACCAAATTTTGTAGTGGTTTTTCAGGTTATTGGATAGGAAATTTAATGAGGATTCCAAAAATATGCTTCAAACAATTATTTTCTCACTGCAAGTCGGTTTTACAGGCGATTTTGTCCCAGACTGTACTTTGTAGGAAATTTAATGAGGATTCCAAAAATGTGTTTAAAACTGTCATTTTCTCACTTCAAGTGAGTTTGACAAGCAATTTTGTACCTGACTGTCAAACTGCTGAAAAGTTTTAAAAATCAGGGTTTAGAAAAGTTAGAAAACGTGTTTTTGAGTTTTATGACAGTTGTTTTGACAGTGATCATGTGACTTCCTAGCTAAATTATCCTACAAAAGCCAGGTAATATCTGTTAGTTGTCAAAACTGTCAAACATTTGCCTGAATTCAAAAACACATTATTTATCATAATTTAAAAATTTTCATAAGAATTTTACAAGAATCACTTTGTTAGAAAAGTTTTACTTCATTTATTTTATTAATGATAAACCAAACTTTCGAAAACGTTAGATAAGAAATGAAAACCGCCTTTTATTCGGTTTTTATTTTTCAGGATTTCATTTTGACAATATTTACCAAATATCACTTTAATGACAGTCATGACCAGAAAATGATATCTTTCAAGCAAATTCCTATTAGACCCATAAATTTACTGGCCAAATTGGAATTTACTGGTAAACTTCGTAAATTTTCCTGTCACACTGAATTTTTCTGAAACTGAAAGTAAATTTGGGTCCATCTCTATTTATAAATGATACATTTATGGTGGTTATTACATGACATATAGACTGACAAGTGTTAGGACATAAATAGTAAATATTAAACAAAAAGTTGGTGCGAAAAAATCAAAATCAAGTTTTATTTATTTATTTAATTTAATTTTAGTATTAGCCATAAGAAATTTAGGATTTTAAGTAAATTCAATTTTTACTAATACTAAAAACAAATTTTATTTTATAAACTAGACTTAATGTGAAGTTTTATTAAAAATTTTATTATAAATACTAAAGCTAAACAAGTTTAATAGTTAATTAAAATGACTCGATCAGTCTTAATCCTTATCCAATTTTCTGGCACAATCCAAACTTTAACTGATTAGTCGATTAGCTGTAAGTATGGGAACAAAATAATAATTGGTCAGAGTTTTCCAAGAAATCTGCTTACCATCGTGCAACACTATTAGGAAGACATCTGTCAGTTTTAGAGTCATACGCCAAACCTGGTGCACACTGAATAATTTCAGCTACATGCGTTTGACAACGACAGGCTGTAGTACATTGTGGATTTAGTCTGAAAATATTGCCGGGTTGGCAGTTTTCTACCTGTCGCAACACATCTAAAACATACACTTGAAATAGTATTTATTACGTAACTAGTGTTGTAAGAAGCATTTTACGCACGAAATGAAAAGCCGCGTAGCGGCGAGTGTTTAATTTCATGAGTGCGTAAAGTGCTTTAGAGCACTTATACTTTACCTACGACCAAGTGTAAAGTCCTGTTTTCGCAACTGACGTAATTTGGAGTAATTTTTTAGGTTGATAAGGGCATGAATGATAGACCAGAATGAAATAACATGAAAATACGCTACAAAATTTTGTACAATCAGGTAGAAAAGCGGCGTCAAAGTTTTAACTAACAGAATCATTGTTTGAAAGGACAGTGAGGGACAAAATCGCCTGTAAAACCCACTTGGTGTAAGAAAATGACTGTTTTAAGCACATTTTTGGAATCCTCATTAAATTTCCTATTCAATAACCTCAAAAATCACTACAAAATTTGGTACAGTCAGGTAGAAAAACGAAGTCAAAGTTTGAACTCCAAGAAACACTGTTTGAAAAGACAGTCAGGGACAAAATCGCCTGTAAAACCAACCTGGAGTCAGAAAATGACTATTTTAAATACATTTTTGGAATTTTTATTAAATTTCCTGTTCAATAACCCCAAAAAATCACTACAAAATTTGGTACAGTCAGGTAAAAAAATGAAGTCAAAATTTGAACTCCAAGAAACACTGTTTGAAAGGACAGTGAGAAACAAAATCGCCTGTAAAACCCACTTGGAGTAAGAAAATGACCGTTTTAAGCACATTTTTGGAATATTCATTAAATTTCCCATTCTATAACCTAAAAAATCACTATAAAATTTGGTACAGTCAGGTAGAAAAATGGCGTCAAATTTTGAACTGCCAGAAACCCTGTTTGAAAGGACAGTGAGGGACAAAATCGTCTGTAAAACCCACTTGGAGTAAAAAATGACCGTTTTAAACACATTTTTGGAATCCTTATTAAATTTCCTATCCGATAACATGAAAATACGCTACAAAATTTGGTACAGTCACGTAGAAAAGCGGCGTCAAAGTGTGAACTACCAGAAACACAGTTTGAGAGAACAGTGATGGACAAAATCGCCTGTAAAACCCACTTGGAGTAAGAAAATGACCGTTTTAAGCACATTTTTGGTATCTTCATTAAATTTCCTTTCCAATAACATGAAAATACGCTACAAAATTAGGTACAGTCAGGTAGAAAAGCGGCGTCAAAGTTTCAATTACCAGAAACACAGTTTGAGAGAACAGTGATGGACAAAATCGCCTGTAAAACCAACTTGGAGTAAGAAAATAACTATTTTAAACACATTTTTGGAATTTTTAATAAACCTCCTATTCAGTAACCCAAAAAATCACTACAAAATTTGGTACAGTCAGGAAAAAAAAACGGAGTCAAAGTATGAATTTCAAGAAACACTGTTTGAAAGGACAGTGAGAAACAAAATCACCTGTAAAACTACTTGGAGTAAGAAAATGACTGTTTTAAGCACATTTTTGGAATCTTTATTAAATATCCTATCCGATAACATGAAAATACGCTACAAAATTTGATACAGTCAGGTAGAAAAGCGGCGTCAAAGTTTCAACGAACAGAAACACTGTTTGAAAAGACAGTCAGGGACAAAATCGCCTGTAAAACCAACCTGGAGTCAGAAAATGACTATTTTAAACACATTTTTGGAATTTTCATTAAATTTCCTATTCAATAACCCAAAAAATAACTACAAAATTTGGTACAGTCAGGTAGAAAAACGGCGTCAAATTTTGAACTGCCAGAAACACTGTTTGAAAGGTCAGTGAGGGACAAAATCGCCTGTAAAACCCACTTGGAGTAAGAAAATGGCAGTTTCAAGCACATTTTTGGAATCCTCATTAAATTTTCTATTCTAGAACCTAAAAAATCACTACAAAATTTGGTACAGTCAGGTAGAAAAGTGGCGTCAAAGTTTGAACTACTAGAAACACAGTTTGAGAGAACAGTGATGGACAAAGTCGCCTGTAAAACCCACTTGGAGTAAGAAAATGGCCGTTTTAAGCACATTTTTGGAATCCTCATTAAATTTTCTATTCTAGAACCTAAAAAATCACTACAAAATTTGGTACAGTCAGGTAGAAAAGCGGCGTCAAAGTTTGAACTCCAAGAAACACTGTTTGAAAGGACAGTAAGAAACAAAAATGTGCGTAAAGAGGGTCATTACGTAACTGGATATTATGCGTTTTTGGCTATTTACACTGACGGTTGTAGGTAAAATATTTTTACACCAACTTGTTGTAATCACAAACCATTGGCTATCCGAGATAGTAGTAAGTTGTAAGGAGAGCAATCCACATTGTCACCCCATTCGCATCGATTTAAGCGCTGTAAGAATACGATTATTGCGTTTGTAATATAAAAGTAAAAAGATCGTACAGTGCTAAAGCTGTACCCTGGAGGGCAAACGTGAGTTGCACGAACTGTACCAGCTTCACAGTCATAGTAAATTGAACAATTTGTAGAGTCTCTTGAAAATCCATACGGACTGAAGCATCGACTGTCTCCGATTTCGGCTAAAACATTTTATGTAAGTTTCAGGAAATATGAATAATGCGCTTATAGCCTACTTGGTTGAATCAGATCAGGATGTGCGAACGCGTTAGATGAAAGTAGAGAATCTGAAAAATATTTTAAATTCAGAAGTTTGCTAGTACAGGCAAACTTATGAAATTTGCAGTTTGTACTGTAAAACCCAAAATAACTTGGGCTGGATCAATACCAATTCTGGTTTGATGAAATTTTCAAAGCTGCGTTGTCTGAGAAAGATGATTTCCGGTAACACTAAAGATTCTTGGTCGTATCAGTGTGTCAAAAAAATGTATGCAGGGATGCCCTTCAGTATAGGCAAACTACACAAACCTTTCTGTGTCACTCTATGTCCACTGTATTACTGCGTTCTTTAAGGACATCGGGTATGTTTGGTACATTTTCTTAAAGGAAACCAACTCAACATCACCACTAGGCTTACCACAATTATTAACCAAAGCATTCTGAGATACTTTGGACATATAACAAGATGAAAAGAAGGTATAGAGAGACTAGTAGTTGAGGGACAAAGAACTCGAGGAAGATCTCCACTGTGATGGTCAGAGTCAAGAATGGACAACAACAATAAAACGAATACCATAACGTCTCTACATCCTTACGAAGGATAAAGGACAGAGGAGGAGAATCAGTTTCAGCCTCGATAGCCTACAGTTGGATCAGATAACTATTACCACATACTATGTTACTTCCTTATGGCTCGGATAAGAGATCCACGGGCAGCTATGGTAAACCTGGGAAAGATATGGATAGACAGAGGGATTTTTGGTTTTCGTACGGATCCGAGTCATGGACCATGAAGGCGCGTTTGAAATGTGGTGCTGGAGAAGAATGTTGCGCATTCCATGGACGGCTAGAAGAACAAACGTGTCAATTCTTAATGAACTCGACATCACGGATCAACTATCTACCGTCTGCCGCAGACGAATCCTTCAATATTTTGGATACATCACACGCAGAAATGAGGATAACCTAGAGAAACTTATAGTACAGGGCAAAGTAGAAGGCCGAAAACCCAGAGGCCGATCTCCGTCACGTTGGCTGGACCAAGTGAGGAACATCACGTGTCAACCATTGCAAACGAACCTCGGCGAGGCAGAGGATCGCCACCTTTGGAAGCGTAAGGTTACGAGCTGCAAGTAGCCATAGTGTCACGTTGTTTCAGACATGAAGATATGACGAAGACGAAGAAAAGATCCAGCCCGCAGACAAGGATGGCACCTCCAGAATACCGGCGAGTTCTTTAGCAATTGATCCATTTGTGTACCAGACATCCCAAAAGTGCTATCGGGCTCCCACTTTTCTCTGCCAGAAACTATAAAAAAATATATTTGACAGCGTAAGCTCAGTGATCTGATAATCGCTATGTAAGTAGAGTTGGACAGCCCTGTAGCCTGTAAGCTGCGCACGGGGCCTCCATTCTCACGCACAGTTCGAGAGGCACGATGATCAACATCGATTCCATAGCTCTAGAGGGAGTATTTTTCATTCTCATTCTTTGTACTTTACAGATAGCTCTGACTGCGATCCAGTAGAGCCAGTAGTACCACCAACCGCCCTGCTGTAAGCCCATTAGTATGTGCATGGCTTTCTTGCTCCTGCAAGTAAGGTGATCACGTCATATTTTTTATCTAGGTGTATTTCAGTGTCAATATTCCACTTATTGCTGAATAGCATGAGCTCGACAATTGTTTTCAGTCACTGCCACTGTTCATCAACCCGCATTGCCCTTGTCGCACTGCATGCTGTTCCGGGTGGTCCCGCGCAGGATGACCATATTGCCAGTAGGGCTGTGTCGTTTAGACTCTACAGGAGGCTGTCCACCACTAGGCACCACAGAAAAGAGGAGAAAATTTCTCGTGAGGACAGCGCCTCAAGCAACAACCACTCTGTGTGCAGATCGCCGTGAAAGATGGCGTAGACAGAGAGAGAGAGTGAAAACACAAACGTCAAAACACGTTTGCCAAAGCATTACAGATAACCTCGAAAGGAGTGTTGTCGAAAAAACTTAAAAAACCTAGTGTAAAAGATGGGTACATACCTTGGACGTCCTTTAGTTGGATTCTATAAAATATTTGAGGTTTTTTGCTACAGTCCACTCGGTTCGAATAATCGCATATACCCAAAATCTAAAAAACCAAAGAAAGTCGAAAATTCGTAATCCAAAAACAGTATAATTGTTTACATCACTAAAACTGAATCCTGAAGGACAGTGGAATCTTGCTGCAACCCTATTGTAAGCACAAGTGTAATATTGGGTGCAGTCACTGTGATTTCTGAAAGTTCCAAACTCCACTGGGCAGTCTTCGTTTCCTAAAACTTAATTCCGTTAGTATGTCAGTCGATGCTAGAAATAAGATATTTTTAGATGATATTCGTAACGCAGAACCAGTTTGCATGGAAAGACAAATCCTGGTCAAAATTATTTGACAACTACTTTTCAGGATGTAGAAAGAGATATTAAAGAAGGAATCTAACATCATCATGTAATGTGGTGTATTGTATTTAAGACTTGTAGTAACTAATATGAAAGGACAATATCAAGACAAATAAAACTCTCCTGTGCTGGAGGTAAACTTGCAAAGGTCACACTCATAATTGAAAAAATTGCAGAACCGAAATGGCCACGTGGTGAAAATAGCCCGTAGAAATTGGTATCAGAAGGCTCAAGTCACAGAACAGTGGAGGAAGTTAGGAAAGCCTATGTTCAGGATCAGGTGTGGACCAGGAGTGGCTGAAGAAGAAGAGTAACGGTACATTTGGTGTCACAAGTGGGAATGAAGGTCCAGGACGATAAAAAAAAACCATGAGAATAGAAGACCGGTGAGTACTGCCATGAGAAAATCTTTGAGTACCCGACTAATGAGTGAAGGCAAACCAAGACGACCTTAACCTAGAAGAAGCAAAGTCAAACCAAACGTCTTGTTTGAAGCGAAGAGGGAGAAACCATAAACAAACCTAGACTACAAGATGGAAGGAATGAAATCAAGCCAAAATTGCAGAAAGATAACATTATTTAGGAGAGACAAATTACTACGCAATATTCTGGTTATTTCAGTATATTTACTTGTTTGATCCTCTGAAATCTTTCCTTTACAATCAACATTTTCCTTGTAATCACAATACAGCTTCGAGGGATTGAAAAGCAGCCCTGGAGGGCATGTTTGTTCAATAGCAATTCCGTTCCAACAGTTTACGTATTTGTCGCAGCCTGATGTAGTTGGAAATTGCCCGTTAGGTGCAATACATGGTAACTCTATGTATCCTACAATATAAACTCCTAATTATAAAATAATAGTAATTGCTATTGGGCACTTACCTCCTGAAGGAATTGTCGGCGGCTCAATAGTAAAAATTGTATCTGTTGTAGTATCCCTTGTTGGTGGAGGTGTAGCGGTGTTTTGAGAGTTTTTGGTCGCTATTGCGAGTTGTTCATCTAAAAATACATAAAATATAAGGGGAAATAAAGTTAAACTTTCGAGTAAGTCGTTCCTTAGCAATACGGGCTCCCAAGCCCACAAAATGGGGTTTCTCTGCCATTACAACGGGCACAGAGTTAATTATATGTTAGTTTATGCACTTTAGGGATTAAAAGTGCACTTTAGTTACCTTAGGGATAAAAGGAACACACAAGTGAATTATTTTACGGTTTATTTGGTCTTTCAAATAATGTTTCATTAAAATTACTAAACAACGGGCTGTCTATCCCTGTATAGAAACCAGCAACAAAACGCTTAAGGTATGTTTTCCGCCATTGTTCACTTTCTGGTTTCACTTCTGTTAGTTAGTTAGTTACTAGCCCTTTTTTACCCCACTGCTGAGGTTTAGACCTCTTTCCTTTCGGAAAGGCATTTAGCCATAATCTTCCCCGCTGGCCAGACGGGTTGGAAGATGGGAGGGACATCCGCAAAATGGTTTTGACTCCGAATGGGCACAATTCAACCACGACCGGTGCTGCTTCCCTTCGAATATCAAAGCCCATGTTAACCGTGCATGTATTCAATTCACCTTTGTAGAGTAGTTTAATTTCAAAACTAGCAGAAGGTAAGATATACCGGGAAATAAAGAGTGAATATCCTGGGATTACCCACGAACAGCATACCCAAGTGTAACTTGGGTATTCCAATTAGAGATGACCAGAAGAATGGTCATCCAGTAAAAACGCTACGAAACTGGCCTATGGGTTCGGAGTATTTGGTGCGAGGCCCGAAGACTCCTGCTCTAGTTCCCTCGGAAGTTTTAGATCCGTCCGTATACCATATTATGGTATTTTTTCCCATTGGTTGAAGTGATTCTCTGGTCCAATCTCTGTTGGTGCTTGTTCTGGAGTCAACCTCATTGCTCCTGTTATGCAAAAACATGTCAGTTTCTGAATTTTCTCTCATGTTTTCCTTGTTGTGGCAAGTTTGGTTTCGTCGTGCCACACCGTAGAGGTGATCATAGGTCTCACTATCATGGTGGTGTACATCCATCGTAGTACTGATGGGTTACAACCCCACGTTATTCCCGCAATGTTCCTGCACTGGCGATCTTTTCTACATAACGATTCCAGATAAGTTTTGAGTCTAGGGTGAGTCCTAGATACTTAACCTCTTGCAGCCATTTTAAATCTTCATCATTAAGGCGGATATTCCTCAAGTGCTGAAGTCTTATTCTTCTGGTGAAAGGTACATCCGACTGATAGACATCCTCTTCTGGTAGTCTCTAGGTCCCTTTTTACGAGATTGCAGAATGTTCCTCCGAATTGGCCTTTGGCCATAATGATATGTCATCAGCATATCCAAGGCAAGTTACTAAGTTCCCGGTTAAAATTCCCTAGAAGAGACCCGCATCAAGGGTCATAGGACCCCTCTTTGTGTGCATCCTTGATTTGTGCTCGATTTGTGTGTCGATCAGGGCCCTTTTAATTCCTCGTGACAGGTGTTGTCGAATGCTCCCTTCATGTCTAAGAAGGCCCATATAGCCATTTCTTTGTGCTCGAGTGATTCCTGAATCTTTTCGGTTTGCACGATCAGGGCGGTTTCTGTAAATCTCCCCGCTAAGCATATGTTGACCGGGGTGCAAAGGCACCCTCTCCAGTATCTCGGTTCTAATATAATTATATACCATCATCTCTAATGTCTTCATTAGGAAGGATGAGAGACAGACTGGTCTGAATGACTTTGGGAGGCTGGCTGGGTATCTCTCTTCCCTACTTTGGGGATGAAGGTTACCCGTGCTCTTCTCCGGTTGCTTGGGAATGTGACTGCTTTGATAATGAACGGCAGTAGTTCCGTTTGCCTTTTTTGTAAAAAGGCCGAAAATATGCCGTCAATTCTAGGAAATTTGATTGTCCACTTCAACCTTTGAGGAAAGCATATATTTTTTGCCGCTCTCCAGTCTTCTTGTTCGTCTCTGCCAGTGATCTAACGGGAACGTATGGTTTACTGCCGGGAAAGTGCGTTTCCAGTAAGAGGAGGACTCGTTGCTCTTCATCCTATGTGTAGCTCCCATCTGTTTTTGTGAGTGACATAGGACCTTGCTCTCTGCAAGGACTAAAGTGATTGTCTCACAAAAGCTCCTGAAGCGATTTCCTTATTTCTTTATTGTAGTTTGTCAGCTTTTCGGTGTATTCCTACCAGGGTTCGTGTCCTTTTGCCTTGTTGAATAGCCAGCGGATTTTGGATCTCAGATTTGACAGAAGTTCGTTCCACCAAACGGTATCACTGTGTGATATCTTTTTTCTAATGGGGCAGCTAGATTCTTCCATGATGATGATACCTTTTCTTCCTCCTTCTTGCCACCCGAGTACCGCAGAAGATGGTGTATTCCATGTTCTTAATGCCCTCGCAGGACTCGTTATCGATGACACAATTTAGCATCTGGCCTTTTGCCCTCCTTTTTACTGTCTGGTTCTCTTCACAGCTGGCTGTGAAGCCCCATGTTCTGTGTCCTGACTAGAGTAACTATCTTCTCCGGTTCAGAGTCCGTGTTCTTGGGTTACACTAAAAGACCACTCTCAAGGCTATGAAGTTTGATAAAAGAGACAAAATTAGACAAAATCTTATAACTTATGTTCAGTTGGTTTTCAACCTCAACCCAGAAGTTGTCTGATTAATTGAACCACTTTTCTTAATTATTATATTGTCGCAACGTCCCTTACATTCTTCTCCATTTCCTGTTCATTTTAATAAACTTTTTTTTAAAACGCAAACATAAAATTTTATTACTGTGCTTTAGCATTTAATAATCTTCCTCTTTCAGTCATTCCACCAGTCTAATGGCTTGTCACAAATATGGTTAGACTTGAATAACATCCTTTGAGGTGAACAAATCTTTAATGATTTTGCTTTATCTTTTTACTTGGTCGTTTGGCTTCTCCCACACATGCCCGCTATTTTCAGAAAGTATATTGAACGTAATTATGGCCAATCAATATGGTTTACGACTATGGTGTCTTTGCAATATTGACGCCCCCAATTCAATGACTATAATCGACTTTTTTGTTTGTTTATAATAATTTTGTAAATATACCGGTAAGCAATGCCTTATTAACAAACTTTCGTTATTTAACTTTATCTATGTTTTATTAATTGTCTATTAAATTTTAATTTATGAGAGATGGATTTACAAGAACAGGAAATTCCAATATCTGAGACAAAAAACATTATTTGACTGTCATTTTGCACTTAGATTCAAAATCTTCATAAACCAACTTTTAATAAAGAATTAATGGGAATACGAAATAAGTATTAGAAATAAAGAATAATTAACAATAAAGAATTAAGAAGTTGGGTAAACCCGGCCTAAAAGGCTGTTTTGATTTGATATTTATTGTTTTAGAGATTTTGGATTATCAATGATAAAATAGCCTTTTCTAAAAAATATAATTTTCAGCTTTTTCTCCGAAATTTCCAGTAACTTTCCGGAAAATTGAAAAATCTGACAATTCAAAAATAATTCGTTCTTAAGTAGTTGTACCAAGCATCTAATATCAATCCAAATTAAGATTAAATGTACTTTTTACATTTAATTTAGATGTTTTAAGTTATCTCATTAGAATGCATGACACGTTTAACAATAACAAATTTGACAATGGTAATGACAAGTTTCCCCCGTCAAAAACTGTAAGAAAACGGTGTTAAACTGTAATTCTTGCAAATTCTAGGAAAATTTTGACAGGTTTGACTGTCAAAATTTTTTTCTGGGTGGAACATTTATCACGTGGTTTTTGTAGGCTAATTTAGATAGGCAGTTGTGTGACAACTGTCAAAATAGCAGACATAAATCTCAAAAACACGCATTGTATCGAGTACTGCAAGAAAACTTTTGAGCATAATTTGACAGTTTGATAGTCAGAGACAAAATTGCTTGTCAAACCCACTTGAAGTTTAAAGAACAGACAATAATAAAATCGTCTGTAAAACCCACTTGCAGTGAGAAAATAATTGATTGAAGCACATTTTTGAAATCCTCATTAAATTTCCTATTCAATAACTTAAAAAAAACACTCTAAAATTTAGTACAGTCAGTGGAAAAAGCGATGTCAAAATTTGAACAACCAGAACCCAGTTTTAAAGAACAGTCAGCGACAAAATTGCCTGTAAAACCCACTTGGAGTGAGAAAATGACTGTTTTAAGCACATTTTTGGAATCCTCATTAAATTTCCTATCCAATAACTTTAAAAAAAAACACTACAAAATTTAGTACAGTCAGTGAGAAAAGCGATGTCAAAATTTGAACTGCCAGTTTGAAAGAACAGCCAGAGACAAAATTGCCTGTAAAACCCACTTGTAGTGAGAAAATTACTGTTTTAAGCACATTTTTGAAATCCTCATTAAATTTCCTATCCAATAACCTGAAAAAGCACTACAAACTTTGGTCTAATCAGGGAGAAAATCATTATCAAAATTGAAACTCAGTTTGAAAGAACAGTCAGGGATAAAATCGCCTGTAAAACCCACTTGGAGTGAGAAAATGACTGTTGTAAGTACATTTTTGGAATGCTTATTAAATTTTCTATTCAATAACCTGGATGAACACTACAAAATTTGGTATAGTCAGGGAGAAAAGCGGTGTCAAAATATGAAATGCCAGAAACACTGTAATTTTCTCATCCCACATAACGTAAAACTGCTTTGCAATTCATATCAATTGGGAAGCTTAGTCTGAAATGTCGGAATTTGTAGTTTATTTACAAAAAGGAAGGTTTCTAGGTAATTTACAGGACTTTGAAAATACGTAAATAAATTCAAATCGACGGTTTTGCCGCGTATATGACGTAGATGACTTTCAGCAATTTTATTGGCTATGGCTGTCTGATGGTTGACAGCATCTTCCAATCAGCTAATTTATAAGTCAGCATAGTGCAATGTTGCCAAATAACACGTTTTATAGCACGACACACTTTTTTATTTTACTGGACAAAAAGTAATTTGAGGTCTATTATAGTCTTTAGTCTAGTGTTATTTGCTAGAGAAACTCAAAAACTGTAAACACTGTATAGGAATAAAGACTTTTTTTTGTAATTTTTGTATAAGAATCGATAAAAGTTTACAAACTGGCAACACGAAACCTGATGACAGAAGTCCTCGCACCTAATTGGTTGAAAACCGCGTACGTCACACCAAGCGGGCGTTTTCAATGTTACTATGAAATTTGAATTTTTATTTTATTTAATTCTTGTTGTGTTAGGCTTCATATTTTTTGCGTCCTAATCAAATAATATGAAATAAAAAAATGTGTGGGATGAGCCCATTTACAGGTCAAAATTTACTTTGTTAATCACTAGTGAGCTTTAATTACTTTGCTTTTAGTTGAAAGCTGTAATGTGAGCCGTTTTAGAGAAACATTGCCTGTCAAGAAACTATTTAATGAAAAATCTTGATTTCTAAAGAGTTTTCTCTAAAACTTTGCAGCAAAAGCTTTTTTTTATCAAAAAGACTGTCCAAAAATTCAATAAAATTGATGATTCTACAACGTCTTTTTTGGTAAAATTCACAAAAACTGATACCAAAACACAAGAAACATCTTTTTGATAATAACCGTGATAATATCTTATAATCTTGTCTATTATTACATTCGAGTGTGTAGTACAAATCAAAAAATATTCACAATAGAAGACAAAGTGATACTGAAAAAAAAACACTTACCACTTTGGAGAAAAGGGTTTCTCTTGAAAGTTAAGGTGGCACTTTCGACTTGTTGAAAGAACACTATTAATGTTGAAAAAACAATCGTTTCTACCCAACCTAATCGGATTGACCGTGACATCTTGCTGACCACTTTTCGTCAAGATCAGGGTCACTCTGGCTTATATGTAGTTATACACGGTGTGAGCCTGATGGTAACATCCACCATATCCCCCCACTTTTGGTTTTAGGTATTCCAAACAAGTTAGCAATCCATATTTGGATTGCTAAGATAGTTCTTTCTTTTCAGGGTGATTGGTTACAATTGCTCTTATCCTTATTTCTTCAACTATTGACTTTTTCAAAAAGGTTTTGCAGGATTTACTTTTTAATATACCGGGTGAATCAAAAAAGCTGTATGACACAAAGTTATGTTTTTTTTTCAAATGAATACCTCATCATTATTTGATATTCTGAGTTCGACTATTATTTCCAATATTTTCCATATTTAGTGTTGTATAGGTACCTAACCTCAATACTTTTCAAAATAATATGAATTTTTCAAAAACTATTGTTTATAAATTTGTCCATTTGTGTTATGTTTTATACGTCCTCCTTTCTGGACAACACATTTCCGGTATAAATGCTTCAATCTTTCTGTAGCGTAACATTTCTACTATATATGCTATACAAGGTGGTCAAAAGACAATTTCAAAAGCTACAAATTGGTATATTGAACCACCCTGTAACTGTCAAATCAACAGAGTTATGGGCTGTCAAAGTGAAAACTGTCACATTCAAACTTTACAGCAAACATCTTAGTTTTAACAGTAAATAACTCAGTTATTCGACATTTTAGGAAAAAACACTATACAGGGTGGGCAAAAGAAATTTTCAAAGGCTACAAAGTGATGTATTGAACCACCCTGTAACTGTTAAATCAACAGAGTTATGGGCTGTCAAAGTAAAAACTGTCACATTCAAACTTTACAGCAAACAACTCGGTTTTAACAGTAAATAATTCAGTTATTCGACATTTTAGGAAAAAACAATATACAGGGTGGGCAAAAGAAAATTTCAAAGGCTACAAACTGGTATATTGATCCACCCTGTAATTGTAAAAATAACAGAATTATGGGCTGTCAAAGTAAAAACTGTCACATTCAAACTTTACAGCAAACAACTCAGTTTTCTAACAGTGAATAACTCAGTTATTCGACATTTTAGGAAAAAAACAATATACAGGGTGGGCAAAAGAAAATTTCAAGGGCTACAAATTGATGTATTGAACCACCCTGTAATTGTCAAAATAACCGAGTTATTGACAATACAATGGAGTATTTTACAGGGTGATTCATTGAATTTTTAACATTCTCGTAACTTCAAACTGTGTTTCTGGCAGTTCAAACTTTAACACCGTTTTTCTTTCTGACTGTACCAAATTTGAAGTGTTTTTTTTATGTTAGTGTATAGGACATTTAATGATGATTCCAAAAATGTGCTTAAAACAGCCATTTTCTTACTTCAAGGGGGTTTTTACAGACGATTTTATCTCTGACTGTCCCTTCAAAATGTGTTTCTGTCAGTTCAAACTTTGACACAGCTTTTCTGTCTGACTGTACCAAATTTTGTGGCGTTTTTAAGGTAATTGGATAGAAAATTTAATGAGGATTCCAAAAATGTGCTTAAAAATATGATACGGTAAGTCTAAGTAGGTTTTACATGCGTTTTTGTCTCCGACTGTCCTTTAAACCGTGTTCAAATTTTAGATCACAATTTCACTGATTTGTAAATTTGTTACACCAAATCAGTTTTTCTTAAATAATTCGAAAACGGTTAAAGTTACAAGAAAATTGCTAGAAACCAAAAATGTTCCTAATCAACAGTTCCAACACAGAATAGTCCAGTATACAGGGTGTCTACACCATAGTATACACCCTTAAAGTAATCTGATGTGTCTGACTGTTTTTGGTCACTCTGGTACGCAATTTTTTTAAAGATTTTGCTCAACACCACTGAAAAGAGGAACTCAAAACGGTTCTTTTAAGTGGTTCAACCTCCCTAAAAACTCTCAAAAATAAACGAGTTACAGGATGTTCAAATTTCAAACCATAACTCAAACTAATTTGAAAATTGGTTGCATCAAACCAGTTTTTGAGAAATAACTCAGAAACGGTGGAAGTTACGAAAAATTTGAAAGAGAGCAAAAATGTTCCTAATCAACTCCTTAACCCAACATTGTAAGTTTTCAGAACCGTTTTTGCTTCCAGTATACAGGGTGTGCATGAAAAATGTAGTAATTCAAAATTTCAATTAGACCCATAAATTTACTGGTAAAATTGGTACATTTTTCTGTTACACTGAATTTTACTTCTCCAATCAGTCATCAAATTTGCAAATCATTAGTGAAAACTGCACTTAAAATAATTTTACTTTTATACCAACATTGCCACAACTATAATGATTGGTTTATGGTTTTCGCTGTTATGGATAATAAACAGGTGACACTTTTGTCCAGCCATTTTAAGTTATTATTGGTTAGAGTAGTTTCTCGAATTAGAGCGAAAAAGGATACTTTCTGAAGATTTCTAGCACTTTCTCACACACTCTCAAACAAAATAGTAGCGAATTCAATTAATCACTGCAATTGTACCTTTTAAGCTGCATTTACTGTATATGGGATCAGGACAGTATTGTTCTGACCTGATATCGATGAATTCTGGATGGAAGTTGAGTACAGATCTATATAAAGAGGAGTTTCTTCCTGAATCCCCTATCTAGGGGAATATGGCTTCTGCTCCCTTTATGGGGCAATTTGCCTGGGGTTTTCGTTCTGCCTCTAGGCCATCCCCAGGCAGGCCTCTTGGTGCCTCGGTATACAAATCCATTGGTTGTCTTGGGTGGTTTCTGACCTTTGCTTCCTCCCTGATATTGGCGGTGCTGAGGGTTAGAAAGACAACAGCAAAATGTGTCCAGGAACCTTATCTACAAACAATATAAGTCAACCATACAAGGATTTAACTGCCTGACTTTCACATCCTAAGAAAACATGATCCAAATCTCCCTCCACTCCACAAGAGCAATCTGAGGAATCCGAGATACCTATTCTAGCCTTATGCTTTGGAATGAGACAATCTCCAGATCTCATCCTACAGACCATGCTCACAAAACTTTCTCTTTTTGTAGCTAATTTTAGTACCTTTGGAGGCACTTTATGTATTCCTATGCTTCTGTAAGAACTAATCCATTAAGTCCATATAATGAAGTCTGTATTTATCCCCAATCACCAAATTGACCTTTCTTCCATTCCTGGCAAGCTCGCAAGCCTCTTCGTTCCCTCTAATGTTAGAATGGTCGGGTATCCACAAAAATTCAACTTTCCTCCCCTGTTCCTTCAGACTATGAGTTTTTCCTTTTGTCTTCTAAGTGCCGAAGTCATTAGCACTATCGATAGCAACTCTTGCGATTTTCTGCAATCCACCATTGCTTATATCTCTCCATGGCATCAGTTGTTCTTCTTTAAATACCCCAACCCATTGAAGCCTTGTACACCCCAAAACCACTCTTATTTAGTGACTCCACCATCTGTGTACCACAAAGTAAAATCATGAAATGTGTTCAAGATAATTTCATTGCACAGCTGCTCAGCACCCAAATGTCCTTTTGGAATCCCAGAATCCATGAACTGAACTTTCATAATCTGACATTCTATATGGATAGAAAGAAGAAGAAGAAGCCACTTTGCATCTCATTCCTTTCTCTATCATATATCTTAAGATATGTCTTATGTCCAGGTCTAGTTGTTTAGGAGCATTAAGGTTTCTCCATAAGTTTGCCAATTGATCCACTTTTTCTTATTTTGGAATGGAATCCAAGCAATTCGATGAATCTTTGATGGAAGTTTTTGAGTACGGATCTGTATAAAGGGGAGTTCTTACGGAATCGACTGCCGCCGACTGGTTTTGATGTTATTTCTGGCAGGCATCCTGTTTCGTCGACGTACAGGGACTCTAGTCTGCCCCTTTCGGTTCGCGTTTGCATCGTTTCTTATGCGATTAAAAGTGTTTTTCTCTGTTTTTTTACGATAAAAATTATCGAAAATCATTGCAGTTTAGATTAAAATGCGTGCATTTGCGAGGAGCTGTAGCGACAAAGGAATGGAAATACACTACAAGGAGATATAGTGGGAGGTTTGGAGAGCAGCCTTTGCGTTTAAAGGTAAATGTTGTATATTGTCCTTGCTCAAAACGTTGTCATTAGTGAGAGTTTTAGACTAAAATTTTATGAACAAATGTAAATTAGTAATGATGTTGGTAGAGGGTGTCAAAATTTGATCCTATAATATTTTATTTATATGTAAATAAAGTACTTTTTATGATCATTCCAAAATAACAGTGGAACTTCTTTAAGTTAACATCGTCAAATTTGAATGTTTTTTGTCTTAATTTTTTAATCTTTTTTTTTTTGTCATATGTTTTTCTTTAAAAGCACTTGTAACATCGGAAATATAATTATTAATATTGCATAAGTCAGCTTATACATACTAGCTGTCCTTAAAATAAAATTTGCCAACCCTGAAAAATGACAGGTAGAGAGAATTTCTTTAAAATCATCGATTGACTTTAAAATCACAGAATGGCGAAAAACATAAAAATTTTGTTGTTATTTTGAACAGCTTATAGTAAATCTTCTCTTCATTTAAAGTAATAATAATTGAGAAAATATAAGGACTTAAAAATGCTATGCACATCATCCTAACCTAACCCTATTTAAATTTTAAAATAATTCCAATCCAACAGTTTAGAAAGAAAAACAGTAGTCACAAAGTATCGAAGTCTTTGAAGTAAGGTTCATTTGGTTGTAAATGTAAATGTCAACAAAAACCTTTGATTGTTTCGATTCCACTCACTGATTGAGTAAAAATCAATGTTGCCAAATGATAAGAATATTCATTTGACGTTACGTTACAGTAGCATTCTCCATTGGAAGACTTTAATAAATTGCCATCATCAGCCAGCGTTGCCAAAGCTACCCCGATCAGAGTATACTATACTTTTTCACTTTATTGAATAGGAAATTTAATAAGGATTCTAAAAATGCGCTTAAAACAGTCATTTTCTTACTCCATACCATATTTCTTACCAACAGTTATTATGACAATTGTCACTTCATCGTCTAATTGTTAAATAGTGTTCTAAAATCACGTGACAACTGTCGATAACGTCAAAACTGTCAAACTATACTCTAATGTTGCAAAAATCAGGGTTTAGAAACGTTTTCTAGTAGTATTTGATATAAAACGAGTTTTTGAGATTCATGACATTTATTTTGACAATTGTTACGTGACCGTCTAGCTAAATAGTATTCTACGATCACGTGACAACTGTCACTAACATCAAAACTGTCAAACTATGCTCTTAAGTGGCAAAAATCAGGGTTTAGAAACGTTTTCTTGTAGTATTTGAACTAAAACGTGTTTTTGAGATTTATGACATTTATTTTGACAATTGTCACGTGACTGTCTAGCTAAATAGGTATCTACGATCACGTGACAACTGTCACTAACGTCAAAACTGCCAAACTATGCTCTTAAGTTGCAAAAATCAGGGTTTAGAAACGTTTTCTTGTAGTATTTGAAATAAAACGTGTTTTTGAGATTTATGACAGTTATTTTAGCAAATGTCACGTGACCGTCTAGCTAAATAGTGTTCTACAATCACGTGCCAACTCTCGCTAACGTCAAAACTGTCAAATTATGCTCTAAAGTTGCAAAAATCGGGGTTTAGGAACATTTTCATGCAGTATTTGATAATAAAGCGTGTTTTTGAGATTTATGACAGTTATTTTGACAATTTTCACGTGACCGTCTAGCTAAATAGTGTTCTACAATCACGTGACCACTGTCACTAACGTCAAAACTGTCAAACTATGCTCTAAAGTTGCAAAAATATGGTTTAGGAAAGTTTTCTTGCAGTATTTGATAAAAAAGCATCTTTTGAGATGTATGACAGTTATTTTGACAATTTTGACGTGACCGTCTAGCTAAACAGTGTTCTACGTACACGTGACAACTGTCACTAACGTCAAAACTGTCAAACTTTGCTTTAAAGTTGGATAGATCAGGGTTTAGAAACGTTTTCTTGTAGTATTTGATAATAAAACGTGTTTTTGAGATTTATGACAGTTATTTTGATAATGGTTACGTGACCGTCTAGTTAAATAGTATTCTAAAATCACGTGGCAATTGTCACTAATGTCAAAACTGTCAAACTATGCTCTAAAGTTGCAAAAATCGGGGTTTAGGAACGATTTCATGCAGTATTTGATAATAAAACGCGTTTTTGAGATTTATGACAGTTATTTTGACACTTGTTACGTGACCGTCTAGCTAAATAGTGTTTTAAAATCACGTGAGAACTGTCACTAACGTCAAAACTGTCAAACTTTGCTCTAAAGTTGAATAGATCAGGGTTTAGAAACGTTTTATTGTAGTATTTGATAATAAAACGTGTTTTTGAGATTTATGACAGTTATTTTGATAATGGCTACGTGACCGTCTAGTTAAATAGTGTTCTAAAATCACGTGACAACTGTCACTAACGTCAAAACTGTCAAACTATGCTCTAGTTGCAAAAATCCAGGTTTAGGAAAGTTTTCTTGCAGTATTTGATAAAAAAGCATCTATTGAGATGTATGACAGTTATTTTGACAATTTTCAAGTGACCGTCTAGCTAAATAGTGTTCTACGATCACGTGACAACTGTCACTAACGTCAAAACTGTCAAATTATGCTCTAAAGTTGCAAAAATCGGGGTTTAGGAACATTTTCATGCAGTATTTAATAATAAAGCGTGTTTTTGAGATTTATGACAGTTATTTTGACAATTTTTACGTGACCATCTAGCTAAATAGTGTTCTAAAATCACGTGACAACTGTCACTAACGTCAAAACTGTCAAATTATGCTCTAAAGTTGCAAAAATCGGGGTTTAGGAGCGTTTTCATGCAGAATTTGATAATAAAACGTGTTTTTGAGATTTATGACAGTTATTTTGATAATGGTTACGTGACCGTCTAGTTAAATAGTGTTCTAAAGTCACGTGACAACTGTCACTAACGTCAAAACTGTCAAACTTTGTTCTGAAGTTGCAAAAATCAGGATTTAGAAACGTTTTCTTGTAGTATTTGAAATAAAACGTGTTTTTGAGATGTATGACAGTTATTTTGACAATTGTCACGTGACCGTCTAGCTAAATAGTATTCTAAAATCACCTGACAATTGTCACTAATGTCAAAACTGTCAAACTATGCTCTAAAGTTGCAAAAATAAGGGTTTATAAACGTTTTCTTGTAGTATTTGATTTAAAACGTCTTTTGAGATTTATGACATTTATTTTGACATTGTCACGTGACCGTCTAGGTAAATAGTGTTCTACAATCACGTGACCACTTTCACTAACGTCAAAACTGTCAAACTTTGCTCCAAAGTTGAATAGATCAGGGTTTAGAAACGTTTTTTTGTAGTATTTGATATAAAACGTGTTTCTGAGATTTATGACATTTATTTTAACAATTGTCACCTGACCGTCTAGCTAAATAGTGTTCTACAATCACGTGACGACTGTCACTAACGTCAAACTATTCTCTAAAGTTGCGAAAATCAGGGTTTAAAAACGTTTTCTTTTAGTACTTGATATAAAGAGTGTTTTTGAGATTTATGATTTTGACAATGGTCACGTGACTGTTTAGCTAAATTATCCTTTAAAACCACGTGATCTAACAATTATTATTAAAAAAAAATGAAAAATCTCTATTTTTGTAGTACGGTTTTTATATTACTTATAGGAAGAATCAATAATTAAAATTAATTAAAAATCATTCAAAAAAAGTGTACTTTTTTGCACGATTTTATAATAAATACATGAACGTGACTTCTACTAGTCATAACAAAACTAAGGTTATAAAATATAATTGACAGCCGACAAGCAGATGACAAATGACATACTGTCTGACTCTTCTTCTTCTAATCTAATTGTAATACATAAGTAGTACAACTGTAGCGTTTTTACCATTTTAATTTTAACAGTTATTTCAAAAGAAAATGTTGACTATTCTATATTATACTGACTATTCAATCATACATATAATGAGAGAAAACTATTATAACGGTTGTTATAGCTCGAAAGTGTGAATTTGCTTTTAAACTCCAAGTTAAAAGTGCGATTATTCGCATATTATTTCCGGTAAATTGAATTACACTGATTTTAAATTTTAAGTACTTTAAAGCGTGTAACCGTCTTTTGTCGATGAATAATCCGTTATAATTAACTTAATTGCAATTCTACAGAGCGGTAAATTATAATATACCGGCTGCCCAAAAAAACATTTTGCAATGCCTTAAAACATCTTTTGAGTTCTTCACCGTGCACACAGAGTTACCAAAATGTTAGCACTACTTAGCAAACTGAACATTGAAATGGTTGCCATGTTGCCAAGTGGACTAATTTCCACAAACAATACGATAATCACAGTTCGGCGAAGATGCCAAAGTGGCTTAAAATCTGAAACCGATTGCCATATTAACAGAGTTCATGGCCTACAACTTATTCTAAACTTTAAAAACTACTATTAGTGACTCTGATGGAGTATAATTGAAAAAAAAAACTGCAAATTGTAACTGAAAGGTTAACATATTTTTTAGGGCTATAATCATTGGATTGCGTGCTTATTCTACATGATGGTCGATATTAGTTGGTTGAAAGTGTGTATGACTGTCTTGAATATATTATAGATTGGACGGTGGTTTCATTAAATAAATAAATAATTATAGTGAAAATTACAAAAAAAAGCACAAAAGGCAACCATTCGTACAAGCGTTTTTCCATGATGCCTGAGAGTAAGTAAGGGTAAAAATTACTATACTAGAATAGTATATTGTACAACAAGGGTGAAAAAGATGTCCATATCGCACGAGGACGAAAATTGGACGAGGGCGATATGGACAATTCGCCCGAGTTTTACAGGCTATTTTTTCTACGACTAATTTGAATTACTTATCAAATTTCACACAAATAAACACTCAATGTTTGAAACGTTTCCGTGTTTACATTACCACTTTTGACGCAGCCAAAGTTTGACCGGTGTCCCGGATTGCCTATTTGATTCATTGTAAACTGTAAGTTTGTATCATTTGCTTTATCATTATAATAAAGTAAATGTTTTTATTCTTTAATTGAACATTAACTGAAACTTGAACGGCTTTTTCATTGCCTCAAAACATAAGCCAAAATGCAATGTTTTGATGCCAACTGTCAGTGAGGATGACATTCAGAAGAATTATTTTGTTTACGTTCAAAATTAGCTGTAATTGGTCTATTTCTTTACGCACGCTGAAGATTGCCTGTGATTGGTTTATTTCATTTCGCACAGTTGCGGTAAGTCTAGGATTCTGTTTTCGTTCAACCGTTGGCAATTGCCTACTTATCCGTTCTCTAAACTGTTAAGGAATGAATCAATATCTCTGTAGGAGTAAAAAAATACATTATTTTTAATAACGATTTTCTAAGTACTGCCCTAGAACAGCTATGTAGATTATTATAAAACGAGGAGTTTAAACACAGTTTTTGGGAAAAAAACCCTATTTCTTAAAATGTTTGTCAAGTACGCCACTGGTTTATAACTAAAATAGTGAATTTCTGACTTAACCCCACAAACCTCCAGTGGCGTATAGGTTAGTTTCACCCTAAAACCACAATTTTTGCTTTAAACACAACTTTTGGGAAATAATCCCAATTTTTCCTATTTCTTGAAATGTTTGTCAAGTACGCCACTGGTTTATAACTAAAATAGTGGATATCTGACAGCCCAACAAACCTAGTGGCGTAGGTGAGTTTCACCCTATAAACCACAATTTTTGCCTTAAACCCAATTTTTGGTGAAAAATCCCTATTTCTCCTATTTCTTGAAATGTTTTTCAAATACGCCACTGGTTTATATCTAAAATAGTGCATTTCTGACTTAACCCCACTAAAGTGGCGTAGGTGAGTTTCACCCTAAAACCACAATTTTTGCCTTAAACTCAGTTTTTGGGGAATAATCCCAATTGTTTCTATTTTTTAAAATGTTTGTCAAGTACTCCACTGGTTTATAACTAAACTAGTGAATTTTTGACTTAACCCCAAAACCTGCAGTGACGTAGGTGAGTTTTCACCCTAAAAACCGCAATTTTTGCCTTAAACCCAGTTTTTGGTGAAAAATCCCTATTTCTTGAAATGTTTTTCAAGTACGCCACTGGTTTATAACTAAAATAGTGAATTTCTGACTTAACCCCAAAACCTGCAGTGACGTAGGTGAGTTTTCACCCTAAAAACCACAATGTTTGCCTTAAACCCAGCTTTTGGTGAAAAATCCCAATTTTTCCTATTTCTTGAAATGTTTGTCAAGTACGCCACTGGTTTATAACTAAAACACAGTTTTTGAAAAAAAATCGCTATTTCTCCTATTTGTTGAAATGTTTGTCAAGTACTCCACTGATTTATATCTAAAATAGTGAATTTCTGACTTAACCCCACAAACCTACAGTGGCGTATAGGTGAGTTTCACCCTAAAAATCACAATTTTTGCCGTAAACACAGTTTTTGGGGAAAAATCCTATTTCATGAAAAGTTTGTCAAGTACGCCACTGGTTTATAACTAAAATAGTGAATCTCTGACAACCCCACAAACCCCCAATGGCGTTGAGGATTTTTTTACCATAAAAAATACAATTTTTGCCTTAAACCCAGTTTTTGGTTAAAAATCCCTATGTCTCCTATTTCTTGAAATGTTTTTCAAGTACGCCACTGGTTTATATCTAAAATAGTGAGTTTCTGACTTAACCCCACAAACATTCAGTGGCGTAGGTGAGTTTTTACCCTAAAAACCACAATTTTTGCCTTAAACTCAGTTTTTGGGAAAAAATCCCAATTTTTTCTATTTCTTGAAATGTTTGTCAAGTACACGCCACTGATTTATAACTAAAACACAGTTTTTGGAAAAAAATCGCTATTTCTCCTATTTCTTGAAATGTTTTTCAAGTACGCCACTGGTTTATAACTAAAATAGTGAATATCTGACTTAACCCAACAAACCTCCAGTGGCGTAGGTGAGTTTCACCCTAAAAACCACAATTTTTGCCTTAAACCCAGTTTTTGGGGAAAAATCCCGATTTTTCCTATTTCTTGAAATGCTTTTCAAGTACGCCACTGATTTATATCTAAAATAGTGAATTTCTGATTTAACCCCACAAACCTCCAGTGGCGTATAGGTTAGTTTTCACCCTAAAAATCACAATTTTTGCTTTAAACACAGTTTTTGGGGAAAAATCTCTATTTACACTATTTCTTGAAATGTTTGTCGTACGCCACTGATTTATAATTAAAACACACAGTTTTTGGAAAAAATCTCTATTTCTCCTATTTCTTTAAATGTTTGTCAAGTACGCCACTGGTTTATAACAAATAGTGCATTTCTGACTTAGCACCACAAACCTCCAGTGGCGTAGGTGAGTTTTTACCCTAAAACCACAATTTTTGCCTTAAACACAATTTTGGGGAAAAATCCCCATTTTTCCTATTTCTTGAAATGTTTGTCAAGTACGCCACTGATTCATAACTAAAACACACTTTTTGGAAAAAAAATCTCTATTTCTTCTATTTCTTGAAATGTTTGCCAAGTACGCCACTGATTTATAACTAAAATAGTGAATTTCTGACTTAACCCCCACAAACCTTCAGTGGCGAAGGTGAGTTTAACCCTAAAAACCACAATTTTTGCCTTAAACCCAATTTTTGGTGAAAAATTCCAATTTTTCCTATTTCTTGAAATGTTTGTCAAGTACGCCACTGGTTTATAACTAAAACACAGTTTTTGGAAAAAAATCGCTATTTCTCCTATTTCTTTAAATGTTTGTCAAGTACGCCACTGGTTTATAACAAATAGTGAATTTCTGACTTAACACCACAAATCTCCAGTGGCGTAGGTGAGTTTAATCCTAAAAACCACAATTTTTGCCTTAAACCCAATTTTTCCTATTTCTTGAAATGTTTGTCAAGTACTCTACTGATTTATAACTAAAACACACTTTTTGGGAAAAAATCTCTATTTCTTCTATTTCTTGAAATGTTTGCCAAGTACGCCACTGGTTTATAACTAAACTAGTGAATTTTTGACTTAGCCCCACAAATCTTCAGTGGCGTAGGTGAGTTTCACCTTAAAAATCACAATTTTTGCCTTAATACGTTAGTACACATATACAGTGTGTCCGGTTTTTTATGAGTACAGTTTGATATCTCAGTTAATAATAATGCGATTTCCTTTAAATTATGGTGGTGATTGTATGTCAGAAAAATGAAGTATTTGGCATAGTAAACATTTTTATTTGCCATTGGCGTGCGGTGTTGGGAGAGGGTAAAAAGGGGTTTTTTTGGCAAACCCTCATGTAACCCATTCTGGGGCACATTAACCCGATTACACCCCCTTGACTGAAGTAATGGAAAAAATCACTCTAAAACCTTGAACTTTGGTCTCTCAGTCTATTACTTGTTAGAAAATGAAAGTTTTTGGTCTTAATCTAGGATATTCAACCTACATAATATGAAAATTTTTATCTCATGTTTATTCATTAGTAAATTATTTTTTGGGCCACTAAAGCTTTCAGGAAAGTTCTTATTGCATATTTAACAGATTAATAATATTATAATTGAATATATTAAGGCAGTTTGGTCATCAATTAATCTGGTTTTTGTCACCTTTATACAAATGGAGAATGTAGCCAGACTACTATAGTTGTAAGCATGCGAATTTCCGTTAAGTGAAGACGTACAACGTTAAACTTCATAAATGTAGTGCAATATCTAATGACATCTGTACTCAAATTTACAATTTAAAATGTAGAAATGCCGTTTTCAAGTCTAGAAACTGCTCAATAGATGCTGTATAATGAAAGTTTATTACCTAAAAAGTCAAGAGCATCCTAAGGTAGGGAATGCCTAGTTTTTGTGACATGAAAGTTTAAAAATGCCACTGCTAATATTAAAAAAAGTTTCAGGGCGTTATGATAACGCCCTCCTATAATCTACACCGTTTCCATGGTATTATGTATTCATAACGTATAGGTGAAACATAAAAATAATAACATTTTTGATCATTTTTTTGAAAGATATTTCCTGGATTTTAATAGAATTTATTCCATACTTTATGGACACACTGTACTGAAACTGATTTGATTGTAATAGAGATCTAGGTACTAAGATGGTATGATTGTAGACAATTGATCTTAAATTCCTATATTGTTTGTATTTTTGCTCTCATCCAGTATTTGTGTTGTCTTTCTAACCCTCAGCACCCCAGCCCATATCAGGGAGGAAACAAAGCTCAGAAACCACACAAGACCGAGGCACGAAGAGGCCTGCCTGGGGATGGTCTAGAATTAGTTCTGTTTGAGTGTCAATGGCCTCTTGCTTAACATTCAGCCAAACTTTTTCCTGTCCAAGAAGCTTCAACAACTGCCACCAAACACATTGGCAATAAAGGGTAACACGTAAAAACTCTTCTCGTTCTGGAGAGAATCAGGACATTATACACACTGGAGATAACTCCCGAGGATTAGATAAGGACAATGCGGGAAATCCAAGAAATCTTCAAAGCAAGCCACAACACTCAAAGCAACAGCCATGCAAAACCAGCACAGCCCGTCAGCAAGCACACCAATCAAATGTTCATAAGTTCATCCTCCAAAAATCTATAAATTTCCCGGATAATTTCCGCCATACGCAAAGGAGTCTAGGAAAAGGCCTGACTTTCACATCCCAAGAAAACATAATCCAAATCTCCCTCCACTCCACAAGAGCAATCTGAGGAATCCGAGATACCTATTCTAGCCTTATGCTTTGGAATGAGACAATGTCCAGATCTCATCCTACAGACCACGCTCACAAACTTTCTCTTTTTGTAGCTAATTTTTGAAAACCATGGAGGCATATTCTGTATGCGCAAATCACTATCGATATCAACTCTTGCGATTTTCTGCAATCCACTTTTGGAATCAAACAAAATCAGAATCCACCAGACAGAGTCAGACAAATCCTTGGGAAGAAAGAAAATCCCTGGCAAGTTGCCTCATAAAGGGAGCAGAAGCCATATTCCCCTAGTTGGATACAGACTCAGGAAGGAAGAGAGTTTAGGCCGTCAATTTGTTATACAGTAACTAAGATTTGAACAATATACCCTCCAGAAGGATGCAATTTTCACTTAGGAGTGCATATGTCTCTAGTTTCTGTAGTTTCAACGGATGAGGGATAAAGTCATGTTGAATTTGACTACAAATAATCACAACAACCATGCCATCCGAAAATATGTGTTATACTTTCTTTTTGTCACCGTATTCTTGATATCATTATAAGTAGATTTCTGTTTCTGGTTTGACCGGAACTATACAATCCAACTTTCCATACCACTTTGTCGTAAACTTAGTAATGAAATTGAACTAATTTTGTTCAGCACATATTTACATAATATCACAACCCACGTTTAACTGGACTTGACCTTGCCATTCTAAAAATGTCAAGACTGTTCATTAGTGTTGCTTTTCTATTTTTCTATTTAAGGTTAATTAGATTACATGGGACGAGAGACTGGACGATTATTGATTACTACATACTTACATAGTACGTATTATTTGTATACTCATTATACTTTCTTAATGTGATTATGTTGAGTAAAAGTCAGCAAACTTAAATCGTGTGGGTCATTCAAATATAGTGATTAAAATTGTTTAGTCATTATAAAATTTCGAATATTTCAATTCATTTTGCGTTAATTAACATTTTTCAACAACTACCGACAGGAAATACTAATAATGCTATATGGTACAGTTGTTAGTCAATATGATATTTGGCATGCAATGTAGTAGAGATTGAAATAATTGGGTTTGCTTCCTTACAATATGCTGGTATACTTTACACATACTAATTACTGTTCCATAGGACAAAATAAGTTAGTACATAATGAATGATTTATTGACATTTAAAATGTATAAAAATATGCTCTAAAACAATAATAATTAGAGTCCAGATAACTAGAAATTTTGCTTTTTGTTAATAAAAAAAAACTTTCACAAATAATATGAAGGATTTACGCAAAAACACGTCATTTGACAGATTTTTTTTATGCTTTTTTCTTCTTTTTGTGCTTTTAGCTATATTGTGATGATATTGAAGGCTTCTGAGAGACAAAAAGATACCAATTATCTGTTGCAAAATGGGTAAGTATCAATTTACAAATTTAATTTGACCAAATAATTTCCAAATGTTTCGAAGTAGTCTAAAAAATGTAAAAACATTCCAAAACACTATAGAAGCTCCAAAATGCTTTGCAAAAGCTTACAAAACAGCCTAGAAGTTTTCAAAAGCTTTGAGAACTATCTATAGAAGCTTTCAAAAGATTTCAAGGCATTCTAAAAGTTTCCGTATGCTTCTAGAGCAGTTTAACAGCTTCCACAAGTTTCTAGAATCGTCTACAAGGTTTCAAATGCCTTAAAAGCAGTCTAGAAACTTCAATGCTCTTTAAACTGTTCAAAAGCTTTCCAAATGCTCCTAAAGTAGTCTAAAAAGGTTTTAAAACGCTACAGAAACTCCAAAATGCTTATGAAGCAGTTTCAATACTTCCAAATGCTTTTCAACTTATCTAGAAGCTCTCAAAGGACTTCAAGACAGTCTAAAAGCTTCCGTATGCTTCTAGAGCATTTTAACCGCTTCCAAAAGTTTCTAGAACCGTGTTCAAGGTATCAAATGCATTAAATGCAGTCCAAAACCTTCAAGGCTCATTAACCTGACCAAACACCTTACAAATGCTCCTAAAGTATTCTAAAAAGGTTTCAAACACTACAGAAACTCCAAAATGCTTCTGAAGCAGTCAAAGCAAAACAGTCTAGACGCTTCCAAAAGCTTTTAGAACACTCTAAAGGCTTCCAAATGATCTTCAACTAGTCTAGAAGCTCTCAAAACATTTCAAGACAGTCTAAAAGCGTTCGTATGTTTCTAAAGTAGTTTAAAAGCTTCCATGAATTTCTAGAACCGTTCATAAGTTTCCAAATGCTTTAAAAGCAGTCCAAAATCTTCAATGTTTTTAAACTCTCCAGAAACCTTCCAAATGCTCCTAAAGTAGTCTAAATAGTAATTAAGATACCAAGGGCACTATTTCCTATAATACCTGTGGTGTTTTCAATGGTTAATATCCGACTTTCATTCTGTAGATATTTATTTGAAAAATGGTCAGATGGCATTATAAAAAAAATTCTTAGACTGTTCTAGAATTTTTTGGAAGCTTCTAGATTGTTTTTGATATTTTTGGAAGCTTCTAGTTCTAAAAGCTTTTGGAAGGTTCTAGATTGTTTTGAAAGGATTCCGACTGAATTAGAAGCATTTTGGTGTTTCTGTAGTGTTTTGAAATCAATTTTAGACTATTTTAGAAGCATTGAAGGTTCTGGACTGCTTTTAAGGCATTTGAAACCTTGTAGACGGTTCTAGAAACTTTGGAAAGCTTTTAAACTGTTCTAAAAGCTTACGAAAACCTTTAGACTGTATTGAAATGTTTTGAGAGCTTCTAGACTGTTCTAAAAACTTTTTGAAGGCTTTCGACTGCTTGAGAAGCTGAGAAGCATTTTGGAGTTTCTGTAGTGTTTTATAGTAATTAAGATACCAAGGGCATTATAAGGACAATAATGATTTCTTCTATAATGCCTGTGGTGTCTTCAATGGTTAATATCCGACTTTCATTCTGTAGATATTTATTTGAAAAATGGTCAGAGGGCATTATAAAAAATAATTTAAATATTTAAAATTTTTTTGAAAGCCTTCAAAAAGTTTTTAGAACAGTCTAGAAGCTCTCAAAACATTTCAATACAGTCTAAAGGTTTTCGGAAGCTTTTAGAATAGTTTAAAAGCTTTCAAAAGTTTCTAGAACCGTCTACAAGGTTTCAAATGCTTTAAAAGCAGTCCAGAACCTTCAATGCTTCTAAAGTGGTCTAAAAATGATTTCAAAACACTACAGAAACACCAAAATGCTTCTAAATCAGTCGGAATCCTTTCAAAACAATCTAGAACCTTCCAAAAGCTTTTAGAACAGTCTAAAAGATTCCAAATGCTCTTCAACTAGTCTAGAAGCTTCCAAAAATATCAAAAACAATCTAGAAGCTTCCAAAAAATTCTAGAACAGCCTAAGAATTTCCAAATACCTTTAATATGCTCTACTACACTACTCGGGTGCGGAAAAGTGCACTCATTTGAGTGCAGGAAGGAGTACTCTACCACACTAGTGCGGTAAAGTTACTTTTCCGCATTGCAAGATCAATTTACAATAAATGTACAATAAACCTACAATTTTGAAGTTTGTGCTCCAACCTTATTATGAGATGTTTAATCGAAGAAAAAATGAGTGTGGAAAAGTTACTTTTCCGCACTCATTTTTAAAAAAAAAAAAGAACATATAAATCAAAAAACCATAACTATTTGATTTTTCTATAACTATAAATTAAATTTTAAATTTTTTTTACAAAAAAAAAGTGAAAAAAATTGCATCTCTGAAACTTGTTCTTTTTTTGAAGCTTTTTTACAGATTTGTATGCTTTTTTGAGGAAAACAGTTTTGCTTTTTAAGCGCTTTTCTTCACGATTTTAGTGCTTTTTAATCCGGACTCTAATAATAATGTTACCAAAATAACGAAGTGGATCTAAATATTCATCAGAAGTTAAGGAATAACACATGTTCCGAGGCTTCGATTTCTAAATAAAGTACGTCCCACTGCGATTCTACATTTCGAACAAACGAAATTCAATACCCTAAAACGTTCATTAAGAAACGGATGTTAGCTTTAGGTTAAAATAATCTTAATCAGTCTGGTTATAGTTAGCTTTAAGCCATTTGTTGATTTCGTTATGCGTTCTCTTCTAATTTCACACTGAAAATAGTCAAAAAACACGATTTTTGGACTAAAATTGTTACTGCCGTTCAATTTTTTAGACTCTAAAACTGATCATTCAAGACTTGTAAGAGTCCAAATTTGTACTAAATAGTCTAAAAACTTGTAATTTACTGCTAGGAATAGTTTTAAAATTCGTTTTATCAGACTGCAATCCATTGTCTACTGAAACTGGATTTCAATCACTAAAAACAGTCCGGAAATCAAGACAAACATTGTTGCACACAAAACTCATTTTTAATACTAAAAATAGTCTAAAAGTTGACTTTCAAGGCTCGAAATGACTTTACTACGAGTAAGGAGAGTCCTAAAGTCTATTTTCAGCACTTTAATTGGCGTACCACTCAATTTCTAAACTGACTGACTGGTCAAGACTAATATCGTAGCATTTAGTGTCAAAATTTTTTATTTTCATCACTGAAGAGTCTGAAACTTAACTTTTATTATTATAAATAGTTTTAAACTCGATTTTTCAGTCTTAAAGCACTAAAAACAGTCAGAATTTCGTAAAAATGCTCCAATTTTTGGCACTGATGAGTGTAGAAGTCAATTTAATAGTGAAGAAGTTTTAAATGACATTTTCAAGACTATGGACAGTGCACAAACTGGCTTTCAGGTCTGAGAAGTCAAAAACTTTGTGAAGATCGTGAAGAGCCTTGAAACTCGAATTTTTCTGGCTGAAAACAACCTTCCAAGCTCTAAAAACAGTCTAGATGTTTAAGAAATGCTTGAATTTTTAACACTGATGTGTCTAAAAGTCAATTGAATATTGACAAAGCTTGAAATGGAATTTTTAAGTCTATAGACAATGTAAAAAATATTTTTTAAGCATGCTATGGCAAAAACTTGGTAAAATTGGCCTTGAAACTCGATTTTCCAAGAAAAAGCTGTTTTAAAGTCAATTTGAATGAATCTAATGTCAAGATCCTGTATTAGAGACTATTTTTAAGAGTCAAATATTGCGTGATAATGTCGTCAATATCTGGTGATTCTGATATTGATCGTGATCTGACCAAAAATTTACGTGATATTGACGATTGACTATTTACAAATTTAATGACGACAAAATGACGTATTTTTTGGTAATAAATTAATTAACCTTAGACGTTGCTTTCCTAACGTGAATTTCTTTCTTTTGTGAGTCTTTTCAAGTTATTCACGTCATTGAACTGGTCATGGTGTCCAAGTCAATTTTCAAAGTTTAAATATGTGAATTTGTAGTCAAAAATTCTAGAGAAAGTAGTTTTTCATGTCTACAAGTCAAATTTCAATACTAAACTTTGACTGACTACAAAGACAGTTTTTCTAATTTTTACAGTTTCCAAGACTAAATATTTTTGGTTTTGAAAGGCTTCCGACTGCTTTAGAAGCATTTTGGAGTTTCCGTAGTGTTTTAAAATCTTTTTAGACTACTTTAGGAGCATTGAAGATTCTGGACTGCTTTCAAGGCATTTGAAACCTTGTAGACGGTTCTAGAAACTTTTGGAACTGCTCTAAAAGCATACGGAAACTTTTAGACTGTCTTGAAATGCTTCGAGAGCTTCTAGACTGTTCTAAAAGCTTTTTTAAGGTTTTCGATTGCTTTCAGCGTTTTGGAGTTTTTGTAAATTTTGAAATCTTTTAGACTAGTTTAGGAGCATTTTGAAGGTTCCTGGAGAGTTTTAAAAAATATCACTGACTTTCAGGAGTCCATTTTCGAATTAAAATAGTCACGTGGGCTTTAAAAATAAATTTGATTATTGAAAATTGCCATGCGACTATTTTCACTGTAAAAAGAGTCACGTGACTCTTCAAATAATATTTTGACAAAAAGTTTGAAAATCGTCATATCACCAATTGCACTATAAAGAGAGTCACGTGATATAAATTACATATTTTTAATCTTAAAAACTATAACATATCAATTTAAACGTAAAAACTGTCAGGTGACGTTAAAAATAACATTTTAACTCGCATTTTAATCTTAAAAATGATTACGTGACTTTAAAATTAAATTTAATTATTGAAAATAGTCACGTGACCGTTTGCACCTTAAAAGGAGACACATGATTTTCAAAATACCAGTTGAAACTAAAAACCGGTCACGTGCCCCTCAAATAATATTTTGCCATTTACAATCACGTGACTTTCAGGGGTCCGTTTTGGCATTCAAAAAGAGTCACGTGACCTTTAAAAATAAATTTGATTATTGAAAATTGCCATGCGACTATGATCTCTCAGTTTGTCTGAAAACTGATTGCAAATACAATTTTTAAGCCTGTCAAGTCAATTTTCAAAACAAAGTTTTCAATTTTTTCTGGAAACTATGAAAACTGGCTACAAAGACAGTTTTTAAGCTACTCAAGTTAATTTTTACAGTTTCCAAGATAATTTTCAAGACTAAAGTCTCTCAGTTTGCTGGAAAACTGGTTACAAAGACAATTTTTAATCCTATCAAGTCAATTTTCAAAACTGAAGTTTTTCAATTTGTCTGAAAACTGAAAACTGGCTACAAAGACAGTTTTTAAGCCACTCAAGTCAATTTTCAAAACAAAGTTTTTCAATTTTTCTGGAAACGATGAAAACTGGTTACAAAGACAATTTTTAAGTCTATCAAGTCAATTTTCAAAGCTAAAGTTTTTCAATTTCTCTGTAAACTATGAAAACTGGCTATAAAGACAAGCTTCTTAAGTCAATTTCAACCGTTTCCAACACAATTTTTAAGTTGGATTGGGTTGGTTTTGGTTCTTTGAACGTAATAACTCAATTATCTTGTAAACGAAATTTTAAATCAGAATTTTATAAGAGAGACTTACTTATTTTTTCAAATTGAACACGAAAACTAAAAGAGGGATTAAAAGGGATTAAAAAACACTTTGGTCACTAGGTTTGTAGACTATTTTATGGGTACTTTAGAATGCAAGAAAAAAAAAAGTGCATTCATTTAAAAAAAAATAAAGTGCACTTTTAATACCTAAAGTGCATAAAAAATGTTTTTCAATGTTCATTAGTATGGTTTTGAAGGAAATTTTGCCAAATTCAGGAATTCGGTCCTGTCTTCCACAGTTTTCCATCACACGCAATCGCAACGTTAGAGCATTAAAAACACATAGAAGGCAAATTTAACCCTCCTCTCTCTCTCATGCAACATCGTAACTTAAAATATCTCTAATTTAATTCAAATAAATCCCTTTTGCTTGACTTGTCAACTCGTAATTTATCTTCAAAACGACATCCTGGTTATTGTCGCAATTCTATTGAGTTTTTGGGTCGCTTCCAAGCGCATTATCAACGATTTTTCCTGCTTACAAAGTAAACGCTAATGCGGTATCATTTTGGAAGCTTTAAATGAAATATCTTTGTGAATATATCACTCAATTAGGCAATAACGATGATTTCCAGGGGTAGTTTTGGCCAATCAGGAGAGAATTATTAAAGCAAGTATTATACCGCAGTTTGATCGCAAAAGAATTGACGAATTTATTCATAAAGCAGATTCAAGAACGAATATTACCAGTTTGAGACAAAATGTTTGTTTATTTTGGTTTAAAAATTTCATATAAGTTTGGCAAAAACTCATTAACTTAGTGAGTTTTAAGCCTGGTTTATGAAACAAAATTTAATTTTAGTACCATTAGTATTAATGTTAACAGTAAAAATGGAAAGTGTTTATAAAATGCTAAACTAACTCTCTTTGATTTAGCCATTAATAACTCCATTGCTTGACGACTTACGTCAAAAAATCCACTGAAAGTAAAATACAGCCAAGACTTTGAGGTTTCCAAAAATATAAGTTTATAAGATAGTAAGTAGGTTTTATCGTTTAGCCGCTAGAGGGCATCAAAATTAAAAATCTTTTTAGACAGTTTCTTCCAATATTTTAAAATTAGATTTTTTGACACTCTTGGATTTAACCCTTAATAACTCGGTTGTATGACGATTTACGTCAAAAAATCACTGAAAGTAAAATACAGCCAAGACTCTGCGGTTTCCAAAAATATGAGTTTATGAGATAGTTACTATTACCGTTTGGCCGCTAGAGGGCCTCAAAGTGGAAAGTTTTTTGAGACAGTTTTTTGCAATATTTTAAAATTAGATTTTTTGACACTCTTTGCTTGAACCCTTAATAACTCGGTTGTTTGACAACTTACGTCGAAAAATCACTGAAAGTAAAATACAGCCAAGACTTTGAGGTTTCCAAAAATATGAGTTTGTGAGATAGTTGTTATTACCGTTTGAGCGCTAGAGGGCGTTAAAGTGGAAAGTTTTTTGAGACAGGTTTTTGCAACATCTTAAAATTAGATTTTTTGACACTCTTTGCTTGAACCCTTAATAACTCGGTTGTTTGACGACT